>NW_020664419.1:74052939-74292945 GCF_002925995.2 Terrapene triunguis
AAATGAGGCAGGGATTCTTCTACTATTCACCCCCGCCTGACTCATTTCCAAAATAGATATCTCCTGTGTGCTCAATGAGGCAGGGGTCCAGTGGAAAACATAGTATGTGTACATGTAAGTAAAGATTGTATCATATTCCATATGCACTAGAGGGCCACATTAAGGTTGCACAGGCAACCTCAACTCTGGCATTTGAATGCTTGACTTTTAAACATTAATATTCTTTTAACATAATATTTTGTGTGTAATATAGTAAGTTGTGTGTATATATGTTATACATGTAACAGATGTATATACCTTGAAAGTCTAAGGGCTTGTCTACATGGTAGGGTAATGTGCTCTCCAGAGGTGTAATTTCTAAAGTGTTGTGAATTAATTGGTCCATGTATATCCTGCTCTTGCACACTGAAGTTCCCCTAGTGCACTTTAACATAGTTCTGTTCCAAGCAGCACTACATTAATATGCACCAGCAGGGTGTACACAGACCAATTAGTACACAACACATTAGTGTTCTTTAGAAATCATGCCTCTGTAGAGAGCACTACCCCCCATTGAGACAAGCGCTAAAATTCCTTTTCAGGTCCTACACCAGCACTTTCCCAAACGCATGGCAGAGGGACATGTACAAGGCACCCAAGCAACCTTAACCGTGTCCTGTAGTGACACCATGCAATAAATATAGAATTATGATTAATATATTTTAGTGGTTGTGGTCCCAGATTAGGTTCCACTGATTTTTAAAAACATCAGATTATTTTCAATTTTTTTATTGTGGCCTAACTACACCTCAGAGTTAAAGTTATTTGAGTGCCTTAACTGTATGTTTCTTTCCTTAATATGTTTGGACTTCTTTTAAGCATAACCTTAATTCTGAATTTCCTGTGTTTTAATTGCTTAATTTTGGGATAATTACAAAATCCCTGTAATGTTTATTATCCTTAAATTACTGATCCCTACCTTAACTCCATTTTACCATAGTTTTTTGTCTGAAAATTTCCTTAGTTTTAAGAATTTCATATAAGAACTCAAAAAAAATAGAGTAAATCCAAGGAAAATGCCATTATAGAGTATTTCTAAAAATTTGAAGACCTTACATTATTTGTAAAAAATTAATTTCTAAAGACATATTCACTGGTACACTAGAGCAATGCAAAGCAGTTAGAGTGTGTCAGCCACTAAATCTAGGTTTACAGCTGCTTTGCATTGCAAAAGGAATGCAAAACAGCCAAAGTTTGCTGGTGAATCTGACCAGTAATTTGCAATTGCCTTATTTCCTTTTAGGGATATCTTACCCAGACTGGGCTATGTGAAGATGGGGAAGAGAGATTGCCTCAATGCACAGTGGAGCCAAGGTAGCAGTACCTTGAGAAGCCTTTCAAGAACTGATGCCCAAATTTAAAATAGAGTCATGCAGTATTGAAACAACAGTGACAATTGGTCCAAGCAGTTTGCTACTGAGAATTTTTATTTGCAGTGTTGTTTTAGCCATCTTGGTCCCAGGAAGTTAGAGATACCAGGTGAGTGAGGTAATATCTTTTACTGGACCAATTTCTGTTGGTGAAAGAGAAGGCTTTTGAGCTAGACAGAGCTCTAGACCTGAAGAGCTATACAGCAAACAACAACGGAAGATATTGAATTTAATGGAAACTCCACAGCATGAAGAAAAAGGAAGCATAATTTAACAGTAACATCTACTTCCTGAGCAATGCAAGAAACAGACCATCATTCCCAGAAGACGCACCATCTGTAACCCTCTGACTGTTACATACAACTCCAAATATGCTGAACGTCTCTGCAGAAAGACTTCAGAAAAACTGAGGAACCATCCCCTGCACCTCATATACTCCATAAGGGACCACCTGAAACAAGAAATCATCACATAGTCCCACACAGTGGGCCCTGACCCGAAGAAGACTTCTGTGTAGCTTAAAAGCTTGTCTCTTTCACCAACAGAGATGGTCCAATAAAAGACCTCACCCACCTTCTCCCTGTCTAATGAGAATTCTTGACACACGTATCCAATCTCTCTTGTGCCAATGAATCAATACAACCAATAGAATTGATTCATGTAAATTAGAAGGGTGATGATTGGTTGGGTTACAGTCGTTCCATTAAGGGTTACCTGAGCCTGTCTGTAGCCTATACAATCATAACAATTAGATCAAACAATTGTTAATATTGAGCTTAATTACAACCCAATGTCATCAAATATGGCTTATCCAAAAGATTTCAGTTAATTTTAACTACAAGGAAAGTTTGAAGTGTCTGTGCTATTCCATTGTTAAGATAATTCAGAACAAAGAAAAGCCTTATTGAAGCTGTATTTCTTCAATGACACAGTTTTAAAGTAATTTACTAATTAATAGATTTCCTTGTAAATTCTCAGAAAATCATTTTGCTCCCAAAGAGTACTGTTATTTTGGAGACAATATACTTTTTCATACAAAATACAGAATGAATCCCTGCTTTAAGTGCAAAATGGAACTCAGCCTGAACTATGGAGTTGTGACCAGCACCTCCATAATTCGTAGGTATTTGCCAAATAGTTTGGACAGAAAGTTTAAGCCAATGGATTGTTTATAAAAGGTTTGCTTAGACTTTTCTTTCTTCATTATATGTGGTGGGTGTGATTAGCCTCCTAAGTCACAAGGTATGTTTTGTGCTCCATAATAGGAGTATTGACATTTTTAAAACCAGGGAATAACAAATTGAAAATAATGAACTATGAATAATGAATTTACAGACATTCATTCATGCTAACATTTACATTTTTTTTTGCAAATATGCACAAATACCGAATAGTGAGTCATGGTAATTCCCTACCACCAGTAAAATAATCCAGGGTATTCCCCTTTAGAACATACAGTCACAATCTGGATCCAAGACGATCCTTGAGGCCAAGAATATTCTAATTTGCAGATCTGGTTTGAGGGATTATAGAAAGGAGGTTCTTTCTTCCTCAAGTTTCCACCCTTGTCATTCAGAAACAGTCCTTCACTTGGAGCTTGGGATCCTGGCCCTGCTGGCCTTGTGTATGAACAATTAATTAGGGAATTTTTTAAAAAGGCTTTTACAAATTGTATTTAGACACAGCTAGCTGGGTGTAGAAGACTGAACATGGGGAGTCAGAATCTCGTCTGTCATTCTCCCACTGACTCACCATATGGCCTTGGTAAGTCACTGCATATGTCAATTTAGACAGCTATAAAGCGGAGATACAGGAAAGTTGTTAATTTACCAGAGTTCTTTGGATATATTGTGTCTTCAGAGTGACACTGTAGAAATTGTTCACCTTGCCTTGTGAGCCACAGAACTATTAATGGCATTACAATAGATAGGGAGTCTTTGCACCAACTACAGATTCAAACATTTCTAGAATCAAATTTATGCAAGAACATGCTTCTCCAGCTCAACAAAGCTTAATTAAGGAATTTTAAGATGAAGGTGAATCAGTGTGATTGTGTAGAGATGATGTATTCAGAGAACTGGTACATATCTTTCCTTCCCCCATGAAACTGCTTCAAGAGCTGGTTGAGAACTATTTGATTAAATGTTTTTTTCATCAGAAAATGCTGATTCATTGAAGTTTTCTTGGGTCCAGGATGGAATATCAGGTAAAATGAGTACAGAAGAGCTGAAGACTCACCCCACAATAACCAATAACCCAGTAGTTAGGGAACTCACCTGGTCTGAATCAGCCATAACATGGACTTGAGCTCAGGTCTTCCACATCCAAGGTGAGTGCCCCTAACCACCAGACTATTAGCTATGTGACATTGGGCAGGGTGGGGGTTGGAGGGGTGTCTCTCTTTGATTTTTCATGCAAACGTTTCAGACGGTCTAATTTTTGTCCCAACATGGAATGAAACCAAATGTCAAACTCAAAATCTTTTTGCAAAACAGCAGATTCCCCATGGTTAGAGACTAACGTACAATAGCAGGAGTCAGGATGGGTACTAATTGAAAAAAAGGACTGAATGAACCGCCCTCTAAATTAGGGATTCAATCTGGCTGCAAGATGGAGAGAATCATGTTTACTGAAAATTTGAATTGAACTCTAAGATTTATAACTTTCAAAGAGGGAAATATTTGAACAAGATGAGGTTAAGGCTGCAGTACTTCTGATAAAGCAACCTCTAAGTTCTGATAGTGAGACTCCAATGAGATAGGCATTTAATTCATTTAGGTAGATATGTTTGAACAGACAAAACTTAATAACCTTTCTCTCTGGGTTTGCAAGACAACCTTATCCTTGTGAAAGGTAGTGGGAGTTGGTACCAAAAGGCTGAATTTCATAAGCACTCCTAGTGGATGTGATGGCCACTAGGAGGGAAGCCTTCAAGGAAAGGTGGAGCTGATGTTTCTCTCCCTGCCCCCTTGTGACTCAAAAAAGAGCATTGATAATCCCAATAAGAACAAGATTCAAATACAGTTGACTTCTAGGTTTCCAAACTGATAGGTACAAATGGAATAAATCCTTAAGAAAATCATTCAATTAAGGATGTGGGGAAGAAAAAGAAAACATGCACAAGCTTATTAGAAGGCTCAGGGTGTCAGATAAACCCTAGCAGTAAACAGGAACATCATTAACTTCTGAGAAAATGAAATGGCTATTTTGTGAGAGTTTCGCCAGGTACTTCAATGGATCAGTATTCCACCCAATAAGTAGAATCAGACAAGAATATGGATTAGCTTCTCTATAATATTCTTACTTCTTAATGACATCTTCATTTGAACATATAAAACATAGATTCATAGATCCAAGGCTAGAAAGGACCATTATGATCATCTAGACTGACCTTCTCTATTGCAAAGGTGATAGGACTCGCTCAAAATATTTCCCAGAGCATATATTTAGGAAAACATCCAATCTTGATTTAAAAATTGTCAATGATGGAGACTCCACCATGATCCTTGTAAAATTGTTCCAATGGTTAATTACTCTTGCCATTAACAATTTACACCTTATTTCCAATTGGAATTTGTCTAGCTTCAACTTCAGCCATTGGAATGTGTTATACCTTTCTCTGCTAGATTGAAGAGCCCATTGTTAAATATTTGTTCCCGATGTAGATATTTATAGACTATAATCAAGTCACCCATTAACCTTCTCTTTGTTAAACTAAACAGATTGAGCTCCTTGAGTCTATCATTACAAGGCACATTTTTTAATCCTTTAATCATTCTCATGGCTCTTCTCTGAACCCTCTTCAATTTATCGACATCATTCTTGAACTGTGCACACCAGAACTGGATACAGTATTCCAGCCGTGGTCGTATCACTACCAAATACAGAGGTAAAATAACATCTCTGAGATTCCCTTGTTTATGCATCGCAGGGTCTCATTAGCTTTTTTGGCCACAGCATTACACTGGGAGCTCATGTTCAACTGATTATCCACCATGATCCCCAAATCTTTTTCTGAGTTACTACTTTCCAGGACATAGTCCCCCATCCTGTGGGTATGGCCTACATTCGTTGCTCCTAGATTATACATTTACATTTAGCCATATTAAGACACATATTGTTTGCTTGTGCCCCCTTTACCAAGCAATCCAGATCGCTCTGTATCAATGATCTGTTCTCTTAATTATTTACCACAGCCACAATTTATGTGTCATCTGCAAACTTTACCAGGGATGATTTTATGTTTTCTTCCAAGTCACTGATAAATATGTTTTAATAGCTTAGGTCCAAGAACTGATTCCCTGCGGGACCCCACTGGAAACACACCCACTGGATAATGATTCAACACCTCTTGTGTCAGAGCTCTTCCAAAAAGTGGAAAGGTTTCCCTGCTAACACCTCAGAAGCCAAGCTTCTAGGTGAAGAGACTAGAAATCTGGGTGAAAGTTTCCTTTCTGCTGAGAAAAAGAAATTCAGGATCAGAGAAAGGAAGAATGTGGGTTCCTAGGAGCATTACTAGCAAATGTCCCTTATTTCAATCCCATATTACTTTTGTTCCACACCACTTTGGTGTCCCCTCATTTATTATTGAAAATTATTGACATAAAAAATAATGATAATTAAAATGAAGTAACACAAGGTATTTACACAAAAGGAATAAATTTCACATCATATTAATATTCCTGTATGACTAATGGTTTTGCGCTCCCATTTTGGGTCTATGTCACTCATTGTGGCCAACGTTTAGGCTTTGGCAAATTGAAAAGTAAGTCTGGGAGAAGCCTTGGAGATCTCAGACTCAATGAGATGTAAGATTTTGTTTTCCCACTTGATATATCACAAACATATACTCAATGAAAATAATGCTCACAAGTTCCCTAGTGTACATTAGAAATCCTGACAGATCCGTAATGACAAGCAGTATCATTAACACCACCACCCAACAATGGTGGATTAATGATTTTGCCGCCCCTAGGCCCTGAAATAATTGCTGCCCCACCTGCCACTGGCCCCGCCCCGACTCCACCCCTTTCCCGCCCCCATTCCAACCCCTTCCCCAAAGTCCCGCCCCAACTCTGCCCCCTCCCTGCCCCTATTGGGTCCCTTCCCCAAATCCCCGCCCCGGTCCTGCCTCTTCCCCCAGCGCGCCATGTTACCCCTCCTCCCCTGTCCCGTGAAACAGCTGTTTCGCGGCGCAAGCGCTGGGAGGGAGGAGAGAGAAACAGGACGCGGTGGCACGCTCGTGGAGGAGGCAAGCTGGAGCAGAGGAGCTTCTCCGTGGGTGCTCAAATTTGCTGCCCCTGCAAATTTGCTGCCCTAGGCCTAGGCCTTGTTGGCCTAGGCGATAATACGCTGCTGCCACCCAATATTACTCATTTTATAAAACTGAATTTATTCTAAATGTTAATAATATGCTGTCAAAATACTTGTGGTTTTAGATTAAATACAAGTGAAACTATTTTTTTAAAATTAGAAGTGAAGCAATGTCAAGTTCAGATTGACATTGATGGCAGAACACTTCACTTACCTCATAGACATTTCAATTTTATGATATAGTATGTATCCATATTCAGACAATGTATATATGAAATTATTCATCTCTTAAGAAATGTGATCTTTATAATTAAATAGAACACGTGACTCTTCAGTTGAAATACGACATTTAAAAAAAAAATCACATCTCACCTAAAGATTAATTAGATGCTACTTGTCTAGAACACTAGTCTAGATGCAAAATGTAGTTTGCTAAAAGGGAATAGTTTGAACCAATGCCATAGTGTCATGATGCTGCCACAGCATCTGACCTGTTAGAAGTTAGTGGCCAAATGCCATGTTAGAGTAAAATATTTTTATATCCTTGGTCACATTTTTAAACAATTTTAATAACAATTTAGATTTTCTCTTGGTTATATTTCATAATGGGCTTTCTATCCCCCAATTCTAATATCCATGGGTTGACACTATATATAAGATCTGCATCACACATTTGTTAAATGTTGTTTCACTGTTAAAATAGTTTTAGGGATTTCTGCCCTCTTTTAACCTTGGTCACTTCCTTCCCTCTATTACAGTAGATAACTTCAAAGTGAAGGTTTTCTCTCTGCTCTCTGGAGATAAAATGACATACAATGCTGTTCTCCTCTAAAATCCATCGTCTCTTATCACAAGAGGCAAAACTGTGAAAGATGCAATGAACTTTGATTTCGCGGTCTTAAAATTCTTCTCAGAAACAATACTTAATCCATGTTCCTTTGGATTATGTTTGAGCAATACAGCAGAGTGCTTTTCCCCCAACTATATCTCCAGGAGAAAACAGAATAAATTAAATCAATGTAATTCAGACTCTTGGGTTTAACAACAGCTTCACTGTAAGATTAAAAGAATTTCAGGAAGATTAAAGTGTTCACTTAAAAACAAACAAATAAATAAGGAAACAACAAAAAATCTCTCAGAAGGAAAAAATGTAAACATTGTAAATGGCTTCATATTTAGTGTTTTATATCAGACATTAGTTCCTGCATGGCAAACTTTGAACAATACCATACTGATGTTCCATCTTTGTTACTCTGCACAAAAAGATGACACAAAATTTGAAGATAAATTGTGAATAGTGTCCTGGGGGAAATATTCCATGATTAATTTAAGCTAATTAAAAAGTATAGCCATATTAAAAGGAATTTGAATCAACTGCACTGCATTACATTCTCCGCAATTAGTCCCACAGCGGAACAAACAAAATTAATAGGCAGTTCCATCCAAACTGGTCATTAAAATATCAATGGCCTGAGAACTTAGTCATAAACAAGCAAAAATTGACTCTTCAGATCTTGACTCATTATGCATATTCATATTGTTGTAGTCATGCTTCTATGAATTCCACAGTTCCATGGTTGTACTATTGACCACTTTTGTAGAATTGTGCTCCAGTTGTTTACTATGATGCTAGGCCCCCATTTAAAAATAATAATGAGCCGAAGAAGCAAGTTTCTGCTATCACCCCCTATGATTAGGAAGACAACTTTATGCGGCCAGTGGGAGCTGCAGAGTTGGTGCTCGGAGCACGGGCAGTGTGCAGAGACCCCTGCTTCCAGGGATCCTGTCTTAGCCCACTGGGCCGCCGGACTTTAAGTGGCCTAAAATCTCCCAGTTTGGTTTCAGTAGCCTCCGGGAGATAAAGCCCGATTCCGGGAGACTCCCGGCAAAACCGGGAGGGTTGGCAAACCTGGGTGCTACCTTCAGAGCTGGGCAGCTGGAGAGCGGAGGCTGCTGGCCGGGAGCCCAGCTCTGAAGTCAGACCCACCGCCAGCAGCAGCGCACAACTAAGGATAGCACGGTATGGTATTGCCACCCTTACTTCTGCGTTGCTGCCTGCAGAGCTGGGCCCTCAGTCAGGAGTCGCCGCTTTCTGGCTGCCCAGCTCTGAAGGCAGCAGCACAGAAATAAGGGTGGCATGGTATGGTAATGCCACCCTTACTTCTGCGCTGCTGCTGGCGAGGCATCAGAGCTGGGCGCCCAGCCACCAGCCACCGCTCTCCGGCCACCAGCCACTGCTCTCCAGCTGCCCAGTTATGAAGGCAGTGCAGAAGTAAGGGTTGCAACACCACGCCCCCCCTAAAATAACCTTGCGACCCCCCTGCAACTCCTTTTTGGGTCAGGATCCCCAATTTGAGAAAGACTGGTTTCCCCTGTGAAATCTGTATAGTATCGGGTAAAAGCTCACAAAAGTCCAGATTTCATGGTACATGATGCATTTTTCATGGCCGAGAATTTGGTAGGGCCCTATCTATAGAGAAAGGGCAAGGGGAATATGGGCTATCAAGGAGAAGGGGAACAATTGCAGCCCCACCTACTTCAAACTCAACAACACAAATGACAGTTCATTACCTCCCAATCCCAACCCACAACTCAGTTATACAAAAGGAAGCTCCTGGACCAGGCTGAAGTTCAATGAAGATAAGACAGAAGTGATGCTGCCTGTGGGGTGGGCACAAGGAACTGGGAGATATGGCTAGGGTTATATGTGCCCTTTCAACTTTTGGTATATGGTTGTCACTTGTTACTCAAATTCTTAATCGGGGGTCTTGTTGGATCCCCAGCTGGGGTTAGTTGATCATATAGCAGCAGTGGCCAGGAAGGCTTTTTTTTTATGGCTGTCTGTCTCGGAGTTAGCGATGATTTCTCTCTGATGGGGACTGTGCATTCACAATCCATGTCTCTGTCACTGAGAGATTAGACTACTGATACGTACTCTGTGGTACCTGGGGCTACACTTTCATCATCTAACAGATTGAAGCTAGGACACATTGTAAAGCCTCTCTCTTTTCACAGGCTTTCTGTGAGGGGAGGGTGAGCTGAGGGTCAGGATACATCCATTGACAGCAGTGTTTTGTGGCTGAAGTGTGATTTTTTTTTCTTGTCTTGCTGGTTTTAGGGAAGCTGATGCATTTATTTTTATCATATTATTGGGTTTTTTAGTATATAAACCCCAAAGTTACCCAAGGCTCTGGATGAGTACATTTTAATGTTTGCATAAATCTAAATAAATTAATGAATTAAGTAGGATTCTCCCAGCTAATGTCCTAACTAGGGCTCTGATTCAGGAAAGTACCTAAGCACATAAGCAGGTCCATCCCTATTCAGGAAAATGCATAAGCTTATGCTTAACTTTAATTATGTGCATGAATCCTATTGACTTCACACGTGCTTAAGTGTTTTTCTGAATAGGGATGCTTTCCTGAATGGGATATATGTGCAAAAGAGGGACTTAAATAGACCTTTGAGGAACCTATCAGGGCTAAAGGACACATCTACGCAAAACTAGCCCATGCACTTCTGTAGCTTTCATCATCCTGGTCCTGTCTCAGTGCATGTGAATCACTAGGCAGTAGGCAGCATGGTTAGGAGTGCAGATATATATTTATTCAGGGACCTGAATGTCAAGAGCAGGACTGCTCTTAATAGCTGATGATTCCACGAGTCAGACACTTTCCTTGCACTGCCCATGACTCTATTTTATGTCTCACAGTAGATACCAAGATGGGACCCCAGGTCCTGACAGAAGGGCCCAAATTGGCTTTGCTGTCTTCTCTCCTCCTCCCCATCAGAGATGCACCTCTCTGGGCTCATGGCAGAGAGGGTGACCATGTGAGAGAAGTTCTCTGCCACCAGATTGCAGATGTTATTTCCTCTGGGGTGCTGCATCGCTGGCTTCTCCCCAACTATAGTGGACACTGTTGCGGCTCCCTTGTTTGCTGCTGCTTCCTTCTCCTGCCGCCGCATGTCCTGATACACCTGATGCATGATGAACTGGGTCGTGTTCCTTGGTGCACGCATCCCTGGTGCACGCCAACCACACAGGTTCATGGGTCGTAGCAGTGCAGCTACAGCTGCACGCATACTTGCTGGTACACGGAACTTGGGGACCCCGCGGCGCCGTGTTGTGCTCCAATGCTTTGGTTGCTGCTTCTTCCAGGATCCCCTGCTGTTGCCTCTCCCCATCCACCAACACCGCCTCCTTCTAGGGAGTCTGTAGTGGTACCACCTAGGAGAGGGATGGACAGCCCATGGCTGCCTCTGCCCAGTGCCATAGTGGCAGTGAGAAAACTCTCCCAGGCTTCTTCTCCCCCACACCAGGGCCCTGCCTGCTGTTGCAGGCCACTGATCTTGTTGACCCTGCATGGAAAGCTGCTGCCACCAATGCCGGCTCCTCCACCTGCTAGTCAGGGATATGTAAGGATCCTGTTCCACCAGATACTTCTTCTTTTGCACCACCAGCTGCTTCCTTGGCTCCACCTCCTCCTGCGTCTGCCAGTTCCCTCTGTACTGTTGATTCCTTCTGCTACTGCCAGCTCCTCCTGGCCTTAACCAGCTGGTCTCCTGCAGCTGCTGTCCTTGTCTGCTGCTGTTCCTTCCAGCTCCTCCTGCCTTGGGGCCATGCCCAACTCCTATAGCGGCTCGTAACATGATGAGCCCCCGGTGCGAGATGCCGCTTGGTCCCTTGTCCCTGCACAGACTCAACAGGCCGCGGGTGTAGTGCCACCGGGGGTGGCGGCCTCCTTTTGCCTCAGGAGTCCTGTCCACACTGAACATAGCATCCCAGTCACCGGGGGCAACAGGCAGCCAATCACAAAGCAATGGGCGGGGCTGTGACTGAACATTCTACAGGCACTTTTGCCCGGAGGGGGCCTGAGATTGTTTCTCTTGCCTAGGAGGCTTAAGGAGATCCAAATCTCTTGCCTGATGCCTGAGGCTGTGGGGCAACTGCACCATGTTCAAACCCCACATACCTGCCATGCTTTGTGCATGGGTTTTAACTAGAGATGGTCTTGAGACAAGATGCCTGATCCAAACTCCCCAAACTCTGGGATAGGTCAGACCTAGTGTTGCAGTTACCCCTGAAGTCAGTGGATGCTGGTCCCTGTCGTGTGACAAGGATATTAACCTTTGTGACTTTGATCCAGGTCAGGAGGCTGGGGCTGAGAAATAAAATTGTGTGTCACCCCTTTATTACCTCCAGGCCCCAGCCCCACCTCAAGCTTTAATACCAGTCAACATTTTGCTACATATACCGAGATTTCCATCTGAGGTTCTCAAAACACCTTATAAGGGTGAGTGATCGTTATTATCTCCATTGTATAGATAGGATGTCTGAGACACTGAGAGCTTAAGTGTCTTCTCCATGGTCACTAGGAGCAAATGGTTGGGACAGGAATTCAACCCAGCTCTCCTGCTTCCATGTCCCATGCCCAATCACTGGAGCATGTTGCTTTATGTACTCTACCTTTAGGGATTTCCAAAAATAAAACCTGGCCATGGGCTAAAATGCAGCCCATAAAGCTCTGTAATGGGGTCCTGCAGTCTGCCTCCTTTTGATTGCAGAGGAGTAGCCGTGGGAGACTACAGGTTACAGCATATCCCTGCCTTCTAGCTATCTAATATATCTGCATGCCCCCCATCTGTATGCCTCTTCCTGTGGGTTGCTAGTTTCATGGTACCCGTGTAATTGTAGTTGTCATATGTGGTTATTATCACAAAGGGAGCTGCAATCCCTGAGATAACTAAGGCAATACCCATTGAGGGCTTTTGAATATTATGCCTCAGTATTATCTCAATCTGGGAAAGTTGTCATCACTAAATAGTTCCGGCAGGCTTTTTCTTTATTTAAATACAAAATCAGAAAAAAAACCCAGTTAAGAATGGAGTGTGTTTAAAATGCTGTTTTTGAAACAGAGTGTAGCAAAAGGAATTAGTTAGTTTTTTTTTCTTTTGGTTTAATAAACAAAATTTCATTCTGTGTTGCCTTGCTTTACTCTCAAACCAATTCCACGTATTCCATTAGTACTCAGTAAGGAGGCCACGGTGAAAATTCTAGCAGACTGATATACTGGGACTACAAAGGGAAAGATGCTCACAGTGATGAGCACAGCAAACTTGAATGAAGGACAAGTACATTTATCTTTAATATAAGGCTTTGATTTAATACAAAGTTGTATAATGTATCAACACACGATGGCAGTAGTAGTCTGTGTAAAATGATTAACTGAAGATGTCTGGGTATTAGAGAGACAGTGTCGGTGAGATAATATCTTTTATTGGACCAACTTCTGTTGGGGATAGACACAAGCTTTCCCAGAGCTCTTCTTCAGGTTACCTCACCCACCTTGTCTCTTTAATATCCTGGGACCAACACGGCTACAACAACACTTCATACAATGTATGGGTATGTGAAACCAAACCTCATTTGCTTTTAGTTATTATGGAGACAACCACAACAAAAGCTAACATAGCCCAACAATTACTGGGATGAACTGCAAATAGGGTAGGAGAGATGTTAAATTTTGTTTAATGCAGTTGAGCGAGGTTCAACTACAAATATGGTCTCTGAACTAGACTCTGTTGTATAATGAACTAGTCTGGAGATGCTCTGACATATCATTCCAGTATCTGTGGCATGTCACATTAATTATAGCAGATCTCCCTATTCATTCTTTATATAAGGGTCTGATCCAAAGCCTATTGAAGTTAATGGATGTCTTTCCATTGCCTTCCGTGAGCTTTGGATCAGGCACTAAGAAAGTTGCCAGATAGACAGGTCTTCTTTATTCACAGAACAGACTCCATTTCCCAAACTATATTGCTAACATACCTTAACCCCATTTCACAAGGGTCAACTATATGGATGAGAGGGTAATTCAGTAGTCATAAATCTCTATTAAGATGATGATTTTGTTTTATTTTATTTAGTCTTTGCTATTTACTTGTTAAGTGCTAGCATCTTGGGCCTCTACAAAGTGTGCTAACAATGATGACATCTTTGCTGATGGGCTGTTCACTAGGAAGAAGACTTCTACCATCAACCCATTCCATTTAAGTAATCCTACAGTGTAAGGTGGTAAAGATTTTTATGTCACTACTGAGCGGAGTAATTTTGAATGTGTGACAATGATAAAAGACTCTGTTTCCCTTTAGCAGTTGTCCTACAAGAATGTAGTCCCTTGTCCTTTCATTCTTAATAGATTTTCCATACAACTGCCACAATATTGAGTATTTGGCAAACAGAAGTTCCAGCAAAGCTTTCATTCACTGTTCAGGTATTTTGGTTTGGCATAGAAAGGATATGTATGTTTTTCAGTGTGATATACAGAGAGATTTGATATGCCAGTCTGCTCCTGGTGTACTGAAAGCTGTACACTTTCCTCTCCAGCCACTATGTTGAAAATTTACCCCCTTTGTGTGAACACCACACTATCAAGTTTACCAGAGCAGTTAGTTAAGGTTCACCAGACATCTGATCATTGGGATCTTATGTTTCTGTCTGATCCAGCTGTTCTTGCTATACTTTTCTCCCGTAGATTAAAGAACCCTTTAGTGCCCGGTACCTTCTCCTCATGGCCAAGTCATGACCCAGATTAAAGAATTTTGGGTCCTTGTGCACTATGAGAAGGGGGGAGAGCTCTTCAAAGGAACCCCACTTGATACTTAACCCACCTCATACAGACCCCAAAATGACTCTCTCCCCACCCCTCCATAAATCCCTGAATGCCCCTCTCACCCCACATTTATCCCAACAACCCTTCACCAGTCCCCACTTATCCTCACAGCCTCTACACACATCCCAGCAGCCTGGACACCTCCCACTCATCACATTCCCCAGCATTGCCCCTAACATCCCCTGCTTGCCCCCAACCGCTCACTCTGCAGCTCTCCAACACTCACCACTCACCTCATAGTCTACCAACAATTGCCTCCCACCTCCTCACCACTGCCCCAGGACCTTCCTGGCCACTTACCAGTGCCCCTGCAGTTCAGTGCTCTGCTCCTGTCCTGAGCTAGGGTGGCTTCTCCTGATCCCAGGTGCTCAGCTCTATCCGTTCCCCTCACCCGCTTTACACTCACAAGGGCTCACACTGCTCAGGTTTGGCCTGGCTACTACTCCCTCATGATGGAGTGGCGGCGTGGCCAAATTTGAGTGAGTGGCATTGTGATCTGGTGCATGGAGTCTCCACACTGCTCAGGGTTTTTTTTCCCTTTCGTTGGGGGCCCCCTGAGATGGGAGCCCTGTGCAAATGCACCAAGTGCACATTGGTTAATCTGGGCTCTAGATCTTATTTTTAATAAACTGAATAGATTGAGCTTTTTAAGTCTCTCACGGTATGGCATTTTTCCAGCACTAGACTCATTTTGTTATATCATGGACCTGAGACTAAAAAAGTGACTAAATAGCCATTTATTTGCCTCTGGGTGTATTTCTTTGCTGCAGCACTAGCAAAGAAAGCAGAATATGTTGAAGCTGCTGGAGCCCTACATAACAGATCCAGCATTTCAAACGGTGAACACTGGATTCACTTTAAAAAGATTCCCATGATTAATCATAAATATTAGTAATGGTTGGGAGTCTGTGGCTGATTTTTATGTCATTGTTGTATAAAAAACAAAGCAGGAAAACATGAATCAGAAAAGACAGGTGGTTTGTATGCAGTGAGAGAAAGGGAGATTCCTATTTTTCATATATTCAGGCCTCGGTAAATGGGTATGAATAACTCACACCCCTTTCTTCCAACACTCTTCCTTTGCTTTCTCTGTCCCACTGTTTCCCCTGGACTGTCTCTCTAACTAGAACAGCCAAACAAATGGTTTCCTTCAGAACCACTGTTATCAGGAGGGACTGCATATTTTTCAAAAATTTTAAACACAGTGTTATGAAACATATTGCACTTTACCAGTGTAATTTGACCTCTGCCATTAGTGTTTAGTAGTGGAAAATCCTAATTGCCTGTGTGAAGCAGATAAAAATAATGTTAAATGATCATTTTTCCTAACATTACTTTCTATTTGACTGCCAAAAATTTGCATATAGCTTATGTCACAGTTCAGGGCAATTGCACCTGTATTCCCCCTCTATGATCCACTAAAGGCAACCACTTTCAGGGTTCAGGCTCCGCAGTTGTCACTTCTCTTTGGTGCTGGTGTCCCACTACCTCCTGACCAGTTTTTTTTTTCCAGGTTGCTTGTCTACACTGTGAATTCCCTAGCAAGTCAGACTGCCTAAATGGGCCTGATTTATGCTCTAAGCAACATAATTGCCCATAGATGTAAATCACCACACAATCTTTCTAAGCAAGCACATTTATTCTTAAAGGGAAAGCATTAACAGAGGGAACATACTAAAACAAAAATAATATGCTAAGTTTACAAGAGATCACCCCAACTCCAACAAGAGCTCTAGCAGGTGTTCAGTCCTTCAAACCCCACCGAGGTTTTTTTCTGTGGTTACAAGTTCATAACCACCTTGGCTCATAACAAGCATCCCCATGAATGGTGCAGAAAATAGGGCAGAAAAGGTGGGGGAGTTGCATTGTATGTAAGAGAGCAGTATGACTGCTTAGAGCTCCAGTACAAAACTGCAGAAAAACCTGAGAGTCTCTGGATTAAGTTTAGAAGTGTGAGCAACAAGGGTGATATCACAGTGGGAGTCTGCTAGAGACCACCAGACCAGGGGGATGAGGTGGACGGGGCTTTCTTCAGGCAACTAACAGAAGTTACTAAATCACAGGCCCTGGTTCTCATGGGGGAGTTCAATCACCCTGATATCTGCTGGGAGAGCAAGACAGCAGTGCACAGATAATCCAGGAAGTTTCTGGAAAGTGTAGAAGACAATTTCCTAGTGCAAGTGCTGGAGGAACTAACGAGGGGCAGAGCTCTTCTTGACCTGCTGCTCACAACCAGAAGAATTACTAGGGGAAGCAAAAGTGGATGGGAACCTGGGAGGCAGTGACCATAAGATGGTTGAGTTAAGGATCCTGACACAAGGAAGAAAGGAGAGCAGCAGAATACGGACCCTGGACTTCAGAAAAGCAGACTTTGACTCCCTCAAGGAACTGATGGGGAGGATCCCGTGGGAGAATAACATGAGGGGGAAAGGAGTCCAGGACAGCTGGCTGTATTTTAAAGAATCCTTATTGAGGTTGCAGGAACAAACCATCCCGATGTGTAGAAAGAATAGTAAATATGGCAGGCGACCAGCTTGGCTTAACAGTGAAATCCTTGCTGATCTTAAACACAAAAAAGAAGGTTACAAGAAGTGGAAGATTGGACAAATGACCAGAGAGGAGTATAAAAATATTGCTCAGGCATGCAGGAGTGAAATCAGGAAGGCCAAATCACACTTGGAGTTGCAGCAGCCAGGGATGTTAAGAGTAACAAGAAGGGTTTCTTCAGGTATCTTAGCAACAAGAAGGTCAAGGAAAGTGCGGGCCCCTTACTGAATGGGGGAGGCAATCTAGTGACAGAGGATGTGGAAAAAGCTAATGTACTCACTGCTTTTTTTTGCCTCTGTTTTCACAAACAAAGTCAGCTCCCAGACTACTGCACTAGGCAGCACAGTATGGGGAGGAGGTGACCAGCCCTCTGTAGAGAAAGAAGTGGTTCAGGACTATTTAGAAAAGCTGGACGAGCACAAGTCCATGGGGCCGGATACACTGCATCCGAGGGTGCTAAAGGAGTTGGCGGATGTGATTGCAGAGCCATTGGCCATTATCTTTGAAAACTCATGGTGATCGGGGGAGGTCCCGGATGACTGGAAAAAGGCTAATGTAGTGCCCATCTTTAAAAAAGGGAAGGAGGAGGATCCGGGGAACTACAGGCCACTCAGCCTCACCTCAGTCCCTGGAAAAATCATTGAGCAGGTCCTCAAGGAATAAATTCTGAAGCACTTAGAGGAGAGGAAAGTGATCAGGAACAATCAGCATGGATTCACCAAGGGCAAGTTATGCCTGACTAACCTAATTGCCTTCTATGATGAGATAACTGGCTCTGTGGATGAGGGAAAAGCAGTGGATGTGTTATTCCTTGACTTTAGCAAAGCTTTTGATACGGTCTCCCACAGTATTCTTGCCAGCAAGTTAAAAAAATATGGGCTGGATGAATGGACTATAAGGTGGATAGAAAGCTGACTAGATCATCGTGCTCAATGGGTAGTGATCAATGGCACCATGTCTAGCTGGCAGCCGGTATCAAGCGGAGTGCCCCAAGGGTCAGTCCTAGGGCCAGTTTTGTTCAATATCTTCATTAATGATCTGGAGGATGGCGTGGATTGCACCCTCAGCAAGTTTGCAGATGACACTAAACTGGGAGGAGTGGTAGATATGCTGGAGGGTAGGGATAGGATACAGAGGGACCTAGACAAATTAGAGGATTGGGCCAAAAGAAATCTGATGAGGTTCAACGAGGACAAGTGCAGAGTCCTGCACTTAGGACGGAAGAATCCCATGCATTGCTGCAAACTAGGGACCGAATGGCTAGGCAGTAGTTCTGCAGAAAAGGACCTAGGGGTTACAGAGGACGAGAAGCTGGATATGAGTCAACAGTGTGCCCTTGTTGTCAAGAAGACTAACAGCATTTTGGGCGGTATAAGTAGGAGCATTGCCAGCAGATTGAGGGACGTGATCATTCCCCTCTATTCAGCATTGGTGAGGCCTCATCTGGAGTACTGTGTCCAGTTTTGGACCTGACACGACAAGAAGGATGTGAAAAATTGGAACGAGTCCAGTGGAGGGCAACAAAAATGATTAGGGGGCTGGAGCACATGATTTATGAGGAGAGGCTGAGGGAACTGGGATTATTTAGTCTTCAGAAGAGAAGAATGAGGGGGGATTTGATAGCTGCTTTCAACTACCTGAAAGGGGATTCCAAAGATGATGGATCTAGACTGTTCTCAGTGGTAGCAGATGACAGAACAAGGAGTAGTAGTCTCAAATTGCAGTGGGGGAGGTTTAGGTTGGATATTAGGAAAAACTTTTTCACTAGGAGGGTGGTGAAGCACTGGAATGGGTTACCTTGGGAAGTGGTAGAATCTCCTTCATTAGAGGTTTTTAAGGTCAGGCTTGACAAAGCCCTGGCTGGGATGATTTAGTTGGAGATTGGTCCTGCTTTGAGCAGGGGGTTGGACTAGATGACCTACTGAGGTCCCTTCCAACCCTGATATTCTATTATTCTATTCTATGATTCTATGAATAGGTCAAGTCCTTCCAATCCTTTCCATGAAGGATTGGGGTCTCCTTTGGGCATAAGATCCTGTCTGTTTGCTAGATCATAAAGCAGGCCTTGAGTCAACTTAAATTCAGGCTATTTATCCAAAAGTCCTTTTGTTGTCTGCTTTTTTCTAAAAAATCCAGTCTGAACCAGCATATGCAAGCTTCTCTAGGCAGTGGTACTTCCCCGGAAGTGTTTGCCTAATCACATCCCCCCGCTGTTCTTAGTTCTTGGAGAGCTATGATCTCCCTCCTGCATGAAATTAGGTAAAATCCCTATCCTGCAATGGTACTTAAATTTAAAACAGTGAGATCTCCCAAAGATATTAGAGGAAATTGTCCTATCTCTCACAGATTGAATAATGAATGACAAGATGGGTAAAATGAGCCCCGGGGGCTAGACAAAATGGCTGCAGAACAAACCAATGTGGAGTACCTATCTTGTAAAATGCAATGCATGTCTGTTTGTGACCCTTGGACTACCAAACACAAAGGAGCTGAGTAAGATTTTTTGATCTAAAGTAGGGGGAGATTTTGAAACTGTTGATCCACCAGTTGTTGTCTGAGATAGCAGTGCCCTGTGAGGACAAAAAGAAGCCTCACAAGTGGAAAGGCTGATGCTATAGCACATTTAGGGGGGGGGCGGGGGAAAGCATGTTTAGGGGGTTGGAGAATGGAAAAATAAACTATTTTCCTGCATTCCCTGATATACCAGGATTTGGGAAACTCTGAAAAATTGAAGTCTGAGCAGAAGTATGAAATGAGAACAGAGGCTGCAATCCTGAAGAACTTATATCCTTCCTATCTAGCTTTCAGAAAAATACTGTCAAGCTTAGTGGGGGAGTAGTGGATGTAGCCTGCTATGACTGTCCAGCATTCATTTTGGCCCTTCTGAATTCATGCCGTGCACAAACAAACCTGCTGTCCATGTCCCCAGCATGCCTAGTTCCATGTTGTGGTTCAGAGAGCATGGGGAAGGAAGATGCAGTGTTCCATTGCCTGGCTCAGCAGAAGTGTAGGGGAAGTGTTTCTGCTGCATTTGACGCGTACATGATGCTCATGCTCATTTAAGCTCAGGCGAATGTTCATACCAAATGAATTTTAGTTTTTGTAGGTGGGAAGATATTTTTTGTTATTGGCTAGCACAATTTTTTTTTCAGAAATATTTCAAAAGATTTTCAGGGGGTCACTTTTCTCTCTTTATCCTTATGAGTGACCAACTTCTTGAATCCATCAGGTTGTTTCTGACCATCATGTTCCAAAGTGGAAGGTATTAAACATTCAATAGAAAACAGATTTCTTCAGAATTGCCGGGGTGAGAGAATTTCCAGATCCTAATTGCTGAGACTCCAGGAGGAATGAAGAAGAACTCAAAGAAATGGATATATATACTTGGAGATTTAGATCACATGCCAAAACTGAACTTATTCAGCTGGAATGTTCTGTATGACTATCAAGGTACTCCAGGTAAAGTTCTTCAGCTTCTTTAACAGATACAGGTTAATGTTCAATATTTTCCAAACAGGCCATTTAACATGAGGATTTTATTATTGCTCTAAAAGAACTGGATCTAGAAAACAAGGCTTTGTGTCTCATCAAGATTATAATGCCCAATTATTACTACAAAGGCACTGAGAAGCATTTTATGTACATTTATTTACTTGTATATGTTTACTCTTCACATTTTGGTATTGATGCAAGGGAAGGTTCAATATTTTCCAAATATTTTGGAATATTATTAGTATTTCTCCAAAACAATTTGGTGCTTTAGAAAACAAGTAGAAAGCAAAAATTTGTATTTCACTGAGAGTATGAAGCCAATTAGAATGAAAATGTCATGGATATAGATCTTATGTACACGCATTTTGTGTTATTCATTTATTGTGTTATAATTAATTTAAATCTATATAAAATTATTAAATTTTAGCATGTGTACATTACATCTGTTTGCATCCAAGTTATACATGTTTCCATTGTTCTGATCCCCCTTTTCTATATACTCAATGCAGTTGTTGTATTGAATGCATTGGTATCTATAGCATTGCAGTCTATATTTCAGTACATCTTTTAGCATTTCACATTATTGTTTGTCTTTTTCATTAATTTAATTACTGATTAAAAAGCTGTCAAATGAATGAGCTTTGAAAATAATAAGCATTGGGCTTTCTGTAGCAATGACTTGTTCATTTGTCATATACACTACCATGTCAAATGACAGTGCTGGCCACTGTCGAAGCTTAGATGAGGCTACCAATTGGCAAACGGGGTAGGCACATGTAAGCAGAAGGAGTCTTGCTCAAGTTGATGGGATTGCCATCCAGTCTGATGTCTTCTAGAGCTCTACGGGCATAAGTAACATCTTTCATTTTGCAGAAAGTGTCTTCATGCATCTCCTGAATGTTGTTGTTCTAAAAAGAAAAGCAAATATATCCATAAAGACACAAGTATATGTTTGACAATAATTGTCTTTGAAAACCAATATATTGACACATTTTCTATGTTGTAAAAAGAAAGTAACATAAGCACAGAGGATCAGGTTGTCTCCCAGATGGAGCGCCTTTGCACTGCTCACAGTGCAAAAGAGATTCTGGCTGCAGATAGCCAACTGACAATTCTCCGGGCTAGGGGGAGCTCTCAACTGGTATAAAACTGCAACCTGAAACAACCCCTCACACTCTCCGGAAAAGGCCAAGAAGACAGGGTGGAGCAAGGTGGGCAGGTGAGAGACCAGAGCAATTCCAGCTGGAAAATCATGCCTAGCAGAGGTCAACCCAAAGAATCATGGAACTATAACCAGCCCCTTGACATCCTCAGATCTCTCAACTTGCCAAGGCACAGATCTGGAATGCAATGCATGTCAAAGGCCCTAAATAAAGGGCGTACACACCCACAATTCATGCAGGAAGCTTAAAATGCTGTGGGATTCATTCATTTAGTGTAACTAACTCTTCCTGTAACCCCAGCTTTGTGATTCTTTTTCTGAGGTAAACAATTTTCACCAATAAAAATGATAGGACACCAAATTTGTGTGGGACATAGGTTATTTTAGAACTAAAATGACATGTCTCAAAATGAGGAGCATCTAACCACTATGGAGAGCCCCTCCCACACTTTTGTGCCAGCCAGATATTGGTGCAGGAGAGAATCCAGCTCGTTGCCTGTCTGTCATATTGTTCAGGACTAACTGTTGCCCCAGTTTAGCAATGTGAAACCAATAGAATGGATTAACATTGTTAGAATACATTTATTCTATACAGGTCTTTACTTTTTAAAAAGTAGGAATCAAAGTATGAATGTGCAATGGCGTATTTACCCCACACCAGCCCAGAAGGGATTTATGATGCTGAGGAGAGGCCAATTAATCTGATAACCTGCACCTGGGGATGAGCCAGGCCTTGAAGGGCTGATTGAAGATGGAGCCCAGCTGGGGAGGAACAGGAAGGGCTGGTGCCACCTAGTGGTGAGTAAAGCACCCCATGACAAATGATAAAATGATTTTGCTAGTCTTATGTTCTGAATTGTGTACCAGCTACTTCATTGGTGTAAATAAAAATGGCTCCATTGCCTACACTAAATTATATCAGTGGAGAATCTGGCTCTTTATGTTTGAAAATATTTACATCGCACAGATAAATTTTAATGATTCATATATAGATGGACTACTGTTTGGATTATTCAAATTTCATTTTTTGTCACCTGACTCTGAAATGAGTAGAAAGAGTGAATTTCATGTAATCAATACCCCGATTAGCCTAAGGTTTCAGATGTCCCATGATCCATTTGGATAATAAGAGTTTACCTGAAGTTTAAAAAACCAAACCATTAAGCACTAATATTGGTTTGCCCTCCCAGTTATATCTGTTGTTCTGTTTTGCTCTTAAAAAATCAATTGTGTTTTAATCTACCTGAAGATGAAGAGCTTGGAGGCTTTCAGGGAGTGGGAGTGGGATGTGATCCAGGTTATTGTCAGTGATGTAAAGATGATGCAGATCAACCATATCCTGGAAGAGAAGGAAGGGGAGTGTTTCCTAAAAAACTAGAATTTTGTAAAATCTCCAAGAAGGAGACAGTAAGTTTTACATCCACCTTTGCAATGAGAAACTGAACTCGTCAATTCCTTTTAAATCAACATGACTCTAGGTTTAAAAAAACTTACAATGAAATATAGATAGGAACATGCATTGCCAAGATCAGTTACTATCAGAGATCAGCTGTCTTGGTAAAGCAACTGAGAATGGCAAATAAATATTTAAGTGGAGTCTTCACCTAAGCATTGTGTCAAAATGCACATACTGTCTGTCCCAGCTTCTGCAGAAAACTCTTCCTTTGGGCCTGTTTTTTTTTTTTTCTTAGAGGAGTCATCAGGTTATTGTTTGGCAGAAATCAATTTTGTTCAAGCAAAATGTATCAAAATAATAATCTTTACCCCCCACCCCCAAAAGTAAGATGGTATCAATTGCGTATCAACAGTGGCACGTCTGGGATAAGCAGTATCTTCTAATTACACCAAGGTACAGACTATCAGGACTCCTGAGTTCTCATCCCTTATGATCATCTTGGGGATGTCAATAAACCGCTCTGTGTCTCAATTCACTCATCTGTAAAACAGGCATAAGACTACCTACCTATTTCACTGGTTATTGTGAATTCATTAATATTTGCCAAGCTCTTGTGTGGAATAGTGGGGCAGATTTTCTCCTGTGTCTGAGACCCACTTCAATGCATGAGTGAGAGGCCATCAGGGAGCCTGGGGGCTGGGTTGTGCATTCCCCATCTCACGCTAGGTGCTAGGCTGAGAGGAAGTAGTTGGTGCAGGAGCTGATTTTGCAAACTTTGTTATGCTGTCTGAGAGCCACTTTCCCATGAAGGAATTCATAGCTGATCAAGTACAGCTAGAATCTAGCTCCTTTGGGACAACTGGACAGTGTATAAGAGTCAGATCAGGCATGAGAATCTGGCCCACTATTTTCATTATTTAGATGTATTAAAATCGAGGCCTGGATTGTGATTTAGTGATGTGCCTGGAATAAGGAGCAGCACATGATAGTTTTGCTACCAGGAGGAAGGGGGTCACTCAGGAAGTTGCAGTCTACCTGCTGTTCCAGAGAAGGAGTGAACATACATGCCCCGAAGTATGCGTTCTACAAAGTGCCGGTGTAGCTACACTGCTGAGAAAATTGGAAAGGAGAGCCAAGGCTCTGCCCGCCCACAAAGGTGGACATCGCACCTCTGTGCTCTGGTCAGGCCACAATTTCCCCCAGAGAGGAGGAGAGATTTTTCTGTCAATCCCAAACTCACTTTAAATGCTTCTTCCTTTATTCCTTTGCGGCCAAGTCTGTTGTTACTAACATCAATGAATGTCAGGGTAGGCGGTAACTCGGGGAGCTGCCTTATCTTGTTATCACGGAGCACTAGCTCCTGAAGCTGGGGCAGCTCCCTGAAGGCATCTTCATCAATCTCAGATATAAAATTTGATGTCAGATCAATCCTCTTTAAATTGTCTGGCAGAGAAAATTAATAAAATATTTAGAACACTCCAGAACTTATTTCTGACAGTCTTAAAACCTAAAAAGGAAAAAAAAAAAAAAAAAAAAAAGCAAATGCATTTTAATTACATATGAACATTCCCTTATATGGTATTTAATTATACATGTGTACTTATATGGTAGAGCATTGATTACTTCTCCCAGAGGTCTTTAATAATGCAGTAATGCCAATTTGAGGCTTGAAGAACTTTTGCTCTTCTGAAAGGGGCCAGCTTCCATTAATAATGAGCACAAATGCAATTTATGGAAGCTTCAAGAGCAGAACATACTTCTAGGAGGTCCAGTAAGCTCCTTTAGTGGGGGGGGGGGTCTTCCATTGAGAGCAAAATTACACAATTGGAACAATTTTTACTTTGAGAGATTCTGAGGAGAGCTGGTAAAAAAAAAAAAGTGAATATCTTATGAAATTGAATAAAAAAGACTCGTTTTGTTCAAAATTTTTCATAATTGAAAAATTTCAGAGTGAAATGTCAAATTCTCTAAATTTTCTGAAATTTTTAAAGTTTTTCAGAGCGAAATATTTTTCATACTGGAAAAAGGAAAGGAGGGAGGTTAAAAAAGTAAGCGTTTCCATCCAAACACTTTCATTACCCACTTCTTCCTTTTTTCTACCTTTTTCCAGTAGAAAAGAGTAAAAAGTGATAATGGGTTTCAATTTTTGGGGTTTTTTTCCTACCAAAATGAAGCAATTTTTCATAAACAAAACCAAAAGATTTTTTTTTCATTTGGTTAAAAAAGTATTTTCCATTAAAAGTGTGTGTGTTGGGGGGGGAGGTTCCACAAAAAAATTCAGTAGGTTGTTTGTGAGCCTGGTAGTGTCTCTGGATATTGTAAACATGTTTGAGATGAGCAGTCTTACTCAATAAGAATAAATTTGTGTTACTTTGTCAAATAGGGCATTTTCAATTTAATATAAAATTAATGATATAAGTTGGTGTGTTATATTACATGATTAATTTTTAAGTGCACTACTTTAACGGTTCAGTACTGGTGTTTTACTTTGTAAATAAAATCAGTCAGGACAAGATTTTCAATATTGGGTGGCTAAAGTTGGGTTCCCAGAAACTGGCTTGATTTCAAAAGTTTTCAGTACCCAATGGTTTCCACTGAAATCAATTGTGGGGGCTCTGAACTTTTATGAAAACCAGGTCCCTTTAAGGCCTCATAAGTTGCTTACCTAAAAAATTGAGGGACTCAAAATCACTAGTTGATTTTGACAATTTAGGCCTCAAGGAGCCTAACTTTAGCACGTTTTTGAAAATCTTAGCCTCAATATTTCCTTTTCCGTAAGGGTTTCCTGTTCATACCAGAGCAAACCAATAAATATCTTTAAACGAAGAACCTTCTTTAAGCTTTTACATAGATTCCCTTCTTACTCTTGCTAATTACTGGATATACTGCCTAAATGATAATTGCTTTCTTTAAAGAAGAGAACTAACCACTGTACATTAAATTCTCTATGGTTTTTTTCCCCTTTAAAGTTAATTAGAAATGCTAGCAAGTGCATAGATAAACAGTCAATTATTTGTATTGTACTATTTGCACTAATTCTAGGACTGAATTTTAGTGAATCTAAGTCAAGCTACTGAAGGCTTAGGCCTCAATACAGCAAAACACTTTACCAGATGCTAAACTTTCAGCATGTGTCCCACTGACATCAATGATTTGACATAAGATTATATAAAACAGTTTACCACTTAAAATGGCATGAAGCAAAAAAGGAAAAAAGAAAGGGAAACCAATTGCATCAGAACTGTCATCCATACTTTGATTAGCAAAGTCATTTTTGTTGATCTTTTTGATTCTGTTATAGCGAGAGTAGAAATAGGTGGTTTTCTTGGGCAGTGGAGGAACAGCATCGAGTTCATGATCATCACAGTAGACTGTGGTCCCCAGACATGTACACAGAAGGCAAGTTGGAAGACCTATGAAAAAATTAAAGGAAAGCAATTATGTGAAGAAAAATGTGCGTGTGCACTGAGAATATTAAGATTGGACCAGTTTTATAAAAGCTGTATTATCTAAGAGTTTGGTATTATCATTAAGAAAATAGCAGTGCTTAATTTGTGCCAGGGCCTCCCAGGGCTGAGGCCTGGCATCTCTAGGCTTGGCAGTTCATAGCCCTGGCACCTCTGGGCTTGCCGCATCAGTTAGGAAAGTAAAAAAATTGCTTGAGCCCTGGCACCTCTTTCATTACAGAATAAGCACTGGAAAACAGCACATTGTGCAATAATTATAGAACATATTATGTTCTAGATATTCCTTCCAAACTTGAAGGTTTTTAATGTATACTTTAGCCTGTTTGATTTATTGATGATGGAAATAGAAATTAAAGGAACTGTAGCTGTTAACATGTGTTTCTCAAAATATAAAATGAATCAAATAATCCTACAGTAGCTGACATTTTTATTCTGTGCTTCTAAAAAAAGTACATGTATATATGGGATCCTATTCTTTTTTTTAATTAATGGAGATATCCTATCTTCTAGAACTGGAAGAGACCTTGAAAGGTCATTGAGTCCAGCCCCCTGCCTTCACTAGCAGGACCAAGTACTGATTTTTGTCCCAGATCCCTCAGTGGCCTCCTCAAGGATTGAACTCACAACCCTGGGTTTAGTAGGCCAATGCTCAAACCACTGAGCTATCCCTCCCCCCAAAGGGTGTAGCCTCTCTGCTTTCCAAGGGTCTGGCTGTAAACAGGGCATGGATGAGATTAGCTGATTAAAAGTCAGTCCAGATAAAATGGAGGTGATGCTTATAGGTAAAGGAGAAGCATGTAGAGAGAGAGAGTGTGTGTGTGTGTGTGTGTCTCACTACATATGGATGGTCCTGGATCCCTTAGCACTTCTTGATTTCCAGCTTATAGTAGTGGCCAAAATACCTTTTTTCGTCTATTTTTGATTAGAAGATGGTGGACACTAATCCTCTGTGTACCTTGTCACAGTTACATGTCTCTGACCTCCAGATTAAATGATGACAGTGTGTTTGATATGAGGCTAACCTCTAACACCATTTGACATCTGCAGCTAGCATAGAATAAGGCTGTTTGTTTCAAGCCCTAGCTATAGGGTGTATATTATGTCATCTCCAAAGATCTCACTGGCTTCTCATTTGCTTTGAGGAGCAATTCAAGGTATTGACATTGATCTAGAAACCTCTGCATGGTTTGGAAGCTCGCTCCCTCTTTTCCTAGGTGTTGTCATGACAGTTGAAATCATTTGGAGCCATTTGGCTCAATTCTTAGATTCATACTCTGCTATACTGATGACACTCAACTCTCCTGTACTCCCCCAGTCCCCTTCCCTGCCATGGATACAACACTATTGATTACAATAACAAAGTGGAAAATCAGGACCAAGCATTCTTGTCAGTCTGTTTACCTTCAACTCATGGTGCAAGGCTTGTTGTGTCTCTTCTTAGGGCTAGACTTTGGTTGTAAGCCACAAGTGTTCAGTAGGGGGGCAGTACAGAGCTGTGAAGGCTTCTGTATGCTCAGGAGCAATACTGGGGAGATTGTCTTTCATGTAGGCATGAGCTCCCCTGAGGCTGCAGAGCGGGTGCAGAATGCTCCCCTTGGTACTCCAGACCTTTTCTGTGGCCTGATGTGATACTCTGATCCTCCCTCCCTCCTACACCTGCTCTCCCAAGAGGGCAAGAGTGCAGGGACTGCTATTGTGAGGAGTAGCTACCTACATGCTTCCCCTTTACCATAAGCAGCCATGCAACTGGTGATAGCTGCTTGCCCACCACTGTATGATTATGCTAGTCCCACTCACTAGTCTTGGCCTTAGGCTTTTGCATAAAGGAGTTAAAGTACAGAATCTAATAAGATGGAGTTTGGGATGGGGGGGGTGGGGTCTATCTATATTGACATTTGTCCACATGCTAGGTTTTGTGGTTATCTTTACTATATATGTCCCAGAGATTGTAGGATCCAAATTTTTTTTGTAGAACTAACATAATTATATGGGGAAACTGAACCTTGAATCCTTACACATCCCAGACATCCCCTGGTCCTGTGGCATTCCCAGAAGAGCAGAAGGTTTAAAACTTCAGTGGAATGGATCAAGTTCCTTTGATTGTCAGATTTCTATGAATGGTCACAATGGATACAATCCATATTGTGTGCAAATTCCATTCTTGCTATAATTTTGATTACAAAGATTAGATACGTGAACTGGAATTCATCATCTCTCTTATCTGTATGGGTTGCCGCTGAACAATCCTCTTGGGGTCTTTATTGGCTAATTCCTTTCTTGGATTGCTAAGTCTTATTTAACAGTGGACCGACATGATATGGCCAGTCAATACTTAGTGCTTCAAAGTTCAGTGTAATGGAACCCATTGAACATGAACTTAATACACAGTAATATGAAACATCTAAGTTACTGATAGATTCCTCTGGTGATTAAAACTGTGATAAGAACAGCAGTCACAACAACTTCAATCCACTTTCATAAGAGTTTCATATGAGAAATAGAATTAATTTGACATTTCCTTCTTATTAGGGTTATGAGATTATAGTCACATTGAACTCCTCAGATGCTATGCTACCCTAAAGATTCAAATGTGGTGGCTTTGAAACTTATTACAGTTACTTAAGTTTAGTTCCGTAAACAGTATCTTTTGGATGGTTATTGAGGAAATGAGTTTTTTCAGAGGCTTATAGAGACAGGATATCAATTTCCTTCCCATTGTTTTTTAATTAACATTTCTGATCCAGAAGCTTGACATCAGGAAAGATTTCTCATCCCTTGAGCTAAAACTGCTTGAAAGATGTGCATTTGCAAAGAAAACATTTAGCTGCCCCAGGAGGAACATGAAAATCGAAACTCAAGCCATTTCACCTCATTCAAAGAAGGTTCCTACTAAAAGGTGTGGGATATGGAAGGCTAGAGTGGGTCCTTTTCATGATATTTCCCCCACAGAGCCACACTATGGAAATCGTATGCTTGGCCAGATGGCCTTCAGACCATTTTGAGTAGTGAATATTAGTGGGCATGTGCGTATCCCTGAAACCTAACATTTCACTGATGGAGGGTATAAGTATTCCTGCTCCACCTCATCTGTTTCTCACCTGTTTTGGCCGTGGAACCAACTGAGCATTTTGTGCTGGATAGTTTTGTTTTTAAAATTTATTTGGTCAGTTTTACTAAAAGTTCAGTTAGTGATGTAGTTAGTGAAAGTTAGTGGAACTTACCATTTAAAAGTAACGGTACTTATTGGATTGGCTTTTAGATTTTTTTTTTTTTTTTTTTGGAGTTGCCTGTTTTGGCTTGAACCTCTTGGCCAACTAGGATAAGAAGGCTTGTTTCTGTAAGAAGGTCAATCACTGAAGAGCATGATAATTGCTAGCAGTGCTCAGCTGAGGGACACCCCTCCAAGGGCATACTAGGTCTGCTACCTGCTTTCTTCAGGCAAGCAGAAAGAGGAGCCAAAGGCTAAAATCCTCCCTTATTCTGGAACCTCTGTCTGAAGTGCTCAGGGATCCAGGAGAAATATCTTAGAGGTAAACTACACTCCAGCCTGCCCTCTTGCCTTCCCTCCCACTGGGTGATTTGACCTAGCTTCAAGGAGCAAGCCTGACACAGAGAGGTGTAAGTTACACCTCCTCAAACCTCCTTGAATCAGTTGTAGCGAATCTGGGCCTAAGTGAGTTTAGAGTAAAGCTGTTGGGAAAAAAAATTGACACTTTTTTTCCTGGCAAAAAAATGCCATTTTGTGAAAACAATTTTCTTGCAAATGTATCAGTTTCAACTAAAATGGTTTCTCAGGGCCAGGATATAGAGATGGCCACAGACTTTAGAATGGCCAATAGTGTGGTGATCAAGGCACTCATGTGGGCAGTTGAAGACCCCGATTCCAGTCCCCGTTTCAAATGACATTGCTGGTGAGTGCCATTATCACTGGGCTATAGAGTTATTCCTCATTGGAGTGAAAACAAATATTAAAGCCTTTAAACTTTTCATGAAATGGAGTTGTTGTTTCCCAACCAGGCTTAGTTCAGAGTCTTAGATGGTCACCTTAGACAGGACTTTGCAGCTAAAACAGGGACAGACTTTCGCCTCTTCTCCTTCCTTCTTGGAGACTACTACTTCTCCTCCTGGGCTGGTGTGGACTTAGGAGGCAAGGGATTCTGAAGTGGATTCAGCAAGAGAAGGTGGAAGGGTTTCTCAGCCTTCCTGTTAGTTGGCAGAGCAGCACCAACACCTGACATAAGAACAGGTGTTCCAGCCAGGAGTTCCCTATCCACATTTTCAAAAGGAAGGTCTCTCTTTCTGATAGATCCCCCTTAGCCCCTGTGAAGTATGACAGATTCATAATACATAACATAGGGAAGTTTTGCATAACAACTCTTTTGAAAGGTTTGAAAATCTAAAATGGAGAAAATTGCATTCGATATTTCAGAATTGTCCAGAGAACCTCCCACCCCTGTTTTGTTTTGACATCAGTACAGATCCTTTATCCTGGTAAAGTCCAGTTGGTGGCATTTAAAAAAATGGGTCTGGGAGTGATCCCGTTCCATCCACTAAACATCCACATTTGGAAATAAGAACTCCTCTCTTTTTTGTCCCCCTAGGCACTAAGATGATATATTGATGGGCAGGGTACAAAACAGAATCTGCAGGCTCTTCCCTGGCTGCATCTCTATCACCACATGACATTGAGACCTGTCATGGTAGCCACCAAAATGGGTGAACCCCCAATTTCCATGTACTTAAGACTATAGCAATTACTGATCTTTGGTGTAATGGTGTTTTGTGGTTTGATGGGCTTGCATTTTATTATAAACTTTTAAAGGAATTTCCCTTGGGGCTTGTCAAAGATTCCAGTCTGACTAGCAATAGTCAAAGACACAGGAAATGCCCATGTTTCCATTTAGCAAGTTAAGAATGGAAACTTGTCTGTCTTTTCCCAGAGTTGCCACAATGTTTTAATCAATATTTTTAATGGAAAGGCTTACTGAAATTGTTAGAAATCATCAAACAGATGCTCAAAAATGATATTGATAAAAATTTCAATTGTCACAATTTCACAAAAAATGGAAAATGTTGATGACTTTTTTTCATGAAAAGTTTTGTTTTTGAACACTCCACTTCTGATGAGAATTTTTTTTTGTGGGAAAAATTTGACTAGCTTTATAGATGACAACTCATCCCAAATTAGATAAATGCTTAATAAAAAGCAAACTCACCACCAGACTCAGTGCATCATGGAAAGCAACCTAATGCAATGGTATGGCTTTTTTTTTTTTTTTTTTCACTAACCATCATGTGTTTGGGGCCCAAGAACTCCTGATCCCTGTGGTGAAGAACCGTCAATTAGTTTTGGTGTTGATGCTTCTTCCTCAGCTTCTTCTGGCAGTGGTGGTGGTGAATGAATCTCTCTAGTTACAGAAGGTAACACGGTTCCAATCTCTATCTGGGGAGAAACACAGTTCTATTAAGGAGGTACATTACATGTTTGTATTCACTGGCTGGTGGTGTTCTAACAACGCTTCATTGATCAGATTCTACCACTAGAGGCCAGACATGCTCTGGTACATCTGCGTTTTATACTGCAGCTACCAGATGACTTTGACTTGGTCTGCAACTGTAGAGCTTATAAAACTGAAACACATTTATTCACTTTGCACCTCAGATATTTTCTTTGTTAGGGAAAATGTTAGAAACATTCTGCATTAATGAGAACTTCTATTAACCAAGTTCTTTTCTCACACTTATTCAAAGATAGCATTAACGAACCAATTTTGTGATACAGCCAGTGATGTTCTGTCTGACAAATGAAAAGTTACTAAGAAGCTCCTAAGAAAAATGCCAATCATCTGAATTTAGAATGGCAAAATCTGCCAGAATAAATCCACAAAACATACCAGCACATGTATATCACATTTGAACTGTAATATGTTTAAAAGAACCCTCATCTTAAAACAGGAAAGGGAGTCAGTGCTCGTCATAATAAATTAGTCTTTCACGGTGCTGTCAACCATTCAGACAGTGAAAAAAGGTTGACAAACACTGAAAGACTAATTTATTATGACAGTCCCGATTTTGAGGGCTTTTTCTTATATAGGCACCTATTACCCCCCACCCCGTCCCGATTTTTTACACTTGCTATCAGGTCACCCTAGGTTTGAAGGAGTGAATGCAGGATTGGGAATCAATTGGTCACAAATTCTACTTTGGATTCTGCCACCACTGACTCACTGTGTGGTCTTTGACAAGTCTCTTCATCTCTCTGCTGCCATTTCCCCATATGTAAAATGGAAATAACAATGCTTATCTATCTGAAATGCCCCTCTGAGGGTGGGTGAACATTAATATTTTCATTTGATAAGGAACAAGTAGTTAATGTCTGTCTAGTGCTTTGAACATTTAAGGTGCTAGATAACTGCCAAGTATTATTTATAAAATTCAAGCTCAGCTCCCACTGAAGTAAGTGCCTTAGAAAGGATTACTGGTTTGGGCCTTATGTTTGTACCATGAAAATGAGCCCCAAGGAGTTGGGCTAGAACTAATTCTGCCTGTAAACTGTTCAATACATTGGCATATATTCCTCCATATTAAGGTGTAGGGAAGCCTCTTAGTGTTTGGACCCAATTGAAATGCCTCATTTGTTGCCCAGGTTCCATAAATCGTTACTGTGTAGGTGTTTAAGGAATATCTTTTTTAGGGGGGAAGAAGAAGGGAGGGACAATGAGGAATTTTCACTCAAAAGAGTAAAGTCCTCTTCACAAGGCCTGACACCCCTGACACCAAATCAGTATTGTGTTTAAAGAATGCTTTATAGAATGGAATATAGCTGCCTGTCCTTGCATCAGCCCAGACAACGGAACAGACATCACATGCTGGTGTGCTGGCCATAATGGACTCCCTAGTTAAACCACTTTGATTTATTTATTTTCAAACTAGAGAAGCTGAACTGAAGAATAGTCCAGATTCAGAATTCTGAATTGTTATGAAAATTAGAAACCAAACCACAGGCATCTGTGTGCTGTATACAATTATTACTGGCAGCCTGCATCTAGTCCTAGAGCTTTCTTCTCCTAGTAAATAGTTTATTTTGCAATTTGGATGGGTGCTGTCAAGATGATTTGCATACTTAACCTGCCTTTACAAGTGTGGAGGTAGATTTCTCTCCGGAAAGCGCAGGGTGGTGCAGTTAACACTCACTCCTCTGTGTCCATATGTGAGCAGTGCTGGAGAGGGGCATTCATACCACAATAACTGGCTGGGGGGGAATGGCAGATTTACAAACTATTTGGGGCTTTACACAAGTTGCACCAGGTGACATGGGAGAGGAGCTGAATCCCCACATCTCCCAGGTGATTTGGCACTGCCCCTTCCTGGGCCAAGCCCATCCATTCTTGTCTCCTTGGCTCCAGTCGAGTGTGGGTTGCTGGATGGCCTGAACTACTGTGCATAAATCCTAGCTACCTGCATTTGAATGAGGAGGACTTTTACTGCTAGGATTTTTTTTTTAAATCAGGCCTTTCATGAAGGACAAATAATTTAAGAACAAACACACATGGCACTTGGTCTATGTCCTAAACATGAACAAAACTGTCCATATGCCCCCATACAAGTACTTAGCCTGATTATACTTTCAGTATGTTTGTTTTGGAAAGACATATTCCAGGATTGTCCGGGAATACAAAACACACTTATTATAATCTCTTTAAATATTGTGCTGTAATTTTGTATTGGTGCTTGTAATGTTAAGAACCATGATGCTGAATGGATGAGATCCTGGCAACCATTTACATTATACTCATTGAACAGAAATAGTTTGATTTAAACTTCGGGGGTGATTACAGGTCCCAGTACTTTGAGGTGCTGAGTAGAGCTGAAGAGGGGAAATATTGTTCCCCCCCCCCACCCCAAAACTTGGAAAATCAAAATTTCTAAAAAAAAACTATCCTAAACTGAAACAAAAGTCAATCTTGAAAACTTTCATGAATCAACAAACTGAAAATAAAACTATTTCCAGTCAACTGAAACATTTTGTTTTGATGATTTTGAAACTATCTGTTTTGATTTTTTCAATTTAAGTAAAAAAAATTGTCAAAACTGACTCTTTCCTGCAAAGTTTCAGTTTTGATGAATTAACATTTTTCAATAGGAAAACTGCCAAAACATGCCTGACCAGCTCTAATGATGAGTTCCATTGAAGACAGTGAACAGTGAGGCAGTTTAGAAGCTCATAGAAGTTGTTTAATACCACACAGAATCAAGCTCTATGTTTTTATCTTGTCCTAATGACTGTGTATGGAAAGCAGCAATATTTGTTTTGATTGAAACAATTCACAGATACTATCACTTCAGAATAATTAAAAGGAAAGCATGTGGTGCTGGAATTAGGAAGCACTAATGTTTCTAAATGTGTAAGCGAAAACGGCAAATGGAGTAAGGAAAAACTAACAACTTCAAAAGACAGCAAATGAGTGCTTGCCAATGTGGGGGTAATAGGAAGTAAGGATGTACCTTATCAGTGTATCTACCAAAAACACATACTGTTCCAATCTGTGGGGCTGAGAGTGAGACAGCTTTAACAGGAATGAACGGGGGGACAAATCAAAAGAAGACCAAGAGAACACAGGAAATAGGGGCAGATGTTCTCTGAATGGAGAAAGCCTAGAGGGAGAGAGAGATGCATTCCAAACGTATTGACCCTGTGCTGGTGTTGTGCAAAAGTGTTTGCATATGTCTGTCTACAGAAGTCAACTTCCTTTGTTTTGTGGACATCTGTAAAGTTTCACTTTTGTAAGTGCAGATTTGGAAAAGTTTTAACCCATCCAAAATGTGTTTCCAAACTCAGTAATGGCTTTGTGCACATTTTTATTCAAGTAAGATATGGAAATTGTACTGCAAAGAAAATTCTGGGGAAGAAAGCCATTGAGGTTCAGAGGTAGTAGTTATTGACAGATGTCCAATAACTTCTTGTAAACGTGGTCTATGTTATATGACAGGGGTCAAGTCATAAAGATAGGTTTCCTACCAACATTCCTGTCTACCACACCATTATTATACCCTATGATCCATATTTTTAGGCACATCATTGGAACATTGATGCTTACAGTATGTAGTCTTTCTACTTACATATTCTGAGGATCTCAAAGCACTTATTGATATGAATTAAGTCCCACAGAACCCCTCTGAAATAAGTATTATCCCTGGTTTTCCAGTTGGGAAACTGAAGAAAATTGATTAAAAGTGAAATCCTGCCCTCATAGAGGGCAGTGACAAAATTCCAACTGACTTCAGTGGGGCCAGGATTTCACGCTAGGTGACTTGTCCAAGGTCACAGACAATCTTTAGCAGAGTGAGGAAGTAAATCCTGCTATTCCAGCCTCCACTCCTATACCCTAAGCATAAGATCATCATTTCTCCTATTGCGTTCCTGTGTAATATAACAGGTATTTTATTTTAAATTTAGTGCTTATGAAAGATACATGACTGAAACTGCATTTCTTTCAAACACAGCAGTGAGAGCTTCCCTATATTTGTCCTGCCAATGAGTTTAAACACTGATCTGGAGAGGCTATTGCAAACAGAGAGTTACTGAGACATTCTTAAAGTCCATTTAAGTCTTAGTACCTCTGCTGAAGTTGTCAAGGAAAATGCCAGTTTAAATGGTGATTTTTTATGTCGACACTTCTCCACTAGAAAATGGACAGAAACCACTGATATGTATTACAAACAAGTCACAAACTATGAAGGCTTCTTGGCCACTACACAGGGGTTGGATTTGAACCAGTGACCTAGAGGTAAAAGTCTGTTTCTTATTATCAAGCTTCTGAGTCCTGCAGGCCTCCATCTTTTACATATGTGATAGATCACGCAAAATTTTAATAAGAGAAAGATGTTTCCTAGACTGTCAAAAATGGCCCTTTGTCTTTCAGATGTTTGTTTATTTTTGGCAGGATTTCCCTTATTAGATATTTCGGGCAAAAACATTTCTAGATGATTTAGTAGGTTTTTTCTCTGTAGTTCTCTGCAATTCCTTTCTTATTTTAAGAAAGTGAAGAATTTTACAAAGAAATTGCAGAGGGCCAACGTATGTGTTTGGTTTTTGTTTTGTTTTTCTATAGGAATTTGTTTTTCTTTGTTAAATATTGTGATTCTTTAAATCGTTACAAATCTCCCTTGCCTTGCATAATATACCAAACATAAGCAAATTGTGTATAAATATATCCCTTTATGCACACACAGAGAAAACATTAAGGTTGCACACTTATACCCTCAAAGGTAAGCAAAAATTACTCTCTAGTTAGACTTTTTGTATAACTCTTCATCTCAGGTATGAAATTTACTAATGTTGCGCCTGATCGAAAGCCCATTAAAATCAATGGGATTCTTTCCATTGAAATCAGCTGGCTTTGGATAAGCCCCAAAGTCAGTACCAATGTTCTATAGACTTTCTCTTCCACCAGCATTCCAGCTTTCTTTAGATGCTATTCATGGAATGAGGCACTCCAAACCAGTTTTCATATGTCCATATACACAGTATATCGTAGGCAGAGAGTAAAATTGTGGGAGAGTATTATTCATAACTCAAATTAATGTATTAGCTTTTTGCTGTTTTACTTTACATTATTTTTGTGATGTTTATGAACTTTTATGGTGAGGCACAAAAGAGAGCAAATACCCCTGAACAGAAATGAGTGATGAAACACTAATTGAAAGCAAATGAGTTTTGGGGAGGCATTTGAAGGAAGAGAGGGAGATTGCATGGTACAGAAGATGGCAGCTACTATACAAGAAAATGCCTAGCAATTTAAGATGTTTATTACAGAAGTTGCCTCAGCCTAGTTTCTTTCTTTGTTCCTCTTTATCTTAAAATCTATAACCCAGTGAGACAGCAGCAAGTTGCATGTTAAAGTAACATTTATTTAGATGGCAAATTCTTCAGTGCAGGTACACTGTTATATGTATAGCTCTGTGCAAACAAAATTATTGTATGGTGATTCTTCAGGAGCTAACGTCTGTGGCAGCTGTCCATGGAAACAGGAAGGTTCCTGGGTTCTTCCACTGAATCTCTTATGGGAAGTAGGAATGTTCCATCCATTCATCTTTGGCCACAGAATCGCAAATAGGTATCCTGAGGCTCCTCTTTCCAAGGGCAAGAGTTTGTGGGTTGCATGCTGATCTCAGTCATGCTGGTGTAAATCCTGAGTAACCACTAATTCTACTGGTATGACTGAGGCTTTACTTCCCACTTCTGTTGTACTTGTACCAGATTTAAATGGAGAGACGCTGGGTTTACACTAATACCAATGAAATCAAATTCTGACTTTGACTCCATCCAGCCTGATTACCAATTTCATTTGCAGTTTCAGGTGCCCTAGTTTCTGGTCCTGATGTTTTGTTTAGAAATGTATTAGGTGTGTGAAATAAGTCAGCCTTCAGCAGCTCTTTTGGTTGGACCAGTGCTAAAAACCCAGTGGTAGCAATAGTACTGTATAAAGCTGTACTGGGCCAGTTTTGATACTTAGATCTGGTCTCTTTGCAGCTCAGGAAGTGCAAAGGAGTGGATGGCAGATAATTCGTAGTCAGAGTGGAACTCCCTACTCATGCAAGTCATAGTCATAGATTTTAAGGTCAAAAGGGACCATTATGATCATTTTGTGACAGCTCAAGGTCCTGTGCATGCCACTTTCCACATATGTAGGGGTCATATTGGGGGCAGGGAATAGACATGCTGATCTGCTACCCATATGTTCTAGGGCAGTTTTTCCAGGACTTTTATCAATTACTTACAGTTACAGATTTGCAGCCATGTGACTTTATGACTATCCTTTAATATCCATGAGCTTTGATATTTTTTTGAAGAGTGCAAGTGGGTGAAGGCAATCATGAATAACTGAACAAATTTAAGAGCTGCAATTAAACCTTGGTGCGAACACTTACCACTAGTGCTGCCTAGTGCTCAGGCCAGGGTTTGGGAGATGTCTTCTTTCCAGGTGTTCCCCTTTCTCACTATAGCTCCACCTGGTGGTGGAGCTCTGTTCTTTCAGAGGCTCAGCCCTCTGGCCAGGTCACTCAAAGGTGACCACCGTTTTTGGGGTATACAAAGTCCAACAATGTGACTTCTGAAGTCAGCAAGGGCTTTGGAAATTCCCCCTTGAGTCAAGTATCTGTTAGTCTATACGGTGCCACAGGACTCTTTGTTGCTCCCCTTGGGTCAGTGTCTTCCCCAGCTAGGTTCTTCACTGAGGGATAGACATCTGCTATAGTCCACTCTTTAAATCTTGGTAGGGGAGCCTGGGCCCACCCTCTCCACCAAGCTCCAATCGCAGCTAAACCCTACAGTATGGGGTGCTTTATAGCTGCCTCCCTAGATCACTTCCTACCACTGCCTGTTCTTCCCACAGGGTAAAGTAAATAACAGAACACAGAGATAAAGTTTCTGACCTTCAAAAGTCACCAGTCCCTCCTTTGCAAGTTGGTCAGATCAGTATCAGCAGGCCTGAGGCAGCAAGAGTACCTGTGGTGTTCCTTCCCGGGAGAGGAGTTCAGGTCACCTGCCTGTCTGCCACTGAGCTAATTTGCTTCCCTTTTTAAGCTCTTCCTCCAGCCTATGAAGGCTTTGTAGCTGGGGTAGGTCTGAGTCACAAAGGCCCAGAGCAGCTCCTTAACCCCTCCTCCAGTGTGGGGTTTGTTACCTCCATCACAGTTGAGCTACATAAGAAGCTAATAGAAAGCAGGAGATTTTCAGTGTTAAGATAAAAGACAAATGGTGTCTTGTGAAAGCTTTAATTCCCCTGTTGATTGAGGATTTCCCAGCTCCATGTTAGCTTCATCAAATGAAAAGTCTTAAAAAGGCATGTCATACTCATGAAAGGTGTTGGATTGTCAGCCTGAGGCCTTGTCTGCAGAACGGAGGTAAGTCGACTTAAGTTACGCAACTCCAGCTATGTGACTAACATAGCTTGAGTTGATGCAGCTTAGGTCGACTTACTGCGATGTCTACACCACACTGGGTCGACGGGAGACACTCTCCCGTCGACTTACCGTACACTTCTCATTCCTGTGGAGTACTGGAGTTGACAGGAGAGCAATCTGCAGTCGATTTAGCAGTTCTTCACTAGACCCGCTAAATCGACCCCCAGTAAATCAATCACCACAGCGTTGATTCCCCGGTAAGTGTAAATATAACCTACACCTCCTGGGTCTGGTGTTCTGTCCTATTTAGTGGTACCGAGACTACTTAGAGAGAGATTAATGAGTCTGCTCTACAGCCTTAGCTAACAGCCATATGTCTTTTAGCTCATGCAGGAGAGGCTCATATATTTAGCTCCAGAGGTCCCAGGTTCGATCCCACCCGCTGACGACCGGGGTCTGTCGGCGTTATATAGACATGCCCTGAAGTCTTCTATCTAGCTCAAGAAAGTATAGCGTAGGTAGTAGAAGCAGTACAAGCTTCCTCACACTACCTTGACAATGTACCTGAGCCTTCACTTGTAGGAGTGAGTTAATAGCTTCATCTTTGCTCCTATTCAGTCCTCATCTTCTCAAATGAGATTGCCAACAAGTGTGCCAATTGCAGGTGGAATTTTTGTAGTCATATGTGCCTGTACACTATGAATTAAACTACCACCACAAATTTGTTTTGTGTGGGCAGCTGAGCAATAATAACTTACTTAATAAAAGTTTAAGCCAATGAGTATGTGATAAAATAGTGTGCAGACAATTACCAGTCTTCTGAGCCATCCTCTGTGTAGGCTCTTATTCCCCAGTTTTGATTATTAAGGCCCTAAAATTAAGACACCCCTTAAAATGCTGTCAAGGCTGCTTCCCCACTCTGAACTTTAGGGTACAAATGTGGGGGCCTGCATGAAAACTTCTAAGCTTAATTACCAGCTTAGATCTGGTCCGCTGCCACCACTCCCAAAGTGCTAATTCCCTTCCCTGGGTAGCCTTGAGAGACTCTTCACCAATTCCCTGGTGAATACAGATCCAAACCCCTTGGATCTTAAAACAAGGAGAAATTAACCATCCCCCTCCTTTCTCCCACCAACTCCTGGTGGATCAAAATCCAACCCCTTGGATCTAAAAACAAGGAAAAATCAATCAGATTCTTAAAAAGAAGGCTTTTAATTAAAGAAAAAGGTAAAAATCATCTCTGTAAAATCAGGATGGAAAATAACTTTACAGGGTAATCAAACTTAAAGAGCCCAGAGGAATCCCCTCTAGCCTTAGGTTCAAAGTTACAGCAAACAGGTACATTTACAAGTTGAGAAAACAAAGAGAAAAACTAACACGCCTTGCCTGGCTGTTTACTTACAAGTTTGAAATATGAGAGACTTGTTCAGAAAGATTTGGAGAGCCTGGATTGATGTCTGGTCCCTCTTAGTCCCAAGAGCGAACAACCCCCAAAACAAAAAGCACAAATAAAAGCCTTCCCCCTACCAAGATTTGAAAGTATCTTGTCCCCTTATTGGTCCTTTGGGTCAGGTGTCAGCCAGGTTACCTGAGCTTCTTAACGCTTTACAGGTAAAAGGATTTTATAGTACTGTACACAGGAGGGCTGTTACCCTTTCCTTTATAATTATGACAAATGCAATACAGGAAAATTACTAACAAAGCTTTTTTGTAATGATTTGCAAACCTAGGGTTGGACTCTGAGTGAAAAAGTCTCTCAAAACCTATGTTTAAGGAAGATAAAGAAAATGCTGACATTTTGAGGCTGTGGCATTTTTTATCGCCTATGTGTGTATGATAATACACACATTCTAAATAATGATATTGAAATATAAAGAATTGCAGAATGTTCAGATTAAGAGTTTTGTTAGTTACACTTTAGTAATTTACAATTATGGATAGTGAATGAGTTTAGATAAGGTTACATTTAGGCCAAAGCTTTGCCTGACATGAGTGCTGTTCTTCCAATTCTCCTTTTACATGGAATTGCAGATGTAATTGATGACAGGACAAAGACAACATGTGCTGGAAGATTTTAGGTAAAATATATAAACCCATAATGACAAGAAGCCCGCTTTACTGGGAAATCCCAAGAGCAGGGTGACACAGATGTAGAATGGTATGAAAATTGTATAAGTAGCAAAAGTTGTGTACATTGAAACTTGCACATGCATATTACCTAAAACAAATGATTAACGTGCTTAATGTTGATTGGAGAAAGGCTAAGTAATGCATGATGAGAAAATGTATAAAAAGACCCAAGTGATAAAGGTCCAACTTGGGCAAACAGCAGGCCAGAAACTGAAGGAACAGGACTGAAGGACCAGATCTGAGGCAGTGACTACCATCATGAAGTACAGGAGACCTTCCCGGTGCCCAGGAATGTGGTAACTTGGGCCCTCTACCAAGTCCATCTTATCCATTTGTCTGGCATAAACATATGGGCAGACATTATAACAACAAATCTGTCTGAAATTGTATAAATTAAGGTCAAAATTAATTAAGCCTAAATTGGATGGATTTGTGACTCAGTTTCCCACCTTGCACTCCCAACACCAGTCACAGGATATTGTTTTGTTTTAGCCCTTTTCCTGCCATCAACTCCCCAATCCAATTTCTTCACTTGTCTTGCCCTGGCCTCATCTCTGTCCCTTCTCTTAAACTTGCTACCGTTTCCTTAGCTCCTGTCATCTAACATAGCCGTCTTGTATCTCTCAGGCTCACTGATTTTCCCCATCACATTGCAGATCTCAGTTGAAAACATTTTACTTCCATCTCAATACCTCTTAGGCTACATCTACACTACAAGCTAGGGGTGTGATTCCTAGCTCATGTAGGCATACTCTGGCTGGTTCCTTTCGAGCTAGCACAAGTATAAATAGCCCTGGTAGCATGGGCAGCAGCAGTGGTGATATGGCTTAGTGGGGCCGAGTACATACTCACCTGAACCCCATGTACTTGTCATGGCCCATGCTACCACAGCTACACTACTATTTATGTTTGTGCTACCTCTCAAGCTCCTGCAAGTAAGTCTACAAGAGCGGGGGATCACACTCCTAGTTCATAGTGTAGATGTTGTCTTAATTTGTCCTTCCTTCTGCTGTAAAGCAGCTTTGTCTGCTGTAAGGAAAATAGATTAGACATGTGTAAATATACTCTGTAATCAGACTGTGCTAGGATTTTCTTTGAGTTTACTAGCTGAAATACGCATAAATCAGTCTCCAGTTCTCAGTATTGTCTTGCATGCTGTTCAAATCAAGTTTTCATTTAACAGATTCAGTGTAAGCCCTCTTTGAATGAAAGTCTCTGAATCCCGGAATCAATGATTAGTTTACTCACATGAGTAGTGCCTTTGACAGTCTGGTCTTTTGATTACACCAATATTGGGGAAGAAAATATGACTTTGTATATGGTTTTTATAGAACCTAGTACAAGGACGCCCTAATATTGATTGCGACCCTCTGGTTGCTACTATAATATAAATAATCATTAATAAAAATATTATGAGGAAAAGATGTGGTATTTCAACTTATATTTAAACTATGATTGTCTGTCAGTTTCAGAAGATAAACCCTATTTAAAAAGTTTGAAGGCTGCCTTTTAAATCTCTCCTTCCTAGTCTCATTCTGTAAGGACCTCAGCATTTCTTCCTGGTTCTTAAGTTTATTTTCTTTTTCCTGTTGTCTGTGGTTGGCACTAGTCTGTTTACAAACACCACAAAAATTTCTAGTTGAGTTACTTCTTTTCTTTACTTAAGGCTCTCCAACAATAAATTTCCTTCCACTACAAAGCCATAGTAGAACTTGAAGGTCTCAGGGCAATGGTGCTAGAAGCAACTTTGGGTTTCATAGCCAAAATTTAACCTTACCTATTATACTGCCCCCCCAGTTCTGGTGAAGGATTGAATACATTTCTCCTAAGTAATACAAAACCTCAGCTATCTTACCCTTCTAACATCCATATACCATGTTTCCCACACACACTGATTATACCAGACGAACACATTGAAGGAGATAAAGTTAGGTCTATTATCCACGTACAGTGGGAAGGGACCTCAGGGGCTCACTGACAGCATCCTTGTAGCCTGTTAACTCTACAAACCTGAACGTTGTACTAACAAATTAGAGGCTTCACCGGAGATAACTTCAACAACCACCAGCTAGGTGACATAATTCACAGAAAATAGTCCACAAAATCCATGGAGTCTATAAAAATACCAGTATACATTTATTTTCACTGGAATACAAAGATTCCCCAAAGAAAATCTCTAAAACAGAAGACACAGAAATGAACCCCTGGACCTGGATCCCAAGCACAAAATTTAAAGGAAATAGACTCTCCTCGGAATCAGAGGAAGTAAATTGATAGGATATTTAAGGCCCTGTTTGCCTCTAGCAGGCTGCTTAAGTTACCCAACCAGACCTCTTCTCTGAGCTCCCTTACTTAAAAATAAATAAATCTGGCCAACAAGGCAATTTTTTAAAAGTGCCCACAACTCCCCCCATGATCTCTTCCACTAATTACAGCTGCCGTTTTCCTCACCTACCTTCCAAATGGTTTCTTTCTCACAAACATTCCTACAGATACCTCTCTTCAGGCTCACTCATCCCGATACATCCTACCAACAAACCCCAAAGGGCAGAGGGAAAGTGTTAGTGACTAAGTTTCTCAAACATTCAGTTCTGAGACCACACTCATATGACTTCACATTACTGGAAGATCATCTGCCTGTGCTCCTTCCAGCAGCTTCACATCAGTGGAGCCCTGCAAGTCTAGAAAAAGCGACCAGCTCTTTGTTTGTGCTCATGTTCAAGATAAATGTCTAAGGGTTGTCATTTTCCAGGTCTATTAATTCAGTGTTGAGATGGTACTCACTTCACAGACAACATGATCTCCAGCCTGAAGAGATGGACTTCCATAAAAGAATATCAAGTACACACTCTTTCTTTTTAAATAAACAAAATGGAACTGATTCTTCTCTCACCCACTGTTTACCACGGACCTAGATAGTGAATGAACTCAGACTTTCAATATCCTTATTTCTTTTCCCAGTCTGCAGAGATCTAACTGAATTTGGTGCTTGCATATTTGAATACTCAGGTATAATACCTGTTGGGTAAAATTTTGAAGAGCACTTAACTGACTTTGGTGTCTAGGTCCCATTGACATTTAATGGGATGTTGGTGTAAATCAGGCACTTTGAAAAAATCACAGGTCACTTGACTTTAAAGTCCTTAATGCAAGAGGTAGAGTAATTGTCTACAGTGCCTTAAGGGTCTAAGGCTTGATCTAAAGCCCACTGAAGTGAATGGAAGTGTGTCAGGACCCTAAAGAGCAGCCATCCATAAATGGGATAGACTGGGATTCTACAGCTAGCCTGAGTTTTTGCACTATCACTCATCACTTGACACCAATACCTATAATCTGTGCCCTTGCATGAATAATTTCTGTTAAACAGAGCCTTTTATGTAGCTCAGATCTATAAGTACAATTGGATTCCATGTCAGATAGGAGGCATAGGAGTGATGGAATGAGGAGATAAATTTTGTTTGCAATTAAACAAATTAACTTTAGCAATTAAACAAATTACAAATTAATTTTAGCAATTAAAATATAATTTATGGCCACAATTTTTAAACTTGGGTGCCTAGGCACCTAAATCCCTGTTTAAACACCTACTTTATAGTGGCTTGATTTTCAAAAGTGCTGAGCACTCAGAACTCTCATTGACTTCAGGGAACTATGAGTGCCTTGACTTGTTCAGGATGGGACATGGAAGAAGTAAAGAGATGGAACTAAGCAAAGGAAATTTTTGGCTAGATAGCTGGAAAATGTTCTTACGGGGAGGTCTTTTAAACTACAAAACCTTCCAAGAGCTGTGATGGATGATGCATCACTAAAGGAATTTAAAATAAGACTGAATGAACTGCTCAGTAATAGGAGACAATCCTGTCTTGGAGAGAGAGATTGATAAAACAATTTAATAGGGCTTTTCTAGCTCTGATTTCTTTCCTATTGAGGGGCTCTCACCCTCCCATTTATTACTTTCATAGGGAAGTGGAGGGAAATTGAGATGGAGAGACTTCTTCTCTTTGGTTGGTGGGAGCAAAGATTGGGCTGAGAACCCTGCCCAATCTTTCATTAAATTGTAATGAAAGAAGCGCCAGGGCTCAGCCCTGGCAAACCCGACCACAAATTAAGCACAGATTGGGCAGCCAGAGAGTGATGGCTGCTGGCCGGGCACCCAGCTCTGAAGGCAGTGCTGCCGCCAGCAGCAGTGCAGAAGTAAGGGTGGCAATACACCATATCCTGCTACTCTTATTTCTGCACTGCTGCTGATGGCAGTGCTGTCTTCAGAGCTTGGCATCTTGAGAGTGGTGGCTGCTGTCTGGGAGCCCAGAGATGCCAGGGCTATGAATGGCCAAGCCTAGAGGTGCTGGGACTCAGTCCAGACAAACCCCGGCACAAATTAAGCACTGAACCCTGCACTACCATTTAGCGGGAAGTGAGCCACAAGAAGCTAGCCCTGTTTCGATCCTTAATTGTTGGAATTTGGTAAAGAGAGCCACTCCATGTCTTGATGAAATGGGAGTTTACTGGGCAACTCACAAAGAGAACAGAGTGCATGGGATTCATTATATTCACCACTAGCATTCGGTGGTGTAATATATTTACTGGTTTAATTCAGACATCACAAAGGAAGGGTAGCAGGTGCAAAATTGTCTCTCTTAAATATGAGAAGCCCTACAGTAGTGATGTAGGTTCCTTTATTTTGCAGATGGAAGCAAGGCATAAGTATCACATATTAATCAACATCAAATATACTCAGCTGACATGCAGCTGGGGCTTTCAGTGAGTGGAGGTAAATTTCTCAGGGAAGACACACAGGAAACATGAGTGTGGGAAGAGCTGGGTGTCTGCAAATGGGGGCCGTGCATAGGGGAGATAGACTAAGGGGAGTCATCTCTGTAGGGGAGAGTCAGCCACCTTTTCACCATGTCTGGAGCAGGGAAGGAAGATGATCATTAGCAGGCAGTTTGCAAACATCCCCGAGAGCAACCAGCTCATTGTGGACCTTGTATTTTGGGAACATTTAAACCCATTTCAAGCATTTTTGCATAAAGGCTGATCCCGGGCTTAGCAGAAATCTTCCTCCCTATTTTAAAAGGAATAGTACAGTTCCCCTTCATTACATCAGTGAGTGTTTATGACCTTAGGGCCAGATTCTATGCTAGTATTCAGCATTTATTTCAATAGACCTATGCAAACTTACACCATCTGACTCTGGCCTACTGTTTGGCTGTTGGGAAATGTTTATTACATAGTTACCAAATGTTAGTTACAGTTACTGTCCTCGATCATGAAACCCTAAAACAATAACAACTCCTGTAAACCTGTATAATTCTGTTAGGTAATGAGCACCAAAACTTTGTGGAGTGGGGACTGCAACTTGATGCAACCTTGCACATTCCAATGACCCTGAGAGCTGGGGGGGTAGGAACTTTTACTCCTGGCAGGACCGTCCAAACTGAGCATGTCAAAGGGTAGGGACCAGACAAGAAGCAGCTCACTGGTGATCCAGGTTAGGGGCCAAATGAGAGGCCAAAAACCTGTCCTCATAAAGAAGTTATAAAAACACAACAAGCTAGTCCTTCTGGCAAACAGCATGATAGACAGGGATGGCATTGCTTTGTTTGTGCCCTAATCAACATCTGAGGGCACAGGAAGGATTCAGATTCAGAACCCCCAACATATAATATTTAATACAAGTCTTGTTTTTATTATCTAAATCTAACATTAGTTAACATTCTTTTATTCTTCATATTTTCTTAGCACTCAATGCTGACTCAGGCAAACCCCCATTGCCTCTTTGGGAGTTTGCCTAAGTCCTTACAGCAGGAGTGGACTATAATCAGTTTAATCATTTTCTCTTTTAGTCTTTTCTCCTTAATGATCTTTCTTCCATTCTCTCTTTTCTCTTATTCCTCTTTCCTTCCCTCCTCCTTTCCTTCATCTCTGTTCCAAGAGTTATAGAAAGAGCTTTTGGTCTGAAATACCTGTATCCCATGTATCCATTGTTCTATAATGCAACCTCAGGAAACAGACTTGCTCTATCCCACTTTATGGGGCGCTGTGGATGTTTCTTCCATCCCAACTTTCTCCATTTCTCGGTTTTGTCCCACTAACATAGTGGCACCACCATGAGAGCCTCCAACCTGTATCAGAGCCAAGTGAGGAAAGCTAAGAGAAACAGAGGCTATTGGCTATAATCTCAAGGATTAGCTCTAAAAAATTCAGGGGCACATCTTGGACCACATGTGAAGATGGGGAGAAATCATGTGTTAAATATGGTATATTAAATTACACAGAAAACTGTTGAGTCAACTGTATGCAATAGCCACCACACAAATAGACCTGACTCAATGATGAATAGTTAAAAATATCCTAAATAACCACTGCATTTATGCAGTGTACTTTTTGGAAAAGCAAAATAAGTGAAGTTCAGATTACCTCTGCCTGGTCCACGGGGAGGTTTTCATTGTAGTCATAAAGATTATCCAAGTCTTCCAATGCTACATCATAGGTTTCAGAGTCATAAGTTAAGGTATCTATTGTAGGAGCAGCCACAATGGTCTCAAAGATAAAAAGTCCCAGAAAAATATTTGCAAATGTCTTCATTGTTCAATTCTTTCTAAATGGAAACATAATATGCATAAATACACAATTGCAAATAACCTGCAAAATTTCAATCTTATACAAGCAGGATATGCAATGTTAGCAAGAATTCTGAAGGCTGAGGAGCTTTTGTAAAAATTCCAGGATCATTGATTGAAGGTATTTATTAATTGATGAGTATGTTAATGTGAATATACCTTACAATTTCATTTGAATCAGGATCATTCAGTCAGATCCACTGCTGGTATATATCAGCATAGCTCTGCAGACTTCTTTGGGCATGTGCTGATTTACAACAGCTTAGTATCTGGCCCACTGATTTTCACGTGTTTCAAGAGAACATGAACAGAGGATTTCTTGACAAAACTTGCCTCTCTGAGAATAGCGCTGAAAAGCTGAAAGAGGAATACATTTTGACTCTCATAATGTTGGCCCTTTCAATTCCAGCATAAAATGACGTTTGAGAAGCTAATCCAGGGCCAAATTAGTAGACTTTTTATACATCACAGTAATAATGATTCACCTTTCAAAATGTCCAGCAACAGAATTCTATATTTCCTCTACAAACCCAAAAAGAGTAGAATCTTTTTTCCACCATTCCGGTAGTATCTTATTTCAAGTACTTTTACTCTGTTTACCAATATGTTGAAATATGGCATTTCAATTGGTTGGAAGGCATGATATATTTTAAAAATATCCGTTCTGCAGATCCTTTACTTACCTATAGCTACGATTGATTTCAACAGGAGTATTGACAGTAATAATTGCTGAATAGGTCCAATAAGGACTAATAAACCGTACTCCCTGTGATACTAGGTACAATCCTCAGTTGTATTATGGTATTTTATTATTTCACTTATAAATTCTAGTGGCTTAAAAAACTACCCAGTGTATGAGAGATAAGAAATTCATGAGAACCTTTCCTTTTGAGGTTGCATAGTTTGAGCAACAGACTGAACTTCAGCTACTTGAAAGAAGGTCTTTATGAAGCAGGTTTAGGCACGAGGATATGAAATTCCAGTGGGGATGATGAACTGCACAAGGCACTCATTTTTCCTTCCAGTGCTTTTTCAAACAATTTTTTTATCTGCTTCTGGGAAAATCCAGAGACAGCTTAGCTAGTCTTTGAGCAAGTCTTAATTGAATGGCAGCTTTTCAATGGTGTCTTACAAGATTATTAAAGTTTTTTTTTTTTTTTACAAATAATTCTATTACAGAGCCTTCAAATATAAGAAGAATACATTCGTTATGGCCCTCACTCAGTTCTGTAGTCCCAGTTTTTAAATTGTTGCTGCTGGTTTAATAGCCAAAGAAAACATGAAATAATTTGTTTTTCCTTGTCTTTATTTTCTGTTCCCTATTTTTGTCAGGATTGTCACTGGCCTCATTTTATAGTTGGCTTGATTCTGGCATTCATCCCCAAGGTCCAACAATAAAGTGTGCTGTGTATTATCACTAACGTATCAGGCATAGGTTTCTTTTGCCTTGGGTAAACTTTTCTGAGCAGTTCCTGTATATCAATATTACATGTAATTAATCATTTAAGAATTGTCTATTTTCTTTATGTTCAATAATTTTAAAACCATTTTTACATTTCCTAGATATAAATGTTTAAATGTATGAGTTTTTAAAGACTTTATCTCATGTAACAAGAATATCAGCAACAAAATAAGTAATCAGTTATCTTCTGACCTCCATTAATCTGTATCTCTATAACTGTTACTGTAGTACCTGGACTTGCTTGCAAAGTTTGTGTGTCTCTCTACTTTTTTTATGCATCAGATATTGGAACACACTGTAATTATATTGGCATCTACTGTAGCTGTCAGTTCAAATATTTTGTTGAAGCTCATGTACACCTTTCACAGGAAAGAACTAAGAAATGTTTAAAGAAAAAAAAATAAAGTAAATAGCATCAGTATTTGAATTAGTATTTTCCATGATAGAATAAAACAAATATCAAAAAAACTATTTCCATCTTTAAGAATCCAATTTACCAATCAAGAAAAGAAGTAGTAAAACTTACCTTTGGCTTCTACTTTCTCAAATGGCAGAGAGTTACTCAGAAAGCAGAGCCAGTGGTATTTGACCCTGACCAATGGCAGTGGGATTTTGGACCTGTGGGAGGGTGGTACAATTTTTACCCTCAAGTAGAGACCTCATTCTGAGAAGGTTTTTGGTCTTGATATTAATGTTGCTGAATCAAATTGAAGTGAAGTCAAACAAAGCTAGTATTGTAAGCAAGTACAGTTTACTTCAGAAGTTACAGAGCATGTTACCCAAAATAAATAAATAAATAAATAAATCCATCAATGTGCCTCAAATCTCAGGAGCAGAAAGAGAGAGAGAGACTTTTAATTTTAGAGTCCATTCATTATAAGTTCTGCAATAAAGGAAAAAGCAAAATACTTGCATTCTATGTATTACATCTGTGCAAGGATGTACCTGATGCTTTAATGCAATGAAACAAATGGAATCAAAGACTTAGAACAACAAGGTTTTTTACATTTAGAAGGGTTTGTCTTTATTGCTATTTAATATTCAGATATTAAGTAAAGAATATACCTAATTACAGGATATCCATGATGGTAAAAGAAAATGTAATTTAGATGTAACAAAATCCAGGATAATATCTACATACTTTTAAAAAGTATTTGTATTGATTTTAACTTTGGGCCAAATCCTGATTTAAATTACACCTGAGTGACTTCAATAGAATTATTCCAGATTCAGTTGAGTTATTCTGGATTTACAATGATTTAACTGAGAGTTGAATATGGCCCCTTATTACCAAGTGGAAAACATGTTTTGGCTAAGCCATTTAAAACATTCAAAAAGTAACACATAGCCAGGCTTCTGCAAGCAAACACTATGAGTCCCATTAAATTGAGAATGCATATTTTCCCTTGCTGTAAGTGCAAGACCCTAGCAAACTGGATTAAATATTAAATAGTTCTCCCTGCAAGTAATACTTCTTTTTTGGTTCAACATACCTGACAGTGTGGACTGAATTTTAGCCTAGTACAGATACTCTGCATTCAGATGTACTGCTTAATATTTTCTTCTTACATTTCACTGAGCGCTCTTGCAGCAATATCCTTAGAAAGCACCTCATCCAAGTATTCTTTTCCCAGTCTTTGGGAAATAGCTCTTGTTTAAATGATGGTGGTCCCTATCTCATGATAATATCCCCTCTCTTCAATTGCCCTTTTGTTTTAAAGAAAATTCATTCTACTCTCTGAAGGTAAGTCTTAACTAAGAGAATAGGGTATTTGTCATTTCATTTTCCTGGGTCTCCTTCCATTATATCAATAGCTTCCTCCATTAGATAATTGAGATAGTGACTGCTGAAGTAGTCCCACCCTACAATATGCTCTTTCTACAAATAATTCCATCTCTTTGCTCTTGAATCAAGCAACACTGGTCTCAAACCTAAGGGATTGTACTTGGGCTCTGAGAGGAGTGAACTGATTTCATTTTGAGCATTTACCACTTGGCCTCAAAGCAAGCAGTTGTACCTTTCACGCACTGTGCAGTAAATGAGTAAGCACCATCCTGAGCAATCTAGCGCTGATTTTCTACCTCCATTGGTTATACAAGTGGTTTTTTTTAACCTGCTGACTGGGTACTAGAGTGACCTATGCGCGATCTTTACATTAAAATTTATTTTGAATTGATTTATTCATTCATGTATTTGTGCATTTAAAGGATTTTTTCTACTTCAGTTCACTTTCCATATGTCTTTTTCCTTTACAGAATTATTCTTTCCAGACAGGCAGGCTGGTCAGTGATTGAATTTCTTTTACACAGAAGGCCCTGATCCTTCACGCTTTGGTGAGCCTGGCTAAGGCAGGTAACTGTTTAAGGTAAGCTCATCATAAAGGGAGATCCATGTTTCTAATACTCCTCACATAGTAAGGTTGATTTAGACATATTGTAGCCTAGGAGCTGCGACTCGTTATATCTGTGGCTCTGTAGGTGCTTTGGTGATTTGCGGTTATCAGGACAAACAAAATTTAAATCCCCTTGGCTGCAGGCCTCAGCTTAACTCCTTTTTCTTGCTTTCTGGACTCCTCCCAGACTACAATATGCTTTATTGACTATACAGCAATACATTCACTCTCAAACATTATATTATTATTATTTTAGTAGCCTCTGGAAGGCCCAACTGAGATCAGAGCCCCATTGTGCTAGGCACTGTGCAAACTCATGGTAAAAGACATTCCGTGGCCGAAAAAAAAATGCTTACAGACTAAACAGATAGAAAAAGGAAGTATTGTTAGTTTCATTTTACAGATGGGGAGCCAAGGCATATAGAGATTAAGTGATATACTCATAGTCACACAGGAAGTCTGTAGATGAGCCAGAAATTGACCCCAGATCTCTGACTCCCTAGCTGACACTTAGGGCATGTCTACACTATGAAAGTAGGTTGATTTTATAGAAGTCAATCTTTAGTAAGCGATTTCATACAGTCGATCGTGCATGTTCCCACTAAGCGCATTAGATCGGTGGAGTGCGTCCTCAATACCGTGGCTAGCATCACTCATGGAGTGGTGCATTGTGGATAGCTATCCCACAGCCCCCACTGCCCATTGGAATTCTGGGTTAAGATCCCAATGCCTGATGAGGCAAAAACATTGTCGCGGGTGGTTTTGGGTGCATGTCATCAGTCTCTCCTCTCCCCCCCCCCTCTCTCCTTGAAAGCAATGGCAAACAATCATTTCGCACCTTTTTTCCTGGGTTATCCATGCAGACGCCATAGCACAGCAAGCATGGAGCCCACTCAGCTGCGCACTGCTTTTGTGAGCATTGTAAACACCTCACACATTATCCTGCAGTATGTGCAGAGCCTGGCTAGGAGCTGCCAGCATGAGCAAGATTGTGAGGAGGACATGGACACAGACATTTCTGAAAGCACGAGATGTGGCAATTGGAATATCATGGTGGCACTGGGGCATATTGATACAGTGGAACGCCGATTCTGGGCCCGGCAAACAAGCACAGACTGGTGGGACCACATAGTGTTGCAGGTATGGGATGATTCCCAGTGGCTGCAAAAATTTCACATGTGTAAGGCCACTTTCATAGAACTTTGTGAGTTGCTTTCCCCCACCCTGAAGCACAGGAATACCAAAATGAGACCTGCCCTGACAGTTGACAGGCGAGTGGCGATAGCCCTGTGGAGGCTTGCAACGCCTGACTGCTATGGGCAGTCGGGAATCAGTTCAGAGTGGGCAAATCTACAGTGGGGGCTGCTGTGATCCAAGTAGCCAAGGCAATCAATAACCTTCTGCTAACAGGGGTAGTGACTCTGGGAAATGTGCAAGTCATAGTGGATGGCTTTGCTGCAATGAGGTCCCCTAACTGTGGTGGGGCAATAGACAGAATGCATATCCCTATCTTGGCACTGGACCACCTTGACAAACAGTACATAAACCGCAAGGGTACTTCTCAATGGTGTTGCAAGCACTGGTGGATCACAAGGGCCATTTCACCGACATCAATGTGGGATGGTCGGAAAGGTGCATGACGCTCACTTTGTTCGGGACTCGGGGCTGTTTGAAAAGCTGCAAGAAGGGACTTTCTTCCCAGAACAGAAAATTACTGTGGGGGATGTTGAAATGCCAATAGTTATCCTTGGGTACCCAACCTACTCCTTGCTCCCGTGGCGCATGAAGCCGTACACAGGCAGCCTGGACAGCAGTAAGGAGCAGTTCAACTATAGGCTGAGCCAGTGCAGAATGATGGTAGAATGTGCCTTTGGACCTTTAAAAGAGTGCTGGCGCTGTTTTCTGAGTAGGTTAGACCTCAGTGAAAGCAATATTCCTATTGTTATTGCTGCTTGCAGTGTGCTCCATAATATCTGTTAGAGTAAGGGGTAGACATTTATAGCAGGGTGGGATGTTAAGGCAAATCGCCTGGTGGCCAGCTTTGAACAGCCAGACAATTAGAAGAGCACAGCGAGGTGTGCTGCACATCAGAGGCTTTGAAAAACAGTTTCATGACTGACCAGACTACTGTGTGACAGTTGTGTATGTTTGTCCTTGATGCAAAGCTGCCCCCTTTGGTGAATGTACTTCCCTGTAAGCCAATCCTCCTCCTCCCTTCGACCCAGCTGGCACAGGAAATAAAGTCCCTATTGTTTTGAATCCATTCATACTTTCTTTATTAAAATATATTGAGATCACTGACAATGCTGACTAGTAAAAGGGAATGGGGTGGGGGAGGAGGGAAGGACCAGGCCACATTGCTTATTGTAGCCACACTACAAATCAAAACTGTTTGAATGACAGCTTTCTGTTGCTTGGGCCATCCTCTGGAGTTGAGTGGCTGAGTGCCCGGAACCTCCCCCCCACAGTGTTATTGGGCGTCTGGGTGAGGAGGATATGGAACTTGGTGAGGAGGGCAGGCGGTTACACAATGGATACAGCAGGGTTCTGTACTCTAGTTGCCTTTCCTGCAGCTCCACCAGATGCCTCATCATGTCCGTTTGCTCCCCCATTAGCCTCAGCATCTCCTCCTGCATGTTCTGATCACATTCTCTGTATGCTTTCCTGGCCTCTGCCACTGAATGCCTCCATGCATTCAGCTGTGCCCTATCAGTGTGGGAGGACTGCATGAGCTCTGAAAACATGTCATTGCGAGTACGTTTTTTCGCCTTCTAATCTGCGATAACCTGAGGGATGGAGTTGATACGGGGAGCATTGAAACATTTGTAGCTTCAGAGGGTGTCAGGGTTTCCTCCCCACTCTGAACTCTGGGGTACAGACGTGGGGACCCTCATGAAAACCCCCCTAAGCTTATTTCTACCAGCTTAGGTTAAAAACTTCCCCAAGGCACAAATACTTCCTTGTCCTTGGATGGGTACTGCTGCTACCACCAAGTGAGTTAGACAAAGATTCAGGAAAAGGACCACTTGGAGTTCCTGTTTCCCTAAAATATTTCCCCAAGCCCCTTCACCCCCCTTCCTGGGGAGGCTTGAGAATAATATACCAACCAAATAGGTTAACAAGGTGAGCACAGACCAGACCCTTGGGTTTTTAGGACACTAAAAACCAATCAGATTCTTAAAGAAACAGAACTTTATAATAAAGAAAAAAGTAAAAGAAGCACCTCTGTAAAATCAGGATGCAAAATAATTATACAGGGTAATACACAGAGGATTCCCCTCTAGGCAAAACTTTAAAGTTACAAAAAAACAGGAATAAACCTCCCTCTTAGCATAGGGACAATTCACAAGCTAAAACAAAAGATAATTTAACGCATTTCCTTCCTATTACTTACAATTTGTAATCTTAGATGCTTAGTTCAGGTATGACTTTGGGAGATGTATTTTTCCTGCCCTGATTCCTTGCTGATCCGGAGAGAACACAGAGAGAGAGAGACAAAACAAAAACCTTCCTCCACAGATTTGAAAGTATCTTCTCCCCTTATTGGTCCTTTTGGTCAGGTGCCAACCAGGTTATTTGAGCTTCTTAATCCTTTACAGGTAAAGGAGGGATTTTATGCTACTCTTAGCTGTATGTTCATGACTGGGGGGGAGGAAAGGGAGAGTAGAATTTAAGAAGATACATGTCTGAGAACAAAAGGGAGACTCTTTCACAGTGAATCAAGTAATTCACAGCAGACGGCAAATGTGCTTTAGGTACAAGGTCGCATTTTGACTTTTATATTGAGCGCCTGCTGGTATGGTGACACATCACACACAGCTGGGCAACGGAATTCAGTTTCCAGACAGCCATGGTAAGCCAAAGGGTACATGGGGTTGGCTTCTTCCGCGTTCATAACATGTGGGAATGGTTTCAAACTGCAGCGCCCTCCTTTCCCATAGCAACCAATGCCGGTTGGTTTTGCCGTTTAAAGAGAGGGCCTGCGGGTTGCCGTTTAAAAGGAGGGGCGGTGGGTTTTGGGGTGGATGTGCAGCACACCCCTCCCCCCCGCGTGGCAATTCTCTGGGATGATCCCTTTTAGCCAAGCGCAAACAGCCCAGCATGATCGGGGTCTAATGTGCCAGGGATCACCAAACAGAGGGGATTACTGTACCCTTACAGAAATTCCCCTATTTCAACCAGGTGACCATGAATGACATCACTCTCCTGAGGCTGAAACAGAAAGATTAAGACCGAATGTTGCATGAATGTGACCAAAACCCAGGACTATTCGCTGCCATACTTTGTGCTGCAATGATTCCAGACCACTTGCTACTGGCTTGGCGTGGTAAAGTGTCCTACCGTGGAGGACAAAATAAGGCAGCCATCCCCAGAAACCTTCTGCAAAGGCTTTCAGTGTACCTCTAGGAGAGCTTCATGGAGATGTCCCTGGAGGATTCCTGCTCCATCCCGAGACACGTTAACAGACTTTTCCAGTAGCTGTACTGGCCGCAAATGCATCCCAATTCTTCAGGGCAAATCAAACATTAAACACAATTGCTTTTAATCCATGTAGTGTAGTTACAAATGTGCACTCAGCAGAGGTGCCGTCTCCGCTTTCAGGGTCCAGGAACAATACGCCCTGGGTGGGTATTGGCTCCAGGGTGAGGAAAAGGTCCTTGCTGCTGGGGAGAACAGATTCTCCGCTTGCCTGCTGCACATTCTCCTCCTCTTCCTCATCCACAAAATCCTTCTCCATGTTGCGTGAGGTTCCCCCTTTGCAGGTGTCCACGGACAGTGGTGGGGTAGTGGTAGGGTCCCCCCCTAGAATGGCATGTAGCTGATCATAGAAGCAGCATGTATGGGGCTCTGACCCGGAGTGACCGTTTGCCTCCTTTGTCTTTTGGTAGGCTTGCCTTAGCTCCTTAATGTTCATGTGGCACTGCTGTGTGTCCCTGGTGTAGCCTCTGTCCACCATACTCTGTGCGATTTTGGCATATATATCAGCATTTCTTCTGCTGGATTGGAGTTCTACCTGCACAGATTCTTCTCCCCATACAGCAATCAGATCCAGTGTCTCCCGTTCGCTCCATGCTGGAACTCGTTTGTGATTCTGGGACTGCATGGTCACCTGTTCTGCTGAGCTCTCCATGCTGACCAAACAGGAAATGAAATTCAAAAGTTCCTGTGGCTTTTCCTGTGTACCTGGCTAGTGCATTGGAGTTGAAAGTGCTGTCTAGAGCAGTCACATTGGAGCACTCTGGGATAGCTCCTGGAGGCCAATACCATCGAATTGCACAGTGCTGCATCTGCACTACCCCAAATTTGACCCAGGAAGGTTGATTTTAGCGCTACTCCCCTCGTTGGGGAGGAGTACAGCAGTTGATTTTAAGAGCCCTTTAGGTCGGCAGAACGGGGTTGGTTGTGTAGCTGCATTGCTTATAAAATCGACCTAACATGGCTAAATTCGACCTAACCTCGTAGTGTAGACCAGGTCTTAGTATTGCAGCCTGTTACCACAGAGGATCATGAAATGGGTTAGCTAGCATACACTTTAAATCTATTTTTCCATATACAGTATGTAATTAACAGGGCTTTCTTATCTTAAAGCACCACGTTACTTTGCCTTATAAACTTTGCCAATCTTGCTGTCACATGTATTAACTTAGGGCCTGGTTCACCGTCCATTTGAAGTCAATGTAGGGATTCTTATTCCCTTCCTTTGTTTTTGGATCAGGGCCTTAGATGCAACTACACACAGCTGTGGTTTATTGCCTAACACATTACTATCTAACATGCATTCCTGATATCTAATAGCTCACAAAGTTAAGTGAATTAGTTTATTTACTTGTTTTGCAGAAGTTTTTGTTTGCATTTCAGCTTTATTGGAGTGGAAAGGCCTCTGACTGAGAACTTGAATTCAGTCCCAAAGCTTCAGTGTCATCTTGCTCTTCCACAATGTGCCATATAAAATATTCAGCATGTGTTTCCAGCTGTCCGCATCTGTTTGACTAGGGGGTTGTTGTTGTTTTTTTGCTTTGTTTTCTTTTGGGATCACAGACTTCAGATCTAAAAACTTTGCAATAAGAAACAAGCTATTATTTTACAGTAAAAGCTGAAAATTAGGTCTGTCTCTAAAAGAGCTATGTTGTGTCTTTCCTATTAACAAGGGCCAGATCCTACAGTCCTTATGTGACCGTTAGTCAGCCACCCTTCCTCATGTGGAGTAAGTAAGTGTTCAGCATAAGTAAGAAGGGCAGAATGGAGTCCCAGGTGAAAGGTTGCTTTGATTTCATCAGGATTATTCACATGAATAAGGAAGAACTAATTGGCAAAGCTAAGGTTGCATGATCTTCCCCTAGATCTTACATCATATAGCAAAAGTAGTAAAAGATCCATAAAAGATTAGAACAATAAGCTTAAGGCCACATTGTCACCTGCATAGAACTAAACTACATACAGGAGAGGAATTCCATTTGTCTGGCCCCCGTTGAAAAAGCTAGGGGTTCTTGCCCATTTACAATATTGGCTATGTCTACATAGAGATTAAAAAAACCCTGCAGCTGGGCTCAGGCTCCAGGGCTGAAAAATCACTGTGTGAACTCTTGGGCTCAGGCTGGAGCCTGAGCTCTGGGACCCTGAGAGGTTGGAGGGTCCCAGAGCTTAGACTCCAGCCTGAGCCCAAATGCCTACACAGCAATTTTTAGCCCTGCAGCCCAAGCCCCACAAGCCCGTCAGCTGACCCGGGCAAGCTGCAGCTGTGCCAGGAGCCTTGATCCATGTGTAGGTGTACACCATGGATCCCCTAACACTCTCACAGATCTTGTTGGGGATTCACCAGAGGCAAAGGGTACCACCTATACTTAATCAGGCCATTGTTGTAAGTGTGTCATAATGGAAATGCTAAAACTTCTGTTTAGTCATTTTAAATCTGATTTCTAAACTTGTTCTCTAGGCAGACACTTGGCATCCATAGATCCAGACAAGGAGTTACCTTTTTTATTTTTATTTTTATTTTTTTTACAAAAAGAGCTAGTTTGATTGCATTAAGAGCCCTATATAGTATGTAGTACATTTTGCATGTAGCAGAAGAGAATTCATGGCTGAAGTGGTAATGCTTCTTATATTGCATCATGTTATTGCTTTACACATACATTTTCTTTCTATAAATGCTTGCACTCTTTTCTTAAGTGTCTATAGATAACTCCAACTGTAACCTATTTCTTTTGGATTTCTGATTTTCTGGTGGCACACACATCCTTTATTAATTAAAGCTAATGTTTGCAAGGAATTCCTCCTCTTTAATTTGAATTTTAATACAGGGTAAAGAGTTGAAAGTAAAATTAGTCAATTGACGTTACAAAATCCCAAATCAATGTATTTCATGTTGGAAAGTACCAGTTCTTTTGCAGCTCTAAACTCCCCTGGTTAACAGATATACGGTTCCACTGGTTGCATCTGGATTTTTAAGAAATGATTATCTCTTAATTCCCTCAATAATAACAGCACTCAGCCCTAGTATAGTGCTTTTCATCCATAGATTGAAAAAATCTTTACAAGGGAGGGTGAATATCATTACAAATAGGGTTACTGATGTGACGTGAGTTGCCCCAGATTAAACAGCAGGTCTGTGGCAGATCGAGGTCTCCTTATTCCCATCCAGTTCCCTACTCACTGCTATTATAGTCAGCTATAGTTAATAAGTAGCACAAAAGTCCAGGGAAGGATCTTGAGCAAGAGAGTACCTCCCCAATAAGTGTGTGCTCGTTCTCTTGCTCTCTGAATGCTAAATCAAGTAGTTTTATGTATTTGTGCATTTCTCTGGGGAGGAGGTGACATCAGTATGAAATTCCTGAACTGTCACTATATCAGTGATTTAAGGGAAAAGTGGTTACTAATCACTTTTTGGGCAATAGTGCAAAATATGTTTGGTCTTTTGAAACTGTTTATGCTCATTTCTAGTGATATTATTTATTCATAGTTATCTATGTAATAAGATTTCAGGATGGTCACTGTGTGTGCTATTCTGAAATCTAGAATGTCTGAGTCACTCTGAAGTGATAGAAACAGCTACAAGCATGGTTGAGAGTTATTTTTGTTCAGAATATCACCAGCTTCAGTAATCACTGGGATTACCAGTAACTGATCTGTTACCATCCAATGTTTAAGTTTTCAGCCATTTTGACTTTACAACTTGCACCTGTGTGACAGTAAGGCATATATCTATCCCATAACAAGTTTCCTAGAATATTGTGATATCAGTGGTAACTCAACCAATCACAGCCCTTACTCTACAGCTAATTTGCACACAACAATTTCATTGGCTATATGAGGGAGACTCCAGAGGTTGTGGATTACTTGGCTAAAACAAGACCAGCTAATAAGTCTTTAAATGAGTCTTGATGAAACTTTCAGTCAGGTTAAACTAACTCAAATGAAAACAACTTCCCTTTTGCCCATCAAGATAGGGCCAAAGAGCTTGTATGATCTAAGCATAAAATAAGAGAACAGGTGGATACAACAGAGGGGGAACACTCTATTCTCACTTGTAGGGTAACAATAACCCCTTTCTCATTCAGGCTGCAGAGAGATTAAATTGTTGGAGTTCCCTCAAGCCAGAGAAGATTGACCTTTATCTTTGGGTCAGGGAGAGAACTCTTAAATGTTTGTTAAAATTTATTTAGATGTAAATTGTCTGCCCAGTTCTCCTATATGTAAAAGTTGATATGTTGGGACATCTAAAAAAAACCCCTTTCAGTTCTCTTTTAAGAAGTTTTGAAGCTTTTGGAAGAAATACCAGTACAGATTGAATCTCAGCTGTTATTCAGGAATGAATGAACGAGAAAGGCCTGTGCCACATGATGAACCTTTGGGCTGGTCTACACTGGGGGGGGGATCGATCCAAGATATACAACTTCAGCTACGCGAATAGTGTAGCTGAAGTCGAAGTATCTTGGATCGAATTACCTGGGGTCCACACAGCACGGGATCGACGGCCGCGGCTCCCCCGTCGACTGCGCTACTGCCGCTCGCTCTGGTGGAGTTCCGGAGTCAATGGTGAGCACGTTCGGGGATCGATATATCGCGTCTTAATGAGACGCGATATATCGATCCCGGATAAATCGATTGCTACCCACCGATACGGCAGGTAGTGAAGACGTACCCTTTGAGATCTCATCTCTCTAATTATTGTTACATACTCATACCTATAGTGTGCTACCCTTTCCTTAAAAGTTTTTTACTTCTAATTGGAGAGGGATACTAAGAAAAGGTAATAGATTCTTCATGGCACTTTGTGTCCTCTCACATGGTGGTAAGAATGCAGACAACTTCTTAACACTGATTATAGTGCTTAGAGGCTGATGAATAGGGATCATTTGTAGTTCCCCCACCTTGCACGCTTGGGTCCAAATTCACTTATGTCCATACTTCAGTGTCACAGACTGACTGTCCCTTTAAGGCAAGCCAGTCTCAGCATTGCCTGTGACCTACCAGCTAGCCCCCAGCTGAGGGCGATATGGAATCTTAAAGATAATTAGTGATTCCAGCTGTGAAAGGGTCATGAAAAGGATATACACAGAGAGACTGAAGAGAAAGCAGTGCTTTCCCACAAGGAGGAAAACCCACAAGGAGCAGAGTCAGGCTCTAGAGGCTGGGAGTCCTGAGACAGGGCTTAAACAGGCCAGAAGTCAGGGAGGTGGACCCATAGGGAGCAGCATAGGATCCTGTGGGGGAAGCCCTGAGCTAGAGCTGACAAACTAGGGAGATCCCTAGGACAAGCTGCCAAAGTCCCGGGGGAAGGGAGGGAAAGCCTGCTAAGACAACAAGCAACAAAGGAAGAACTCTGCAGGAGCCAGGGCCGGCTCCAGGCACCAGGCAACCAAGCTGGTGCTTGGGGCGGCACCTGGAGGGGGGCGGCGCGGCGCTCTGGCCGCCGGGGAGAGCGGGGCCACAGCCGGGCTCGCCACCCTCCCCCCGGCGCTCTGGCCGCCCTCCCCCCCGCGCCCTCCCCCCGGCCACCGGGGGGAGAGCGGCGAGCCCCTGCCGGGGCTTGCCGCCCTGCGCTCTGGCCGCCGGGGGGAGAGCCGAGCCCCAGCCGGGGCTCGCCGCCCTGCCCCCGGCGCTCTGGCCGCCGGGAGGAGAGCCGAGCCCCCGCTGGGGCTCGCCGCCCTCCCCCCTGGCGCCCTGCTGACTTTATCCTCACGCACAATTATTTCAAATTTGGTGACAATATATACCTCCAGACCAGTGGCACCGCTATGGGCACCCGCATGGCCCCACAATATGCCAACATCTTTATGGCTGACCTGGAACAACGCTTCCTCAGCTCTCGTCCACTCACGCCTCTTCTCTACCTACGCTACATTGATGACATCTTCATCATCTGGACCCATGGGAAGGAGACCCTGGAAGAATTCCACCATGATTTCAACAGCTTCCACCGCACCATCAACCTCAGCCTGGACCAATCTACACGGGAGGTCCACTTCCTGGACACCACAGTACAAATAAGCAATGGCCACGTTAACACCACCCTATACCGAAAACCCACCGACCACTATGCCTACCTTCATGCCTCCAGCTTCCACCCCGGACACACCACACGATCCATCGTCTACAGCCAAGCACTGAGGTACAACCGCATCTGCTCCAACCCCTCAGACAGAGACCAACACCTACAAGATCTTCACCAAGCATTCTCAAAACTACGATACCCACACAAGGAAATAAAGGAACAAATCAACAGAGCCAGACGTGTACCCAGAAGCCTCCTGCTACAAGACAGGCCCAAAAAAGAAACCAACAGAACTCCACTGGCCATCACCTACAGCCCTCAGCTTAAACCTCTCCAACGCATCATCAGTGATCTACAACCCATCCTGGACAATGACCCCTCACTTTCACAGACCTTGGGAGGCAGGCCAGTCCTCGCCCACAGACAACCCGCCAACCTTAAGCATATTCTCACCAGCAACCATGCACCGCACCATAACAACTCTAACTCAGGAACCAACCCATGCAACAAACCTCGATGCCAACTCTGCCCACATATCTACACCAGCAGCACTATCACAGGACCTAACCAGATCAGCTACAACATCACCGGCTCATTCACCTGCACATCCACCAATGTTATATATGCCATCATGTGCCAGCAATGCCCCTCTGCTATGTACATTGGCCAAACTGGACAATCACTACGCAAGAGGATAAATGGACACAAGTCAGATATCAGGAATGGCAATTTACAAAAACCTGTAGGAGAACACTTCAACCTCCCTGGCCACACAATAGCAGATGTTAAGGTAGCCATCTTACAGCAAAAAAACTTCAGGACCAGACTCCAAAGAGAAACTGCTGAGCTCCAGTTCATTTGCAAATTTGACACCATCAGATCAGGATTAAACAAAGACTGTGAATGGCTATCCAACTACAGAAGCAGTTTCTCCTCCCTTGGTGTTCACACCTCTACTGCTAGCAGAGCACCTCACCCTCCCTGATTGAACTAACCTCGTTATCTCCATACTGATTTATACCTGCCTCTGGAGATTTCCATTACTTGCATCTGAAGAAGTGAGGTTCTTACCCACGAAAGCTTATGCTCCCAATACTTCTGTTAGTCTTAAAGGTGCCACAGGACCCTCTGTTGCTTTATACTAGGTATTGTTCACTAATTGTGAAATCTCAAAATCTTTAAAAACACTGGCTTTTCAGGGTTCTCAAGATGGTCTACAAAGGTTCCTGGAATTTAATATATTCCAGAATGGAGGCATGAATCATAAATGTTTGCATCCACTAAACCAGGATTAGTGATGCTGCAATCCTGACTCTCTTCAGGATTGCATTCAACTTATTTGAAAATTCTTAAGACTCATAATCAAACTTTATTAAAAAGTAAACTTAGGCAAGAAATATGAAAAATTTGTACAAAGTCAAATAGAGCTCTGTATATAGCTATTTGATTTTGTTTTTTCATATTGCTTTTCATATTTTATATATGGGGGGTGGGAGAGAGGAGGAGGAAGTGGGCGGAAATGGATGCCTCCCAGATGCCACACTGCAGAGATGCTACAGAATCCACAAAACCTGCTTCTGAAATCCCCAATCCTTGCTGTAAACTTTGGGTCTGATCCACTGCCCATTGACTTTAATGATCCTTAGAACAGGCCTATTGGCATGGAAGTTCTTCAGAATTAAAGAGATCCTGCTTAATCCTCTTCCAGCTTCAAGTCCCTTTAAACTTTGTTTTCACAAGGAACCAATAAGTGAAATCCCTCAATCTGTGGTGTTCCTTGTGTTATTTTTTTTCTATGCATGCCCAGGCAGATGAAAAACAAGCCAGATTGTCAATATAAGTTAATGATGGGCAAACCATATGGCAGTTTTAGCTGTTAGCCTTGAATAAGCATCTGAAAGTTCACACGGTATAAATTCAAACTGTCCAAACCTCTAGTGTCTGCTAAAACTTCTGAAGAATCTCTCAGTGATAGCCTTTTTCATGAGATTTCTGCTACCCCCTTCTTTTTATTTGGGTCCGAGGTGTCCCTGAGAATACCCTTTCTTTGAGATGTTGTCATCTCTAGTTCTGGACTCTGTCAGAATCTGGGAATTCAAAGCTACATAAAACTTTTTTTAAAAGATGGGAGAAGAAAGTTAGATGCACTGTTTGGCATGTCAAAAATAAGGTTTGGTTCTTGCTTTGGCATAGTTTGGAGAGGTGTTTAACTTTATCAGAACTTCTTCAGCAGTGCCTAATGTATACCTGCGGGGCAGGGGACATTTCTGAAGAACTTACAGTAGACGACAGAAATCTTCTAGGATCAAATCCTTCAGTCCTTACTCAGACAGAAATCCCATAAAGGCCAATGGCCTGTGTAATAGCTGCTGGATCTGATTCTTCTTGGCTTATATTTCATTCACATTACAGACTACCATTCTTTTAAAACCAAATTTACATTTGAAAAGGTATAATTTGCCAGAGTTTTGAGAGAGGCAAAAGGAATATATGATCTTTCTTTAATCATAGCTGAACATAAGGGAGCTCTGCTGAGCATGCAAACATGTGGTGTGGCAGAATGTTTCTTTATTAACGTTTAAAGTTATGGCCTGTAATTCCTGCCCAGCTTGTGGATTGGTGTTAGACCCTCTCAGGAAAATGCAGTTCCTGGCCACAGAGATGGAAAACTTTAGTTTAGAATTTTCTTGCTTAGCTAAACAAATACAGTTCAGATGTGAGTTATTGTATTCTTCACTGAAAGAACTATAAAGTTTCATTTGGGATGCAGCAATAAACCAGAAGCAGGATTCAATAATGCAAGAGTTTTAAAGTGTCCATTGGACACGCTGTATGTTGCAGTTTCTCCTATCCACTTTCGGAGTTGATACACATACACCCACATTCAAGACAGTGTGTTATATTATAGTTACTAAATATAGCCCCTAGAATTCCTTTACATAGCACAAGGATATTAATGCCAACCACCATCCAGAGCAAATTTGAAATTTGGAAAACAAAGTTTAAATAAGTGGGTTTTCACACATTATCATTACCATAAATTTTATGGAGACCCTATTTCCTATATATAATGTTCGACTATGAAATTATGCAAAAAGAACAGGAGTACTTGTGGCACCTGGTTATTTTTAGTTTGGAAATGGACATTCAATATCCCTGCAGAGTCTAATGTCCTCTAATGTCATTCTAAAAATGCTTACGGATGAAGATCAGAAGTGTACAAACTTAGTTTCATCTAATTTCTAAAATTCAGACCTAATGGCCATCTGTGTTTCATATCACTTATTGCAAAATCAGGTGAATTTCTATTAGGTAGTAACACCTAGATTTGTGTGCATTGCAGTAACAGCGTAACCCACTCAGTGTGTGTTTTAGGTCCTCTACAGATGATATGAGTAGTTACAGCAGTTAGTTACAAAGACTTGGCTCTTTAGCTCAATCTGTAGCAGCTCATGTTTTTTAGCTCTGGAGGCCACCAGTTCAATCTTGGGTACGTGTCAGCCAATATGGCAGCCATCACAATAGCAGTTCTCTACTCTGTGCTCTAATGATTTCTTCAACTGGAAGAATTCAAGCTATTGATGTCAGCGGGGTGGAAAGTCTGCCTCATGGGAGGGCACTGTGGCATAAGCGTCTGCAACTCCTACTCCATCTGGGAATTCAGGAAACACAATGATTCAATGCATCTCTTGGGTACCAAATAACTTCTTATGGCACCAGTCTCAACTTAAAAGATATCTTTCCTTGGTAGAATGCTTGAGCAAAGACAGGCCATGGAAAAAGGGAGGCTGCATTAAACACAAGCTGTGGGAAAGCACGCCATGGAAAAATGGCTGTGGGTAGAACTGGTTTAAAAAACGAAGAAACATTTTCACAGTTAAAACCTTCTTTGTGTGTATTTTGTTTTACTTTTTTTTTAAATGTCCACTTCTCTCTAAACTTGTAAACAGCCAGAATCAATTTTTTTTAAAAAAAATGTATTCCAGCATTTTTCATAGAATCTTAGAGAATGCAAACACTTTTTTTTTATCCAACTTTAGTTGTAGGTGTGGGGGTTTTTTTGTTTTTGTTTTTTAAGAACTATACAGGCCTAAAAGACAGTCATCTTCTACTAACATTTTGAAGTAAGCTGTCAACGGTACCATGTGTAAATAGTGAGTCAAAGGGCTCAGAGAGAGGGCAGTGACAGTCGTATGTAATTATTTGAAAGCAGGACTGGACCACCCACTCTCTGGAATTGAGCTGAATTTCAGTAGGACTGCATCAATGTGTCTAAAGGCAGAAATAGAGCAGCCATGTAAAATTTCCTGTCACGTTTAGGTAGTGTCCCTTGTAAGCATTTTTCACACTATGTATATCAGGTGGATTATTTTTAGTAATAGGCACAGCTTTATAAAGAAAATATAGGTATCTATACTTTGGGCAGCTTGAGCCTATTCTTCCCTTTTTGAATTGTTGCTGCCATTGGCCCAGATAGTAACAAAACAGCCTAAATCATCTGGAATGAAGTCAGGGTCATACTTATGAGTAGGACAATGGGTTGAGCTGCAATCCTAATAGCCAGTGGTAGTGAACAGGAGTGGGCTTTCACTCATATCCCTTGCCTCCCCTCCCCCCACGTCATGTGTTGCTGACTTTACCTATTGCCAGGTGTATACAATCCTTACTTGTTAGTGTGGCATGCTTTATAGACCTGGCTAGCTGCTTGCTCAGGGACCTCTGGTAAAACTGATCTTGACTGTCTGACCTACATCTGGCAGTCTTTATGCTTGTGGAAACCTCTGAGAATCCTGAGTTGAGGAGCCTCTGATAGAGGAAATGTTAGAAACATATGCTGGCCATGATACTATCTACTATCAGAGACATGATACTAGACTACGTAGACCTCATCTGATTCAGGCATTGCTATATTTCTCCAGCAGAGGCTGTAACTATGCTCTGTGGCTACTTGCATTTGCCCTGTATCCTATCCTAGAAGTGCAGTCTGAAAGTCTGCTCCTTTCCCTACTGCCATATGTCCCTGTGGGTGGGGTGCCTCACTGACAGTCAGTGTATAATGGTAGTGTCCCAGCAGCGCAGATATTGAAAAGTCTTCTGGTACTAGATCTCTCTGAGAAGAGACACACAAGCAGAAACTGTGGAGAGGGTGTGGGATCTCAGGATTGGGGAGATGGCCACAGAGCTCCGTTATGCAAGGGAGGGTCCTGTATATCACACAAGATTTGCCTTCTAGGGTATGTCTACACTATGGGATTACTCCGAATTTACAGTATAACCCCTGTGTTCTGGAGTGTACTGAGGTTGCTGTTGACAGCTGTTGGTGAACACAGAGAAGAGTACCCCAGAGCTGCTTGAAAACTCCAGAAGTGCCCTATGGGAGGGAGCTTTCTGCCAGCATCTGTTGGGGAAAAGAATGAGCTGGCCAGCAGTCATTTGCATTTCTATTATAGAAGAGTTTTTGCAATTTTGGTAAAAGTTCAGTTAAGTTTGGGGATGTTGTAAAGCTATTATCCCTGTAGGGAAACTAACGAGCCAGTAAACTGTACTGATGTTACCTGGGGCGAGGGGTCACAGTGACCATAACTGCAATCTGAAATTGTTAGGTAAAGGAGCTTGCACAGGGCTAACCACAAAGAAATAGAACTTTTTTTTTTTTGGCTGGGCGTGTCTCACTTATGTCAAGGGGTCTGTTAAGGATTCTATATGCCACTGATCTCTCTTTGAGGACTCAGTAGAGCTGAGGCAGTGGATATGTGCTGAGGTGGCTTGGGCTGAAGCTATACAAATCAGCAGCAACCTACCTGATGGTCTACCTACGCAGCAACAAAACTGTAATTGCTTCAGCTGGGATATATGATAAAGCCCCTGGAACAGAATAAGCAGCACTTCCATTATGAACTGGATTTGCCTGAATTTTGGCCTCCGCTGACCTTGGACAACAAACTGAGTGCAGAGTTGGGGAGGAGGGAGGTAGCTAATGCTAGAATACATTGCCTCTTTAGCTACTCATAAATGAGAGAGGGCCTGAGGTTGTAATTGCTGGCTTTCCCAAGTTTATTCCATATCCTTCCCAAAATTAGTGCTTGTGAGTGGGGAAGTATTGCCTACCAAGGACACTCAAGGGAGGTAATTTAGATTTCCTGGGTTTCTGGATTGGCGTTTCAGCTGGTGTGGTTTAAGCTTTCAGAAGGAACTCCTAGATAACTGAACCTGGCTCTCTTTGCTGCCAGCAACACCTGGCAGAAGGGTACATTTGAAAATTAACACTATTTTTTGTCAGTGAGACTTTTTAAATTATTTGAAATATTATGTGAGCAGCTCAGAGTAAAATATCACATTAACCAGGTTTCTAAACCTATCATTGTAATATATTTAACAAAACGTTGGTTCCCAGAAAAGATCACCCTAGGTATCAAATTGGCAAAGGTGCAGATTTCTACTTGCATAACACAGGTGAAGGCTAATATTGGTTCAGAAACAAAAAATGAATTTCTGCTACCATGATGGAGATCAGACATTAGCCATATTTTTGAGGAATAAATGTTTCAGAGGAAACATTTACATTGGTGCTTCATGCTTTTTTGATGAACTAGCTTTACATAACCCATTTTTCCAGTTCTTGTATGATTTTTGCATGATGTTTTCATGTGTGCCTGTGACTGATACATGACTTTGCTAACTTGACAGAGCCTAAAAATGATTCTCATCAGGTGGCTTTGAAAGATCTTATTTGTTAAGGGTTATTTTACTTTTTGCTTCCTTGCTTTCACATTGTCATTTACTTTCTCTACTAAGAATTAGTCTGCAACCAGCATTTACGGAAACTTTAATGGACTACTGTCTGCATCAGTTACCATATACTCTTTGTTCTAGGAGGGAAAGCTGTCATCTCTTTATTATTAGTTTAATACAATGGTTCTCAAACTTTTGCATTGGTGAACCCTTTCACACAGCAAACCTCTGAGTGCGACCACCCCCAAATTAAAAACACATTTTGTATATTTAACTCTATTATAAATGCTGGAGGAGAAGGGGGGTTGGGGTGGAGGCTGACAGTTTGTGACCCCCCCATGTAATAACTTCACAACCCCCTAAGGGGTCATGACCCCCAGTTTGAGAACCCCTGCTTTAATAAAAACAGTATCTGAGTAACTTTGTGAAAGGGTTTTCTCTGGCAGAGCCAGTGTAGTTAGGAATTCCCCATTGGGCAGAATTTTACTACTGTATATCAGAAGAAAGGGATACATCCAGAAACCAGGCCCAGGCCTGAGTAGCTGTGCTGAGTATTAGGAAAATCACAGAGGCAGGATGGTTTTTTTTGTTTGTTTTTTGTCCCCCCCCCCCTTTCCTTCAGGACTGAAAGTGGCTGAGGATTCACTCTACAGAGGCTCCTGTAGCTCAGTGACGCAGTAGTCTTGTGAGGCTCTGGTGCAGCTCACTCATGAGTAGGAGGGAGGACAGGAGGGTCTGCTCAGCATTGGATCCCTGAGCAACAATCCTGGTCAATTCATGCCCCATTCTCTCTCACTACTCTGCTAACAAAAAGAGAAAGGTTTCATTCTGTGCAAGAAGGTGAAAACCTCCATTTATATTCATCCCAGTCCCACCTTCCTTTAGGGCAATAGAACCACGCTGGCTCTGTTACACAGGGGAACTCTGCAGCCATGCAGAAGAGGAATGGATTAGACATTCATTGGATAAATGTACCTTTCACTTTTGTTTCTGTCCTTAATAATCACTACAATATGCATTAGTGTTGTGTGACTGGATGTCAGGCTTTGTGTAGAGTTATTTTACTGACTCATCCTAGTAGCCAGACCAAGTAGGTCTCACTAGCACCAGTTAGAGGAAAAAATGGGTAGTCCTCTGAGATGAGGGGACTAGAGGGAGAGAAAAGAAGTCTTACAGGGAGCAACACTGGGAATAAACCGTATCTAACTGAATAAGATAGATCTGTTTAGAGTGAGGGTCTGTAGGCAGCTCTTTTTGAGTGGTCAGGGGTTGAACTGGGAGAAAAGCAGTAGTACTATCCCAAGGTCTACCCAACAGAGCTCCATTGACTGGAGACACAAAAAATGTCACTTGTACAAATCTTCATAATACATTTCTTCAACAGCGCCCAGGGTACCTTGTGGCAGCTGGGGATCACCAGGGAATACTGATACCCTAGCTAAACATTCCTTATCCAAGGCTATCTGGCCCATGCCGATGGGCTGGCAGGGAGTGATGTAGTATCTGTCATGGAGGCTTTCATCTCTCTACACAGAGGGATCCTCAAGCAGTGAGATTTACCAGGTGTACAGCAGCCACAATGCAAGGCAGGTTACACTTAATTAAAATGATCTCTAAGTGGCAGCTTAAATTCCAAGGTACAAGATGGCAGTCTCGGAGATGAAAAATACCAGGTCCATAAGCCACTGTGAGCCAACTGAATTCAAACTCGTGGAACAGCCCTGCCTCATGTGTGTTAAGTTCTACTGTTGTTTAGTTATGTTTCTGTAGCTTAAATTAGATGCAACTCCGGGTAGATGGAATGAGTCTGGGACAAAACCCTATAGTGTGTGTAACAGAAATGGCGTAAGGACCCTGTCCACTGTGAGTGGGCAATGTTGCATTCTAGTGTTTGCTTGTATTACAGAGAGAGAGCATAAGGATTCTAGGCTCTGCAGATGTGTAGGGTTGATTACTGTTAATTCATTTGTAATAGCGCTGGTCAAAAATTTGTTTAGGAAATAATTTTTCATCACCAAATGCCGATGAGTCAAAACTGAAACTTTCAGTGAGAGGTTTAGTGAGAAATATTTCAACTTGGAAAACTTTTGAATTTTTGAATTGTCAAAAACACTTCATTTTGGTATTTCAAAATGAAAAATTCTGTTTTTTCATTGTGTAACAACTTTTCCTTTAGAACTTTATTATAGTTAAAAAATGAAATATTTGAAATCAGTGAAACATTTAGAAAATATCAGAATGTAACACTTCAATTTACCCAAACTGAAATTTATTCTTTAGGCTCTCTTTTTCATTAACATTTTTGAGACTTTTACTTTTCATCCCATTTTGGATGGGAAAATCTTTCAATACTCTGAGAAGTTTTGTTGTACTGGAAAACCGTTTCCTGACCAGTTCGGACTTGCAGCAATAGATTTATTGCACAATGGCACCTTGCTGGCAGAAAGTGAAGTGCACAAAAGAGATGAATGAATATGTAGGGAAGGGCAGATATATAGAGGGCCTGGAATGTGAAGACAAGAAGCTTGAACTTTATGCAGTGGAAAAGGGAGAGTCATGGAAGGATGAAAATGGGGAGTAACATGGTCAGGATGAGAGGGGAGCTGATCTTAGAAGCTGCAGATGGGGATGGGGGTATGACGTGACATGGCATGACGTGGTTATCAGGGAGCCCAGAGAGAAGGCAGTTACAATAATGAAGACTGAAGATAGCAAGAGCTTTCATGGTGTGGATAGAAAGAAAAGTTCAGATCTTAGAAAAATTTTATATGGAGGAAGAAGGAGTAAGATTGGACACAGCTAGGGAGGAGGAGGAATCAAAAATGACTTTGAGCTCTGAGTAGCAGGAAGGATGATAGAGAAGGAGGGCCTGGGGAGGATTTCAAGGAAAAATCAGGAGTTCACTTTGTCCATATTTAATGTAAGTTATTGGTGTGACATTCAGGAGATGTCAGAGAGAGAGAGGCTGGGATTGTGAGTCATCACTATAAAGACTATCCTGCGACTTCATCTACAAAAAGGTTACCTAAGAAAAAGGAATAAAGGGAGAATAGCAGAGGTAAAAAACAGACTCTCCAGACAAGGGGAAAGTGGAGTAAAGGACTCACTGGGTATGTTTACGCAGCAACTAGACACCTGCAGCTGGCCCATGCCAGCTGACTGGGGTTTGCAGGGCTCAGGTTGTGGGGCTGTTTCACTGCTGTGGAGATGGCTGTGCTTGGACTGGAGCCTGGGCTCTAGGACATTGTGGGGTGGGAAGGTCCCAGAGCCTGGGCTCCAGCCTGAACCCAGAAGTCTACACCAATGAAACAGCCCCACAGCCCAAGTCCTGCGAGCCACAGTCAGCTGGCACAGGCCAGTTGCAGGTTTTTCCTTTGCTATGTAGACAGCCTCAGTGGGTATATGCCTATACGAGGAACTAGGGGTACACGTACTCTCACTAGCTCTCATGAAGCTAGCATGAGTAGAGACAGCAGTGTATCCATGGTAACACTGGTAGCAGTAGTGGAGGCATGGCTGAGCTATGCCAAATACATACCCACTGCTTTCAGGCAGGTTTATACTTTGCACAGCTTGGCTGTGCCTCCCGCTGTTGCTACCTGTGTTACCATAGCTATACTGCTAGTTATACTTGTGCTAGCTCTCAGAGGAAGCACAAGTATATGTACACAAGCAGCGAATCACACTCCTAGCGAAATTGTGGAGATAGCCTTAAAGAGATATTGAAGGAATGAAAGAAGTAGGAGGAGAACCAGGAATGGATGGAGTTTTAAAAGCTCAGGAAAGACACGATGGTGAATAATTTACCAGCTGCTAAGTTTATCATTTGCATATTGATGTACTTTTGCATAAAGAAGCAAAATTAAATCACCGTTCATTGCTGTTGTGCATATGTTTGTTTTAAAGCTAAGCATGCTAAAACCATTAATGCTGCACAGCAGTGGTAAATCATTTCATTTTCTGATGCCAGATTTAAAAAGCAAACTTTCTATACATCTGTTATTAAAGCTCAATTATGATCCACAACATGTTTTATATTATAGTTATGGGTTTCTCCTGTGTAAAGACTGAGGGTCATATCCTTAGCTGGTGTAAATTATCTCCACAGAGGAGCACTGACACCAGCTGAGCATCTTGCCCTGAAAACTGTCAGTGGCTTAATATTTGCCAATGTTCTATGGTGACAGGATGAAACCACTAAACTTATTTTGCTTGTGTCCTGTAACTCTTTAGAACACTACACCCCACACCTCTCCGCATTACAATACTGAATCACATGCATCCTTGAGGTAAATTAATTTGAGCCAGGGGTGAATTTAGTCCCTTGGAACAAATTCAGTACTCATTCACACCCATTGAACCCCATTTGTTAATGGCAGATTTTGGCCCATGAAAAACATTCAATAAATCAAGCACCTTTGGACTAGTTAAAAGAACCCTTATTTTTCAAAAGCTAAAAAGGAACATGGCTGGGGGGGGGGGGGGCAGTTAACTTTTATTGCTAATGAATAATGCCGTTAGATATCACTGAGTCCCTCATTCCTACGGTGTTTGTTGTGATAGTTTGAACTGACTCCATTTAGAGAACATTGTTTAGATAACACTGGTACAAAGTACAGAACACTGGATCATTGAATGAAAGGGTGCAATGGAGAACCCTAAAATATATTATCCAGGGAGGAGAATAACTGAAGGCAATAAAAAATGTTCCCTTTGGCAGTCATGCTTTTCCATTCTGACCAAGAAACATGAGAACTTTTATTATACAAAACTGAGCTTTTTTGTGAACTTTTCCTTTAGGTTTGCCAATGGTAGATGATGATTTAATTTTTTCCAGATATGCACTTGGTTTAATACACATTTCTTTCATGTGGAGCAGAATAGGATAAATGGGCATTGGTCCTAGAATGTTTGTTCCTTTTTACAACTCCTTAAGACTAAATTCAATAGAATTGCAATACATTTTCGGCACTCTATTCTTGCACTAAATTTTGTGGCATTTTATTGTAAAAGCATCTTATTTCAAATCATATGTCATTTGTTCTATATCCTTACACTTTCCCTTTGTTTTAATAGACATTTATGTGCACTTGAATTCAAAATGCTGTTTCAAACAGACTTGTTTGAATAACAAACTCTCCACCTCAGCTCAAGTTTTTAGACACAGCTGTCACTACTGCAAACACAGAAGCTTTGATGTGCCCCATTCTCATTTCATTTCTGTTGGATTCTTTCCGGAGTAGCTTGAAGCATTGATTGTGCCTAAAAGCTTCATTATTCTGTAAGTAAAACCAGTTCAAATGGAAAAAAAAGTGCCTTTGTTTCATAACAGTTTGTATTCACTATTATACCGCTTCCCTCATCCATCTGGCTTTTCAACTCTTTTGCTGGATTTCCTCCAGTGCTGTTAGGAGAGATACTACAGTTCTGGTTGAAGAAGAATGCTAATTCTAACCCTTTGTTTTCAAAAACACATTTTCAACCAATGTTAAAACTATCTTTTGCAATGACATATTTTATGTTTGCTTTTGCTCTCATTTATATAAGGTGTTCCTTTTAAATGTTGAGAGCTTGTTCAGCCATTTTGACTTACCTGAGTTTGAGGAAAAAGTGAGCAGCAGGTGTCCTTATCAGTGTGTGCTTCTACCATAGACATGCCTGTAGACAGGACATACTTCATAGATTCATAGATTCTAGGACTGGAAGGGACCTCGAGTGGTCATCGAGTCCAGTCCCCTGCCCTCATGGCAGGACCAAATACTGTCTATACCACACCGGATAGACATTTATCTAACCTACTCTTAAATATCTCCAGAGATGGAGATTCCACAACCTCCCTAGGCAGTTTATTCCAGTGTTTAACCACCCTGACAGTTAGGAACTTTTTCCTAATGTCCAACCTAAACCTCCTTTGCTGCAGTTTAAGCCCATTGCTTCTTGTTCTATCCTTAGAGGCTAAGGTGAACAAGTTTTCTCCCTCCTTCTTATGACACCCTTTTAGATACCTGAAAACTGCTATCATGTCCCCTCTCAGTCTTCTCATTTCCAAACTAAACAAACCCAATTCTTTCAGCCTTCCTTCATAGGTCATGTTCTCAAGACCTTTAATCATTCTTGTTGCTCTTCTTTGGACCCTCTCCAATTTCTCCACATCTTTCTTGAAATGCGGTGCCCAGAACTGGACACAATACTCCAGTTGAGGCCTAACCAGTGCAGAGTAGAGCGGAAGAATGACTTCTCGTGTCTTGCTCACAATACACCTGTTAATGCATCCCAGAATCATGTTTGCTTTTTTTTGTAACAGCATCACACTGTTGACTCATATTTAGCTTGTGGTCCACTATAACCCCTAGATCCCTTTCTGCCGTACTCCTTCCTACACAGTCTCTTCCCATTCTGTATGTGTGAAACTGATTGTTCCTTCCTAAGTGGAGCACTTTGCATTTGTCTTTGTTAAACTTCATCCTGTTTACCTCAGACCATTTCTACAATTTGTCCAGATCATTTTGAATTATGACCCTATCCAGTTGTTCTTTTCATGCAGTATGTTCTTTTCATGCATCAGACATGCACATAATTGGATGGCGGTAGATTGAAATAAACACACACAGGGCCTTATCTCATACTATCTACACAAGGAAAAATCCCAGTGAATGTTAAACGCATGAATGCCTTCAAATCTGCTTTTTTTGTTTGTTTGTTTTTTGGCTAGTGTAAGGAGTATGAGATCTTCTGCAATGTGCAATACAATAGGTTCCCCTCCCTGCTAAACTACTGCAATAAACACACAATGGTATTGTGATCATATTGAAGGAGATAGCATTGTAGGCACTGGAGTTCAGCACAAGAGCTTCTTCACTCCCATTCTTAACATCTCTCCTCACATCACAAAACCATCTGTCTATCATTCTCACCTGATGTTGAACCTTCAGACCCTAAACACCATCTCTGGTACCAATTCCCCAGGTATTGTTACTCCAGAAGGGGAGAGGAAAACATTATCCATATTTCCCACAATTTTCTTCTTCCCTCCTTTCTTGTTATCTGGACAGAAGCCCACATATGTCACAGGGTTTGAGATAAAATCCAGACCAGTGAGGGGTTGTCACTATTTGTCCTGCAACCTTGGGTGCCCTGCAATGAATGCTTTGCGGCTGGTACTCCTAGCCTGGGATGTTCACAAGCATGCAGGTTATACCCTGAAGAGTGTGTGCGCGCGCCTGCACGTGCGCTAGACAGTCCTGGCTCAGGAGCTCTGACCAAAGCAGCCTGTCTACAGCTGTACTGTGGCTTCCACCAGCCTTGGTTACAATCAGCAAGGTGACCCCACCACACTCCCAGTCCCAAATTTCCCTAAAACCATGTGCTCTGCAAAGTCCAGCCCTCTCCTGGACAATTTGAGAGAGAAAATAAGGTTTATTTTATTCCTCTAAAGACACAAAAGCACCTCACAGTTTACTAATTTAACTGGGGGTTAATACACCCTTCCATTTAAACACAGCACTGAATTGGTTTACTAATAGAGAAGTCGTTAACAATATGACATAGGTTAAGTGATACCAAGTAAAAGGAACAAAGATAGAAAGGGTTACAAGCAAATAAAAGTAAAAACATGCATCTAAAAGTCTAAAACTTAATCTAGCAAGGTACAGACTTTGTTCCAGATGGTTTCTTCTCACTCACTCTTCTTCCCAGCCATGGCTGATTTTTCCTCAGTCAGGACCTTCTACAGAAGTACCAGATGCTGGCTTCCCTTGTCTTCCTCCGTGAAAGATAATTGATTATGTGGGGTTTTCACCTATATTCAGTTTCTGGAGACTTGAACCCTTGCCCCTTGGTTGAAGAACTCATAAAAATGGCCATACTGAGTCAGACCAAAGGTCCATCAAGACCACTATCCTGTCCTCTGACAGTGGCCAATGGCAGGTGCCCCAAAGCGAATGAACAGACAGGTTATCATCAAGTGATCCATCCCCTGTCACCCAACCCCAGCTTCTGGCAAACAGACGCTAGGGACACCATCCCTGTCCATCCTGGCTAATAGGTCCATCAATGGCTATCTTCCATGAATCAATCTAGCTCCCTTTTGAACCCCGTTATAGTATTGGCCTTCACAACACCCTCTGGCAAGGAGTTCCAGAGGTTGACAGTGCGTTGCGTGAAAAAAAATACTTTCTTGTGTTTTAAACCTGCTACCTTTTAATTTCATTTGGTGGCCCCTTGTTCTTGTATTATGAGAAGCTGTAAATAACACTTCCTTATTTACTTTCTCTATACCGTTCATGATTTTATAGACCTCTATCATATCCCCCTTAGTTGCCTCTTTTCCAAGCTGAAAAGTCCCAGTCTTATTAATCTCTCCTCATACGGAAGCCATTCTATACCCCTAATAATTTTGTTGCCCTTTTCTGAACCTTTTCCAGTTCCAATATATCTTTTTTGAGATGGGGCGACCACATCTGCACGCACTATTCAAGGTGTGGGCGTACCATGGATTTATATAGAGGCAATATGATATTTTGTCTTATTAGCTATCCCTTTCTTGATGATTCCCAACATTCTGTTCGCTTTTTTTGACTGCTGCTGCATATTGAGTGGATGATTTCAGAGAACTATCCACAATGACTCCAAGATCTTTCTTGAGTGGTAACAGCTAATTTAGACCCCATCATTGTATATGTATAGGTAGTACTATGTTTTCCAATGTGCATTACTTTGCATTTATCAACATTAAATTTCATCTGCCATTTTGTTGCCCAGTCACCCAGTTTTGTGAGATTGTTTTGTAGCTCTTCGCAGTCTGCCTGGGACTTAACTATCTTGAGTAGTTTTGTATCATCTGCAAATTTTGCCATCTCACTGTTTACCCCTTTTTCCAGATCATTTATGAATATGTTAAATAGTACTTGGCCCAGTACATCTTTCTCAGCTTGCAAAAGCTCTGGCCTCTTGTCTAGTGATGGATGCCAAATATGACTTCTGTTTTTGCTTATATCTTCTAAAGTTCAGTGACTTTATTTCAAGAGGCAGGATGATCTCATGATGTTTTTCTCTTCAAGTGGTCTTCTCATCCTCTGATTTCTAGGTGACAGTTGTCCAATAATGAATTTATTCTGCAAATGAGACCACCTGATCTCACCCAAGATATTGAAGACAGAAGTAATACACACCACCGTGTCTTAAAGACACACATTTATGTTTGCCCTCCCTAAATGAGATGGATTTGATGGGACACCCCATATGTGAGATCTGCAGAGTCATGAGGATTAAGGTTACCCATTTGTTGGACTGCACCCTAGAAGTCTATACTTAGGACTCAATCTGCAAATATTCTTTCTGTAGCCACCCAACTTAGACTTTCAGCTAGGACACTGACACCCTTTTCTTTTTCTTTTCTTTTCTGCCAGGCTAAAAATAAAGACTTTTTACTTTTGGTTGTTAACTGGACACCCACAAGAAGCAAAAGTCAACAGGGCCTGGAACTTAAAGTATCTACAGCGCTTGCCTCTGAGCTTGTGGGTATGCCTGTCTTGTGACCAGGCATCTGCACGGGTCTGATGTAGCACATTACTCCATGACAAACTGCAAGTGAGAGTGTCACTCAAAGATAATGGATTGGATCACTTGCTGATTACCTGTTCTGTTCATTCCTTCTGAAGCATCTGGCATTGGCCATTGTTGGAAAACAGGATACAGGGCTAGATAGACTATTGGTCTGATCCAGTATGGCCATTCTTTTGTTCTTATAATAGGCCACTGACCTTAGAACATCCACTGCTCAATGTCTCTGCCAATAAAATTAAGTACACAGCGGATTGCATGTTTTTACAAGATGCGGGTTCAGAGTCAGAACATTATAGAGCTGATTTGCAAACTGACATTGCCTTCTCACATGGCTTCCAACAAATCATTAACAAAATTAATTGTTGTGACCTATTACTAAATTCTTCCTGGAAGTTATTTGGAAAGGCTATTCCACATCATGTAACAGTGCACAGAATATAGTAATGAATGATTTGAAGAATGCTCAGTGGTGGTGGTTTCACATGGGCACAGATCCTGCATGCTTCACCATGCCAAAGTGTTGGATTACATGTTAATCATGGTATCACTAAACAATATTCCAGACAATAGACAATTTTCCTGACTATGATCACTCCCCTGCTAGTTCTGAAGCAAGTAATACTAGAAAAGTTTGAGGGGTTGTGAATTTCTGGTTTTGTAAAAGACCATGACCTACTACAGGAGGCAGTTTAGAGTCATGGTTCCCAACCTTCTGGACTTGCAGACCTTCGTTAACAAAAGAGCTTCACCTGAGGTCCTCCTGCTCTCAGCTCCTCCTCCTTTCTTTTTAACCCCAAGCTCCCCTTTGTCCCACTTTTTAAAAGTTCTCTCTTCCAGATCAACCTCAGTCTTGTTCCTTCCCTTCTCTTTTCCTCTTCCTTGCTGTCTTTCTTCAGTTACTCATTAACCCATGCCTTGTCACTTCCAGGGTTTAGCTCTCCTATTTCTCTTCCTCTCTTGCCCCAATGTATGACTGGAAATTTGGGGGTGGGGAGGGTGGGGGAAGTGGACAAGGACAGTTTAGGCCTTCTGTTAGGTGTTGCCAGCAGCAACAAGGGCTGGGTTCAAATAGCCAGTTTGTTAAAACTTACAAACACCACTGGCTCAAGTCCCCTCCCAGTACTTTTGGAATCACTAACTACATTTCCTGGAAGCCCTTCAAGGGCAATACTTCCCCCACTCACAAACACTGAGACTGTACAAAACCAGGGTAATTTTTGTAGGGGTAAAAAGCATCAGCCTGAGGAAATGATTTAACAGTATATTTACATGACTGATAATAAAGCACTCCCCCATGGTAACGTTGGCAGTATTCTGTTAACTCGGTTCCCTGCCCACTGGTGTGAACATCCAGTAAGCAAATGTACCTTTATCACACTACTTCCCCCCTATGTGTGAAAATATTTCAACAGTTAACCAAACTTTCTGATAATTATATAGTTTAGGCTGTGCAATAGCCTTATAATCCCCATTGCTCGACACATCTAAAACTAATGTCTGTTGCATTAGAAAATATACTTTAGGGAAAAATCAAACCTGAGAGAAGGGTAAAGACAAGTATGTCTTTTTCCATCTCTAAATCCTATGGTTTACTGGATGGGTCTAACATGCCAGCCAGTCTCTCCTCCTGGACTGTGGCTGTGTGGCGCAGTTTACAGACTCCACACTAAACCAGAGCAAGGCCTGGAGCAGAACTGGGTCAGGGAGGCCCCATTCCTCAACAGCTGCAGGGCATGGTCCAGTTGGGGAGGCAGTTTAAAAAGGCTGCACCAGACCAGGAAGTGAGGCTGATCTCTGGAGCAGTGTGGGGAGAGACTGCAGCCTTGGTACAGCCACTTTGGGAGCCATGATCCACTCTGAACTCCTCATTTCTGGCCCCACCCCAGAGCCCACACCCCGAGCCGGAGCCCTCACCCCCTCCTGCACCCAAGCTCCCTGAGCCAGCCCGGTGAAAATGAACGAGTGAGTGAGGGTGAGGAGAGCGAGCGACGGGTGGTAGATGGAGTGAGGGGGGCGGGGCCTCAGAGAAGGGGCAGGGCATGGGGTGGGAAAAGGGTGTTCGGTTTTGTGTGAGTAGAAAGTTGGCAACCCTAAGCCTGGAGGCTACTTTAACTTATGGTAGGTGTCGCCAAATTGTTCCACTGACTGGCTAGAAAGTCAAGTATCCGTAAAGGTGGCATAAAGCTACCACTGTTCCCACTCCAGTCCTGCCCCAAGCGTAGCTTGGCCCTTCCTGGGAATCGGTCCATGGTCTCTAAGTTTCAGTGCTACCGATTCATCAAGACTGCATCCTCCTTATTGTCAGTTACCCCCCATAATGAGCACCATCTTCATGGTTTAATCAGAGGAATAAACACTCTGAAGCTGACTGACAGCAGCCTTACCACTGGTCAAAGACTTAGGGCCTGATTCTGGGCTCATGGATACTTCTTTAAACCAGTGAGATAAGAATACGTCCCAGAGAGATTTGCTCTCATCTTGTGAAGAGCTCACTATGGGATCGCAACCATGCCTCTCACAGGACTGGGCTCATTAAACTAGAAAATACATTCCTAAAAGTTAAAATATGAAGGGCCAGACTCTCTGCTGGTGTCACTCAATTGACACGAGTGGTGTTATACCAGCAAAGAATTTGGCTCTAAATCTCTTGACTGACTGCATGGAGCCAGGCACCAAGACTGGTAAGGAGCCAAGAACCCATGGGGGCCCTGGATAATGAGATATTGAGCCCCCTGCAGACAAAGCAGATACTACTAAGTCTGTGGCATGCCCCAAACAGAGGAGTCACAGCCTGGCAGGAAGTGATCTGGGGTGAGTGTAACTTGGGGTGGACCAACGAGTAGTCCAAACACTGCAACAATCCTTTAGGGCTCTGGGTTGGAACCCATTAGAATGGGAGGGCCCAGATCATCCCTCTCCCTCCCCCCGGACTTCTCCTACTGTCCTTAATGACTGAACCCCAAGGTGGGAAGAGGAGGCGCACAGGCGAGACTGAAACCTGCTGTATATGACCTGGCAGGGCCCCCTCCAGGACAGGCAGACTGAAAAGAACTGTGAAGCCACTGCCTGACCACTAAGCCAGCTGGTTATTGGACTGACCAACTACCAGCTCCCATTTGGACATACAGATAGTGAAATCAATGATAATTGTAGTGAGATGCTTTAGATAATACCTAATGCACACTTCTTGCAAAGCACTGCTGGTTAGGAAGTTTAATTAGTAATTGACAGTTACTGCTGTATATCTTGGATGTCCACACACTCCTCCAGAAAACTGCTGAGAACCGCTTTGTCCCCAAGTTCTCAGACTCCTCATAAATATACTTACTTTTGCAGTGGCACTGGAACAATTTGTATAGTGTGGGTGCTGAAAGCCATTGAACCAAGCTGTAAACCCTGTATATGATGGAAACCACTTCAAGCCAGGGGGTGTGGCAGCACCCCTAGTTCCAGCACCTATGTATTTTTGTGACAATATGTAATATTTATGGCTAAGATTTTGTCATGGTTGGTTTTAGTAAAAGTCAGGGACAGGTCACGGGCAATAACCAAAAATTCATGGAAGCTTGTGACCTGTCCCTGACTTTTATTAAAAATAACCATGACAAAATGGGGAAGGAGGAGGATCCAGCACCCACTACTGCTGGGGCTCCAGGATTCCCCCCACCCACAGTGGCTGAGAGCAGGGGGTTCCCCCCTGCCCCCAGCAGCAACTTGGATCTGTGAGGTCTGCCTATGGAAGATGGGAGCTCCAGGGACCCTCCTGCACCCTGCAGGACTGGGAGCTGTGGGGGTCCCCCCGATGCCTGTGGTGGTGGTTTGGGGCTGCAGGGGTCCCCCTGACACCCGCAGCAGTGGCTCGGGGCTGTGGGGTCTCCTGACACTCATGGAGGTGGATAGTGGCTGCAGGCTCTCCCCGCAGCAGCGACTAAGAGCTGTGGGAGTCCTCACTGCCTGCAGCGGGGAGTTGTAGAGGGGGCCCTGCTGACTGAAAACTCCAGCTGCGCTGCCCCACGTCTGAAGCAAAAATATCATGGAGGTCTCTGAAAGTCATGGATTCCGTGACTTCCATGATCTCCACGACAAAATCTTAGCCTCACTAATATTCCAATCGGAGCAGTTTGAGAAGAACAGAAATAATCATGTAAAATAGATGTCAAGTCTCCCAGGGGAGGAAATAAGAGCCTGTTGAACTGATGCCATGGACAGCAGGCTGGATGAGTGCACGCACACCTCAGGGACAATTTCAGGCCTGTCATATGATGATGTTGTCATGCTGTCCTTCCTGAAGCACTCCTTAGCAAGCTAGCCTTTCCCCACATGTAGAGTCAGACAGATGTGGAATCTGACTTTCCAGGGAGTGCTGCATGTGAGTACCATTGCACTGACACCATATGCTGGCAGCTATTGACACAGGCTTCGGGGACATTCAAAGTTCTATTCCTCCCTGGCTTGTAGTAGAGTATTGTGGAGGGACTACATTTTTTTTCTGGACCACAACATGTCTGTGAGGGGATTGTGAATAGTCTGTTAGCTTTTCGGGGACTTTTTCAGCTTGGAAAAGAGATGACTAAAGGGGGAGGGGGGCTATGATAGAGGTCTATAAAATCATGACTGGTGTGGAGAAAGTAAATAAGGAAGTGTTGTTTACTCCTTCTCATAACACAAGACCTAGGGGTTACCAAATGAAATTAATAGGCAGAAGGTTTAAAACAAACAAAAGGTTGTGTGTATTTTTTCACACAACGCACAGTCAACCTGTGGAACTCCTTGCCAGAGGATGTTATGAAGGCCAAGACTATAACAGGGATAACTAGATAAGTTCATGGAGGATAGGCCTATCAATGGCTATTAGCCAGGATGGGCAGGGATGGTGTCCTTAGCCTCTGTTTGCCAGAAGCTGGGAATGGGCAACAGGGGATGGATCACTTGATGATTACCTGTTCTGTTCATTCCCTCTGGGGCACCTGGCATTGGCCACTGTCAGAAGACAGGATACTGGGCTACATGGACCTTTGGTCGGACCCAGTATGGCCGTTCTTATGTTCTTCTATGTTCTTTAAGAAGAATCACTTGCAACCTTTTAACTTTCGTAATGATTTTGGACTGTTTTAGAGGCCATCTTTGCAATAAAAAAGGCTAAAATCTTACTTTTATTTTTTAAATTAAAAATTAGATTCTCCTCTATATTGGACAAACTGAGTGAATGGTGTGTGCTTTGAGAGCCTGCAAAGGTCAGTATTATATACAGTCTCCTTCTCAGCAATTATCTCATCCATGATTTCAGATATTTCAAGCCTGAATGTAGTTCTATAACTTTGAAGGCAGATGGAGTTTGGTCTGCTAACTACAAGGTGGGAGAAAATTCCTTGCTTTCACTGATTTATTCCGAACAACAATAGTATTGTAAATAGAGATGGGAGAACAGGATTGTGTACAATAGGGCCCACCCCCAAGTTAGAACTGAACCAGTCTCTCAGGTTTAAATGCTGTAACAAAACTATTTTCCATTATATGCCTCTGCTTTTCCTGGTTCTAGCCAGGGTTGGAATCAGAATGGAGCAAAATATCTGTTTCAAGGAGCCCAGTTGTTCATTCAGCTGCTGTGCCTGCTATGGCATAATGGCTCTCTCAGTTGTCTGTGCGGGAGACAAAATATTCTCAGGGGCTTGTGTAAGACTGTAGAATTAATTCCCCCAGGAATGAAGGACCATCACAAAGCTGCCCCAATTGCAAGGTGCATTTCTCTGACTTTGCCTTGTCTAACATAAACACGTAGCAAAAAAACTTAACCAAAACAAGACACTCCACTGCACACACTCCTCCCCTTGGGGAGAGGATAAGAAAACACACATGTGACAGATCTATAGTCATGTTGCTTAATGTGCTACAGGAAGGTGCTCAGATACTAGGATGATGATTGAGGTATAAGAAACTATACAGAATAGAATGGAAGCCAGATTGCGTGCTTCGGGGATGTGGAACACAGAAAGGGCAGCAACAGTAACTCCTCGGCGCCCAGGAAGGAAATGTGCACCATGGAACCTTCCTCATGGATATACCATGGTCCTTCTGCCTTTATAGAATGGAAGGGGACAAGGCCAAGAATGGCCACTATCCACAGGATCAGCCAATGAAGGTTATGCAATAAATGCTGACTCCAGAAGCATTATTTTATGTAGTCACCCCCACCCTCCAACACACATACACACACACACAATTAAACCTCCTTAGTTGGGGCTTTTGAAAAGTCATTGATGACAACCACATCAAGTGGAAAACAAGTGATAAGACTAATGCCATTTGAAACTTTACAATGCTGTTATAAATACAATCATGCTCCCTCACAATCTAGGGTCCCTATCTATTTATTGTTCTTTGTCATATACTAGATAGTCCCTGCCTCTGAAAAGCAACAATCTTTTTGTTATGTGCCTACCACAGTGGGGTCTCAGTCCTTGACTGAGCTTCTAGATACTACTGAAATACAAATATTTACCACTACTGATAGGGTGTATGGGTGCACACTATATTTATTTATATAGATATATATAATTTGTCTTCTAAAGCAATTAAGAATTATTTTCCAAATAAAGCCACATAATCAGATCTTAATTTAATTAGTAGAAATATCATAATTGCTTTTATACAAAATAAATTACTGTACGCTACCATTAGTAAAGTTAAGAACATCATTAAACATGCATATGTACTATACAGCTACATTTTTTAAGCCTCCATGTTTGTTTTTCTCCCTATTTGTGAACACCTAAATCTAGACAATATTTAGTTATAAAGGCAGGATAGTATCCAACCAACACATGGAATTAACCATGAAAGCAAAAGCTTTTGCAGTAGGGTTTATGAAAGAGCTAATTGCATTATGGTGAAGTTTTAAGTTAAAAACTAATTTCTGCTATATGCAGTGTTCATTTGGCAAGCTTTGGTGAATTCAGACATTGACCAAGGTTTCAATTCCAACATGGTGGTTGAAAAATTATACATTTTAGGCAAAATTGCAACTAGAAAAGTCAATATGGTATCTAATTACATCAACATACCATCAGTATTATTACCAGCACGTTAGAGCAGAATAAAAACTTTACAGGCCTGATTTTTGGAAATATTGAGAACCTGCAACTTAGAGTTTCACATTCTCAGCCCTTCTTAAAATAGTTAAGAAAATGTTTCATTTTGAAGGGGAAAATTAGAATTTACGTACATCATGCATAGTCCTTATATGCTTGTCATTGAGGTCAGTCTTAAAATATCAGAATTAGATGCAGGCCATCAAACATCAACTATTTGCTTCTACTTACAGATAAAAAGAGACTAAAACAATGTGATTAGTGGGTAATAATTTATACTAAATATCAGAAATAGCTAAAATCTTCATATTTCCCCCCAGTGAGCAGTTCACTCTAATATTTAGGTTGTGTACTGAAACCCTGACTATTGACATAACTGACTATAAAAAAAGGAAAAAAAGACTTTATAGAAAGCTATCCCAATGGTACTGCCACTATTGATGGATTTTGTATGTGCCATGTTTAAGTACCTGGACTTCTCTAAAATCCAGTCTCTTTGCATGAGTCAATAGCTTACTAAATATTACACTGAGCTGATTACATTTGCCTTAAAAATGACATTTCTTCCAATTAAAATGTTTGGATATTTTGACACATCCTTGTCATGTATCTGCAGGACACATTTTGGGGTTTTTGTGTGTTATCATATTTTTTCAAACATTAACTATTTCCCCACAACATTCCTGTGAAGTCGGTAAGCAGTATTATCCTCATTTTACCTATATGGAAACTGAAACACATTAGTTAAGTGACTTAGGGCAGGTCTTCACTACATGGGGGGGTCGATTTAAGATACGCAAATTCAGCTACACAAATAGCGTACCTGAATTCGACGTATCGCAGCCGACTTACCCCGCTGTAAGGATGGCGGCAAAATCGACCTCCGCTGGTGGAGTAAGAGCGTCGATTCGGGGATCGATTGTTGCGTCCCGACGAGACGCGATAATTCGATCCCCGAGAGGTCGATTTCTACCCGCCGATTCAGGCGGGTAGTGTAGACCTAGCCTTACTCAAGGCCACAGAAGGAAACAGAATTAGAACATTGGGGATGGAATCCTAGCTCTACTGAAGTCAATGGAAAAAGGTTCCTATTGACTTCAATGGAGTCAGGATTTCAGCATGGATTTCCTTATCCATGGTTTTGAGTTCAGAACACTTCACATCTCATGTATTTGTATGCCAGTTCTATATATGCATAGTTCAATGTATGTGGTACCCCCTAGAAATGCTATGGTATCCAGAGTCTAATAAATGTTGTGCCTATGCAGCTAGGGAAGTATCACTAGAAGACTTCAATCTGTAAAGAAAAACAAACAAACAAGAAATTGGTGTAATTTATTGATACAATGAAAGGCTGTTCACTGTCACAGCAGTGCCTATTTTAAGGAAGGAGAGTGTAAGGTATGAAAATTAATAGCAGTGTAGTACTTGATTATTTTATAATACATATCAGGCCAAGTGTACCTGAATTCATAAATCTGTGCATTATAATAGAGTTCCTTAGTGGAACTCACACTTAATGTAGAATTTAACAAGATAGGCGAAGAATAGATGAACTTGCGCTGGGACTCTAGGAACATTAAAAATACATAATTTGCAGTATATTTGCATTAGGAATTTAAAAAAACCCACCAGATTGCATACAGATCTGGGAACCTCTTTTCTGAAGGAAGAGAAATATTTGCAAATATAAAATGATAGTAGCAAGTAGGAATTTAGAGTAAAAAGAGAAAAAAAAATATTGATTGACTTATGAATTAGAACAAGTTTCATGCCAGCAAAACTTGCTTCTTAAACTCTGAAAATGAAAATGCGATAGTGAGATATCTTCAAATAACAACAGCCTGAAGAAGCCGGAAACATATCATGATGTCCAATGGAATAGGAGGCTGAATTTCATTTCCATCCAGGCGGAGGTAGCGGAGACGTGGCATATTACCATAGGATCTGTGATCTTCTATGGCAATAGAGGTGGGACACATTAGAGTGCCATTGACACCTATAAATACAAATAAACTATGTCATTTAATTTGTATGAAAAAGGTGCAAGGAGATTAACTTTTTAAGGTGCATTTAAACGATATTTATACAGTGTTTGGCTGTTCTTTTCAATACTGTAAAATATTGAATTAGTCATAATTTCAGTTCAAAAAGAGTAAGTGTGCTAAGATAGTATAATCAAATTCATTCTGTAAATGACTTGTCATGTTTATGATCAATTTACCTTCTAGAGAGGTACCAGAATGTCTGACTACATTTTGGACAGCTGGAAGAGTAAGGCATTTAACTGCTAAAGTGACATTTTCAAAAATACTCAGTGTTGGCCTAACTCTACTCGCATAGGACTTCAATGAGCGCAGGGTTAGGTCAATCCTGAGCACCGCTGAAAATCCCACTTTGAGTGTCTGCGCATTAGCGGCAGTAAAAAATAATATATATATAGTCCAATTCATGATATTTGACATTCAATGGCTAAGAATATTGATCAGAGGAACTCCTCTTACAAGTGTCCTTTCTAGAGTGTTAATATACAAGCTCCCCAGTTCTCCTATCCTGCTGAACAATGGCTTCATCAAATTTCAAGTCACTGATGCACTGGGGTGCTACCATTCCTATTTTACAGGTAATAACTGTAGTTATATATAAGCAATAGATACAGTATCTCATTTTATTTCAGATAAAGATTTGAAATTGTGGCTCAAATCATGTTATTTTCATTAAAATTAGGGGTGTTACCTTCTTTAAATCTGCCCTGCTAAATTCTATCTGCAGTTTCAGTTGTGTAAAGTATTCTATATGTCTTGTCTTGAACTGTTCTGTAGTGATTTTCAACAGGTACCCTGCTTCAGCCTATAAGTGGCTTCAGATTAATGATGGCTGAAGTGATTTTTTTTATATGTACCAAGGGCGCCAAACTCATTGGACCAAATTGTGGCAGTTAGTTACTAACCTGAGTACCTGAGGCTGCAGCTGGCTATCGTACACCCCTCAAAAAGAGCTAGAGGAGGTCTCCTCTAGCAGGGAAACACATACATTCTCTAAGCAGCCCAAAGCTAGCATAGGGCAATGTTTTTCTGTTTAAATCTTTTAAAAATATTTCTGATTTTTGCCAACAAAAAACTGAAATTTTTGATTTGAGGCATTTCTGATTTTTGATAGCCTCAAAATTGTCAATGAATTTTTTATGAAAATAAGTTTTGATGAAAACAACTTTAGTTTTTGTCAGTATTTTTAAAGGGGAAAATATGATTTCCTGAAAAACTGTATCCAAAATGCCATCTGTAACATCAGCTCATGTTCGGACTTTATCTTCACAACACAAAGGTGCAGAAACCTTTATTATATACCCCACCACTAGCCTACCTCAGAGGAATGTTGTGAAGTTTGTTTAATGCTTGTAACGCTCTCAGTATTCATGGAAAAAAAGTGCTACAGATGTGAAATACCTATTTATTTATTTATTTATCATTGTATTTAGAAGAGTGGGTATCAAAAGCAAACCTTACCTACAAGAATTATATATGATAAGATATACTATTGCTCTATGTATGTCTTGCAATCAATTTACTTCATTTGTATCATAAAGCTGTTGACTTGCTATAAAGCTCATTTATGTGTCAGGTTAAGAAACTGGAAGCCATAGAGTGATATTTCATTATGAAAGCCTTTACTAAAAGGCATGATGTTGAATGACCTCTGTATAGCAGAAAATATCTGTCCTTTCAGGCCACATGGGATTCAGCAGGCCAGTGACACACGGCAGTCTAGATACAAGACAGAACGGTCACAAAATAAGAAACAAAAAATGCCCCACCATGCCTTCTATCTAAAGTTCACTTTCTGCATTGGGCTTCAAAGACCATATTAACTACTCAAACCCTAGGACATGGCAACAAAAGAACAGAAAATGCCAGACCACACACCATGTAAAAAGAAATCTCTGGATGGTTTGAGGGCATCTTTCACACTTCTCCTACTAGGATCTCAAAGTCCCATCTCTAATCAATGTCACCTGCCCCTGGCTGCCAATAAGGTGAAGGTGTCTCCCCACTTTCCCTCATGCTGTTGTAGGGACTTCCATCCTCACTGAGTTTTTGGAGTGGGATAAAAGAGTGAAATCTTTATGCTGATATACCCCTTCCTCTTTCCTGGCAGAGCTCTGGAATAGTTTTTTCAGCCCAGGAGAAGCAACATCAGTGAGTTTGAAAAGTGATGTCTTCAGTCTACTTGACCCCTTTAAAATTCTGTTCTTGCTTAAGAATTCTTAAGGAAAAGCCAGTCCCTGGTGATAGGATTGTCATTTTCCTGATTGTCGTACATGGCCATCTGCCTGTGTGGATGGTAGTCTTGATAAGCTGTGTAATGTCTAAACTGGGAATATGGAGCCACTACCCTGGGAGAAGTATTCCCTTGAAATAGGAAATAGCCTCCACTGATGCATAACACTGCGGGCCTGCTGAACACTCATAGGCCAGCAGCTGCAGAGGATCTTGTTTTTGTTTTTTTGTGAGAGAGATTTTCCCTCACCTGTCCAACCACTCTTCCTGGCCATTGTCCTTCTCTGTGTTTCTATCCCTCTAATCCCCTCCTCTCTTGCTCCAACACTGACTTCTCCAATTTAACCCCAAGTCATCCTGTGTTTATGCAGTTCTTAGCAAAATGAGATCAGACCGTGTCTGGGGCATTTGGATATAACAGTAAAGTATATAAATAATAAGCAAGCAAATTCCATAAAAAGTGATATTGGTGTCTTAGCACCTACAAATCCTATTACTTTTATTGTAAGCCATCTACCTAACAGACTATAATACTGGCAAGCATGTGAGGATATTCAATTATCATGTCTCGAGTAAAGAAGAGGAATAATTCTGTACATGAAAAAGCTAACTTACTTTGGAAACTCTTTATGGAGAAACTAGATCCAAGCTTTAGAAATTATTTTTCTTTCAGCACCTCTTTAAACTAATCACTTATCTTCTGTAAGTGGAAAAACTGATCTGCAGCCTGATCTGATGTCAATTCCCATCACTTCTGCCAGACAAAATTACATTCTTTTGTCTTTTGACCTTTGATCCTAAAAGTCTTCTGAGATGTTAGAGGGCGAACGAGTGTCTAGCGTAGTAGAATGTGTTCGTATCACTTACATCTTGAGCAGCAGTAGTAAAAAGTTCACACGTTTGTCTTGTGTATTAAATGCTTTTGATTTTGGTACTGGTTTTCTATTGTAATTAATGTTACTGTTTATAATCTTAAGGGTGAAGTAACATTGGATTAGGATATATTTAACTGGTTTTCTTCCAAACTTCAATAACATGAAGGTTGTGTAAAAATTTCAAACTGAATACAACATTTTTATAACTGAATTAGGAGCCTGTCTCATTAGAAGTAATTGGAATCTAGGTTCCTAAAGCCCAGATCCTCAAAAGTATTTAGGTGCTTAACTCCAGTGAGAGTAAGGCACCTAAATACCTTTGATCTGGGCCCTCAAGTGGTATTCTCTTTTGTAAGTGGGACTTAAGCTCTTAAAGTACTTAGGCACTTTTGAAATTTAACATTTTGATCTTTTTTGCTTTTAAATAAAAGATAACATGGCTGCTATTTAAAGACTTCACTGCTACCTATTACACCAGGTACATAACTGCTCACATTCCACTTATTTCAATTGTGTCCATTTAAAGTGACAGCAGATAAAGTGTGCACCTGGAGGCCAGCAGTGGAAAGATTAAGATCCCTTTTGTGAGCAGTGAATTTGCTCAGTAATGACACATGACATGAGCACTACTTAAATCTCACTCTTTTTGTAGTCCACTTAAATGGCAGCAAGCTATGCAAAACTAACACACACATATAAAAGTTTATACATTTGACTTTGTAAGTACAGGCAGTGAAATAGTATTTAATTAATCTGATTGTTAATAATCAGATGAATTTTAAATTAGCTGTGCACCGGTTGCTAAATCCTCTCTTTCCCAGAAATCAAGCTGTTAATTTTAATACACTTGTGAGATATGACATCACATGGTAATAAGGAGTAACTTATTTGCCAGGTTAGAGGATTTCAGTGGTGACAAGAAGGTTAGAAAATGAATTAGATAATATGTCAGACCAAAGTATGAATGAGTCAACATGTGTTGGCTTTTATTTGTTTAGTTTCTTTTGTGCAGAGCTATTAAATGATCACTTTTTGGTTTTGATAGCAGAAATAGTTTACTGGTGTGAAAAAGTTAAGTGATATTAAATGAGGTAATTTTAGTTTTGCATGACTTTTTGGTTGGGAAACCTTGATGGCATAACTGCTCCTCGGATCCTAAGTATGTCTGAATGGATGCTGGAAGTAGGTTGTTGCAACCAGCACGATGATATGATGATAAACTTAAATTGTCTTGGGAATGAAATGTGATGTTAATTATTTATACAATATGAAAACATTAAATAGATCAAAGGGTTCCAAATCCTAAAATCTTGACTCAGAAAAAATTTCTGTGAAGTCAGTGGAAGTTTTTCATGAGAAAGGACTGAGTCAAGATCTCAGGATTTATCTCACAGAATCCAAAAGATGGAGAAGACATAATCAGATTTATGCTCCTAATATGTCGTTATTCACATAGACAACAGTGATCAGGGCCTCCGTTACTAAACAATTGGTGCCTGAAGCTAGACTTCTGATTGCATATTCAGGTATCTGAATAAGGGGGCAGATTTTCAGAAGTGCTGAGCACCCAGCACCTTCATTAATCTTAGTGGGCACTATTGGATGCTCAGCAACTTTCAAAATCTGGCAACTTGTTTAAGTGCCTAAATATGGATTTAACTGCCTGACTTGAGACACGTATTTTATTTATTTACTTACTCATTTATTTTGAAAATCTTAACCCTTGTATATAAACTTCTGCATTTGATTGCACAAAATGGCTAATTACCTGTTTAACTGGGAAAGTGAGTGCCCAGGTGCACTTTAATGCATTCATTTATATGATTTGCATGCCAAATGTTCTGTGTGTACAAATGCAGATTTTGTACATGCAGTACCGTGTGTGTACATATTTTTGTTGGCATATCTTAGAGTCTAAGTCTTAGAAATTGGCCCACTGGATCATCTTACTAATTATTCTTGCAAGATTGTTCTTTATAGCATATTCTTGAGTCTTTTTACTTTAAATAAGTATTTTTTCTTGTTTTCTTTGCATGTTGATTATAATACTGTCAAGACTGATGATATAAAATATAAACCTCTCAGGAAATTAAAGGAATTAACCAGTCCAAAGACTCCTGAATTGAAGAAAATAGCCATTCTTGTGCATAACCAGACAGTGAAGTATGCTTTTTTGTGTGTGTGAAGAGATATTTAATAGGATTGTAATCCTTGGTGTGATCCCACACTGACAATATACACTTACTTTTGATCCTGTTGTGATCAAGGTGAAGATGCTCAAGATGAGCATTGAAAAGTGGAATTTTAGTGAGTTGGTTGTGGGACAGCTGTAGGTCTAGAATAGATGAAACATTAAACACATTTGGGGGGATGCCATCATCAGATAATTTATTGTAGTTCAGTCTAAGGAAAGTCACCTTGGGTATTGCACTAAAGTAGTTCTCTGGGATCACTTCAATAGAGTTGTTGTCTAAAAACAGCTGCATTGTATTAGCTGGAATGCTTAGTGGCATTTTCTTGAGGGAGTTTTTAGCTATGTTGAGTTGCATGAGATTGTTGAGCCCCTGGAAGGTGTCACTCTGGAGAGCACTATCCAACAACTTGTTATGATGCAGATCTAACATCGTAAGGTTTTCCAAGTTGCTAAAGACCCCTTCAGGGATCCTGGAGATTTTGTTTCTAGCCAGTCTCAGTTGCTCTAAGCTTGTTGGTAATGGAGCAGGCACCTCTTCCAACTCGTTATCTTCGAGAAACAAGTAAAGCAGATGCTTCAGTTTGCTGAGCACACCTTCTTCAATTCCATTGCTGGTGATTTTATTCTTGTTTAAATTTATCCATTTCAGATGAGTGGCATTCACAAAAGGCTTCTCAGAAATTGTTTCAATCAGGTTGTTCTGCAGATAGAGGTACCAGATCCTTGCTGGGATTGCAGGTATTTCTTTAAGTCCCTTGTTATCACAGTATAAGGCATTGGGGAAACTGGGAGGACAGAAGCATTCTTGTGGACACTCAAAGGTGAAGCGAGACCAATCCTCTGAATCCATCGCATCATAGACTTGTCTCACATTCCGAGTCCACACAGTATTGGTCAGGAATAATACCAAAAGGCTGGGATAGACTTTTACAGTCATTGTTTGCCTTACAAAGGAAGAAAAGCAATTAGCTATCTCTATGAAAAGAATAGCCTATACCAAAATCATATATTTCTGCCAAATATAAATAATTGTACTCTTTAACAGCACACTAGCTATTATAAACTTTTTTTCTGAAACAATATTTTTTTTCTTTATAAAGGGCCAAATTCTGTCCTTTATGAGATCACTATGTATACGAGGGAAAAATTGGCAGTAATATTAAGGATGTCAAATAGTACAGATTTTCACCTTGGCACAATATATTCCTGATTCAAGTTAGATTTCACATTGGGTGATCATTCCAAGAATCTGGAAATACTACTTTTTTATACTAAATCAATGATTCCTATAGATCTGAAAATAGTTATTTGTAGCATCACATAATGTTTCCTATGTAGAACTACTTCATATAAACTAGAGGTTACACACAGCATCACAGTAATGACAGCTTCAAATGTCATAGTATTATTAATTCAATTCTACTGTGAGCCTCCTTGAAAGTAGTCATATGTTCCTACTTCTTTCACTCCTAAATTATAAAAGGCATCTGGATCAGATTTTCTCATCACACAAAAAAGAAAGATCAAAGAGTATTTTAACAGCTGTTTGACATGTTCCAAAAAAGCCTGAAGAAATCTGTTTGAATAACCCATTCCCCTCCCTCTCCTCTACCCCAAGTTACAGTTTTTCTTCTTTAACTCCCCTTTCTGCCCTTCACCTCCTGGTAAGTAACTTAAAGAATAAATCCAGTATAAGGATTTACCCTGTTTCATGAAATATACAAATTCACTTGTTTTGTATCCAATTCCATTCTGAGTTTGACGCTTTCCACTATTAGACAATGAAAGAGACATAATCACTGATAATTTGTTCCTACAGATACCGTTTGGGTAGCATAGTAACAGTGCCTCATAGGACCTGCTGTATTTTCTGATTTTTGACAATGATTGGATAGCATTTTTGGAATGTAATAACAAAAGATCAACAGCACAAATTTGTGGTGAAATACAAAAAGTTACTTTGGCAAAAATAAAATTTAGATTGAAAGAATATCTCTGATATCACTGATGCAAGAGTAAACTTAAGGGTTCTATTATTTGTGTGTAAAATGTGATCATTTATTGCTATTACTTTTATTATTATTATTATAATTATTTATTATTGCTGGAAGCAGCAAGTGCAATGTTCCCACAGATCTGCTAGCCCCAGAAATTGCTGGATATTTGGAAGTATTCCAAAGAGGACAAACAAAAGATTTCTAGGGAATGTTAGAGTTGATTCACACACTGAAATATTATCCCCCTATTATGTAAATATCTATAGCCTTAAAAATATTTTTAAAAGTAATTAAAATAATTTACCTTGTTAGTCAAGTTACTGCAGATATCTGAAGCCTGTTAGAAATCACTTTACAGTGGAAAGCTTTGGCTGCTAGCAATTTGGTAGATCCTGTCCTCTGGACAATTATTAGCATATAAATCCTAAAGTACACACCAACATCCCCTGATACATTATCATTTACACCTTATCTATTCTTTCTAACTTGACAATGCTTCAGAATCTAGCTTACCTCAGCTTTCTTGGCTCTTCTCTTTCTATTGGTCACTGTGGTTAGACTGTAATAGTTTGACTCAGGCTACACGCTGTGTTTTATGAATACAGCCTAATATATACGCATCAGTGCCTACAACTTTTAACCCCTACAATAACTAAGGCACCTCAGCACCTAGCTACAAAAAGACAGGAAATCCTGACTCTAACATAAAGCAGCAACAGTACTAAGGACACTTTCCCTCAGTCTGTGCTCAGATTTTTAAAAATGAGCAGGTTTGATTTAATTGAAACGGGTAATATAAAATGCATCTTTGTTCACAATATTATGTGATACTTTACATATAAAGTTTGGTTACATCATACTTCATTTTCATAATACCTAAATTAGGGCAAAAAGAATTAAAACCAGTGCCATCTGGTCCTACGGAAGCCTTTTATTTGATTCTGATGAAAACCAGATGCACGAACACCATTTAAAGTTATGAATACTTGTTTAGGAGAAACAGATAGTAAAACCACTTGATAAGAACTTTTTAATCAAATATAGTTTTAGTTCTATAAGAATTAGACGATGTATTTGACCTTTTCTTTAACAAAGATATTTTACATGTTCTTCTACAGAGATGATGTAGTCTGCTAGACTTGACTTTGTGCCTCCTGCCGTGAGCTCTGTTTTTAATAATTTTTGGACCAATAAAATGTTTTGTTTCTAATTTGTTTTAAACAAGTGTTTTCCATCCATTATGCTATCCAGAGCACAGATACATGCTTCTCACATTTTCTTCTTTTTAAGTGCAAACTCAAAGTAACAATTTGATTTCAGGAAAATTAGCCACGTTCAAAGGTAATGTAATGACAAAAATATTTTAAGAGAAAAGCTAATGTGAAATACTGCCAACATAAAATACATTCTGCCATCTTTATAGGGCTTTGTTTTATAGAAGTCTCACTGATATAATACCACTTTAGTTTTACTTTTATCTGATTTAGCTCAATAAAACAGAATGTTTTTATAACACTAAATATTTGGCTCTCATAAATAGGGTGAAATAGAAAGAAACCTGTAGTAAAATAGACAAAAAGGTTCATAATTAAATTTTAACCCTTACTTTTTCACATCATCTTGCAAACACAGGACGGTCAACCTGTTTTAGCAAAACATTAAATATGTGCTTAACTTCAGTGAGACTTATGTGCATCCCTAAAGTTAAGAACATGCTCAAGGCCTTGATTCAGCTAAACATTAAAGTAAATACTTAAATCCTATTTTTTCACTGGGACTTAAGCATATACTTCATTTTAAGCACCAGCTTAAGTGATTTGTTTAATCAAGGCTCAGATTTCTTCAAGGTATTTCAGTTATTCATAGAAAATTAATTGTTTCTAAGACTACTATGAGCTGGAGTGTGATTTCCCATGCTCATGTACACAACCTTATGCTTGATCTCATTGAGCTAATGTCAGTGTAAATAGCGGTATAGCTGAGGCAGCACAGGTACCGGTAGCGGAAACACAGCTGAGCAGTGCCGAGTTCATTCCTGCCAGTTTCAGGTGGGCGCGTACTCTGCACGGCTCAGCCATGCCTTTGCTACCGCTGCCTGTGCTACTCCAGCTACAGCACTGTTTATACTCGCACTAGCTTACTGAGATCTAGTGCATGAACGTGTACATGAGCAGGGGAATCACTCCCCTAGCTCATAATGTAGATGTAGCCTAAATTGAGGCTCATACCTATAAGTATTCTATCATGTACACCATGTTGTATATTTAGATCTACCATTAATTTTTTTTTTAAATATCTAGCAAGGAGGATGATGAATAAGGTTACGGTAACTGAATACACCATGTTATTCCCATCACCATGAATGGCACTTTAAATATCTAGGCCTTACAATGTTTAGTCTGACGTCCATGAACATCCATAATATTGCCATGGATTCCTCTAACAGAGAAGAAAAATAGTTGTTTGACAATTGCAGTGAATGGGAGAAAGTCATCGAGGAGTTGGAAATATACTTGTAGGTATTGTATTTTATTACCAGTTTTTTATGTTTGGGGGCTATTTGCTGTGAAAGGTATGTTCATGGTCATTGTAAAAGCTAGCCAATGCAATGTAAATCTGTTTTGACTTTGTAGCAAGCTTTTGCATAATGTATGGAAGGATATTGTGTTATAGAGGTCTGTTCACTACTGAACTGAGAACATCTAAATCTCTTTACTATGGAGACATAAACTAGAGAGTCCTGGAGGCAAATATCTATTGTGATAGTCACTAAATTGCCAGATGTGGTACATTTTAGAAGAAAAGAGAGATTGACTGTTGTATTATGCTTTCCATTGGGGTCTGTCTGAAAGTAACCTTTAACTTGTTAATCATTTGCAGGCTTCTGTTACGTATTGTTGCATAATTTTATAACAGCAGTGAGACTCTTAGGGCCTGTACTGGTTCTCACTCGGTGATTGGTTGGGAAGCGTGGCTTAGTGGTCAGGCTGCATTCTGTGACCAGCAGGTGGGGTTGTTGGTAGGGGAGCCCGGGCCCTCCCACTCCACCAGGCTACAATTCAGGGCCCTTTGGGCTACCAGTGGTATGGCAACCAAGGCTGCTTAAGGATGCCCTCCCTGGACCACTTCCTGTCTCCCCCCTACCCATCTAAGAATGGTCCAAGGCTTTCTTGTGCTGGGGGAGTCCAATCAAGAAAATAAGAGGGGATTACCAATGTCCACGATCTACATGCAGGAGAGAGGGGAATACTTCCTCCTTTGATTGTTTCTGGGTACTCCCTTCCCCTTTGGGGCAGTTATGTCAGAAACTTCAGCCTTCCCTCTGCTCTGTGATGCTGGAGCAGTGGGCTGCAGGTCTACTGTCTTCCACATCTGCCCCCAAATGAGCTGTCTCCCTGCCTTTTAATTCCTCCACCAGATGGAGCATTTGCTGCAGGTGTGGTGGGGCAGGGCCGACTTGGCCCAAAATAATCCCTTAATTCCACATTGGGCAACAAGGGGTTTATACACCCCATCACAGGGCCAAATTGTAACAGACAGCATAACTAGTTGTGTGAATAACTGCCCATCAGTGCGAGAAGGAAGGCACAATCTGGCCCTTAGTGGTTTGTAGCCAGACATTCCCGTCTGCTGTATAACTCAGGAGCATAAAAATTGATAGAAAAGCCTTCAAAATCAGGAATGGAGTGAGTGGTGAATATATTCCATGTTGATGTAGGCACTCAGTATTACAGAAACCTCTATGTGACCACCATGTGCTTGGGATACTACAAGGATTTGGGTGGGTGGCCTGGCTGAGTCCCTTAAAAAAGAGCCCAATTTTCATGAACCCCTCAAAATTAGAAAGGCAGGATAGTTCAGTCCCTAGCCTGAGATTTGGGAGACTCTTGTTCAATTCTCTGCTCTATCACAGATCCCCTGAGTGACTTTGAATCACTTAGGGTATGTCTACACTACGAAATTAGGTCGATTTTATAGAAGTCGATTTTTAGAAATCGATTGATTATAGTCGATTGCGTATGTCCACACTAAGCGCATTAAGTCGGCGGAGTGCGTCCTCACTACCATGGCTAGCATCGACTTACGGAGCAGTGCACTGTGGGTAGCTATCCCATAGTTCCTGCAGTCTCCACCGCCCATTGGAATTCTGGGTTAAGCTCCCAATGCCTGATGGGGCAAAAACATTGTCGCAGGTGGTTTTGGGTACATGTCGTCAGTCGCCCCTCCCTCCGTGAAAGCTACGGCAAACAATCATTTTGCGCCAGACACCAGGGCGATTAGAAGAGCACAGCAAGGTGTGCTGCGCATCAGAGAGGCTCTGAAATGAATGAATGGCCAGGCTTCGGTGTGACAGTTGTATGTGTTTCTCCTTGATGCAAACCCGCCCTCTTTGTTGATTTTAATTCCCTGTAAGCCAACCATCCTCCCCCCCTTCGAAATAAAGTAACTATTGTTTTGAAACCATGCATTCTTTCTTTATTAATTAAAAAAAAAAGAGATAACAGACAAGGTAGCCTGGGTGGGGTGGGGGAGGAGGGAAGAACAATGCCACATTGCTTATTGTAGCCACACTAAAAATCAAACTGTTTGAATGACAGCCTTCTGTTGCTTGGGCCATCCTCTGCAGTGGAATGGCTGGGTGCCGGAGCCTCTCTTCCCCCCTCCCATCCCTGCTCTGTTCTTGGGCATCTGGGTGAGGAGGCTATGGAACATGGGAATGAGGGTAGGCGGTTATACAGTGGATGTAGCAGGGGTCTATGCTCTTGTTGGCTTTCCTGCAGCTCCAACAGATGCTTCATCATGTCCATTTGCTTCCCCATTAGTCTCAGCATCGTGTCCTGCCTCCACTCTTCGCGCTCACTTAATTCTTTCCTGGCCTCTGCCACTGAATGCCTCCATGCATTAAGCTGTGCCCTATCAGTGCGGGAGGACTGCATGAGCTCGGAAAACATGTCATCGCGAGTGCGGTTTTTTTGCCTTCTAATCTGCGATAACCTCAGGGACGGAGATGATAGGGAGAGCATAGAAACATTCTACGCTCTACAATTCTGTGGAGACTGCATGGTCACCTGTGCTGCTGAGTTCACCACGCTGACCAAACAGGAAATGAAATTCAAAAGTTCCCGGGGCTTTTCCTGTGTACCTGTCTAGTGCATCGGAGTTCAAAGTGCTGTCCAGAGCAGTCACAATGGAGCACTCTGGGTTAGCTCCTGGAGGCCAATATAGTCAATTTGCCTCTGCACTACCCCAAATTTGACCCAGCAAAGTCGATTTTAGCACTACTGCCCTCACTGGGGAGGAGTACAGAAGTCGATTTTAAGAGCCCTTTAGGTCAACGGAACGGGGTTGGTTGTGTGGATGCATTCATTTTTAAATCGACCGAATGTGGCTAAATTTGACCTAACCCCGTAGTGTAGACCAGGCCTTAGTCTCTCTGTGCCTCTGTTCCCTATCTGTATCATGGAGATAATAATACTTCTCTACCTCGCAGAGGTCCTGTAAAGATGCGTATATATTAATGATCATGAGGTGCTTAGATAATATGGTAATGGGGGCTATGTCAGCATCTAAGATCGGTAGAAGGTCAATGTTGAATTATATCATTACCTCCTGCTCTGTATAATTAAGCTCTCCATGGGAGGGGTAGTAACATGCACCCACAATGGAGGATCCAACAGTAGCATGGCATGTAACATGGCCATGTGCTCAGGAATAAAGCTGGAATGTGTTGTGATAGGGCTCAGATCAGTAGCCATCACTTGAAGTAAATCCCCAGGCATTACAGCCATGTTCTTTGTCTTTTCCATGAGTTTGATATCTTGGACTCAATGAGGGGATGATGCAGGGGCTATGATGTGGCTGTGAAAACCTCAAGTTTTCCGCATGCAGTTTCTAACTTGCCAGAATTTCCCCTTGTGAGAAAAATCCTAACTTTGGTAGTTTTCCAATCGTCTATTGCACTGGCCTTGGTTTTAGTGTTTCAAATAAACTATTAACAAATTATTGGTTACTCTTGAAAATTAGATGAAGCAGATACTGAAAGCTGTACAAATACAAATCTACAATATATTGAATAGTTTCCTTACTCTAAAATTCCCCATCATGTACATGTTTTTTCCTGTCCCCCCTCACATGTTACTGTTTCTTGTTTAAATAGTATAATAAATGGGCATAGATAATTACAGACCAATAAAGGACAATGGGCAAGGTTGCAAAAGTGACAAGTGATTTGAGGTGCCTTCGATTTTGAGTGGCCAACTTGAGACCCTGTATAAAGGGGCCTGATTTTCAGAGTGTGGGTGCTCAGCACTTTCTGAAACCTGGGCCCCTTTAACATGTCTGAGATTGGGCAACCAAACAACAAAGAAATCAAAATCACAGTCACTTCTGAAAATCTTGGCCACTGTCCCTGCTCCTAAGTGCTTAAATTAAGATACAAAGGTAGGAAACAGTAACAAACACAAGGAGCTTGCGGGTAAAGGGAAGAGAACCAAATATAAAGATCTGGTGAATGCTTTTATTAGCATTAAGTCTATCCCAAGGGCTTTATTTTAAAAAAGATGTTATTGACAGAATTTTAACAATTAATACTGTTAGAGACTGTTAAATACTCGTTAGGGTTTTACTCCATGCCCTAGCTTTAGCATTTTATTATCCTGTATATCATAATCCATGCCTAATCAAATAAACAAGTTAAGAAAAGTGATGTCAACAGCGGACAGCAACATCTCTTTGAGCTCAGAGGTGGGCAAGCTCAAGACCCCAAATGCACATGCATTTGAGCAGCTAGAAGATCTGGAGAACTGGGAGTGCCTTAAGAACTGCTGCTCAGAGGGAAAAATGGCTTACTTTTACATTTCTGCATGAGTAAGGACCTAGTCAGCATCAAACATGTTACAAAGCTCATTACTAGCAAAACCAGGAGCTAGCTCACTATCCTCATGGATTACAACATAGTTAAGCATATGCATAGGTACAAAATCTTCAAGGCATACAATTTATTCCTACCCCTGCTACTCTCAAATGGAACTGAAGCTTTCTACTGTAGGACATTCTTCTGGGTTAACACAGTACAGAAGAGAAAAAGTCAGTGTGTACCTAGCCACTGTGGAGAAAGCGCTCACCCTCTACATGAAGTATCCAGCATGGCTGAATGTGCTTCATTATGGAAATACTTGGCTGTCCATCCGCCTTCTCTATTCTGTGCTCTTCACCATGGTGACTTCACAAAAGTTCCATGATCTGAGACTGAGTTCCATGCCAGGGATTGAGAATGGAATTTGTCTTGGCTGGCTAGTTTTAACTAACCTGCTACGTAAATCTTGTTGTAAATCTGTTACCTCAATTTGCCTTCATGCTTTAAGCAATCAGCACTTGGTTGCTGTCACTATCAATATTGAAGCAAGCCTGTCCATGGTAAATTCTTTGGGCCTGGTTATTAAAATATCAGGTATATAACTGTATATGCAAATATTTATGCAATCATTATTTTTATTATCACAATAGTGCCTAGGATCCCTGATCATGGACCAGGACCCTATTGTGCTGGGCACAGTGTAAACACACAACAAAAAGACAGCCCTTGCCTCAAGAGACATGCCATCTAAGGTTAAGACGAGACAACAGATTGACACAAGTGACAGAGGACGGAATACAAGCCGGAAAAGGGAAAAATAAGTTAAAGAATTTTTAGGTAAATTAGATGTATTCAAGTCAGCAGGGCCTAATGAAATTAACCCTCGGGTCCTTAAGGAATCTTAGAACTTTTAGTGATTGCCTTTGAGAACTTACGGAGGATGGTGAGCTCTCGGAACTGCATAAGAACAAACATAGTACCTATGTTCAACAAGAGGAACAAAGAGAAGTCGGGGGACTATGGACAAGTCAGCTTAACTTTGATACATGGAAAGATATTGGAACAAAATATTAAAAAATCAATTTGTAAGCCTCTGGAGGATAATAAGTAATAGCCAACATGGATTGATCAAGAACAAATCATGACAAACTAATCTAATTTCGTTCTGTGACAGGGTGACTGGCTTAGTGGATGGGGGAAGAAGTAGATGTGATATATCTTGATTTTTAGTAGGCTTTTGAGACAGTTCCACACGACATTGTTCATAAGCAAACTAGGGAAAGATGCTCTAGATGAAATTACTATGAGGTGCATGCACAAATGGTTGAAAGACCATACTCAAAAAGAAGTTAATGATTCTCTTTCAAACTGGGAGGACATATCTAGTGGGTTCCCATGGGGGTCTGTCCTGGGTCTGGTAATAGTCAATATTCTCATTAACAATGTGGCTAATGGAATGCAGAATATGCTTATAAAATTTGCTTATAACACTAAGATGGGAGGAGTTGCAAGTAGTTTGGAGGATTAGAATTCAAAATATCATGACAAAGCAAGAAATTGGACTGAAATCACCCAGATGAGTCAATAAAGACAAGTGCAAAGTACTACACTTAAAAAGGAAAAATCAAATAAACTAATACAAAATGGGGAATAATCCATACTGCTGAAACAGATCTGGGGGTTATAGTGGATCACAAATTGAACATGAGCCAACAATGTGATGCAGCTGTAAAAAAGAAAATATCATTTGGGGAGTACTAACAGGAGTGTCATATAGAAGATCCAGGAGGAAATAGTTCCACTCCACTTAGCAATAGTGAGACTCAGCTGAAGTATTGTGCCCAGTTTTGGGCGTCACACTTTAAGAACAATGTGGGCAATTTGGAGAGATTCCAGAGGGGAGAGAGAAAAATAAGTGCTTAGAAAACATGACCTATGAGGAAAGGTTAAAAACCACTGGACATCTTTATTCTTGAGGAAAAAAAGGTTTAATGCAAGTACCTGATGAGTTATGGACAGTTATGAAAAGGATGGTGATCATTTGTTCTGTATGTCCACCGAAGGTAGGACAAGAAGTAATCAACTCGATCTGCAGGAAGAGAGATTTAGGTTAGATATCAGGAAAAACTTACCAACTATAAGCATAGTTAAGTACTGGAAAATGTTACCAATGGAGGTTGAGGAACCTCGATCTCTGAAGGTTTTAAGAACAGGTTAGACAAATACCTGTCAGGGATGATCTATGTATACTTGGTCCTGCTGCAGCACAGGTGATCAACTACATGACTTCTTAAGGTCCCTTCCATCCTACATTTCTGTGGTTCTATGAGACCCTACTGGTCAGTGTGGTCTCTGCACACCAGCAGCCTAACAGTTGTCAGGTTCTTTCGTAGGCCTCATGTCCTGGAGCACTTTGAGGAAGGCTTGAAAGATGGATGAGTAGTCAGTTTTGCAGATAATTATGAAAAGAACCCCTCAAGCATGAGGGGCAGCATGGGTACTTGTCTGCAAATTTAACAAGCGGGCAATGGAGGCTGGCATCATGGGCCCATTGGAGATGAGCATCGATTATTTAAAAGTGAATGATAGACTATGGTTATGATGTGGAATGACTATAAATACCAGCTGCTTATGTTTTATGTGATAGAGAAGGGGGAGCTAGTGGAGGGATGCAAAGAGAGCAGTGATGTGGCCAAAATGACAGGCTAGGAAAATGATCAGCAGTATGCTGAATGCATATAAGCAAGTCAAGATTGCATTTGTCAAGGCCAGAGAGGAGAATGTTGCAGTAATTGAGACACAAGATGATGAAAGCCTGGATAAGAACATAATAGATAAGAATGATCATACTGGGTCAGACCAATGATCCATCTAGCCCAGTATCCTGTCTTCCAATAGTAGCCAAGGTGCCTCAGAGGGAATGAACAGAATAGGCAATCATTGAGTTCTCCATCCCATGTCGTCCACTCCTAGCTTCTGGCAATCAGAGGCTAGAGACACACAGAACATGGGGTTGGATACCTGACTATCTTGGCGAATAGTCATTGATGGACCTATCCTCCATGAATGTATCTAATTCTTTTTTGAACCTAGTAATACTTTTGGCCTTAACAACGAGTTCCAGAGGTTGACTGTGTGTTATGTGAAGAAGTACTTCCTTTTGTTTGTTTTAAACCAGCTGCCTATTAATTTCATTGTGTGACCCTGGTTCTTGTGTTATGTGAAGGAGTAAATAACACTTCCTTATTTACTTTCTCCACACGGTTCACAATTGTATATACCTTTATCATATGCCCCCTTAGTCATCTCTATTTTAAGCAGAACAGTCCCTGTCATTTTAATCACTTCTCATACAGAAACAGTTCCATACCCTTAATCATTTATGTTGCCCTTATCTGTATCTTTTCCAATTCTAATGTATCTCTTTTGAGATGGGGTGACCAGAACTGCACACACTATTCAAGGTGTGGGAGTACCATGGATTTATATAGCGACATTATGATACGTTCTTTCTTATTATCTACCCCTTTCCTAATGGTTCCTAACATTCTGTTAGATTTTTTGATTGCCACTGCACATTGAGTGGATGTTTTCAGAGAACTATCCCCCATGAGTCCAAGATCTCTTTCTTGAGTGATAGCAGCTAATTTATACCCCATCATTTTGTATGTATAGTTAGAATTATGTTTTCCAACACGTGTTACTTTGCATTTATCAACATTTATCATCAGCCATTTTGTTGCCCAGTCACCCAGTTTTGTGAGATCCCTTTGTAACTCTTCGCAGTCTGCTTTGGACTTAACTATCTTGAGTAAATGAGAACTTTTAGTGTGGATGGATAATAAAGGCCTAATCTTAGAGATGTTATGCAGAGGGAATTGGCAAGATTTAAACATAGCCTGGATGTGAAGATCAATAGAGAGAATTAGTACCTTCATTTCCCATGACTGAACATACACATTGGGTATTGGTACATGCAAGTGGATAGTGTGATGCATAATTTCAGCACAGATATAAATGAATCCTTTAGGGGCAAGGCTGGAGAATCAGGGTCCATGCAGACATTTAAAAACAAAAAAAGACATAGATCATGTAAATCCAGCCCTTCCTCTGTCTTCTTCTCTACTGCTTGTGTTATATTTTACATAGGATTGATCATACAAATCCTTTTGGGGGAAACTAATAGTAAAATCACATTGCATAAAATAGGATTAAAAACCATAGCCACAGTTTTCAAAAGATTGGCTTCTATGTGACTTAAGAGCAGAAGTCCTATTAAAAGTCGGCAGTCTGGTGCTCCTAAGTCACTAGGTACTTTTCAAAATCCCACTCTGAGGTACTTTTGAAATCCATATTTAGGTGCCTAAATAAAACTGGCTTTATTTTCAGATGTGCCGAATAAACACAAATTCCTATTAAAGTTAATGGGCTCTGCTGCTATTTTTAGGATTTACGATCCTAACTTTAGGCATCTTGATTTCAAAATGCTGGCCCTCAAATTTACTTTGTTGGCCTTAAAAAATATTGATGAGCCCATGGGGCTTTATTACATCATCCCACAAAATGGTCCCAATAATATGAATATGAAGTCCAGTAAACATTGTTTATCCAATCTGGAAAGCAGCCAGTAGAGCTAGATGGGTGCCAGATGTGCAGGACGTGATCATGGAAAATTCATGAAGGAGGCATGATTTCAAAAGTTCGCATTCGGTCTTCCTTATCTTGATGAGAACTCAATACTGAAATTGCTTGTAAGATATAAAATTTCCAAAAAATCTATCTGCAGTCTTATTAGCTTTCCAACTAAAGCATTATCTTCGGTAAAGAAGAGTTCCTGCAAGCAGTATTAAATATAATAGAAAAATTCCACTGTTTATTTTGGGATAGCCAAGACTGGACATGTGCAGGCTGCTAAGTATAACGCTGCCTCCATTTCCATCTTTGCTAACCCTTGCACGCCTTCAAATTCAAGGAAACATCAGTGTGTTCTTCTGCCTGGTGTAACTATCTATCGGTATATTTGAAAATTCCATTTTCAGAATACTTGTCTTACAAAAGAACATGGCTTGTCTGACTCAGCTTGATGTGTATTTGACTGAATATAATGTTGTGATCCTTTGTTATTTTAATTGTCCCCCTGCCATGGTTCTCTCTCTCTTCCCCCCCCCCCCCAAAGTGTTTTCGTATTTATATTATGAATCTGAGAGTCCATGGTTTTCTCTCAACTTTGCAGTCACCTTCTTTTCAGGTAAAAAAGACTGAATGGTGCTGTCATTGGAGCATATCAGTATCACTCCTCCATATAATATGTCCTTCTGGGCAAGGGAGTTGTCTTCTGGGCAGAGGTCCTCAGGCTTTAAGAGATTGAGGTCAAGAAAGACTTTTGGGGGTCAGGGGCCTATCCAGGAGGATATGTCCAAATTGAAGGATGTTCAATGACTTCACCTAGGAAACAGTCTGCACTCCCAGAGTGCAGACATTAATTGCTCCAGAAAACATCACAGGGAAAGTCAGAGTAATGCACTTATCTTAATGAGTGCAATGTTAGCAATCTAAGGACCCAATAGAGGACACACAGTAAACACTCAGAATCTGGGCAGACCACTCTAAATGGTTTTATTTAAACTAATTATGGGTAAGAACCTGAAAGTGGAAATCTGTAGATGAGAAAGGGCTGGATAAACAATTCAACTGCACACAAACTAACACGTAAAACCCTGCAGTCCAGCTATCCTGCCCCATCCAAAACACCCCCTCCAAAGTTGTCCCTCTCATGTAAAGACAAATTCCAAACACCAAACACACATTCCATGCTAGGATGCTGAGAAATGAGTTGCAAACCGCCCCCCGCCCCCATCTTAAGTACACAAATGTTGGCTGCCTTATAGGTCATATGGCCTGTTGTCTTGCAGAAGGGGCTCCAGTAATGGGGTAGGAGAGAGGCTCCCCCAAAGGATGTAATAGGTTGGAGGTCTCACAGGAACCACTGAGTCTCTGGCTAAGATTTTCAAAAACAGGCATCTAAAGTTAGCAAAAACCATATTTAGGCAGCTCCATAAGTGGCCTGATGTTCAAAAAGTATGCGTAGTTCCCTCTGACCTCCCAAACTTCATTGTACTCTCTCCCCCCTTGGGGAAAAATCATTAATTTTTCTTTCATTCAAAAGAATCGGGTGATTTTTTTGCCAACCTCCATTAGCCATTTTTAGAAGATGGGAGCTCTTTTTGTTATAGCAATTGGAAACAAAACCAATAATCAACTCGGAAGGCTTTGGGGAGAGTTCTTTTTCCTAGAGTCACTGTTGCACATGGGTTTGATGGAAAAGGTGGGGAGAGTTCACAAACAAAGGCCCTCTATTGATTAATATTATGTAACATGTTCATTACGCCTTTCATCCCAAAAAGTTTTAGAAACTATAGATCAAAGGGTCATCTACGTGGGTTATTCTCACTCATGGGACAGGAAACTCCATGAGTCTGGACATTATTCTTTATGGGAATGTGAGTTTTTCCTCTCCACAGAAAGAGAAGGGTATTAGATCCCCAGAGCATGAAGCTCTCCTGAGAGCCAGAAGCCAGGGGCATTAGCACCACATCTGTCTCCACATTGACTCCTTGGCCCCTAGCAGAATCCTCCTTTACTTGCTCCATTGCACCCACAGAATCATGATATCATGCCAAAAGAGTGTGCCCTGTGGAGTGTGCATCCCCCTTTCCTGTATTTGTCCTCCATAGACAGCAGCCAGTAGTACACATCACACTGCAGGGCAGTGGGGAAAGAGGGCTACTGATGCTTGTATGATCAGTATGATGGGTTCTTTAATACCCATGCATGCCATATAGGATCTTGCTTTTTAAACATTCAGAAGACCCATATGCAGTAAACTGTTGACAACTTTAGCTCAGAAGGATGAAGGGGTGAGTCTGTCCTGCCATGATTTAGAAGCTTGTGGTTTGAGGCAGTCTAAATATTTCAAGTATGATGCTGCAAGCATGAAATGATCCCTTCCAGCACAGTTAGCCAAAGGGATTGTTGTTCCTGAGTAGCACATTCATTTTCTTCTCTCACTGAAATTGAGTACACCACCTCTCCAGAAATCCATCTCCTTGCTATCTTGGAGAACAAGACTGTAACGGGAACTTCCCCAGGGCTGCCTGGTTGTTCCTGCGAATGATCTCCAGTAGATTCTGAGTTTCTATGGATTTTTGTTTGCTGGTTTTGTTTGAGAGAGAGGACAGAAAAGATTTCACAATACAGATACTATACCACAGCCATTGTGTAAGGCAAAAGTGTACATGCTAATTCAGTTATTCTCTATGGTACATTTTCCAGGCTTTGGGTAATGTTTTCAAAAGAGCTCAAAGGTCAGATTTGTAAAGGTATTTAAGTACCTAAGGTGCAGATAGGCACTTAATGGGATTTTCAAAAGAGCCCCTCTGCATCTTTAGGCAGCTAAATACCTTTAAATATCTCGCCTTAAGTACCATTTTCAAAAACATGACATAACTCCTTAGGCCCAGATTTTTAAAGGTAAGGTAAAAGCTTTTTTATCCAGCATGTTGGGGGCATGGGGGGTGCTAATAAGTGAAAAATTCCAGTTAACTAAGAGGGAGGGAGTTTGGGTTGTGGGCGGGGGTTCGGGGCAGGGGCGTGGGAGGGTGTGTGGGGTGCCGGATCCGGGGGGCGCTCACCTTGGGTGGCTCCCCACAAGCGACAACCTGTCCCTGCTGCTCCTAGGCGGAGGCATAGCTAGGTAGCTCTGCACGCTGCCCCCGCCCTGCCCTGAGCACTAGCTCTGCAGCTCTCATTAGCCGGGAACGGCGCCTGCAGTGTCACTCCTAAATCAGTTAGGCATTTCAGTGCTGAGCACAGCAACGCCTGCATACCTTTTAAAAATCTGGGCCTACGCGGCTAGCTTCACAAAGGGGACCTAGGTATTGCAGCACTTTTCATCCTGCTTCAGGACGATATCAAATTTCAAAATCTCAGAATTGCCCGCAGAGCGAAAATCAAACTTTTTGACTATCTCTGCTAAAACTACACACTGAGGTTACAAACCATGGACCATATTTGAGATCCTTATTCAGATTTTATTCAATCCTGAAGCAAAATTTTATTCACTTCAGGAATTTGCTTAAATGAAAATTGTGTAAAGACCTTCAGGATTTGGTCCCACACATTAAATAAATAATCAATAAAGCTGTTACAAATAACACCCTATGCTATGACAGACATTTAAAAAGTAAATGTAAAAGTATTCTTCACTATTTATAAAGGGCCAGATCTTCAGCTTGTATTTAGTCAGTGTCACTCCATTTACTTCAACTGAGACACACTGTTTTACACCAATTGCTATCTTGCCTGCTGTCTGTATATTTGCTGCTGCATTTCTCTCAGCTTGATCCATTGATGCTATAAAACTTAATACAGAGATTGAAACTATAAAACTATTGTAATATGGCAAAGCTTTGCTCATAAAGAAAAAGTAACGTCCTGCGACTTTTCCTTGCTTTTTGATAAAAATACGTGGACAGCTTTCTCCCATTTTTATCCTGCGATAAAGCAGTTATACTTCATGGGAATGAAAAAGCAACACGTTTCAGGATGTCAAAGAAAATACAGAGTAAAGTCCATGTGATGCCAGTAGGGTTTTTTTTTTTGGGGGGGGGGGGGGCGGGGGGAGGGAGGATTCATCTGACATGCTGAGATTCACGAAGAGGAGCGTTCAAATGGCGGTTGAGTAGGTTTCTTCTCAGTAACACCTCTGAGATTACACATAAAAAGTTAATTACTTTTTCATTGTAAAACAAACGTAATGTTTTAACTCTGTATCTCTCTAAGCATGGCTGGAGAGGAAATGTGGGTTGGGGAAAATTAGTTGTTCTCTTGTTTCCTTGGGGGATTGATAGAACCTCCACCAAAATAAAAAAGAAGAAAAAAAAGAGGTCAGGGAGCACTTTCTGAATATCAAATCCCTTTAAGTTGTCCTAACTTGGATACCCCAAAATCGAAACTCAGAATGGGTTTAATGTGATTTTAATATGGAATTTAAAAGTTTCAGGTTTCCTTTGAAAAGTTTGCACTGCTCTAATCAGTGTTATGACTAAATGTGCTAAAGGATTTTTCCGATTGCACTAACCAGTTCCTATGTGACATATGCTGACACAGTTACATCAGTGTTGCTGTGTGCCATGTTAAGTTATCAGCTGGCTTTAAAAAACAGTGGTTTCCTACAAGACTCAAAAGTTTGTTTCACTTTCAATAACAGAGGGTGTGATTAAACCAGCATCAGCTTTTGCCTTCTAGTTAAATGTGCTCTGTACATTTTCAACCAGACCATTTTCTCCAGTACCAAAGGCCCCACAGCAAATTTGCTTAAATGAACAGTTTTGTTCAGTATTGGACTCGTACAAGCTTTCTGTACTGCATACAGAATTATGCTAATTGGCAACAAAGATTAATGACAGAGCTGTAGATATACCCTGGGGGATACATGGCAAAATATGTATAGCTGTATTATCAACCTCTTCAATTTTCCATCATCACAACAACAATTGTTGCCAGCTGGAGTGTCTTTGCTTAATCATTTTATACTCAGGTATAGATCTGTGCTGAGTACTTTCTAAACACTCCTTTCCCAAAGGATTTGGGTTACATTGAGCAGTAAACTATTCCTTTCTCTTTGGGTAAAACTGAGCAGGTAAGCACTGGACCTGAAAAAATGTAGATGAAATGTTGACTGCTTTGGATTTGAGGGGTTCTATAAGATTTTGCAATATAGTTTCCAAAAATTCAGGCAGAGTAGATAGATTCATCTCCTTCTTCCATTTCTCTTTGAGGTATAGGGTAAACAGACAACATTGAGATATCTGAGACACATATTTCCCCACAAAAAATATTGTGTTGACATAAATATCTTGTGGATATGGTTTTCTAATAGAAAACCTGCAACAGATGACTGTAAATTGGTCAACACCCCACAAAACTACAAACAAAAGTTACATACTGTAGAGTCAAAAAGGTACCCTAACAAGAAAGGTAATTCCAAAATAACACTATATGTGCCCCAACCTAAGCCTTCTTCATAGGCTTGACTGATGATACAGTTCTTTTCCCCAGCCTAAGTCTTCTCCCCAGACACCTGCTCCCTCCACCAGAAGACTATTCTCACTTCTCTAATATTCAGAGTGGAGTCCAAAGAACCATGCTGGCTAAAGTGAGTCGGCAGTAGTTAACCGGCAGCTCCCTGCACAATTCCAAACCCCACTGAGATGGTGAAGCGAAAGGAAAAATGTTGCCATCTTTGTTATGTGGCTTAATCCAAGGCTCACTGATGTCAGCTGAAAAACCCTGTGTTGACTCTGGTGGTCTTTAGATTTGGCCCATAATGATCAAGATATCTGTGTGGAACTTTGTGCATATCTGATGGAAAAATATGTGGCATCATCATAACTATCTGAGATGCACAATGTCGCGTGGAACTTCCAGGGAACACAGCCATTGAACCACCCTTAGAGCATATAGGCATGATCTCCCATCATCATCTGACCAGTCCCTCTGGTTAGTGCAAAGGAAAAGCAGGGCCATGGCCCCTTCTGCTCTCTGCTCCCTTTGAATGCTTGTAGTTGGTGCTAGCTTTGGGTACTCCTATTGTCCCACTAAGCCTTTTTCCTTACTTGGCACCTGCTGTGCATGGACTGGATAAATCTGGCCTGTACTGTGTCTTTATTGCTATATAATATAAATAACGAGAGTATCTGTCCTTAAAGGCAAAGGGAATCTGTTTTATTAAACAGAAGTAGAAACAAGCTGTGCATTTGGAGCTTTGCCTCATTGAAATGATTCCATTCTCTTAATGCTGCCCTCTTAAAGGGAGCATCAAAAAAGTGCAAATTGATCAAAAATATGTGCATCTTTAAATGTGATCCATTTTCAATGACTGAAAATATTTATATACGTCTATTTACATAGGAAATGAAATTCTGGACTGAGGCCAGGCTTGCCAAGATTTGACTATGGAGCTATTACAATGCATTGAATATACAAGTTGGTAATGATAATGGAAATGTTATTTCAGTCTTGACTACTGCTACTGGAAAGAATGGCAGTGGATGCTGATAACATTCTTTATCTTTAAAAGAACTGTGGGTAATTCTTCCTAATCCATAAGTATCTGGATAGCTAGAGAAAGCTACTCTGTACCAGATGTGTGTTAACTGCTGATCTTTTACTGCAAATATCACAGGCCAGTTTGCTACGCTTATGGCGCCTTAAATAGGAAAATCCATTGGCTAGAGAGAGAGCCTATGTGATAGCCTGGCCTTGTGCTCTATTTAGTCCTACCTCTGACAAAACCAGGACAGAAAGGAGAACTGCCATTTTTGATGATGTGGCTTAGCCATTTAATATCAAACTTCTATCTAACAAGATCCAGAGAGAAATGAAGTTTTATTCAGATATGGACTGCCGAGTACATCTTTTGCCTTATAAACACTTTATTATGATGGGAGGGAAGCAATATATTTAGGGACTGCAAGCTCTCCACTGAGAATTTAAAAAGTTCTAGAGGCAGATCCCACATATTGTCATATTTCTTTTGAGAAGAAGTTTAGCGGTAAATGCTGGCATTTGAAAATCAGTGGGAATTAACCCCTTCCTCCCTCCCTCCAAAAATCACAACCTAATAGACACATGCCAATTTAGATCCAAAATTGAGCTTCTGTACAAACAGGTTTTAACAACTAATATCAATAGAAATATTCCTTAAACAACCACATTTCAATTGAAACAGTTTAATTTTTAATGAATTATATTCCCCTTCATTGTGCATCACTGAAGCACTGCACATTACCAAACCTGCCATTACCTTGTGCTCTCCTGCCTGTTTCATGTATTCACCTCTGGTCTCTCATCTTATATTTTGTAAGCTCATTGATTTAGGGGCTATCTTTGTGCTGTGTCTGCCAGCTGCATAGGGAAAGACAAAATTTTATTCTACAAAATGGTATAGTGGAGAGCATGAAAGCTTAATGCTCCCAGTTTGCCCTTGGGATTGTCATGGCTCCACATATCCTCTTACTGGGTAGTGTCTGTAAGGTAAATCTAGTCCTGTATGAAAATATATTTTATATTAAGAAATACATTTGTTTTAAATGATAGCTTGATGGTCAATCACATTTCCCTCTGTGAAAGGCTGGATGAAATTGATGAAAATCAGTTCCTGAAATTCCATATGCAACTTTTCACCAGTTAATTTTGTGTATTTCCTGAACCCTTGAAATGTTGCTCTTCATGAAATTGAGTGCCCACATTTTTTGCATATCGGCTCTCAAAATCCACATCAAATCAAAATGTCTTGATTGTACAAACTCACACACATGAAATTCCACCTTGAAATGTGATAGCAAACATCGTTGGCAATTTTGGCTGGTGAAGAGAAGACAGGGACAGAAATAGTAAGCAACATACAAACAGCCACACGTACATCTATCATATATTTTATTCAGTCACATATACACACACATCACAGCAGGTCAGGTGGAGACAGGGAGGTATGTACCGTGGGTCAGCATTCAGAAGTAGCATGAAGGTCTGTCTTGCATCCTCAAGGTCAACAAACCCATCATCCAGCCAGAGTGGATGGGCCAAGCTCAAGTGACAAGTTTTCTAAGGTTTTCATCAGCTATTAAATGTTCCCAAACACAGACATTCTAGCTCAATGTCTAGAAAGTATTAACTTATATGGAAGGCCTAGTTTTCGTAAAATGAAGCCCAGGGTCAGTACATATTTCTGTTTGCCTGCTTTTGCATCATGTGTGCAAATTGGGCAGCTACATGTGCAAAATGGGTATTTAGGTCTATTTGCATATGCAAAAGGAGGCACAAAAATGCACATGGACCTTGGCTCCTCACTCTATGAAAATCAGGACCAGAATGTGAAAACAAGGGGGCGGATAGTTCCTTTTTCTTTCACTAGCTGCAGGGACCCTGATTGTGTTAGATCTTCTGAGTGAGAGGTGAGTACTGGTTCTGCATCATCAACCTCACCCCTTTGTGGGCCCCCTGGGAAGCTTTGTGCTGGAGATCTGCAGGACTGTGCTCTATGAAGCTTAGGGAGTAAACAGTAGTGTGAGTACCTGCTCTCCACAGCCACCTTCTCTGCTATGATGTTGGTTATCCATTTCTCATTTCAGAGGTGGAAAGGAGGCTATTCTCCAGTGGTTGTGGGGATTCATAAGTGCTATATTGCTTTAGTTTGATGGAGGGGTGCCCTCTACCCCTCAGTACCCTGTAATGATGTCAAACAGTCACAGTGGTAGATAACTAATGAAATATGGAAAATAATAATAGGAGAAAGAGCCAGTGTAATCCACTGTTCAGTGTATGTTACAGGTCCTTCTCAGTGCCCAGTCCACAGAGGATATGAGTCTTACATCTCTGACCTACAGGGAATTGTCATTTAACTTAAGCCGTAAAGCCTCATTCTTTTAGCCCTGGAGGTCCTGTGTCAATCAAAATGGTGGTCATCACAAAAGTATAGCAGAAATAGTTTATCAGCCAACACAGGAGGCATCAAAACCATAACATACACCAATTCAAATCCTACACAAAGGAGCTATGTTGTCAACTCTCAAAATTTTATTGTGTGTCCTGCGATATTTGGTGTTTTTGTAAAGTCCCAGCTGCTGGAGTCCGGTGATTACATGAGAAATGCAGATTTAAATTTTTTTTAAGTAAGTTTCTAGCCCTCAGTGTTGTGGAGAAAAGCTTGACATCACAAACATCAAAGGCTCTTAAAAAAAAGAAGGCAAATAGAAAACAAACAAACATTATTTTGTAATTAATGATTTTTAGTACCTGTTGCATGCTTTTTGAAGTTTAGGGTTGGCAGTACTCCAGGGATATTTCTTTGGGTGGTGGTGATGGTGGAGTGAATGATTCTACCTTAAAAATTAGGATAGTACTTATTTGAGGGTTTTATAATCAAGGAGTCAAAAGGCAGATAGTATTCATGGGACAGTACTTGTTTCCAAGCAAACTATCATATTGGCTTTTAGTTAATGCCAAGTCTATTTTAGTGTGTGTTCCAAGACACACAGTACTTTGACTTCCCATTCCCAGGTAGCATGCACTAGTTTCTTTGTATCAGAAGGGATTGACACTGCCTTACACTTACTGCCTGTGACATCTGATACATTTCATTTTCATGTTCACAAAATTCATAAATACATTTCAAATGATTACTTAACAGTTCATTATAGCAGACATGCTTCACCTGGCAGTTCTCAGTGCACAAGGCCTGGACAAAATGGTAAACACAAGTGCTAGTGGATATAATTGGATGATATGTTTGAAAACATTTTGAAACTACAAAGTTCAGAAAACAGTTTATTTAACCTTACAATAAATTCAGCAAAATATAATACCTTAGAATTTTTAGTTTTAACCTGAACTTCCTTTTCAAGTTTATAAAAGACTGCAACATATTTGACAATGATATGGACACAACAGAGCTATTTGCTATGTTTTATTTTCTACAGTCTGGTTAAACGTAGCATGCAAGTAATTGAATAAAAATACTTGTATATATGATTTACTGTGAAATAACAATTCTACTGGTAGCAGACAAAAACCTCTCCATGAAAGTATATAGGTAAGTGACAAAAACAACAACAAACAATTTAAAAATCCTGAAAAATGTTCTTGTTTCTTCATAATCTTTCATGTCTCATTAATGTCATATTCAAATGGGCTCTGAAAATATATTTTCATACAAATTTTATCATATTTATATTGCTAAATTGTATTATGCTGTTCTTTTGCAATTTCTAAAAATATATCAAAGGTGTGAATAATTTAGAATATTAATGTTGACCAGGGTGAATATTGTACATACACAGTTCAGCCCTAAATTACCATTCAGTACTCTACCAAAAACATACCTGACTTCCATGAGAACCTGAGCAAAACTGCATACACCAATGTTTGTGTGCATGTGTGTGAATGCACATAGATTTTTACAATCATGATCATATTCCTCCAACTTGGAAGCCAGATTTTTGGCGGGGGGGAAGGGGCTGAATAGGGTCCTTTTGTGTTTCCAGAAACAAACAATTGAAACTACTTGTAAAAGTATGCACAAACATGTTTTGTTAGGATCACCAGGTTCATGCTAAATATTAACAAACAGAATAGATAATATGCAAATTGACTTTTGTTAAGACATCCTAATTTTAAAGAGTTATGCTGGTGTAAATCTGCAGTATAGTTATGACCCTTATAAGGAAATCGGAGGCACTTCACTCCAGTGAGATATCAGCAGCTACACGGAGACAGTTGTACATTTCCTGTGGCAGGTCAGATCGAGTGAGATTATTTCCATCCAAACGCAAATGTTGGACCCTGGAATAGGTTAGTGGTCCAACAACCTTACAAAAGCTGCTCAGTGGGAACTCTGAAACACAAAATAATGATGATAATTAATCATAATAATAGTCTACTTGACACAATTGTCTGAAACTATGACTAATGCCAGGAGGTATCTGTGGCCTTGAACACAATGCACTATATATTTAGCTGGAGTAAAGTGATAGCTCCCTTGACTTCAGTGGAGCTCCATGGATTTACATTAGACGAGGAGCTCACACTTAGTTGCTGGGTTTTCAAAGGAGCTCAGAGCTAGATTTTTCAAGTACTCAGCATCTACGATTGGTACCAGATTTTAAAAAGAGTCCAGCTCCCATTTAGACACTTAAATAAATGGCCAGATTTTCAAAAGAGCTCAGCACCCAGTTGGCAGGCGTGTTTGGGAGGAAGGCATGGTCATACTGAATAAATTGTGAGAAAGGTATAAAGCAAATGCTGGATGGCATACATATGAAGAGAGACAGAAATGTGCAGGTGAAAACAGACTAGGGGTATGCTGGCAGATGGATGCAGGCCAATAGGCCTCTGTGTTAGGGATTATCTTTTAAATATCTTATTTTTTATTTATTATATCTCAATGTGAAATTCATTTCTTTTGAAAATTCCACCCTAACCCTCATTTCAGGCTGACTAACGCTGTCTTCCCTTAAGTCACCTAGGAAAATTGCTGCACCTTGTAAATAAAAAAACCTTTTTCCTGATGGGAATATTAAAGAAGACAGAAAAAGATCTGAAAAATATGGTAGGTGATATCCCCATTTGGACTTCAAGGGGACTCCTTGTGCATGCTCATTAGAATCTTCCATTGTCATTGGCAAAATATGGCCCGTATGAACCAAACATATAAGTACTGCACCTACATGAGTTAGGAGTCTCTTCAAAACATGGAAACTTCTAAGGAATGGAGATGTAAAATTGGGGAGTGGGCAAAGCTTTGTGGGGGATTCACAAAATAAAGTTTTTTTTTTTAATTACTTTAGAAAGTGGGGCCTACCTCAGCAGTTCTGTTTCATTCTGCCTTACTCTGCCACTGGCAATTTCCCTGTTGTTATATATTGTATGGCCTTCTCTTTGAAGGGGGAGAGATAATGGATATTCTTACATGACTAAAGGTGCTCCATATTGGAGTGTAGAGTAATATATAAACTATAGTGGAAAAAAGTAGAAAGTAGGTCAGATGTCGAAGGATGAATATCAGAAAACAATTCAAGTATGTAGGGACATAATTAGAAAGGCCAACCACAAAGTGAGATTAAACAAGCTAGAAACATAAAAGGTAACACGAAAACATTCTATAAATACATTAGAAGCAAGAGAAAGACCAAGGATAGAGTGGGCCCATTATTCAATGAGGAAGGAAAGACAATAACAGAAAATGTGGAAATGGTGGAAGTGCTAATTGCCTTTTTTTTATTTCAGTTTTTACTAAAAAGCTTAGTAGCAATCGGACGTCTAACATAGTTAATGCCAGTGAAAATGAGGTAGCATCTTAGGCTAAAATAGGGAAAGAACAAGTTACAAATTACTTAGACAAGTTAGATGTCTTCAAGTCACCAGGGCCTGATGAAATGCATTCTAGAATACTCAAGGAACTGACTGAGGAGATAATTGAGCCATTAGCGATTATCTTTGAAAACTCAAGGCAGATGGGACAGATTCCAGAGGACTGGAAGAGGGCAAATGTAGTGCCCATCTATAGAAAGAGAAATAAGGACAACCCAGGGAATTACAGATCAGTCACCTTAACTTCAGCACTCAAAAGATAATGGAGCAAATAATCAAGCAATCAATTTGTCAACACCTAGAAGACAGGTAATAGTCAACATGAATTTGTCAAGAACAAATCATATGAAACCAACCTAATAGCTTTCTTTGACTGGGTAACAAGCCTTGTGGATGGGGGGAAGTGGTAGATGTGGCAGATCTTGACTTTAGTAGGGCTTTTGATACTGTCTCAAACTAGGAAAATATAACCTATATGGAGCTACTATAAGGTGGTTGTATAACTGGTTGGAGAGTAGTTATCAGTGATTCATGGTCAAGCTTGAAGGGCATATTGAGTGGGGTCCAGCAGGGATCGGTCCTGGTTCTGGTTCTGTTCAATATCTTCATCAGTGATTTAGATAATGGCATAGAGAGTACACTTGTAAAGTTTGCAGATGATACCAAGCTGGGTGTGATTGCAAGTGCTTTGGAGTATAGGATTAAAATTCAAAATGATCTGGACAAACTGGAGAAATAGTCTGAAGTAAATAGGATCAAATTCAACAAGGACAAATGCAAAGTAGGAAGGAACAATCAAATGCACACATACAAAATGGGAAATGACTGCCTAGGAAGGAGTACTGCAGAAAGAGATCTGGGGGTCATAGTGGATCACAAACTAAATATGAATCAACAGTGTAACACTGTTGCAAAAAAAGCAAACGTCATTCTGGTATGTATCAGTAGGAGTGTTGTAAGCAAGACACAAGAAGTAATTCTTCCACTCTACTCCATGTTGATAAGGCCTCAATTGGAGTAATGTGTCCAGTTCTGGGCACCACATTTCAGGAAAGATGTGGAAAAATTGGAGAAGGTCCAGAGGAGAGCAGCAAAAATTATTAAAGATCTAAAAAACATACTTGACCTCTGAGGAGAGATTTTAAAAATTGGGATTGTTTAGTCTGGAGAAGAAAAGTCTGAGGTGGTGACATAACATTTTTCAAATACATAAAAGGTTGTTACAAGGAGGATGGTGAAAAATTGTTGTCCTTAACCTCTGAGGATAGGACAAGCAGTAATGGGCTTAAATTGCAGCAAGGGAGGTTTAGGTTGGACATTAGAAAAAAAAATCTTAACCATCAGGGTAGTTAGGCACTAGATTGCCTAGAGAGATTATAGAATCTCTGTCATTGGAGATTTTTAAGAACAAGTTAGACGAACACTTGTCAAGATTGGTCCAGTTATTACTTAGTCCTGCCTTGAGTGCCCTATTGAGGTCTCTTCCAGTGCTATGCTTCTGTGATTTTACAGGCTGATTCTGATATTCTTCCAGATATGAGATACTGACTGACATCAATAGGCCTATTTGCATAAGTAAGAATAATTTGCATGAATGATGTTTGTAGGATTGGGTCTATGTAGATTGTTACTAAATTTGACACTCCATAAACTATGGAAACAGTAAGTATCACTTTGATCTTTCATGCTGCTGTGACTGCAGTTAAATACATGTCAGGACTCCAACGGGGCAATCAAAACCATGGGGCAAATACAGCCACTTCCTCCATAGCTAAGAAGGAACCTTTGGCTTTGGAATCAGTGCAATTCACTGTGCACGGAAGGGATTGGATGTGTTATGTTATGCAGGGAGTTTGCCACACTTCCTACCCAAAAGGAGTCAGGGACCAGGAAAGGACCCTCAATCTATTCCAGCCAGGGAGCAATCCAAGGTCTTTTCATGTCTTTGGTGGGAGGATTCATCCCTGTATCTGTCCAGAACCTCGCCTGGTTACTGGATTTGCACCTATTAGTAAAAAACACAAAACTGCTCAAGAGTTCTTATTCATTCACTTAATCTAAAGTTTCTACAATATATTCCAGTGATTAGGTCTGCTAAGCTGCAGACAATTTGGCTGTAATTTGTAAACTGAACAGATAAACACATACAAGAATTTAAAGGCTAATCTTTTCATTTTTTTTCTTTCTTAGGGAAGCAAAATTAATGGCAGTCAATGATTTTAAGGGTCACATTTTTAAAAATGGCTCTTAAATTTGAACATAGACTTTTCAACATTATCTTTTGTGAGTACAAAGACTGCCACTTGGTTGTAATATAAGCTTTATATGTATTAATGCATAGATATTTAACTACCTGATTGCATATCCAAACTCCATGTGTGCTTGTAAACTGTATCATATGTACATGTATTATTTGCATGTGTGAATGACTGCATACAAAATGGTGTACATTGTATTGGGATAAGATTGAGGCCACTTTGAAAATTGGGGCCCGAGCCAGTCCTCACTGAGGTCAAAGGAAAGACTCCTGTCGACTTCCATCAGGCTCCTGGTCCACAACTTCTACATTTTTAGATGTCATATACAGAACATATAAATGTCAAATTGTGAGAGGCTTTTTTAGTGTGTTCACCTTTCTGTTGTAGTTATATGACTGAGGGTTTTCTGAATGCACCTGCCACCCTTACTTATGAAACATCTATAACAATTAGTCCCTCTTTAGTATAAGACCACTGTAATGTAGTCATGTGCATTAGCACCTGAATTCCAATATTATAGAGACTAATATTGCGAACACTTCTCCAATAATGTTCCGATGTGTTTTGTTTCTGGAAATCCCCAGAATGTTCTGAAGTTGCCCAGACAAACATCGAAACATTTGTATATTGTAACTACTGGAAAACGGTGTGACTGTAACATGAGCATAGCTCTCCTTGACTTTCTGAGATCCCTGTGCATGGAGATGTGCCCGGAATTTTGCCAGTGAGGTGCAATTCACCTCCTTGTCACTGAAGCCTGACATAGAGATAGTGACTAGGACAGGTTGGACATTTTCCATCAAAACTGTGTGTTGACAGAAAGTTGGGTTTTCAACTAAATCAAATTATTCACAAAAGTGTCTGTTTTCCATGGAAAAAGTAGCTATTTCATCCAAATACCAATTGCACAAAAACCAATTTTTTTTTCAGTTTTGGTCTGAAAGCCAAAATATTTTGATTTGAAATGGCACTGCAGTGCCTGAGGGAGGTTGTATTTCAGGTGATGTATGCTCCCAGTCTCCTCTATGGACTGGGTTCTCTGGGCCAAACTACATCTTTCGTCATACACCATGACCAGGTACTTCTATGTCACATCTCCTGCACTCACCAGCCCATAATGGGGAATGGGAGAATAAAAAACTATTTTCTGACCAGTTTTGGCTGGCCAAGTTGCCAGGCAGGATTGCTTCTGTATTCCATTGAAATGGTGTCTGAACCAATCTTGCATAGGCCTCTGTGCAAAATCATTTTGGGGGCAGGCCTGGAATGGACCAGGGGAAGACCAGTGTTTACACAAAATGAAGTGGCCCCAGAACTCACTCCATGCAGAACCAGCACAAAAAGTCTGTGGTTATTAATTCAGCCCATAGGATTAATGGAATGGTGCAGAGGTTGATTTTCCTGCACTGCACCCACATATAGTCTGATCACTAGGGCTTTAGTTAATCTCAGTGTTTTTCAAATGAAAATGACATATGGAAATTTTGTCTATGGGCTAGATTATTGTACCACTGAACTGCTTTGGCTGCTGCACAGATGGAGTCTCAAAGACACTTTTGCTAGATACTCGAGGTTATCTTTGGCATATGAGAATCCACAGTGATTTGAGTCCAGCATTTCCAGCTCTTCATCACCACCCTTTGTAGCCCCCAAGTGAAGGGAGGTATACTGGGGGCCCGGCTGGTGAAAGAGGCTGAAAAGATGTTGATCTCAGGGCTGATGTTGATCTCAGGGCTGCTCTACCATGTGTCAGGGGCTGGAATGGCCCTAGCCAGCTGTAACACTGGGAAGACTTGGGAGAAGCCATAAAGGTGAAAAATAATCATGTCTGCCCACTTCTTGCTTTCCAAGGTATTGCACCAAGTGGAATTGGGCTGGAGCCAAGGATCTAGCCCTATGACTGTACTTAACTTGATTCAATTAATTTATTATATTTTGTTTACTGAATACATTTTGTATTTGGAAAAAAATACATTTATTTTTCTGCATTAACACAAAGGAATGTGAAATGCTCCCAGGTTGTTTCTACCCAAACTGCAGCTCCAGTGACTAACTCAAGAACCCGATGGCATAGCAAAGTCTGGGTACAAACTGTGACCTAGGTTAAATAGGAAAATCCACACTTGAGCAACCTTGCTAAAAATAGGATATTTAAACTAAGAAGGCTCAATCCTCAGCTGCACTGAGTTTAAGAACTGGAGGGGACAAAGGTGCCTATAAGCCTCCAATGATCCTATGTTAGCTGGGAGACCTAGCTATTAATTTACACCAGCTAAAATGGCCATGTAGGACTTTTTCCATTGTCCTGGGATCAGTGGAATTCCTTGCACTCAATTGTCATCCCAGAGTGCCTCACTCCTGGCCTACAGGTGACCCCAGCATGCTCCATGCAGTGGGGTGGGGACAGGATTAGCTAGTGTAAAGCAATCTGTGTTACAAAATTGCTGTGTGTCTATGTATGTCCACATCAGCTCTTAACAGGCTACTCCGTTTTGATACCAATTTAGGATTCCCTCATACCAGGCCAATTATATGCTTTGAAGCCATTTTCTGCAGCAGGCAGTGCAAAGTGACCTAAGGAAGGCCTGAAGACACTAATGTTGAGAAATGTTTTGTTTTCTTTCTAGTAATGTAGCAAGAATTTGCATTCAAAATGATTCTTTCTCTCTCTCTCTCTCTCTCTCTCTCTCAGCTCACTTGCCATGTCTAATCTTGGTATCAAATCACAATCATTTAGTGGAAATTATTATTCAGTATTTAGAAGGTAAAAAGCATTGTTTAATTGTTACATATCATTAGTATTATTTTTACTCTGTCACATCCAGTTATGGTTTCACGTTAGGGCTAGGGCCAATTGCATGGAACAGATGAACTCTGAGACAAAGTGACATTCAATACAAACATTGTCTGATCATTGCTAAATATGACTCAGAAAATGAAGGACACAAGAAAGAGTTCCTTTACATAAATAGTTTTATGTTGGGTCTTAATATAAGTGACTTTTTTTAAAAACATAGGCATAGTTTGAAATGTAGTCCATCAGTTTTTAAATATTGTTTTTTCTATCTAAAACTTTTGGGGTAGATCATCAGTAGCCCTTTACCCCCTGTGCAAGGCCCTCTTACAATATCTACCTGTAGCATGGGCTGCAGGGTGGAAGGGAAGTTGGCTCTGAAAGGCCCAATTTATCAAGGTGAATACACAACTCTCATTGTCTTCAGTGGGAGCTCTGAATGCTCAGCATTCCTCAAAATCAGGCCCCTTTGATTTGGATACCCAAACACTGTAGGCCCAACTTTCTGAAGAACTGAACACTTTCAGCTCTCAGTTAGGCTTCATGGATTGAGAACTGCAGGTGCTTAGCACACCTGAAAGCTGGTCCTGCTTGGATTTAGGTGCTCAACTATAGATGCAAATCTCTGAAAATATTGGCCTTAATTTTTTAATTAGTAATTCATAGTAAATGCACAATTGTCTGCCAAAATCGAGACCTGATTATGAAAATTATACACAGAGATGTCTACATGAAACTGAAGAGAGCCTACAGCAGTCTCCCTGAGCAGTGTAAACTCAATGAGGTGTTAACTCAGATACCCAATAATGACAATTTAAATGTCAACATTTGTTAACTATTTCACATAAGAAAGGAGAGAGAAAATCCCAGATCTCCAGAATTTACTGTGAGTGAGATTTTATTTTGGTGTCACAAGAGGATGGTATTTGGATGAGTTCCATCATTCATTTCCCCCCCACCCTCCCAGTTAAGAAAGAGCCAAGCTCAAGGAACCTAGCAGAGTCCCAGGACATACTGAAGCTCCAGTGAGGGGATCCAAGCTCTAGGAACACACTGAAGCTCAGGGAGCACAATCCAATATGAGTGGTGTCCATTTCAGTGACTCAAATGGATGGAGTCTATTTTGTAGGTGGCCCCCAAGAGAGTATCACCACCTTCCCCCCTTCCCCATCTGACCCCTTCTTTCAGTGCTTAAAATGACTGTTGGCATGATACATTAATTTCAGCTCAGTTCAAAACAAGGGTAACCTCCCCCCCACACCCCCCCCCAAAAAAAAGGGGGTCAAAAAGAAAAAAACAAAACAGATAAATAAAAGCTGGTAAGTAAAAGCTGGTAAACATGGGGAGAGAACATGCCCAGCTTTGATAGAAGTGTCACTATCTCTGGATCTCCTGTGGCCTAGGCAGGGAGTGGCATTAATTGTATTATTCATTACATTAAAATATGCAAATGTGACTCACTGTTAATTTGGTTGACTTGGAGGTAGAAGTTTTCTAGGTTCTCATTGACTGTTGGAATGCTCTTCAGCATGTTAAAGGAGAGATCCAACTCAACTAGGGAGGAGATATTGAAAACGTTGCCTGGTATTCCACCATCTGTCAACCGATTGTGAGACAGATGTAAATATTGCAGGGCCTTAAGACCTTGGAAGTACTCATCAGGAATGTTGGTGATCTGGTTGTTGTTAAAATACAGCATGAGTAAAGCAGGAGGCAGTCCTTTTGGTAGCTTTGTAAGTTGATTGAAGCTCAAGTCAAGATATAAAAGTGACTTCAGGCCTTTCAAAGCCCCGGAAACAGAGTCTGTTTTCAGCTGGTTATTCTGTAGGTGAAAGACAGTCAGGTTCACCAGCCCCTCCAGTACATTGGCGCTGACTTTTGTGATCTTGTTGTGACTAAGTTGCAGGTCATCCATGGTATTGGCAAGTGGTCCAACAGCTTCAGTCAAATTGTTATAATTTATATGCAATTTCTTTAAACTCTTTAGTTTGGAGAAGACTCTTCCCTTAATTTTTGAATTTTCCAAATGGTTGTGATCTAAGATCAGCCACTGCAGGTCTGTTACATTATCAAATGTGTTTTCTTCAATGCCCTCAATCATATTGTTTCGGAGATAAAGGTATTTTATTCCAGCAGGTACAATTGGGATGCTCTTCAATTTGAGGTCATCACAATACATTGCAGATGGATAGGTTTCAGGACAATTACATTCTGGGGCACAGACCGCTGTAGATGGCCCCATCATTGAATGAACATAAGGGTCATCTGGGTCTGGATAATATCCCGTATCATAGTCGTAATAGCAGAAAATGCCACTGATCAATACCAGTAAGAAAGGTAGAGAGCTTAGATGCATCTTTGAAATGTGTCTTGTCCCTATATGGTGGTGGTGGGGGGGGGGGAAAACAGTTATAATTTTGTATTTATTTTCCTTGATATTACTTTTAATTTTACCATATAAAATTATGCATAAAAACTGAAAAGGAAGATTGAGTTAATTAAAGTTAATTTATAAAAGTGCCAATTAGGTTTGTGACTAGGAAACTTGTATGCAAATCCACATCATATTTGGAAGGCCTAGGAGAAGAGCTGGCTCCGAAAATCTCTCTCTCTCTCTCTTTCTCTCCACTGAATAAATTGGTCATGTACTTATGTAAATGACCTTGCAGATTCCCATTTTTTACACTTAGATAAAAATGAATATGGTACACAGTAAAACTTATTTTAAGCAATCATTCAAGGGGCCAATAAGCCACTTGCTTAACACAGGTGGTTTTCTAATCCAGGTGAAGCAAAATTGTTCTCAGCATACTTGGGATGCGGTCTTGAGACAGGAAACTGCTTAATAAGGGTGGTCTCTTGTAACTTTTAACTGGTTAGTGTTTTAAAATATTTATATAAGCGTGTGTATACACATACAATCCCACTATCAATTCACACAGTGGGTCAGACCCACATCTGGTGTAAATCAGTGTAGCACTAGGCTGAGTCACACCAGCTGAAGACCCGGCCCACTGTGTTTTAACTACAGTTCAGAATGTGATGGAAAACAATAAAAAACAATTCAATTGTCCTCTTGTTCCCAAGTAATTTCAGAGCATATCCATATGCAACTTGGTATGCACAGTAGCATCAGACATGGATCTAAGATCCATGGAAAACTCCAGCAGAATAAGATGTTGTTTTTATGATTTATCTGGTGACAATATGCTCAGAGCTACACAAACAATTGAGAACTCCTGTGGTGCTTGCAATTTAGTTAAGAACAGCACATATGCCTTAAGTTTGTTCCCTTGCTTTTGTTGGCTCACTAAAAGCCATGTTATATTCTAGTGGGCAAATAATCCTTGAATTAAAATATCTCCAAGCAGGTCCTGTTAATCTACCCTCCAACAGAATGTGAGAGTTTTTAAAGTGGTGTTATGGTATCTCCGATCAATGAATTTAAGTTTCTCTGTTCTGCCGTAGCTTTGATCGAGGAGATCAATTAAATATCTTTAATTAGGCACTTATCCAATCAATATTACCTAATTAGATACAGTAGGGTAGACATACCATTGGGGAGATTTTCAAATGTGAGTTACAAGTATGGTTTTATTTGTCTGTTAGCCACTATTGTCTAAGAACATACTAAATCAAATGCAAAATATGGCACAGGTCCCCAGCCAGTGTAAATAGGCACAGCTTCACTGAAGTCAATGGAACTTCACTGATTTACATCAGCTGAAAATCTGGCTGGTCCCCTCTGTGTAAACACATTCAAGATGGGAGGTCTTACTATTTCCCTACAAGCGTGGAAAGTCGGAGCTATGGCCAACAATTTGGACTGGCACTCTTTGGCCTTACAGTAATATTCTCTGACATGTTTGCATTGTTTTTGGCAAAAGTAAAGGCCTATTAATATAGGAGAATGAATAGTCTGCTTTAACTGTATCTTTCATTGCTTTTCTGGTTTTAATTTGTACTTTTAATGGTTTTTAGTTGTTTTTTTCCCCTTAATTCCATATATAGGACACTTGCTTCAAAGAACATGCAATATTCAGTATGATGCAAAACACTAGAAATAATGTCAAGATTTAAACTAAATTTATATGGATTAATGTAATCAACTAAATGTTAAAAATGAGGTGGCATATGATTCATATGAATGTGTTTGTATATCTGTATAAAATATAGTATGGTGCGCGTGTGTGTGTATACACATACACACACACACATATATACATACATACATACATACATAAAGTATAAATACTTTACCACGATAAAGTAAATATTATGTAGAACAATTATCTTGCTTATTGCCAGAGTCTTAATAAGTGGATCTAAAAAAGTCTATCAAAAATGTAAAAAAAGTGATCATTATATATTCTCAAAATGTTACCCTGGACCATATGATTTTGAATTATTAGGTCAGAGTTTGTTCAAACATGCTAGTCTTGTGCTGGAAATATTTTTTGTAGAAATTATTGTTTGTTGTTTTACAAGTTTCATTGTAAAATACCTGAGCACACAGTAGGGAAGCTGCACAGCAAATGCAGACAATGATAAATTGTATCGCCACAAACTTCAAAAAAACTCACCAGAGTGGAATAGAGACAGTGGCAAAAACTCTTTAAAATATTTTGAAAATTGACTACATTCATTATATTGTTTAATTGTCATGAAAACAATTAAATATATTCAATATTAAAAATATTGTGATTCGGCAATATCAGTTTCACTCTGCTGGCTATGGTGTATAAAAGGAAATTAAAATATTTAATTGGGTATTCAACAAATTTAAATGACAACTTAATGAAAATTTCAAACTGTCTAGCATTTTACCTTTCATCAACAGCCAAACTAATTATTTAAATGTTTCTATTCTGCATCCTCCTATTTAAATAGTACAATAATGATTTAACACATCAAGAGGACTGATAAGGCGTTGTTACTAACAGACCGCTGGAGGGCTAATTGAAATGAGTGGTATTTTTAAATTTTCCTTTTACTGTGTATGAAGTTTCCCTTCCCAAATATTGTACAAAAAGTTCACCACTAATGCATGCAACAAGAGGTTATTGTAAGCAAACTGTGAAATTAAATACACGAAAACTGCTGATTTGTGTTCAATTTACAAATTGGCAAACTTGTTCTGACATTTTTCATGTCCCCATTACAGCTACATTTAAATAGCTGAACGTTATAGTTAAAACATGCAATAGCACTTACCTTACTGCCTTGAAGCTGCTTTCTTTAATTCCCAGAGCAGATGCAATAAAGGACTGAATCGACCAATATATGCTGTAAACGGTGTCAGGAGGTAACTGGTTGCCAGATCCTCTGTGATACAAGAGCTAAAAAAAACAAAACAAAAAACAACCCCCAAAAAAAACCAAACCAGAAAAACCCTAGTCACGCTGTTCTCTGAAGCTGCTATGTCATCATGATGATCTTGTGGTGTGGCATGTACAAATGCTGCTCTCTAATGAAGTGCAGGTGGATACTGTATATTGTTCAAGGACAACCCATCTGCAGTCCTTATGGACTAGGGAAAAGATAAGTGTTTCACAAACCTGAGAAAGTTCAGACTCTCAACCTCAGCCTTACACAAGGAATTTTAGCATTCTAGAGGAAAAAATGCTTTAAATAAAATACAAATTACACACAGACCTTTCCTGTTTCCCAGTTTATTTTATACCACTAGGCATGATCTAACAAATAACATTCAAACCTCAATGTAGTTTTATATATCTTAAGCCAAGTCATTCACTCATTTATGTCTTGTTTTTCTTTCTATCACATTATTTCCATAATAATGTAATAAAAAAATTAACTGAGGAGAAGAATCAAAGATGAAAATACACTAGCATTTTTGTTAGAGTGCTATACTATAAATCTTTCTCCAACACATTGTAAGCGAATATTGACTCCAATGTTTTTTTTTCCGTTATACATACAGTAATTTACTAGGTTTGGGAATTTTCTTTGGTGATCCAATTGATCTAATACATGTATGTTTCATAATAAAAATGTCCCATAAAGGCTTTTCTGCAGCTGTAAACTCACTTTAGACATTTTTTCCTTTTTAGTTCTCAAAACACTCTTCTACCCTTCAGAATCTGGAACCACTCAGCTATGCGTTCTGTTTCTTATTTCATGGATATCATTCAAGAATGCATCCTAAAGCTTGGATGAGAATGTTGGTTTTACTTGGACAATCCCAAAAGATAATATATTAAAAAAAAATCATTGGCAGAACCATAACTGTTCATTCTGGGTCTTAATATTTCCAAAGAAAACTCCCAGACACCTAAATTGTGAGTGTCTTGATTTGTTTATGGGATGCAAACCCTTTTCAAAGAGTTGTGTGAGGGAGGGAAAAAAAGCAAATGTGTCTATGGATAGTATAGACAAGGCATCTTGAAAGATTCTGTGATAGAAGGTTTCATGCTGGTCAGATATGAAGCAATAAATACACTTGAATTTTATCCCAGAAGAGGTGATTATGTTGCTTGCTATCATTTGTAAGGGATAAGTGATTTTGTTCAGAATTTTAATCTGCCATTCATGTGCTGTCATCGGTGTTCAGTCCAAAACTGGCCAACATGCCCATGCAGGGGAGTAAGGAAGCTACCCATATTACAGGTCATAAAACAGGGTCAGGGCAGGGGTGGGGTTAAGTTTAACACTTTTGGAGCCGTTACTCTTCCTTTTACACAAGAGGTGGATGGGGCCCTGGCTCTCTCCCAGCCATGCTCGCCTGCATGTCTGAGCCTCTATGGTAGGGAAATAATCTGTACCAGGAAAAGAGCTGGCACCGGAAAGCAGGAACTGATTGCGAGTCTCTGAGCCACAACTCAGTCCCTGCTTTTGCTCCTGGGGCAATATAACTGTGTAGTTAAGCTGACCGAAGCCCCAGAATAGACGCTGCTAGGTCAACGAAGAATTTTTCCATCAACCTAGTTACTGCCTCTTTAAGTGGTGGATTTACTACAGTGACAGAAAATCCCCTTCCATCACTGTAGCAAGCGTCTACACTTCAGTGCTACGGCGGCGTAACAGCAATGCCACAGCTGTGCTGCTGTAGCACTTGTAATGCAGACATACCCTTAGACCGGGGTGGGCAAACTCCGTCCCACACAGTGTTTTAAGCTGGCCCCCGCTCCGGCTGGGGCACTGGGTCAGGGATGCACCACGCAGCTCGGCCCCACTCTGGCCGGGGTGCAAGGTCGGGGCCGCACCACATGGCTCAGCCCTGCTCTGGCACTCCAGATGGGGCGCAGGGTCGGGGCTGCACCATGCGGCTCCCGGAAGCCACAGCATGGCCCCGCTCTGGCTCCTACACGCTCCAATGGGAGCTGCAGGGGCGGTGCCTGCAGATGGGGTAGCGTGCAGAGCCGCCTGGCCGCGCCTCCATGTACGAGCCAGAGAAGGGAAATGCCACTGCTTCTGGGAGCCACTTGAGGTAAGCGCCACTCGGAGCCTGTACCCCCTGAGCCTCTCCCCACACCCAACCCCCTGCCCCAGCCCTGATCCCCTTCCCGCTCTCCAAACCCCTTGATCCCAGCTCGGAGCACCCTCCTGCACCCCAAACCTCTCATCCCCAGCCCCACCCCAGAGCCCACACCCCCAGCCGGAACCTGCACCCCAGCCCTGATCCCCCTCACGCCCTCCGAACCCCTCAATTCCAGCCCAGAGCATCCTCCTACACTCCAAACTCCTCATTCCCAGCTCCACACCAGAGCCCGCACCCTCTCCCGCATCTTAACCCCAATTTTGTGACCATTCTTGGCCCGCCATACAATTTCTATTCCCCGATGTGGCCCTCGGGCCACAAAGTTTGCCCACCCCTGCCTTAGACTTTTAACTTTTTGAGGCAAAGAACTTGGTCCAGCATCTTCTTTCACTTCCATCAGTTTCATAGCAGTTTGCAGTATATATTCCTTTCATTAATTTTAATTCATGAGAACAATGGGTAAAATACTCTTTGTCTAATCTACTTTGTCCTTAACATTGTAAGTTTCTACACATTTTCACTTCACTTACTCTACCAAAGGCTCCCTCCCTGTCATGCCATGTCTTTCTGGTTGAGGATGGCTTCCGGGAATCCCATGGAGCGTCTCAATGAAATCTGAGAACTGAAGTCAATGGAGCTCTCTTCATCTTCCTTTCTGCCTGTTTCCTTTTCACATTTCCCTTCTTCACACCTCCTTCCATACTGCCCCAGTGTTTGCTGTCATTTGTGTCTTGTAAAAATAAGAGCACATTATCAGCACTCAGTAACAATGATTTCTGCACTGGCAAAAGGAATCACTGTGGCATTCCCATTAAGGGGCAGCATATGGTGTACTCATAAGTAGGGCTCAGTGTCTGCCACGGAGGTCGTGGACTTTCCACGACCTCCATGACTTCTGCAGGGGCCAGTGTGGCAGACTCCAGGGCCAACTGCTTAGGTACCCCCAGGGCAGCCACACCAGCCCCTGCTCCTGCAGCCCCGGGCAGCAGTCTGCAGCTGGCTGGCTGGAGCAGCCCCTGCTCCGGTGTCTGCAGGCAGTGGTCCCTGGCCGGCTGGCCGGAGCAGCTGAGGTCTGCTGGCCCAGGCAGCTGATGCCGCTGGCCCCGGGCAGCCACCCCTCAGCAGCTCCGCCCCCCAACACCCTCCCCCAGACACCCTCTCTCCACCCCCCCAAGATTTAATCGGAGGTATTTTTTAATATAAATCAAGGACAGGTCACGGGCCATGAATTTTTGTTTATTGCCCGTGACCTGTCCATGACTTTTATTAAAAATACCCGTGACTAAAACGTAGCCTTACTCATAAAAATTGAACACGCTATCTCTTCTGAGTCTTTTGCCTTTGCTCTCGCCCAGTTAAAGAGACTAAAACTAGCAACAGAACTCATGTGCTTCAGTGAGAAGTGTGGAGCTCTACATACAAGGGCAATGGAAACGTTTGTATTGCCACATAAAATGTGTGGATTGAGTATGCATTTTTCACTCATCTTGAATTAAATACCGTGGGCCAAGTTTCTGTGTTTTGCTATGCAGATGCAACTTCCATTGAAGTCAATGTAACATTAATGTTGCTTGATTTGATTGCTTTGCTACTTTTGCTGAAGCAGAGAGAACTGAAATCTCCATTAAAATCCACTGGCTGTGTCACAGGCATAGGCCACTTAATGTAAGTGGCTTTTGTAGTGCATGTTGTAAGTTACTGAAAAGGCATGAGGTTTTCTTAGCCGCCGATATATGGTGAATGAAGAAAAATAAGGCATTAGCTCAAGCCTTCAATAATAATTGAATGTTTTTTCTGAAGCCCTGCAACATTTTAAAAATATTAGTTAATGCTGACTCATCTCAAATCAGTTCCACTAAAAACAACTCAGCTCCAGATCCTTGGTGGTGCAGGCACTCATTATTTTTCAACTGAAAGCTTTCATCCTGTCATTTTGCTTGTTCAATATTTACCCTGCACTTACATTCAAATGGAAAATATTGGGGTGCATATTATGAGTATTACAGGGTTTGTGGTAATCCAATTATTTTCTTTCTTTCTCCTAAAAAGGAAATAGCAGCTTTGGAGTTTTACAAAAATGGTAGTACTGGTGGTACACCCTATTAACAGACCACGAGACGTTTTTTATTTGAGTCTGAATCTTTGTTTCCGAGGTTCAGAAAAATGAATCACTGCTTTGTGTTGCTTCATACTTGACAGTATTTAGAAGTTGGTAACATTTACTTCTTCCAGTGGAAGGGAGACAGTCTGAGTCTGCACATACTGACTCTGCAACAGGCATACTTTATAATTCAGCAATTCAAGAGCAATTTGAGGTCTGATTCTTAATATTGAAAGCCTTAAATGATATAGAACCTATTTGCCTGAAGGACTTCTGTGTCTCTATGGTCCATGGTGGTAGTAGGGTTGAAGCTTCTGACCATCTATGTTCAGTTTTGAAAGTCTGAGAAAGCAGGGCCTTTACATATGAGAGGCAATTTAATGGTGAAGCTCAAGATTCCTTTTTTTCCTATTTATTTTCCTATGTCTTTTGTTGTATAATGATGTGGGATGCTGTGTGTATCTGTGCCCACGTTCTAATTTATATAGGTACATTCCTTAATTTGGCATAAATCATATTCTTAGTTACTCTTTTCTAAGATGCTCCAAGTTCTTTGGTCATGGGTAGGGTGACCAGATGTCCCGATTTTATAGGGACAGTCCCGATATTTGGAGCTTTTTCTTACAATAGGCACCTATTACCCCCCGCCCCCTGTCCCAATTTTTCACACTTGCTGTCTGGTCACCCTAGATGGGTATTGAACAATCTGAATTTATTATATAGATATTGACCAGAACTGATACCAATACAGCATCACTCGTTGTCATGCTCTTAGGATGCAGCAAATAGAATACTGTCTTACCTGAAAACCATGGAAAACTAAGACAGGCTACGGGGAAGTGGTCCAGGGAAATGTAAAGCAGCAATTAGTAAAAGAACGCAGCATCTGCTGCTATATTTAAAGGGTCTGTGGGTTGGGACACAGAGCAGGAGGTGGGACTGGGTCCCTCCAACCAGCTGCTGGAAGAAGTGGCTATGTCCTAAGGAAGGGATTTAGAACTGTCACACCCTAAGGGAGAGGGCCGCACTGGGACTGACTCAGCAGGGAGTTGTGGTCAGCAAACTGAATCCAAGAAGGGTGGCTTAACAGGAAGGCTGGGGTCACTGAGGACTCAAGTAAAGGCAAGGAGTTGCCAGGGAAGAAGCCCTCAGGGTGCTGCTCAATTCCAGAGTAGGAACCTTGCTGGACCATGCCAGGGTATTGTGATGGGCCCTGTTGGACTGTTAAAGGACTGAGCCCAGGGAGGACTGTAGGACATTGGGGACATTTTGGATTGTGCACCCGGGAAGGGGTTTATTTGTTTTGTGTATGGACAGTGTGACTTGGCCAGAGGACTGAGTCACCAAAGACCCGCCTGATAAACACAGCGGCTGACGGGGCACCATGAGCTGAGGAAATTGAGAAAAGACAACGGATGCACCTGATCAAAAGAGGGCATTCATGAGAGGTGGATGCCACTCTGTTACAGGGACACAAGAGGCACAGAGGTGAAGTGACTTACCCAAAGTTACACAGCAGGTTGGCAGAGCCAGAAATAGAACCCAGAAGTGATATTCTGTGCTGCTCCTCTAAGAGGAGTATTTGTAACAGTGATTGAATAGGAAGAAAGCTCCTTCTAATATATTTTATCTGTGCAATGAGAGATCGCTTTACTGGAAGTAAGGGTCTCTTTTTGGTTTTTGCATCTCATACACTGGTATAAAAAGGAAGTGATGAAGTTAACTGGTAGAGTGATTAAGGACAGAACAGAACTATGAAAATTGTTTTAATCTTGGTTAATGTCACCAGTTGCAGTTCTGCTGAATTAAGAGAGAAATTATTTTCAAGAAGTCAAGAAGCTTCACATTGAAGGTCAACTTTTCAGTGCAGCCTTAACCAGGGATTAGGAGGTTTTGTCTGTAATAATTTGTAGGTACAGTTAATGCAGGCAGATAAGAACCTGAAGTGTGAGTACAATCAAGTTCTTCGTTGGAGCATTAATGGAGACATTAATTGAACTCACAAATAATTGTAGGCACAAGAGCTCTCTCAGTTTGTGGGCACAATGGGAGAGGCAAGCTTCTAAACTGTTTCCTGATGTCATTGGCTGCAACAGTAAAGATATGGGATCATATCCTCACTTTGTTTAGATTGTCTTTGCGCCAGTTACTTCAATGGAGCTATGCCAGTATATGTCAGCTGAGTGTCTAGCTCAGTGTCTGAAAGGAAATAGCATAGAAACAGAACCAGACCAAATATGAAAAAACAAATACAACTAAAATTATTACTCAGTAAAATATGTTACATTTGTTCTCTTTTTATAAAAAAACAAACTATAAATAGATTTTTTTAAAGGTCAGATTAAAATGTAGAGACCAATTTTCTGCTCTCCTTGGATCAAATCCTGACATCTTCACTCTGTTTTTACACTGTACTTACTCAAGCAAAATTTCATAGCCGTCAATAGGAGTTTGTCTTCAAGAAGAATAGAGAACAATTGGAGGACTTCAAGATTTGCATCACAAGCTTTACTGGAATAACTGGTATACCTGAGAACATACTCAGACCCAGATTGCCCTCTCCCCTTCATATCTATACAAAGAGGGACAAGCTGCACACAGATCTCTCTGCCCACATGGAAAAAGGGAATCAACCACTTCTGTGGCATTGTCTTCCTCCTGCCTATGGACCTCGCAGCACCCTCTCTGGAGGACAGCTATCCACATAAGGTGGGAAGAATTGGGTGAGCTAGGAGCGGTGTGGTAGGTCAGGGGTGGAAGCAGATGGATACACATCATTCCTTCTTTAGTCCCACAGAGATTCCCCAGAAAAGACCATGCATCTTGTGGCTTTCCCACCAAGGACCTCATTCCAATGTCATTGAAATCATTGAGAAGACTCCCATTGACTTCAGTGTACATTGGATCAGGTCCAGATTGTTACACACACACACACACACACACTATATAGATATAGATATAGATGTATATAATATGATCTAGCAGGTCTTCCTAAAACCTGGGTGGGGATTACAAAAGGTAGAAGAGTCCTTTGAGAAAACCCCACCTTTGAGCTCATCATGTAGATCTAATTTCCCTATATAATTCTTAGATACTATGGTGATGGACACCGTAGAAGATCCTAAAATAAAGACTTTACTGTGATGACATTGTCACAGGTTCATGAAATGCTCCTTATACATTACAGCAACCAGCAGTGTTTTCACAAGAGAAATCCTTCTAGTTACTTTATTATATTATTTTCACCCCTCTACCAACTGGTTGCAGATTTTGGAGGCTTGCAGGTTGGTTTTCCATTGGAGTAGAAATCATTGATGCTGTGTTTGGGTATTTTCTTAGTGTAACCTATATTTTGCTCTATATCCACCAGTCTTTGAAGAGAGGTGGTCAAATAGTGTGCAGGTAAAACCTTTTTTTCAAGAATCTCAACCAAAACATCAGTCCCTAGCTGTCAGGGAGCAACTTTGCCTCAAGAGTTTATTTTATTTAGAGAGATTAAGGCAGGCAGCAAACTTTCGCCCTGCAAAAGATACTGCCACCCAGCCCTAATAATACAGCATTTCTTCCAAGACTCTATAGTGGTTTCAGAGGGGGAGGGTCCCAGAGCCCAGGCTCCAGTCTGAGCCCAACCATCTAAACAGCAATTTTTAACCCTGCAGCTGGAGCCCTGCATGCCTGAGTCAGCGGACCCAGGCCAGCAGGGGGTATTTAATTGCTGTGTAGACGTACCTCTAATCTACCTTATTTATTGGAATTTTACATTTAAACAAATTGTTTAAGAAAGAAATCAACCTGAATTGTGCCTATTCATACTCCCTATGCTGAATTGGTGTGAGTGAGAAACCCACTGTTCCCACACAAAACACTCACAGCTCGACAACACTAATGATACAATTTTCCTTTGTCTTTTTCCTGCATTCATTTCCATTTGCTGTGCTCCTACATACAGTGGTGTATTTTCATGCTTGTTCTACATCCTCTATGTCATATTGTCCTGTGTTTTTTTTTGATCTCTGAACAGAACTAAGCACAAAGTTTTCTTTTAAAAAGTAATAAAAGAATAATGAATACAAGAGCAATGGATTTCTGCTTAAATGATTGAGACACTGATCTTACTAATTATATTTATTATAGTAGCTCCAAAAAGTCATGTTCAGGATGTGGCCCCATTGTGCCAGATGTGGTTCAAAGATACAGAAGGACACCATCACTGCCATGAAAAGCTTAGGATCTAAGATAAGATACTAGAGCTGGTGCTGAGAAACAGGGAGGGAAGATGAGGGTAATTAGCAATACATGGTTATATAGACTAGTATGATGTAAAACTTGAGTCACACTGTTTTTGTTAAGTATCAGAGGGGTAGCCGTGTTAGTCTGGATCTGTAAAAAGCAACAGAGAGTCCTGTGGCACCTTTAAGACTAACAGATGTATTGGAGCATAAGCTTTCGTGGGTGAATACCCACTTCGTCAGACGCATGTTTTGTTGTTTTTAAGTTATAGGATATAAATAAACAAATTAATAGAATAGACTTTCCTCCAACTCTGGACTATATTTCTAGAGCAATGACCAAGGAATTGGATTTATCACTTCCGATATTTGTTGAGCCAATATTTAATATCTCTGAACTGAGATGTCATATTCCAGATTTTAACATAGGGCTAATTTTCAAATGAAAATTATGTTTTTGTTTTTGTTTTTCAAAGAAATTCTGATAAAACTAAAGCAGCACGAATGCGAGACACTATCATTTAACTCAAAATTGATTGCCTAGAGCTGATAATGTTAACAGGATGACCCAAGTAACATTGGTTAGCCAGTGCTGGTGTAATAAAATCCCTTATGCATATCTCACAAGAGCACATTGGTTCTTTCTCACTCTGCAGCTAGTCTTTGTATTCTTGAGATTGTTTTGCTTGTCAACTTGATTTTGTTTTTTGTTTTTATTGAGAGATAACAGTTAACACTTGGCATTTGCTAAGGAGTTTTTGGCATGGTGGTGATCTAATATTCCTGGGCATAGCTGGTAGTACTGTTTTCTACCATCAGTGGCCAAATTGGAATTCACTTGGTCTCTCTGTGAAGGGGTTCCTCCAGGTATGGCTGTTCCTTTCCTGTGCAGAAGGGGCTGCTCTTCCTCTCCTCTGCAGCTTTGTTCCTCCCCCTTCCTGGGACCTGGCAGAAGGCTTTCCCTGAGACTGAAGGAGCGGCAGGGCGAGAATGGGGTGTGCACTTGTGAAGCCCACTCTCATGCACACAGTGCAAACATCAGAGGAAAGTTGATAGTACCAGAAACTGTACTCTTTTGCAAGGAGTCACCTCTGCACAAGAGCACCCTGGGAGTGTATGATTATGCTGCACCAATGGAGCGGTGTTGCCAGGCAGTATGCGTGTGTAGTGGTGGGCCACATCAAAGCAGTGGAGTCATTTTGACCCAAAGTTTGTTGGAGGGGGGACAAGCAGCTGGCTTCATAGATGAGTGCAATCCTCAAAGCACCTCCTGAAAGCCACTGCTTTGCACCATGTCCTATATTTACCCCATCAAAGTGTGTGTGCTTCAGGCCCTGGAGCCTTTTGACAATTTTACTCCATGCCCATGTGAGTCTGTGCATGTTTATAGAGCGCTCTGTGTCCCACCCTAACCACATGTTGTGCCTGTCTTCTCAACAGGAGGCTCTCTCTCCCCACCTCGCAATATCTTCTTTCCCTCCATTGGGTGGAGGAGTGGGCAGGTGTTCTCTGCCTCCTCCCACAAGCCCCAGGCCTGTGGTGAAGGGACTCATTCCCTCCCTCCTCCCCTCCCCCATTTAGGATGACCAGATGTCCTGATTTTATAGGGACAGTCCCGATTTTTTGGGTCTTTTTCTTATGTAGTCTTCTACTACCCCCCACCCCGTCCCGATTTTTCACATTTGCTGTCTGGTCACCCTACCCCCATTACTTGTGAGCGCTGCCAGCAGGAGGGAAACTGGGGTCTTCCCTCTGATTCCCCCTGCTGGCTGGGTCTGGTGCTGCCACTGCCTTTCAGCTAGTGAGTGGAGCTATTTTCTTGTGTCATCTTTCCGGCAGCTTCACACAAGGGGGAAATCTCCTGCTGCTCACTGCATACACAGCAGCACTTCTAAAGCTGCAACTGGCCTTCCCTTTCCTCCTTGGCTCTCCGCTGCCTAGGCGCAGTTGTGGGGAGGAGGAGGAAGATATTGTCCCCCCTGTCTGAAAGTTTTGGGGCTGTCTACTCCCTATTTGCCCATAACCAAACATAGAGGGCCAGGGTCTCAGACCCAGTGGCCTACTGGGGTGAGTGCTTGAGCCTTAATTAAGCAGATTGTAAATAGTTGGTAATTTGTCTTCATCATTAAAGAGGATGCTAGTTTATGGCAGTTGGCTGTAGAAATGGAATTGTGGAAAAAGTGTAACTAATGCCAGTGTAACCAACGCTCACAATTTTATCAAAAGTCTCATGATATTTGGTGTTTGGTGTTTACCAGCTTCTGAATTCCTGTGATTATGTGAAAATCTCAGATTTATTTATTGTATTTTTAAAATAAGTTTCTATTCCTCATGTTTGCAGAAAAACAATTGGAAAAGTGAACCCTAAGGGTTCAGAAGGCAAATAAAAAGACCGAAAATATATTGAAAAAAACCAAAACCCTCATGATTTTTAAGTCAATCTTTTCATTTTGGAGTTCCTGAGATGATTTTTGAATGCTTGTAGTTGGGAATATTGTAAATGAGATATTATAATTTGCAATTTATCCAGCTATCATGTGCTCAGGCACTTTATGGCATGCCATATTAAATCCTTAGATAGTGACTGAACACAAAAATACCAATTTTCTTGTTTGAATACTTTCAGAAAAGCTTCCAAATTTTTTGCATCTCACCTGAACTAAACCAGTTTCTGAATTTGTTTGATTTTTACCACAAAAGTATTGGCTGACATAAAATAATCTAAACCTGTTGTGCAATTGTATTTGTCCTTGGTGTCAACAAAACATGTCAATTTAAAAGTTGAACAAAATCACCTCTCAGTGTCGTGCTTCAGAGTTCTACGGTGTGAATTCAAAATATTGCCTTTACCAGTAATACTTTCCTTTTACTGAAAAAGATGAAGTCAGTGTGTAGAAAGTAATCAGGGCCGACGAGAGGGGGGAAGCCGGTACAAATTACCGGGGCCCGGCGGTCCGGAAGGGGGCCCGGGGCCCAGCTTCCCCCCCTCTCATCGGCCTTGTTTCGCCGGTCCACCCTTGTTGGGGGTCCCGAACAAATTTTTTCACCGGGGCCCGAACCTGCTCTCGGTGGCCCTGAAAGTAATGAGGGCCCTTCCCATTTAATCCCTTACAACCAATTCCATGGTACATATATCTACTGAAGGAGAATTCACATGACCTTAAACATACTGAACAGGATACACTTTACATCCTAATATGAATTCTGTGGGTCATTAAAAATGGTTGGCATGATTTTAAAAGCTCTAAGTGTGAGCAGTGAGGGATTGGAGGGAAAGGACACCCAATGGGCTGACACGTTTGCTTAATTTTGGTGAGGCTACGATGTGATGTTAAATTGCCTTGAGATTTGGGGTCTGTGAAACCCTTTCCGTTAGCAGAAATATCAATGGCACTTCTATGTTTTGAGATCTCATTACAACATACTGACTTCTCCCTACACATTAGAAAGATGTGCACTGACAAACTGTGATTAAATATTTTCAGGAGTGAGCCTTCCGAAACAAGACAGTTCTCTAAAGTTCCCTACACAGATAAGCAATATTCAACATGATTCCCTTTTTCCTTTTGATGTAGACCCATACTTGAGTGATTTTTAAACCCCATCTTTTTCCTTTGTGCTCTGGAATTCAGCTTATCCAGGATAATCTTTTGGTTCCTCTGAAAGAAAGCTTTAATCTAAAATTAAAAGAAGATAAAAGGAATCATCAACAGAACACTATATAATTAGCTTAATTGGCTCTTCTGAGTGTTTTCCTGTTAAAAGTACCTTCACAATACATGATAACATTTAGTAGCAGACACATATGGTCCCTATTTTCAGTGCTTATATGGATTTGCTGGAATTTGAACCTTTTCTAAAGGACGGAGCATGGAAAGGCACTAGTCTAATTGGTTTCACTAAAACTTTCCATATGGTAGCAATAATCCAATTTGTCCAAAGTTGAATTTTGTCAAAATAATAGCAAAATCCTTAGTTTTCTTCTTTAATTCTCTTAAAAATACATTTAGTTGATTTGAAAATGAATATCTATTTGGACTAAATACGAAATATAAAGATAAGATATTAATCATGGGAAATCAATAATGCAGGAAGAGCTGGACAAAAGCATTAGTATTTAGCTTGGTTTATTGTCACTTGTGAAAGCACACTCTTTGAGCTTGTGCAAATTAGTACAAAGGAGAAAAAAATCATGCTTTCTGCCATTTCCACCAACTTCTAATGACAAAAAAAAAAAAGTGTCCTAGACCAATTTTTTTAACCAAATAAGATCTCACCCATTTCATGACAAAACTGGTAACATTTTGTCTCTCCTGTCTTCTCCCACCTTGGCCCTGGCCTGATCCAAAGGCAATAAGTCAATGAAAGAACTCCCATTGACTTCAACAGGCTTTTAATCATGCCCGAATGAAGATATCGGTTTTTTTTCCCCTTCAAAAGCTGCATTTAGTTTTTGACAAGGAAAACAATGGGTGGGTTTGTTTCTGCAACTCTGAATGCACAGTAGTAACTTTGAACACACTGAATAGTTTAATTGAAATCAATGAGCTAGGCAAATGCAGAAGTGTTTGTAGGTTTGAGCCTAAGTAAGGGGTTTTTTTTTGTAGTTTTGTTAAAATGTTTAATCTGATCACCTGCAACAGTATTTTGTTTTGCTTTGTGCAGCTCTAAATATGGATTTCAGAATCTGAATGTCCCTTTTTCTTGTCTGCATATATTCCTTGGATTTGTTATTGTAATACTATATTTTTAATATTTATGATACTGTATAACTTCTATTGTTGTATTATATTAGTAACATTATTTGTAAAGGGTGACAATACAATAAACAGGGGCAGAAATTGCCTTTGCTATACCTCCAAATCCCTCTTCCAGCTCACTTGCATCACTTCTATTTTCTGTTGAATAAACTTCAGTCAGCTCAGGTTCATTCATCCAAGTCCTAGTCTCGGCTAGGAACTGAGAAATCACTAATAGTGCAGCATCTGGGTTTGCTGAATTCTGAGACATAAAGCTAAGGGGCATCCACATATTACTAGCACCACATTCCTATCATCTGAGTATGTCCCCCAGTGGCCTTGTAAATATGTTGAATAAGAGAAATGACAAGGCAGCTTTGAATAACCTCACACGAAAGTCCTCCAGAACCACCCTTTGAAACCTCTGGGACACAGAAGAGCGGGGCTTGTGAGGGAAACTAGTGTAGAGCTACAATAAGCATTCTACACTGCACCTACCCCAAGATTGCTCCTCAACCCCTTGCAGTGCATTAACAGGCCTTATAAAGTGCTCAACAGTGGGGGGGGGGGGGGGGAGGAGGGGGAAAAAAGCCCCCCCATGGCATGAAACCAACTACTTATGTTCCTTTTTAAAACAGTTTCTAAAACTGTGGTTGGCATTCTCCAGAGCCAGTGGGGTAGCACACAGACCTCTTTACTCTGTTCCAGTTGATCCTGTGGGATGATGGGGATGTCTTCCATTCACAATTAGACAACTTTATGGCTCATGCTTCTCAACTAGTTTTACTTCTCCTTCTGTGTAAAAACGTTTGTTTATAAAGAGGGTGCACTTAATGTACACTTTCCTAATGCCACACTTCCCCTGGTCAAATGCTGTGCTGGCTTTTCAGTGATATGACTGCTTTAATTTCTCTTTGCTTATTATTGGATAACTAGGAGAGAGCAAGTTAAAGCCAGCTAATGCACTTGTTCATCCTTTAAAATGGGAAGGAAAGACTGAAATCATTTCTCATTGACCATTGTATAAATATGGCTGCTAATGTTCAATGAAATAACGGAGAGCGTAATTCAGCCCTGCTGTCAGAGCATAGATTGCAGTGCAAATTTCTGTGTGCAAATCACATTGTAAATGAGAAAAATCCTGGGTGACAAAAAAGAACATAGAGCTCAAGGGTCACATTTTGAATCTCTGAACATAGGTGTTGAGAAGGTGTTGGGTTTTTCCTAGCTGTGCTTTCTGATTACAATGTCAACACACAGTGAACAGAATAAGTATGTTAATTTGTGCCACTGCTGCCATTTTTTTCTTTTGCTCAGCCCTTTTTTTTATTATTATTTTTAATATTTTTCTGTCTTAACAGTAGGTGAAGTAGAAGAAGAAAAAAAACTGTGCAACACTCACTGTCAGTAGATGGCACCTCAGAATAGTTGTGCGTCGTGAACCCTTTGGGAATCTTTCATGGCTGTTTTAATGATATTACAGTGGTAAAGAGTTAACATTAATCTAAAATAGAGGGTTAGCTCTTTATCCCGCCGTTAATTTGTGTCTAATAAGCACGTCTGATCTAGGTAAAATTATCTGTGCAAAGAAACAAAAGCATAAACGGAGAAAGGCTATGAGAGAAGGTTCACCGGCAGGTCAGAACATGCAGGGCTTGGGACTAGGATCAGCTGCCAGACTCTGAGATTGGAAGATTCTGGACACAGACTAACAATCAAAGGGGGACTAAAGAGAGTCTTCAGAAGCTGGAAATTGGAACAGCATGGTCTGTGTAGTATCTTGATTTGACTTCAGGGAATTTGGAGTTGATCCTTTCCTGAGACTCCGAGACTAGAACTGTCGATATTGTTTATATATCAGTCTGGAAGTTTATATCATCTGCAGATGACCTGGTGCACTTCAAGAGAAAATAGTCAGCTCTGCAACTGATCATAATGGCCATTTTTGCCTTTATAATCTACAAACTGTGTATCTTTAACTGGTTATTTTTCTTTTCAGTTACTCTCCACTTACTATGGTTGACATTCAAAGTGCAACACTCTCTGTGGATATTTGGTGTTGCTAAGAAAGAATGTGTGTGTGGATTTTCTGAAAATCTTAAACCTATGAGGCATAGTTAAAAATTACTGGAAGTAGATTACAGAAGCAATGGAACAGATTTACAGTATTGTCACCAGAGACTGAAATAAGCATTTGGGAAGATGCAAGAACATTAGAAACCGATAGCAATTTTCTTATTTCCAGTCTTTCACTGCCGATTCAGTACGAAGAAAAGGGAGAAGGTTTCCCTTTGCAATCTCTTACACAGATTTTTCATTAACTGTTATACAGAAATTTATGAATGGAGATGAATTAATATATATTTGCACCATGATTGGAAACATTGGCCTTGATTCTGCAGAGCACTTCAGCATGTGCTCACATTTAGGTGTGTGCCTATGGGCTTTGCTGAATCACGACCATTGTTAGATTCTGATAATACAAAAGGCTTGCTGTATCTCTAACTTATATTATTACAACTTCTTTATTGCAAGATTCTAGGGAGCTTTTCAATATAGCTATTCCTTTAATGAGAGAGAGAGAGAGAGAGAGAGAGAGAGCCTGCGAAACAAAGACTAGCAAGGACAATGAGGTTAGTATAGATTTTTGTGGCCAGATTTTATTTAATAAAACTTTTGAACGAAATAAGCAGCTGGAGTAGATTGGTGTAGTTCTTTTGACTTCAATGGAGCTACACTGATTTCCACCAGCTGAAGATCTGGCTCTAAACTTTTTCCCCTCAGTATTGCTGTTTCACCCAGCTTGAAGTGGCAAATGAACGCAATTGTAAGCATATAGTTTCATTGTTGATTCTCTAAAAATGCACTCCACTATGCAGGTCTGCCCGAGGAGAGGATCATAGTGTTTCCTTATAACCTACCTCTCCATGGAGACATGGATTTTCTTCCCTTACCGGTGGGCTTGAATCCCAGAGGTTGTCTATGGGTTACCTTACCTTTTCACAACTCATGGGGGGAAGCGGGCGAGAGGAGATTATATTGTCCTGCCTGGTCAGAAGGCATTCTGCTCTTGCCCATTTCTCTCACTCATTTCTGCCTGTTTGATATATGTTTTTTTTCTTTTCATTTCCTCTAATGTGAGGCAACCTGGTTGTGATTTGTATGGGAAAACAGTGCTTTTAATAGTGCTGGGCTTCCCACTGGTTTGGGGTCAGGAAAGAATTTTTCCTCATTGCAGGTTGACAACCATAGTGTGTTGGGGGTTATTTTCAGCTTGTTCTAGGCTCTGTAGGGCCATTGGCCAGTGAAGTAGAATTATTTGGGGATGTTCATATATTTGATGATACACCAGTCAAGTGTTCAAGTGTTGTCTCATTTTGGACCAGCTTTAATTTGGCATGAGCCCACTAGAGTGCAGGTGTATTATCATGGCCTTTATTTATTCCAACCTAAAGAACAGGTCTGAGAGGCAGTGAGGCCACATTATATTAGCGGTGGTTGGATCGTACGAGGGATGTAGTCTTTGGGGACAGCATTTGCTTTAACATTGATCATACATTCATCTTGTAAGGACTCAGTTCCTTGTATGCAGAGGTGAAGTATGGACTGAATCCCACAGATGTGGTACATAACAGGATCTCAGCCATATGAGACATATGACCACAGCATGAAAGAAAGGTACTGGATTGGACTAGTTCTACTTCCAGGTAGGGAGAAATGGGAAGTTTTGGTTATATACAGATTTAGATGTTTACGTAATACATTAACAAAAGTTGTGGCCATTTATTTAAACAATGTACATATTAGTTGTGTGGAGTCTTTATGGCTGTTGACGATCCTTGTATCTTTTGCTGAAATGCTATTTTTGTAGTTTTCTGCACCACTTCCCAGTGAATTATGTCAAATATCCCAAAAGCTCCTATAGAAAAAATACACTTTGATGGCTGACATCCTGCCAAGTAAAGATTCTGATCTTAAACTCCCAGATACCCAGAACTAAATAAGGAGATTATTTGACTGAATGCATGGAAAAAACATGAAATAAGTATGCAATTAAATTCTGTCCCCATCTCTTATGAATATTACGGGTCTTTATCATTTCTGCTAGTTACAGTAGTGACAGCTACAAAAAGAACATTTTGTTTCTCATGAAAAGAAATTTGTAGAAGACTGCTGTGTAGGAAAGTGGTTTTTGTTTTGTTTTGTTTTCTAATTTCTTTGGGGAATAAGAGACAATTTGTGCTCATTTTAGCTGTCACTGAGTATAGAAGGTTTTTATTTTTGTGGACCCATCCAGGATTAGAATTCTGACAATTTGTCTGTTTTGATTACATAACCTACATAATAAAGACGAGGAATTGGGAGTTTGCCTGTATTACAGCATTCTTTAATATAAAAGCCATACAAGTTTTACAAATTGAAAAGATTGACTTGGAGAATTAAGTGGCCTCGGAAGGTTCTTTTAACATGACAACTGGAATGAGTATAAAAAGAACTTTTTAGACAATGGAAGTAGAAATGTGCAGCCTTCCTTTGCCACGCCTATTACCCTCTCATACCAACTGGAGAACCCAAATACATGGATTGCTTTCAAACCACTCTTAGAAGAAGAAGGGATTTCCAAGAATGATGTCCCAGTTCTGGCCAGTGATTTATTCTCATTCCCAGAAGTATGAGTTAGCTGATATTCCAAGTCCCATGAATACCTTCATTTCTTCAGATAGGCAGGCTGCATATCTCTACTTGACTTTTAAAAAAAATAGTTAAAAACTGAAAACAGTGAAGAGAGTCGACTAGTGTACAATACAGAATCAGTGAAGAATGTTGAAATGTTTAGTTTTTATATCTATACGTGGATTAATATATAAGGCTAAATCATAATTACCTCACTCTCACAAGTAGGCCCAGTGAAGACAATGAGACTGCTCATGTGATTAAGGTGTGCTGGATTCGCCCCAAATAATGGTAGTCATCATGATCCAAAAGTAGTGAAGAACAGGAATATATGACACATGTCTTGTACTGCAAATTATTTATTTTTTTAGGCCAACAAAACTCTTATTTGCTAACCTTGACTAGAATTGCTCAGGTAGATTTGTAAACACTTAGAAAAGGAAATATGTATACAATATGAGTTTGTTTTATTTTTTTTACCAAAATAATGACATTAGCAACAATTTATATTGCCTTTGCTAAATAGATACATTCAGAATTAGGCTTTAAACATGTTATAGCAGATATTTTTAAACCTCCAGGGCTTGATTTAAGTTTAAAGGGGCTAACTGTGCCCAAGAATAAAAAATAGAGTCTCATCTCCTTTTTACTCTACCAATTTCCATGAGTGGCTATAAAAACAAAAAACCAAAAAAACCCAACAACCCTCAATCATTATCATTTGTTTTTAATATCAAAAGATTTGACAAATATGTACCCCGAATCTCATATACAATGGAATGTGAAAACTTGTAGTGTTCAGCTAACTGAAAGATACCACAGAAAGCATTCTGGCAAAATGAAGGCTGAAATAAGTCTAAATAGAGTACAGCTGGCAATTCTTTTGATGGTGTGTTTTGTCTTATACACTTATACAGAATCACTTATTTTTACATCAATGGGTGATATCCACTCAGTGAAGTTTCCAGTATTTGGCTTCAATTGTTAACAATTTTTAAACAGGCTTATGACAACAGGTATTTGTAGCTGAAATACAACCGAGCCCCATCTCTATGGCTCTATTTGTAATTTCCAAGCTGTATTGCCGAACGTTCATAGACACATCGGAAAGTAGATGGCTGGATTTCCCAGTATTGTACAGGGTTGCTGAAAAGACTCACACCTGAATAGGAAGCCTTTTTGGTGTTGTATCCAGGAGGGCAAAAGTCGCTGGGGCCAACAGAAGCAATTTTATTGTTATGAAGGTAGACTACCTGAAATATATACAATTGTATAAGTGAGAAATCAGACTAATCTGGCGAAGTGCGTAACTAATCTGGATATCTCAGAACATCAGTAAACATTGTACAGTTCATCACAGCATAGTAATCTACCTGCTCCTCTAAATACATTCTCATTTGATACTTTATGCTCATTTTCCTGAGCTACTAAAAATGTAACTGAACTTTGCCATGGCTAATAACTAGGGATCCTAGTTTTCTGTGATTAAAAAAAAATAATCTCTGATTAAAAAAACATAAAAAGACACCTTTTTCCACACTTAAAATGAAATGCTGAACTTTAGTTTCCCTAGATACAATCTTTATTGAACACAATGTTTATTGATATAGTGGAACCCCGTTTATCTGAACTAACTGGGACTGGGGCCAGATCAGGTAATCAAAAATCTGGATAATCTGGAGAGCTTCAGCCCTGCCACACGAGGCTGACAGCCTGATCCCTGCCGCCCAGGGTTGACAGCCCCTCTTCAGTTAATACAGAGTGCTGCATAATGGAGGCTCAGATAAATGGGGTTCTACTATATATGTTTTTATTTTTTCACAAAATGTAAAAACTAAAGATTCTCTGTAAAAATGCAAATTCCGCACTTTTCTCACATTTTTCCGTGGCAAATGGATTTGTAGGATCCTTGCTAATAACTTGGTCAAATAAAGCTGTGTCACTTCTAATCTAAGGGCCCAATTAGAAAGATACTTAAGCACATGCCATACTTCAAGCAAGTATTTGGGACAGCTCATGTGCTTAAAGTTAGGCTTGTGCTTAAGTATCTAGCTGAATAAGAGACTACAACCTAAAAACTAAACCAAAACTATAGCACTGTGATATAATCATTATTGATGGTAGACATTTTTCAATCATAATAATTCCTTTGGCCAACATATTTGTTACAAAAGTGGATAGGCACAGACAGGGAAAGAGAGAGTGTGTGTTTTTTTCAAAGTGAATATAGACTGTTTTCTATTTGGTCTTTTGCTTCAATATAGGGAATATCATCAATATTGTGATAATTTTAACTCCTTGTCAAGAGCAACTATAAAGATTTTAAGGTTGACTACAGCATGGGCACTATTTTTCCACCAATGATTGCAACGTATAATTCCATTATTTATGACAGATGAGGGTTACCTGATAGCAATTGTGAAAAAACGGGACAGGGTGGGGGGTAATAGGTGCCAATATAAGAAAAAATCCCCAAAATCATGACTGTCCCTTTAAAAACGGGACATCTGGTCACCCTATGACAGATGCTGTATGCTTTAGGCAAGCTTGATGATATTTTTCTCTTGTACAAGATACACATAGCTGGGGTTCAGAATGATAACTCACTTGGATATGGAGGGACAAAATACCTGAGGTTGTTAGTTTGGTATCTGTATTTTTATTAGCATTATTTTAAGAATTGAGTTATTTTCTGAGTGGTAAAGCAACTATGATATAGGTCATCCCAAATAAGTGAGCAAAAAGCAGCGAAATGTGCATGATAAATTTATCATCAAATTTATTATCTCCATTGCACACATTTATGGGTCTGTGGACCTCCGCACTAAGGGGACTATGTACCTCCATGTCCATATACTCAAAATTAGAATTGAAATGTCAATCCTCTAATATGCTACACTTTCTTTTACATACCAACATACATTCAATGGTGTAGTCCAGTGGTTCTGAAACTGTTAGGGTGACCAGACAGCAAGTGTGAAAAATCGGGACAGGGTGTGGGGGGTAATAGGAGCCTATATAAGAAAAAGACCCAAAAATCGGGACTATCCCTTTAAAATCAGGACATCTGGTCACCCTAGAAACTGTGGGGGTCGCCAGGGCTGTCTTAGACTTGCTGGGGTCCAGGGCTGAAGCTCGAGTCCCACTGCTAAAGCCCAAGGGCTTCGGTCCTGGGCAGTGGGTCTCAGGTTACAGGTCCCCTGCCTGGGGCTGAAGCTCTTGGAATTTGGTTTTGGCCTGTGGACCTGGGGCAGTGAGGCTTGGGCTTTGGCCCCTGCACCCAGGGCGGCGGGGCTCAGTCGGATTCAGGCTTCAGTCCCCCTTCCTGGGATTGTGTGGTAATTTTTGTTGTCAGAAGGGGGTCACGGTGCAATGAAGTTTGAGAACCCCTGGTGTAGTCAATCACTAACAAACAGTGGATATGAGGCTTGCCTCAAGTCACAGTTTGGGGGCACAAATGAAAAAGATAGGATGGCCAGTACTGTGTATTGTTCAAAGATCAATAGTAGTGGACCTGTTTTTCAGTCCCTTTCAATTATTGCACATCTGAGTCCATAAGATATACTTTACCTGGATGTATTTGTGTTCAGCCAGCCCACCAGGTACTTTGGCAAGTTCATTGTTATCCAAGTGGAGTTCTTTCAGATGAGGTATACTGGCAAGAGAGCCATTATCAACAGCACTGATACTGTTGAAACTGAGACCCAGTCTGCAAGAGGAAATGACACTGAGTAAACATTAGCAAAACAACACATTCTCACAGGTGGTTGCCATTGCAGTTCTTGACAAAGTATGTGGTTTTTCACATTTATCACATAATGGTGCAGGATGGCCTTATGTATTGCTAATGGGATACAGAATCACAAAACCACAATACATTTGGATGAGCAGGAAATTCCATGACTTGAGCTACCAGAATTATCATTGCATAATTCAATTTGTTTCCACTTCACCTTGTATTGCTGAGTTACTTGCTTACTGTTGCTACAGCATGTATTTGTGTATACACTCACATCTATAGTAGGCACCAGGCTATCAAAACTGATTTCCTAAAATTCACCTTATGATCTTTTTGCATGACAGGTGGAATATTGAGGCTCCAGACTATAAATTTCTCTTTCTATTTACGTGACCCCATTACAGTGTATCTGAGCATCTCACAAACATGCATCAGTTTATCCTGACAGCATCCCTGGGAGATACGGATGTATTTATATCCATTTTACAAATGGGGAACTAAGGCAGAGAAAGATTTAATGACCTGCCCAGCAAAACACAGTAATTGTGTCAGAGCTAGGAAATGAACCCAGAGCTCCTGAGTTGCAGCCAAGGGCTGTAACCACATAACCATCCTTCCTTTTAATAGTATGCACATTCTGGATTTATTAGCACAATTTGTGTCCAGACTGGAAAATCTGGTCCTATGTGTATTTGCGTATTGTTGCCCTTCAGGTCTGAAATCACTAAAATTCATGAGTTTCCTTCTCTAAAGGATCTGGTAATCCAAGTTAAAATAGTCTGTTCTTCAGCAAGAATGCTATCCTGTAAAATAATCTTTTGTAATATACCTAGTAGGGAGGAGCCTGCTTTATCCTTTAACCTAAAGCATTGCTTTTTAATTTTCAGTAAAATATATTCGTTGTGGGACTTCTTAACTATACAACTCCAAGAAACAGCCCAAGAATTTTATAGATGTAAATCAGAACCTCTAGCAACAGTAGAACTTACTATAGATGAAAACTACTAGAGAATAATGGTTTCACAACAATCTGCTATGGTAATGCTGTATAGTTTATACCAGGTACAGAAGCCAGATTCTGGATCTAATATGTAACCACACAACACAACTGAACACATCTGATTAGGCTTTACAACCATAAAGAAGTTCCCAGAACTGATGCCAGTCAAGAGTAGAACCCCTTGTGCAGAGTGTCTTTAATAAAAGAAACATGCAAAGAAAGAGTAATGCTAACATCTAGTACAACTCACTATATTTAAACTACAAACAAAACTAGTATAACTCTACAAAACTATTAAAGGTCTGACAAAGGCCTATTGAAGCCTCCTACTGACATTAGTGGGCTTTGGATTAAGCCCTAAATAACTGATATAACAGTAACATTACTTCTATAAGAATCAACCTTAATGTAGATCAAAAGATCCCTTACCTTTACTAGAAACTTGGTATCTGTCAAATCCTAAGAACTTCACTTAAGTTCTTACTTAAACAAAGTTCCCAATGATTACAGTGCATAAAAACTAAGTAAAGACTTCAGGATTTCATTTCATGTAATTAGCTTGGCCTGAAGAGCAAATAACGTATTGGAATTGTTTAGAAAACTTTGGCAATGTGTATCACACAGGATGTTTGGGGACGTGTCAAAAATATGGTCATTTTGGCAAAACATTGTATAAAATCTTAATGAACACATATCTAAAACATAATTTGGATACAAATACAAGTTTCTAAACAGACGTGTCTAAGATAAAGAGCATTCCATGGGAACAGCAGAATTGGCTTTTATTTTTGTATACTGACAAAGATGAAAAAGTGTCATACAATAGTTTTAGTGTTAGAACAGAGTATGGTTTTCATCTTCTTTCTTTTTTTCTGTAGGGATAGAAGGGGAGGAAGTTGGGTAATGGTTCTTAATATAATAGCTTTTTATATTTGTAAATGTTTTACAGATGTTTTAGCTGTATTAGTCTCATCACTGAATAACTTGTGAAGACTAAGAAAGAAACAATATATAAAAATAGAAATGAACATTTATATTGTAATTCAAAAGGATATGTTCAGCTTCTTTAGTTTCTAACCCGGGGTGGCCAACCTGAGCCTGAGAAGGAGCCAGAATTTACCAATGTACATTGGCAAAGAGCCACAGTAATACATCAGCAGCCACCCATCAGCTACACCCCTCCCTGCTCCCAGCGCCTCCCGCCCACCGGCAGCCCCGCCCATCAGCGCCTCCCCACCCCTCCTGATCAGCTGTTTCGTGGCGTGCAGGAAGTTTGGGGGGGAGGGGGAGGTGCGAGGGCACTGCAGGCTCAGGGGAACGGGTAGGAAGGGGTAGAGTGGGGGCAGGGCCTGTGGCAGAGCCAGGGGTTGAGCAGTGAGCACCCCCCGGCACATTGGAAAGTTGGCGCCTGTAGCTCCAGCCCCGGAGTTGGTCCCTATACAAGGTGCTGCTTATTAACTTCTGAAGAGCCACATGTGGCTCTGGGGCCACAGGTTGGCCATCCCTGCTCTAACCCCTCTGCTGGCTCTTTCCCATGTTGCTGTCATATGGATTACACAAACACCACAAATCTGAAAATTAGCATTTAGGCCCAGATACAACTTCCACTGTATGCAATGGGAGACTTCTCATTGACTTTTAATGGGAGATAGCCCTTAGTACAGTCATGTACCTAATGCATGCACTCTCCTGTGGAACTCCATACTATATACAATCTACAGAATCATTTGTCAAGTTAGAGGGTTTTTTTTGCTGTAGCTTTGTGTGAACTGTGTTTTAGGAGACTTAAAAGTAAACTTAAAAAAAAATTGCGGTTCTACTAGTGGTCAAGGATTCACCACAGTGTAAAGAGTAGAACTAGGAAGAGTCATCATGCTGAACAGTTGCCATACCAAAATGTCCTAACACAAACATACACTGAACTGGCCTGTGTCTGAAATGTTAACTGCAGCTTAAGGAAGCTATTAAATTGTTTAACCATGACATGTTCCAGCAGAAGCGAAGTCAAATTCTAGCCTAACTGGGTGGCTACAATAAAGTACCTACATTTTTATTTAGGCACTTAAATGAAAGTAGCTCAATTTTTCTGGTTGTTTTTTTGGCTCTTGTATTTTATTCAACACACCCGTGGGGATGCTGTTCCAATGGCCCTAGCTTTCCCTCCTCTTTCTTCAGCCTTCTTCTCTCTGCCCCATCCCCACTAATCTAATCCATGATTAATCTAAATTTAAAACCAGGTTGATTGAGCCTCACGGTTTGATAATCCTGCAGCGTGCTGTAGTGTAGTATGAACTTGGCACAACCCTCTTCCCAAGCCAGTAGATTTAATCTAGAGCCCCAGAAAAAAAACTGAGTGTCTTTCTAAAGACCTCTGCCCTCTACAAGAGCTCCTGCTGTCTGATTAAAGAAGTAGTGGTGGCCTCTTCACCACTTCTTTCATTGGCCAAAGCCATAATCATACTCATCGGAAGAGAACGGGTGAAAAGGAAGTAAAACGGTAGTTCTTCAGAATGAGGAATTTGGAATGTGTAGTTCCTCTTCTGGACCAGATTTGGTTGGAAATATTTGGATAGCTCAACAGTGGTGGGGAAGAAAGGGGAATGCCAGGACCCATACTACAAAGTAAAATATTAGGATTTTTGTTTTGGTGGTTTTGGAAGGTTTTTTTTTTTCATCATTTCTATGAAGGTTGTTACACAAACCACTAACTTTAGACTAAATGGTTGTAGTTAAAAGTACTGCTTCCTGGTCCTTAATTCATAAGTAGTTTTATTTTTCTCACATGCTTACAAAAAAATTCAGGAGCCTTCCAATAAGGCATCAGAATTTTGTGTATGGCTCTCTGGGTGAAGGTGTATCTGTGATAACACACGGTGACAAAATGAGATGCACAGCAGAGGACTGAACATTTTCATTACTGAAATGTTCTGTTTGGATTTTACAAGCCCCAAAAAGCTGTTCCAAGAGACTGATTCCAGAAAGAATAAAGGGACTATCCACATTTAAAATATCCAAGAAACTTCATTTGAACCAGTTATATTTACTTCAGTGCATTTAATTCCAAGCCAAATTAATGTAAATAGAGAGGCAAATTCAGCTCCTGTTAGCTTCTAGTACATTTTCCAACTGTCTCTCTTCTCTGCCTGCATTCAGTCAATCAGATGAATGATAGACATATAAAGAACAGGAGTACTTGTGGCACCTTAGAGACTAACAAATTTATTAGAGCATAAGCTTTCGTGGGCTACAACCCACTTCTCCGGATGCATAGACATATAAGTTATCTCAATGACAAAAAAGGCCTTGATAAATTAAATATGTCTTCATAAAGCAATATAAAGTATCATAATCTTATAACTTCCAAAGCCCCAGTTTGATAAGTAATACATTACTGGGCCCATATTACTCTCTGATGGGATGGTTAATGAGAGGTAACCCATGGATAATTCTACTGGTTATTAGCATCCTCGACTGAAGTAATAGACATCACCCTACATTTTCCTGCATCTAGAGGAACCCCAAAATACCATTATTCAAAAGAAAAAAAGCCCACCTTCCTGCACAGAGTATGATTCTTTTGCATTGTGCTGTTGACCCACAGCAGTGCAAGATTTACCTCACAAACCCCCTAGTCTGCTTGACTCTCATGGCTTTGTATAGTCATTTACAGTGTAAAGTGAGTGAAGAGTTGGCGTAAAGTGTTACCAAACCATAAGTGCAGCATTTTACACCTACTTTGCATGCAGTCTGTACTGATGTATATGAGTACACAATGCGGTGAGAATCATATGCACAACGCTTATTCAAAATATTGCACATGATATTTTCAATCAGTTCACTGAGTCATTGTCCTGACATGTATTTTGCCACATCTACCTACTGTCAGGTTCTTCTTACACCTTCCTCTGAAGTATCTGCTGCTGGCCACTGTCAAAGACAGGATACTGGCCTAGATAGACAATGGGTTTGATCCAGTATGGTAATTCCTATGTTCCTACCTATTTCTCTCATCCTACATTGATGTACAGGTGTAAGTGCTTTGCTGAATTGTAGCAATAGTCCCTAGTGGACAGTTTTGCACAGCATATCACAAACATTGGCATTCCTACATTTCCAAATTTTCCTTTTTTTTAATCCTCAAAATTTGAGAGCATTTTCCAAAACAGATTTTTGCTAGGTCTGTTCAACATTCATTCCAGGGTAACAATATTTTTGCCTGGTAAATTCCTTAGATTTCAAAAAAGTTGTTTGAGTTACTCAGTGGCAAAGTCCCTGTGTTCTCACTAAGCCTCGTCTACACGGTGGGTAATAATCACTATGACGGTGTGATTTCTAAAGTTCACTAACATGTTCCACATTAATTGGCTCATGTAGACCTTGCTGGTGCGTACTAATGGTTCCCTATTGTGCTCTGACTTAGTACGCTTTCAAACAGCACTAAGTTAAAGTGTACTAGGGAACTTTGAGTGCGCACCAGCAGGGTCCATATGGGCCAATTAACACACAACACATTAGTGTGCTTTAGAAATCTTACTCCCTTAATGGGCATTGCCACACCATGTAGACAAGCTCTAACTTTTCCTGCTAAATGGTTTGGCACATCTCAAGCTCAAAGATTATCACCCTTCTTAACTACAGAGTGATTTCTTCCTATTGTGTGCATTGCAGCTATTGTTTTTACATAATACTTGTAAGTTATGTGAAAACATTATTACTTAGCCAAGTTGGCGAGTCCAGATAGACTTTCAGAATCAATTTTGGTGATCTTGTTGCCGTCAAGATGAAGCTCCGTAAGGGATGGAGGAAGGCCTGAAATAGAAGGTGTCCCAAAAAAGTTTTCAGTATAACTCGAACATAAAAATGGGCCTGATTCTCAATTCTATTATGTGTCTTTTATATTGCTAGAGTGGTGTGAAAGGGCCTTAGCATAACTGAGATCAGGCCCATTAATTTTGGAGCATGGACACATCAGAGAAGAATCAGGAATCTTGCAACTTGCACTTTGAAAAGTATTTGTTTTAAACATTAAAGAAGAACTTTCACAATGACAAGAACTTGAAAACAGAGGATTTTCAAATACATTTCACTCAAAGTGAACTGCTAACCCCTGTGCTGGGGACCAACATTCACCAACTAAATCCCACATAAATCTTCAAAACAGCTAAAGGGGACTCTGCACAGAGGTGAATTTCAGCCTGCACACATTTACACATGCAGGTGTTAAATTTGGACCCAGATGTCTTTGATAGTTAACAACAGTGGCAAAAGAATTAATTTAAAAATTACTTTTGTATAGAGCATATTTAAATATGAATTTTAGTCTGCAAATCCCATTTATTACAGAAAAACACCCAGGACACAATATTTTGACTATCTTAGGCAGTATGTACACAAGAACAGCCATAACAGAAAGTGAGGGGGAGAATAATACTAAATAAAAAACTTCTGGTATTAACTTTCTGAAATTGTGTGCATTTTTGCAACAGTTTACTGGGCAAAATGTTAATATAGCTACCATCATTTCCTGCAGTTTGGAGCCATGTTGTATATTTTTTAATCCTTTTTGCATAGGTTACATTAGAGATCTTTTACTATAATATACAATGAATTATTCAAAAAATTGTAAACTTTTCCATTTTGCAGATGAATGCTTCTTTGACCCTGAAGATCACACTCACTCACAATCACGGGGCCTGATTCTCATCTCATTTACATTGGTTTTACACCAATCTAATGCCACTGAGTTCAACGGGGTTACTCCTGATTTACACCAGTGTAATTTCAATCAGAATCAGGCCCACAAACATTTCTCCCACTTTCTCTCTCAGCTGGAAGAAAGCCAAAATAAACTGGTTTACCTTTGTAACTGAATCTCATGCAGAGCTCTGTTAATGGAATATCAAATTGCACAACCCTTGTACTAGCTCAGTCGAGATTTGGAAGTGCCCAGATTTAACTCAAAAGGCTCTGATTGTCTTCTGGTGGAATCTGACCATGACCTTGAAGTCTTACTGATCGGTGTATTTCACATGCCTGAATCTCCTAAAATCTCAGAGCTGTTCTTACCTCTAGGGATAGTAGTAATGTTGGTATCTGAAATACGGATATAGGAGAGCTTCTTCATCCCTTGAAAGGCTCCATTTTCAACCCCTGAGCTCTTGAGTGGGTTGGTGCCCAGTTCTGCAAACAAAACATGTTTGTGAACTGTCCGGTAGTTTACATTTATAAGTATTAAACAAAAGAGCATTTTTTCCTTCAGTGAATCATGGATAATTTGGCCAATTGCTGTAGACTATCAAGACACTTCTTGGCTTACCCATGTAAAAGATATTTCAAGTACAGTGGGTTAAGAGTAATATCTAGAAAATATATACTCCATCAAGTTCCTTTAGCAAAAATCTCTTATGATGCATACCTACGACAATCATACTATTCAGTCCATTAAAGACAGCTTTCCTCAGCTTGGTGATCTCATTCTCATGGGCACGGAGCTCCTGAAGGCTTTTAGGCATATTTTCTGGAAGTTCCTTCAGGTTATTCTTGGAAAGGTAAAGTCTCTCCAGTTTCTTCAGTGGAGCAAAAGCTGTAGGGCTGATCTTGCTTATCTTGTTGTTCACAAGGATCAATGCCTGTAAAATAATAAAGCAGGAGATTTTGTTACCTCCATTGTGGGCATAAATTTAGGGTGAAGTTGCATTAAGATTGAAGAATTCAAAAAAAACCCACTGATTCGCTGTGTTGGCTGTGTTGAAATGCAATGCAGAATTTCAAAAAATCAGAATAACACATATTAGCACAAGATAAATAACTACAAAAATACCTACACAACTACTTATGGCCAAATCCTGCTCTCTGGTGCATGTGCAGCTCCCATTGGTGTCCATAAGAATCATGTCTACCTCCAAGGACAAAACATAATCCTTTCATTTGACACCAGTGGAGAAGAGGCAACTCACATAAACATAACTGCATCACCACCTCAGTCTCTGTAGTAATAACAACAGAAGGCCAAATTGTGTCACTTAGGGCTCCCTGGATGTGATGGGGATGGGAATAGGAGAGGGGAGTAATTTGCAATACCTATTTTGGGTTGCAGTATTTTGCCCCTACCACCATGCAGCCAGCCAATTCTCCCCCCATTCTACCCAGTCTCTCCAAGGAAGAAAATCTGTGATGACTGCATAAGGAAAGGGCACAATCTAGCCTACTGATAACGTATGACTTTATAACTATCCTTTGGGTCTTCCAGTCTGTACTTGCTAGTTTTTTGTCTGACTCAAATCACAAATCACATAGCGTGGCCCTTGAAGTCAATGGGATTACTCACATGTGTAAGGACAGCTCACTTTAGTAACAATTGCAAGATCAGCATTTTGGTTTGTAAATCCAATAGTTCAGGGATCACGTCTTAATTTGTAACCCTCACAGCACTGATCGCACTGTTGTTGTTTAACAAACAATAATGTAATAAATAGACAAGATGTTCCTATGCCAGTCATTAATGTGAGGACTGTAATAAATCTAAGATAAGGAGTGTTATATGTTACAGTGAATCCACATGAGGTTCCTTCCATCTTTCCACCCATTTATTTATGCACCTCACATAGTGTTATGAAGCTAAGTGAATTAATGGTTGTACAATGCCTTGAGAGTACTGGATAGAAAGTGCTATGTACATGTAAAGTATCATTATTTTTATATTTATTAGCAGAGCACAGTTCTAGGGCATTCTTGTTCACTTACTGCACCATATTATTTGTAGGAATGGGAAAAAAAACAGATGCCTTCACTCCACATGTTTTGATAGCCCACGTATTTTGGTCCCATTCCAATATATTTCTCACCAATTCTTAATCCTCCCATAATTAAACTTCTGTCAGTTACCAGTATATCTAACGGGGAAAAGCTGAACGTTTGAGTCTTTCATCAATCAGTTAGGCAATAAATAAGTGCCCGAAAGGATATAAGTGTCTGTGGTAGCAACCTCTTCTGAGTGAAAATTGAAAGGTGAGAGGAGAAAAGTGGAATGATAATTTTGAACAGTGTGTATATGTGTGTGTGCACTGTATATTTTTCCCTAATGCATTCCCCTTTCAATTCACCCTAAGTAAATCAAGTAGTATATTTTACAAATGGCTCCACAGAGTACACACATAGCTATATATATCTGCTTTTAATTTTGTGTACTAGCCAGCAGCAACCAGATTGTTGGGAGGAGGTCACTCATAGTTCAACAGAGTAGTTCACTGACAATAATCGTTGCCCAAAATAATTTTAATGGTCATATCGAAGATATGGTCATAATTCTTACTTACTCTCTTGACACTGATAAGTCATAAGAACTGCAAGTAGAACAGGCCAATGTTCTGTCTAATACAAAGACCTTTCTCTGAAAATAACCTATGTCACAATTTTTGAAGGACGCTGTAAACCCCATCCCCAGCATAATGCAGCTAGCCACACAATATTAGCACAAGGGGAACAACACTTCTTGACATCAGCTAGTGGTGAATATTATGCCTTGAATCATGAGGATTTAATGCCCTTTATCATTTTTAATGTAACCAGAGTAACTACAAGAGTTATTGCGAGTAATGTACATTTTTTGTTGATTTTTACCAATGGTGATATTTGTATAAGCACCTAAGTGACGTAGGCACCTAAGTCCCATTGACGTTCAGTGGAAATTAGGCTCCTAAGGCACACCAAGACTACATTTACACTACACACCCACTGGTACGTGTGGCTACATACTGCAGTGAAGAGCAGGCTGAGTACATGCTGTGGTGTGTAGTACATGCCAGTGAAAGACTCCAGCAGCGGGGAGGCAGGGGGGAATGGCTTCGGCAGCTCCCCACTGATGAGTCTTTTCCCAGCTGACATCCTACTGCCAGAGCATTTCCCTGTGGTGGGGAAAGGCGCCAGCTGTGGGGAGCTGTTGGAATTCTTCCCAGCTGCCTCCCCTCTGGCAGAGCCTTTCCCTATTGGGGAAATCTTTTCCTGAGGAGGGGAAAGGCTCCAGCAATGAGGAGGCAGCAGGAGACTACACTGCTAAAAATAGTGTAGACAAGGAGGCAGAGCTTGGGCAAGTAGAGAGCCACGTAGGCCATGTACTCGAGTATATACCCAACCCCGTCAGGCATGTCTTTACGGTACTTATTGAAGCTGTGCCTCACAGTCAACATTGCTGTTTAAACCCATGCAAGGGGGGGCTATGCGGGGATGTACACCAGTGGTCTCCAAAGTGGGGTGCGCGCTCCCCAGGGGGTGCGCAAGAGGATCTTTCGGGGTGCGCGGCAGGAGGAGCGCCACCGGAGCAGCTCCGCTTCGGCAGTTCAGGGGGCTTTTTTTTTTTTTTTTTTGCTTTGGCAGTCAGGGCGGGAGTCCGAGCGGCTTTTTTTATTATTATTATTGCTTGGGGCGGCAAAAATGGTAGAGCCGGCCCTGCATGAGTGCTCAAAAAATTTTTACTGATGGGGTGCGCGATCAAAAATGTGGAGACCACTGATGTATGCTACCTGTTGCTGCAAGAAGGGTACGGTGGAGATGTACCCCTAGGTGCTTTTTTAAAAGTTTATCCGAAGTCCTACCTTACATTAGTGAGTAACATGTATTAACTAAAAAATTCATTCAAATATTTCTTTTAATCTGTTTTAAGTTTGCTGCCCTTTACTTAAATTATATCCTTATCAGCTTCTTTAAAATTCCCTGTTAGTGTCTTGGAAGTAGTTTTGGCCAGAATTAGACAGGCACAGGTTTTACTATAATGTTGGGTAACTCTCTTTATCCCAGATCTTAACTATCTAGTTGATATTAGCAGAATCTGTAGACCCCCTAGGAGCAGAACTCTTAGTAATGGCTCTAGTCAAAATTGCTTCGGCCGAACTGTGTTCTGCTTACGAAAATTATGTGCTGAGTATGACAATGCTCTATTTGGGAAATTTCTGCAAACTTTCACAAAATCTTCTCAGTTTTCAAATCAGGCTAGTTATAAAAAGCTTTTTACAAAGATTTACGTTGTGGGAAAGAAGATGGGTGTTGTGAAAGTTATATTCCATATGCCAGTAGTTCTTAACCTTTTCTCTACCATGACTTTGCCCCTCATCTCATAGACTCATAGACTTTAAGGCCAGAAGGGACCATCAAGATCAGATAGACTGGTCTCCTTCACATTGCAGGCCACAGAACCTCACCCACCTACTCCTGTAATAGACCCATAACCCCTGGCTGAGTTACTGGAGTCATCAAATCATGATTTAAAGACTAGCTAGTACCCCCCATTTAACAATAAGGGAAGGGAAAAGTAGGGTGGTTACCACCCCCTGACAGCCGGGTGAGCACCCCAATTGAAGACCCCTGCCTTTGGCATTTAACATACGTTATTTTTCACTATATCGTGCAGCACAGAATCTGCAACAGAAGCTTTGGCATGCCTCAGAGCAACAACAATTTCTGAGATTAAGATACCTGTACAGCACCTAGCAATGTCATGTGTTCTTCTCCATGTCACAATAACTCTATTATATATGGTACTCAGAGAAAAAGAAGTAATTAGCCTTGGAGTGGCAATGTTGACTTTTCTCTGAATGTGCCTCATATGGTTTACTTGTAACAAAAGTTCAAAAAAAACCCAACAACCTAGTGAGAGTTTAGGGGTCAGTGAAAACATGAACTGAAGGAGAAAAGCCGAGGGAAAACATCTGCAGGCAGCGCTAATGGGGAGGGAGATGATGTCCAAACACACACCACATGGGCCAACTAGCCTGAAAAAGAATCAACCTCACGATGGGAGATTATACCCATTTAGCTCAAAAACAATCACAAATGCACTCTGCTGTTTTGTGCAGAATCAAATAATGCTAGAAGGGAGATGGGTACACTTCAGGTTTCATGACAAGGTGCTGAAAATGTCTGACCCTGGTCTACTCTAGCCTAGCATGGAGCCACTTGGAAGAAAAAAGAAAGGTAACACATTAGTGCAATGCTTGAACAAGGTTGAGGTATTGATGGTTATGTGAGATCTGTGTGAGACTCACTTTCTATTGCTGGTCTGAAAGAAAGATAAATCTTAAACATACACACACAAATTAGAGAAAAAGTTGGCGCATACAATTACTTTTCCATAATGCTCAGTTTGAGCAGTGGCTTGGCATGGACATTGGGATACCTAAGCACAGACCATCAATAGTGCAGAAAGGAGTCAGGGGGAGAGGAGAAAATAAAGAGGAACAACTAAACCTTGGTATCATAGACACTTCCAAGACAGAATTATCTTCCTCAAAGCCCATTTAACTGTGGCTGACAATTAATAACAGTTCTCTATATAAGTCACAGAAAGTGTGCTTCCATCACCATCTTCCTTGTATAAGTCCCTTTTCCCTTTTAGTGGCCCATGGTATGTGCAGGAGATAATTTTGTCTTTCACTGCAGGCACAGATTACTAACTAGGAAAGGAGGTAACATTACTTCAGGAGTTGATAACAAACAGGCACCTTTTTGAGTGCATTATTTCCTTAGGGCCAAATTCTTATCGTGCCTTCACTTTATGTACAGGGATTTTCAGGTGCAAATAGGATAATAAGGTCAACAGTTACTGAGTCTGTGTTATTTGCAAATTTTACATGTAAACAAAATGGAGGCTGGATGGTGACAATCCAGCTTTTATTATAATATGTAAAGCCTCTCATTGTTTCTTCTTTCTAATGCTCAGCTAGAAACAGATTGATTTCTTGTCCAATAGCAGACTTCATTAGGAAGCAATGCTATTATCAATGCTAATATGGATGTTGTGAGTTGCAATGTCCGATACTGGATCAAAAAAACACAATATTTTCAACATCTGTATGATGTTTCTCTAAATGTAGTCACAGCTAAATGAATCATTCATAATGATCCTTTCCACTGAAACAAGAAAAAGAAAGCAAACCTAAAATGAGTAAAAACGGAGCGTATGCTTTCAATTGAACTGACATGTAAACCTCTAGCAACTCCCATGACTTCATTAGAGTTTTGCTGGATTCTCACCTCAACCACTGAGAGAACAAGCAATCCCATAAAGTTTTTTTATTTTAAACTTCCATTTTCTTTGTTTTATGGGTGATAGTGTAAATTACATTTCTGCTCACTTTAGGGTCCCTGGACACTGCCACAGTGGTGTAACAACAACGAGGAGTCCAGTGGCACCTGAAAGATTAAGATTTATTTGGGCATAAGCTTCAGATGCATCTGAAGAAGTGGGGGGTTTTACCCACGAAAGCTTATGCCCAAATAAATCTGTTAGTCTTTAAGGTGCCACCAGACTCCTCGTTGTTTTTGTGGATACAGACTAACATGGCTACCCCCTGATACCTGGCAACATGCAAAGTGGTGTAAAGGGGCTTAAGTATAAATAAAAATCAGTCCCTCCAACTTTTATAGCAAAGTTAATTGGTTCTGACAAAGCACAGAAATAGAACAAAGAGCATGACTCAGCTATCCTATCTATTAGCAATGTTGTGGAAAGATTTATTATTATTATTTTATTATTTATTTTTTTATTTATTTATTGGCATTACTGTCGTGCTAGGTGTGGTACAAAAACAGAACAAAAAGAGCATTATTCTCATTTTTAAATATATCTTAGGTCAGTGCATTGAGCAAAAATCACTATCTGAATGGGATAGATGCAGGATGAAATGTTGGCCCCATAGAAGTCAATGGGAGTTTTGCCATTGATGTCAACAGGGCTAGGATTTTTATCTTAAGAGTTTGCAGCTCCAGAGCAAGAAGGCAGTGGTTAAGATTTCAAAATATGGACTAGCAAACTGCACACATATAATGCGACAACAATGTAGAAATTGCCACCTAAGAGACTCTCTTTGTTATTCACTAAAATTAGGAGTGGATTGTAAAAAATTCTTCAAATTATAATTAGCCATAACAAATGATAATATAATATTATTCGCGGCTGTTTTTGCCAGCCGATGATGGTATCCTTATCTGATGTTAAATCTCTAACACGTTCTTAGGGGACTTACAAGTAAAAGCAGTTTTTTTAATTGATGAAAATTCTTTAATTTCCTAAGCAATTTATTAGATTACACCTCTACCTCGATATAATGCTGTCCTCAGGAGCCAAAAAATCTTACTGCGTTATAGGTGAAACCGCGTTATATCAAACTTGCTTTGATCCGCCGGAGTGCGCAGCCCCACCCCCCCGGAGCACTGCTTTACCGCATTATATCCAAATTCCTGTTATATCGGGTCGCGTTATATCGAGGTAGAGGTGTATTGCATTATGATGGTGCCTAGATGCAATATTGCCAACTCCAAGCATACAAAACTCATGATTCAGGCACCAAAAAAATCATGAGATATGGGTTCAACATCATAAGGTTTTTTAAAAATTAATAATATTGGAGTTGTATTTATCTAACTTCTGTCTTTTAAGTCTTTAGGTCACACTCGGGTCACATTTTCAAACTTTTCTTCACAACCTTTTTTTGAATGAATGCTGAGATCCTCACCTAATCCCATCTCTCCAGGAGCTGAGGCTTTAAGAAAAGCAACAAATATTCCTAGACTTGTGATAAAATTGCAAGAGTTGGCAACTCTGGAGCTGCCAACCGAGAACAGTGCCCCATTGTTTTAGGCACTGTACAATCAGAACAGGAGACAGCCCTGCCCCAAACAGCTTGCAGTCTAAATAGAGGTGGTTGCCTCATGCAGTAATCTGCATGGGACTGTGGCTTTGCTTAGGCCTTGGAACAATGTAGCTTGTGACTGTAGTGTATATGAGTCCTTACTATATAGTAAATGCAGTGTACCAACACCATTTGAACACCACACTATAAAGTGTGAGGCATGAGCCAGTCAAATATCAGTATTTCCCAGGCATCACAGTTAGAGAAATATCTGTGCTATATAACTTATTGATGATCCACAAGCTGTACAGAGGTATGTCATCACCATAATCTCTGAGATACACTTCGACAGGTAGATGTTTTTTTTAATAAGACCCTTAGAAATATTTAATTGCAGCAGGTGAAAATCTATAACTAGAAAATCTAAACAGCCCAGCAAAGGTGAGGAGCAATGCTTACTGGGCGTAACGATGCTGACTACTCAAGCTGGCCCATTATATAACTAGTTTGGTTTTTTTCAGGAAGGATAACAAAGTTCTCCCCCTTTTATATTAATAGCTAATTATGAACATAAAAATAACTCAATTTAAGGTAATTTTTAGTATTAGTTTTATGTATTTTTTTTCTTTTGGTGCGCAAATGTGTTTTGGGGCCTCTCAGAATTAAAGGGAAGACATAACCTTTCCTTGAAGAGTTTACAAATTAAATTAGACATGTGGGAACAAGGGAGAAACAAGAAAATAAAGGTGGTTTTACAAGAAAACATGGGACATCAATAAGATGACAGAAACAATGAGGAGTCCTTGTGTCACCTTAGAGACTAACAAATTTATTTGGGCATAAGCTTTCATGGGCTATAACCCACTTCATCAGATGCATGGAGTGAAAAATACAGAAGGCAGGTATAAATATATAGCACATGAAAAGATGGGAGTTGCCTTACAAAGTGAGGGGTCAGTGCTAACAAGGCCAATTCAATCAGGGTGGATGTGGCCCATTCCCAACAGTTGACAAGAATGTGTGAGGGAAAATTATTTTTTGTAGTGCTAACGAGGCCAATTCAATCAGGGTGGATGTGGCCCATTCCCAACAGTTGACAAGAAGGTGTGAGTATCAACAGAGGGAAAATTACTTTTTGTAGTGACCCAGAACTGGAGAGCTAGAATTAATTTGCAAATTTGACACCGTCAAATTAGGCCTGAATAAAGACTGGGAATGGTTGGGTCACTACAAAAAGCAATTTTCCCTTTGTTGATACTCCTCATTGTTTTTGCTGATACAGACTAACACAGCTACCCCTCTGAAATAAGATGACAGAGTTATTCTCTGGGGATTAATGCACAGCATAATGTTTAACAAAGATGGTGGATGAAATCCTGACCCTATTGATGTCAATGGGGCCAAGACTTTATCTAGTGATTTTTTTCTCTTTATTAAATGGATATCTCCGTTGGTTTATTTTATGTAGGCATCATGGCAGAAGTGTAATAAAGAAATAGTAAGAAAGAACTTGAATGACAAGATGGAGGAGGTCTTGTAGAGCACTTCAGTAAGGCCCTGATCCAGCAAAGCACATAAGCACATGTTCTGTGAGGAATATAAGCAATCCCATAGATGGTGGTGTGGACAAATAGAGCATAGATGGGGAAGTGGACAAATAGGGCATCATGGCTGGCATTGTTAGCAAAGCAGAACAACTTGAAATGAAACTATGTTGGCTAAACAGGTGGAGAAAGAGTTACAAAGGGCCTTGAAGCTGACGACAAGAAATTCAAACTTGATGTGAAGAAGGGGGAGCCAGTCCAGTTATTCAAAGAGGGGCAGTGACATGATCAGGCAAATAATATGATCTTAGCAGCAGCATTTCCTAACTTACTGAATGGGAAGCAAAGAGGGTATTGCTGCTTGATTGCACAGTATAAGTGTGAAGTATAGAAGATACAGCATTAACATGTCTCAAGTTTCTTTCTCTAAATTACAGCTCTAAAATGCATCATCTCCTCCTCCCATTTTCACCAACCGTCAATTCATTATTCACTTACATGGAGATCCTTTAAGTTCTTGAAATCCCCTTCCTTTATTTCAGTGATTTTGTTGTTCTGTAAATCGAGCAGAGTTGTGTCTGGGGGAAGATCCCTTGGCACTTTATCCAGGCCTGTGGAGGGAGAAAAGGAGAAGCAATCAGCTCCAAAAGCATTAACCAGCTTTGAAGAAGGGCCAGGATTTTTCTTGGCAACATTTAATTTTTCAGTAAACCAACCCTCTCTAGGATTCATTTTAATAGGAGGCTTTAAGCAAATTTTTTCCTAGAGTTTTTCTGTCCCCATCCAGTCAAAAGGGGCCATGCTTTTAATTTTGTCATGTCATGTCAAAATACATTTATTCGCATTTCCACTCCACCATTTTTAAAGAATTTTTCAAAGCTATAATTCTATACAGTGTAAGCGACTCAAATTTCACAAACCCTTTCTAATCCAATTAATTGCCCTGGCTTTAGTAAATTGCTTGAAGAGTCAGGTTAGCTGGATCAGGCCCTAGATTTCTGTCTGTTATTTTCACTGTATACATGGCTTCTGTGAACAGAAACCATTCCTACCACTTAGATTATGCTAGATTTTTAGAGGTAAAACTATGCTTAATTACAGTTACTTCAAGTAAATGAAATCTCCAATAAATGTTAGATGGGCCCAATCCTGCCCCCAATCAAGTAAAAGGCAAAAACTACCCTAGATTTTAACGGGCGAAAAAATCAGAACTTAATTTCAGAAGCTGCTAGTAGTTTTCATTTTCACCTCTATCACTCCTATATTCAAACAAAATATCAAGGCTATTGAAGCTGAGAATGACTGAACAAACTTGCAGTAAAGTTGACAATATCTCAACTCCACCTTAACAAAACAAAACAAAAAAAGAAATTTTTCTTTAAACTGAAGCTACATCCAAGTTTTATGGAGAACAGATCTCTTGGTTTCAGTATGCCAAAATGTCAGAATGCAGGAATGCCAAAAGAACATCAGACAATTTAAATTAAAGACTCTCTTTGGGACCATTTTCTGAATAGCTGATATGTAGCTCCGATGAAGTAATGGAAATAAAATTACTTAGTGTTAAATATTACAAGTTTTACCCAATTTTCCTTTTATACTATGACTTAGTCTGATGAAAACCTCACAACAGATATAAAAGTTACCTATTTTCTTTCCTAACTATTGAGTCTGGTTTTAACAAAATGCAAAATATTGTACAAGAGAGGGCAGAGATAATTTATAAATACTAATAATGTCTATGTTTGCACAACTAACAGAAGTAGAACTGTGAACTTGTTTAGAACAAACATTCTATCAGTAATACTGTAAACTAATATAAAATATACGTGAAATTTCCTCAAAAAGGATTTGAACTTCTTAAAAGGCTGTTTTTAGTTTGACCCAGTCCTGAGTTGTCTCTGAAAGGTCACTCTGTTGGTATGTCTCTGATATGGTGATACATTCTGGTTATTATGTTGTTTGCAAACTGATGAAGAACAATTTTTCTTTTCACTTTTTTTCTTTTAAAATTAAAAAAAAAATACTCTGCAACATCAAGCCCTGATGCTATAAACACGTAAGCACATGCTTAAAGTTAGTCATATGCATAAATGTTTGCAGGTTTGGAGCCTGTGTTTCTATCCTGAAATCCAGTTTCAGGTGAAAAGTCTTGTTTTTTTTATATATGGAGGAATGCCTCTTTTGAGAGAGAGAGAGAGAGATTACTTTGATGAATTGTGGCAAACTATCAAAAGAGGCATTCCTTTGGTAATATATTTAATTGAGCTTTATAACAATCACTGTTATTTTAAAATGTTTCTGTTTGCTAACTGCATACATTTCCAGCACTACCTGCCAAACTTTGGATAATGAGTGGCCATGCCTGAAACCAAGTAGAGAGAGATAATTTATGTAACCATTGTGGAGACTTTATTCCGATATAGGGTAAATCTATACTTGCGTCGATGTGTAGAGTACACACACTGCATGCCTAGCTAGCATAGGCATAAATAGCAGTGTAGATGGTGAGGCAGGGCCTATGTGGGTAGAGTAGACTAGAGTGCCCTACACAGCTGAATCCTATAATGTACAGCCTCATAGAATCGTAGCACTGGAAGGGACTTGCACTCATATCTAGACCAGCTCTGACAGGGGTTTGTCTAACCTGCTCTTAAAAATCTCCAGTGATGGAGATTCCTCAATTTCCTTGGGCAATGTATTCCAATGCTTAACCACTCTGACAGTTACAAAGTTTTTCCTAATGTCCAACCTCAACCATCCTTGCTGTAATTTAAGTACATTTCTTCTTTCTCAGAGGTTAAGGCAAATAATTTTTCTCCCTCCTCCTTTTAACAATCTTATGTACTTGAAAACTGTTATCATGTCCCCTCTCAGTCTTCTCTTCTCCAGACTAAACAAGCCCATTTTTTTCAATCTTCCCTCCAGATTATGTTTTAGACCCGGGGTGGGCAAACTTTTTGGCCCGAGGGCCACACTGGGATTGTGAAACTGTATGGAGGGCCGGGTAGGGACGGCTGTGCCTTCCCAAACAGCCTGGCTCCCTGCCCCCTATCTGCCCCCTCCCACTTCCCGCCCCCCTCAGAACCCCTGAACCATCCAACCCGCCCTGCTCCTTGTCCCCTGACCCCTATCCACACCCCTGCCCCTAACTGCCCCCGGGACTCCTCCCCCTATCCAACCTCTCCTGCTACCTTACTGCCCCCGGGACCCCCTGCCCCTTATCCAATCCCCCACCCCTTACCACGCTGCTCAGAGCAGCAGGAGCCCACTGCCCAGCCAGAGCCAACCTGGCAGGAGCAGCGGGCCAGAGCGCTGGCGGCATGGCGTGCTGAGGCTGCGGGGGAGGGGCCAGGCGTAGCCTCCTTGGCCGGGAGCTCAGGGGCCCGGCAGGACGGTCCCGCAGGACGGATGTGGCCCATGGGCTGTAATTTGCCCACCTCTGGTTTAGACCTTTAATCATGTATGTTGCTTTTCTCTGGACTTTCTCCAATTTGTCCACATCTTTCCTGAAATGTGGCACCCAGAACTGGACACAGTACTCCACTTATCAGCTTGGAGTAGAGCAGAAGAATTTCTTCTTATGTCTTGCGTACAACACTCCTACTTGTTTGCTGTTCTTGCAACAGTGTCACAGTGTGGACTCATATTTATCTTGTGATCCACTATGACCCCCAGATCCCTTTCTGCAGTACTCCTTCCTAGGCAGTCATTTTCCATTTTTTATGTGTGCAACTGATTGTTTCTTCCTAAGTGGAGTACTTTGCATTTGTCCTTATTGAATTTCATCCTATTTTCTTCAGACCATTTCTCCAGTTTGTCCAGATCATTTTGCATTTTAATCCTATCCTCCAAAGCACTTGCAACCCCTCTAAGCTTGCTATCATCTGCAATCATTATAAGTGTACTCTCTATGCCATTATCTAAATCATTGATGAAGATAGTGAATAGAACCAGAACAAGAACTGATCCCTGCGGGACCCCACTCGATATGCCCGTCCAGCTTGATTGTGAACCACTGATAACTACTCTCTGGGAACTAGTTATGCACCCACCTTATAGTAGCTCCATCTAGGTTGTATTTCTCTAGTTTGCTTATGAGAAGGTTATTAGGGTGACCAGACAGCAAGTGTGAAAAATCGGGATGGGGGATAATAGGCTCCTATATAAGAAAAAGACCCAAAAATCAGGACTGTCCCTATAAAATCGGGACATTTGGTCACCCTAGAAGGTTATGCAAGACAGTATCAGAAGCCTTACTAAAGTCAAGATATACCGTATCTACAGCTTCCCACTATCCACGGGGCTTGTTTCCCTGTCAAAAAAAGCTTTTAGGTTGGTTTGACACAATTTGTTCTTGATAAATCCATGCTGACTGTTACTTATCACCTTATTATATTCTAGATGTTTGCAAATTGATGCTTAATTATTTGCTCTATTATCCTTGTGGGTACTGAAGTTAAGCTAACTGGTGTGTAATTCCCTGGATTGTCCTTATTTCCTTTTTTTTTGACGGGAACTATATTTGACCTTTTCCAGTCCTCTGAAATCTCTCCCATCTTCCATGACTTTTTCAAAGATAATCGCTAATGGCTCAGTTATCTCCTCAGTCAGCTCCTTGAGTATACTAGGATGTATTTCATCAGGCCCTGGTGACTTGAAGACATCTAACTTGTCTAAGTCATTTTTAACTTTTCTTTCCCTATTTTAACTTCTGATCCTACCTCATTTTCACTGGCATTCACTGTGTTAGACATCCAATCATTACTAACCTGTTTGGTGAAAACCAAAACACAAAAGTCATTTAACACTTCTGCCTTTTCCACATTTTCTGGTATTATTCCCTCCCCCCCCCCCAATTGCGTAATGGGCCTACCCTGTCCTTGGTCTTCCTCTTGCTTCTAATGTATATGTAGAATGTGTTCTTGTTACCATTTATGTCTCTAGCTAGTTTAATCTCATTTTATGCCTTGGCCTTTCTAATTTTGTCCCTACATACTAGTGTTCTTTGTTTATAGACATCCTTTGTAATTTGACCTAGTTTCCACTTTTTGTAGGACTCTTTTTTGAGTTTCAGATAATTGAAGACCTCATGTGTTCTATGTTCCTCTTTTAACTCTTGAATTAAGGCTGTGCAGAAGTTTCCACATCAGCACTGGTGTGGGTTTGATGTGTTCACAAATCTCAGTCCCAATGTGCATGGAACATGAGCTACAGATATTCATATAGAGTGGCCACCATTGTAAAGACAATAGTTACCACAAATGGTGGTATCTGAGATAACACAGTTATTTCATTCAACTTAAAACAACAAGTTTTCCCTATTCTTAGCCTAGGAAAATAAACTGTGGTTATGCCATTCTTATGTAATTGTGAATAAATATGCACTGTTAATGGTGACCATCATAGCCAACAAGAAGTGGGAACCCCTGATCCTGTGGATGTTTCAGTTAAAGGTGCCTTTTTGTCTAACTTTTACTTCTTAACAAACATACAGGGTAGGAGTGTTTCACTTTCAGCCCCTATGAACCAAAATGTCACTTACTTTCACAAATCCAGCATGCGCCAGATCATGGAGGGGGTCACATAGCTGTATATCATCCTTGTACTACCATGAATGTTCCACATAGGACTAATTACAAACTTTAGCCAAGATTTTCAGAAATAGATGCCTGAAGTTGGGCTCCCAAACCCATATTTAGGGACATGAGTGGCCTGATTCTCAAAACTGTTAAGCACCGAGCTTACCCACTAACCTCCATGGCAGCTATTGGGTGCTCAGCAACTTTGGAAATCAGGCTAGTTATTTAGGTGTCCAAATATGGATTTAAGGGCCTAATTTTGGGCACCTATTTTTGTTAAGCCTGGGCTTCTTTTAAGCGTATTATTTATAAAGACCCTGCGTTATATATCAAGACATTGTTTGATCATTGCCAACCTGAAACGTAAAACATACGATCCAAAGTTTTCAGATTTGAGCTTTTTAACTTTAGGCCCTTAAATCCACATGAAAGTTGCCTAATATTAGGCAACCAAGTTTAAATATTTTAGCTCTGATATTTATCAAAACTAAGCATGATATACATTTAATCAATGGATTTTTAATTATATTAACATCCAAAAGCTTTTGTACAACAGAACCATCCTGCTTGAGATGAGTTATGAGTGCTATGTTCTGAGAACAAGATGACTGGCTGTGATGGCCTGTAACTGGCCCTTTGAGGGCCCCTACCACACCACACCCCAGGAAAAGATCAGTGAAGTTGGGTCCTCCAGCCCTGCCTAGAGAGACTGCATAGAAGCAGCCAATCATAGCCCAATAGACTCAGATAAAAGGAGCTGTAGAGGCTGTGCATGTCAGTCCTTGGCTGGGAGCAGAGAGGTGAGGAAGGGGGCTCGGCTTGGACCTGACTTGACCAGACCAGAAATGTGTGATGGGCTGATTTACTGGCCCTGGGAATGAGAGAACCTAAGATCTGTAACCTTAAGTTAGTGGGTAAAAGGGACGGGGCTTTGTGGGAAAAGGCCCAGGGAATAGCAGCAGTGAACTGGAGGCAATGGTATGTGGCTGCTGTATATAGGGTCCGTGGGTTGGGACTTGGAGTAGTGGATGGGCCTGAGTTCCCCCACTGGCAGTAGTGAAGTAGCCTAAGTGGCTCCTTTAGAAGTCTGATCAGAGAGCTGGATTTAAAGGCGCCCAGGAAGGGTTGAAGAGAGAAGGCACCTTCAGGAAGGAGGGGCTGAGTCTAGCTTGAGCTAGGGTTTGAAATACTTTTGTTTTGAACTTCAATAGCCTGCAAGGGGTTTGTCTGTTTGACTGTGTGATGTAGCCAGAGGGCCGAGCCCCTGAAGATGTGCCTAGCAAGGTCAGCAACCTACAGAGGACACCAGCAGCAAGTGAAAAAAGATTGCAGCATCACACCCCAGCAACAAGAGGCACTGAGGAGGTGAGCACTCCGTGTCACACTGGCAAGAATCAAACTGGCATCATATACTCTTCCATCTGTGTTCAGGTCATGGAAGTGCCCAATACGGCATAAGCTTCTCCACTTTTCGCTGCTAAAAACATTACCCCTGACATAAAGCTGGGTCCTACTACCATTAAAGTCAATGGCAAAACTCCTATTGATTTCGAAGGTGCAGGATGAGGGCCTCAGTGCATTAACCACGTTACTTGGTTCAGATACAAATTTGCCTTCAGACAGCCTTCATGGTAGTGACAACTCTGATGTCTATGAACATGTGCTAAAATAGCACTTTTCAGTTGAAACAATTTTGTCATAAGAGGGGTTTACTGTAAAACAAAGAGCTTATCAGGTTTTTACACAAATATGAAAATGGTTAAATCATTTGTATTCCTAGTAATATTGGTAGCCTATAAAGGACTTCTATATATTTTTAAATAAAATTGTGTGTGTGATTTAAGCAGTTAAGGCACACTAGAAACCATACAATTGTAATATTATCTGGTGCCCAGGGAACATGCTCTCTAGGTATGCTTGTATTACCACTGAGGGGGTTACTTGCTAGAGACTAGACCTCGAGGTGTATTTTCAGACTGAATACTTCAAGTTTCAAATATCGGTGATCTATATCTTCAAGCTTCATGTATGAATGAGAAATGGGAAATCTTTTTGGATTAATTAAAATGAATCATAAGTGACACGTGTGATGCAAACCTTGGTACAATCATCAAACATCTGTTTGTAATTTTGGCACTAGCAATATAAAAATGAATTTGTAAATGTTTCCTATGCTTTTCTTTTAAACAGAGAAATGTACAGTAACATCAAAAGTCTGTTTCATATATATTATGTATAAACATATATATAATTCCCATCCTTAAAACACTAAACTTATTATACACAATGTATAGTGTATGTTACCTACATTTTTCTACTGGAGCAACTGATAAAAGCCTAAAGGGGTGGGGAGAAGCAGTGGGGAGGAAGCAGGGATTTTTGTTGAATCCTCTGTCTGTGTGCATGTGCAGAGAGCAGCACAGAGCACTTCAAAGTTCCCAGAACACCTAGAGGAGTGGTTGTTACAAGGCATGCTGAATAGTTGTCTCTGGGGCCGTGCAGAAGGTTTTCATTAAGGGCAAGCAAACTACCAAGATCCACACGTTCATGGTCACGCTCAGCCAACTGAAGCGCAGTGGGGAAAAGGCTATAAATAGTGGAAGTTGGAGACAGCACTATGGGCTCAATGCAGCCCATATAATGAATAATGCAGGACTGAGCTTGTACCACTTTGGAGCCAGACTCCCTATCTCTCTGGATCCTGAGGAAGCAGCCAACTACTGACTCCAGGATTGGAATTACTGAAGACTGAGACTATCTTCAGACGGCCTTGCTGAAGAGGTTCTAAGGAGTTTGAAGGAGAACTGTTCAAGTCAATAGGAGTCTTTCTATTGTCTTCAGTGGGCCTTGGATCAGATCTGTAAACGGGGAAATGTCTATCTCATGACTGAACCACAGGGAATTGTAATAAAGAGGTAAAAGGCAAATACCATGGCCAAAGGCAATCCCAGCAGCAAAGGACAGGGTCAGCTCCTTGCTTCACTTACTTAATTACTGCTGTTCCAGGACACAGGCTGGTGGTCTTGTACAAGAATGTTGAGGAAGATTATGTGATTGTGTAATTAAAGCCCAAATTGTAATGCACATGTAACAGGTTCAACCTTCACTTTATTTCGTTTTTAAATTGTTCAGCACTGAGAATGTACTCAGTGCTGTACAACAATATTGTACTTGGCAGACACCGTTAGTCTGCCCCATCAGATGTAATTTACAAGATCCGTAGGAGGTGGGTTCTCACAACCTACCTTAAAATATTCATAGTGAATGAGACAAAGAATCCTGTAGAGCCCTTGTGCATTCTGTGTGCACTATACACAATGTGGTTTGAGGGCTTGATGCCACAAGGTGCGGGGGGCGGGGGGGGGGGGGAGTGCCCTTAACTCCCATTGACTTAAATGGGGTCAAACCGGCAGGGTTAAGCCCTTCATGAGATAAGTACTCAATAGCACCCCTTGCCTCACACACAGCACATATGTACATTCTTCACAATGCAACTAACCATACGTGGTGTGCTATGAAGCCTATCTCCTTCTCGCTGAGCACTGCTAATAAATAGTACCCAATTGTACTGCATATAGTACAACTCAGTCAAATCAAAATCCTATTTCACTACAACCACTCAGCCACTTTCCCTCAATATGTGTTATTTCCATGCAAGTTCTAACTTTCTACCGCAGCTGTTCTATTTTCTATTTTCATGTCACTAATTTGTGACCATTAGGAAGATTTTGTAGGTAGGTTTATCTATCACTAATTACTTTCTTTCTTGAACTGGTCTCAAACGTTGCATACTACATTTCACCCATGCTCTCCCACCATTACATTTATACACACATGTAAACAGAGGAAATAATATACAGTTGTTTTCTAAAGATACCACAAATTTCTGGTGATGGTAAACGTTATCAAATGTGTTTGAGGCATGTCTTCCTGGACTGTGAGATCACTAGCATTCCTTTCCTACAACTCATCAGGGACCATCCTAGGCTTTGTGAGGTGCTGGAAAACAAAAGGTGTGTGAGTTCCCATGGACACTTCAGTAATCTAAATGGATCATTTTCTGGGGGGAGGAATTAATAACTTGACAGGGGATCATGGCTCTTGTCTGTGGGGGTTGGTATACATCAAACAACTTGTCTATGTGGGTCCCTATTTACATATGCACTTCTTATCACCATAGTGTCTGAGGACTCCACAAACACTCCTGAATTTATCCTCACAACACCTCTGAGCTTTGAAAATATTAACTCTATTTTTAGCTCAGGAAACCAAGACACAGACATTAAGTGACTTGCCCAAGGGCACGTGGCATCTTTGTGGTAAAGCCAGGGACTAAACCCAAGTCTACCCAAGGCTCAGGCTAGCACCTTGACCACAAGACCATCCTTCCTTTCTCTGTATAAAGGGCCTTCAATCTCATCTTTCCAGGGGTGTGGCAGGGTAGCGGACACACAAGGAAGGGAAAGTCATTGATGTGACATATAACCTGCTGGTCCATGGCATGTTTCAAAAAACATATTGTATATAAAAGATCATATACATTGTATGTGTTATAAACTGATATGCTAGAAACGGGTTCAAGCAACAAAGTTAGCATTTGGGTTTTGAATGTTCAGGGTGTTTTCAGCCAAGATGTTGATTATGCTCATTATAAAGAAGGACCGTCATTATTTGCTACAATTACAGCCAGATCCAGATCTGGATTTCCAACATCCCAAAATTCAAGGTTATTGATATCTGAAGTCTGAGGTCAGAGCCTTCTCTGGTATATTAATGTCTTAATGCAAACTCGGTTGTTGCAATGTTGAGACCATATATTCAAAATAATAAATCGGCCAACCCTCCAGGATTGTCCTGGCATCACCAGGAATTAAAGATTAATCTTCAATTAAAGATTGTCATGTGATGTGATGAAATCTCCAAGAATACGTCCAACCAAAATTGGCAACCCTAAGCAGTACAAATTATAAAGTTCTATTACAACTGTAACTGAGCAATATGGTACATGATGTATTTTATACTGTATATATTTAATAATATAAATTGCACTATTGGAAACAGAGATGGGCCTGAACCAAATCCCTGAATAAACTCTCTACCGCAAACTCTAGCAGAGGCCAAAATCCAAATACAGAGATGAATGTTGTGGTTCAGGTGTCAGTGTTACCAACACTCACAATACTATCACAACAGTCATCATTTAAGGCTCTTTTAAAATGTTGCTCTAGATTGTAGACAGCTGAGGAATTTGGGCTGAGCCACTTGTGATTCCCAGCTGTGGTCATCGGAGGCTGCTCTCCTGATTGAGTAGGTCTCTGCAGCAGCTGCTTGTATTTCCTGTGCAGGCAGCTCTGTCCTTTGAGAACATGCAGAGCCAGGAAGTGCTCTGGCAACAACAGGGAGAGAATATGGAAGACTGCACCACTGAGCTAACCAGCACCTCCCCTCCCCTTAATGATGCAGTAAGTGGAGTCTGGAGGACCTGAGAGTTTGAGATGGGGAATGGAACAAGGAGAAGGGGAATGGAATGCCTAACTTGGGGGAAATAGTTGAACTTGAGGAATTGCTTTTTTGGGGGGTGGAAGTCTGCTTCATGATTTTTGAATTCTCAAACTATGCATTTCAAAATGTACTGAAAATATGTTCTGTACTGTGTGGCATTTGCAAATGGCAATAATTTATTAATTGCTTCCTGTGATACATGAAATAAGAAATTATTCTGAGGAATATCCAGAACTCCCCTCCCATACTTGTCCTCTGTAAAAATAAAATGTCACTTGTCTGCTACTAAGTCACTTGTGCTATTGGGTAACATCTGCAGAGGTGCTGAAGTGACTTCAGAGTCTAATTGTGTGATATTTTTTTTTATTATTTTATTTTTTTTAAGATTATCCATTGGCTTTGTTTTGTTTTACACCCAAAAAGCTGAAGTGCCCTTGAGAATATATCAGAGTGTTACCAGCAACTTCTTTGTAAAGGTGACCTGCAAACCTTTTTCAAGTGTGTTCACTTTTCAGCTTATGAGACTTTTGGTCCATGAAGATCCACTTTGGCTTTATTTTTGCCCAAACCATTGTTTTCTGATTTGTTTTTTAAAATAAGAATAGAGACTCTGAGCATCCCTATGGAAAAACATGTGCAACAGACCAAATGCCACCTTCTGCTAAAGCAGCTGTAAATAGCATTCTCTTCTTTTTTGTCATACTGCATTTACTTATACATTGCTACTTCCCAACACGGAGAATGACAAAGGTGAAACTGCATGTGCCACAGTCAAATATAAAGTTCTCAGGTACTGCAGTGATTAAAAACTGATACAGGCACTTGCGCAGGCTCTGAATGAAGGGGTCTCTCCTTGAGTGCTCTTTCCCACCTTCATGCACCTGTATGAGGGCATGACACATTCTGACCTATTTCTCTGATAGTTAACTAACCAACATGGTATGCATTTCAGAATGTATATTTAATTGTAATTACAGTAGTCACACTTCCAGTATTGCCAGCTGCAATATTCAAAAGACATGAGTCAGGACCATGAGATTTGCTTAAAATTAAAAATCATAAGACTGCAAAAAAAAAGAAAAAGTTTGAGGTATTTTTCTTGTCTTTTGATCCTGTAGGGTCTCACTTGGGTCACGTTTTTCAAGTTTTCTCCAGAGCCAAGAGAGCTAGAAATTTACTTTACATGAGAATCTGAGATTTCATTAAATCATGTGTTTCCAGGAGCTGGGGCTTTAAGTGAAAAGTCAAATACCACAAGACTCATGTTAAATGTGCAAAAGCTGACGATACTTCATTTTGCCTGGTGGTAGCTAGTGATTTAAATCATCCACTCAGGAAACAGATATCCCAGGACTCCTGTAAGTAAGTAGGACAGTGTGTATTTTGAGTTTGACAACTGTTTATACAGTTGATGTCATTTCTGAGAATATTCATTTGTTAAAGGTAAAAATACCCTTCTCACAAGTATTTACATTAGTAAAGCATGAGCACTCCAGTGTTTGGGATGTGAGCACTGCCAAACTGAAATTAAAATTTGAATGAATAGCTGGGACAATATTTCCCAATCTTTTCTTAGCTCTTGTTTTAAGTATCTGGAAACAGAGATTGTAAACTGTTTTGCAACTTTTACTACAGGCTCTGCCAGAGTCAGCATTATTATTTGGGGGCAGGCATGAATAACAATTTTTATGTTCTTCTCTGCTTTCTACCAAACTGACTTTTGTCTGCCATGATCATGCTCCTCTGCACAGGACCAGTTTTATGGGGGGGGGGGGGGGGGGTGTTGTGGCATGTCATTGGTAGGGTTTTTAGGGGCTCCCAAACTTAACTTGGCCATTGTTCATAAAATGGGAAGGATCCCTGGGGTATCACCAGCCCATTCTAATGCAAGAAAAATGGAAGCAAACTGCTGTGCTAGAATATTGGCATATTTACCAACACTTTCCTAAATGTCAAAAGACAGTTTTCCAAATAAAGTGGGGTTGTAAGTGGCCACTAGGAGCCTCCCCTTTTCTGCTGGAGGGTTTTGTGCATGTTGTTGGGCTATTTTTTTTAAGCTATTTAATGATAGATCTCCAGATTAGCTGTTATTTTCTCTGATATATATATATAGATATATATATATATATATGAGAAGATGTTTAAAATAGCCATTGATGGGTCATTTCCCCAAGATGTGTTGTTCTCTGCTGCTGGAGGATCATCCTTACATTGGTATGATCCTCTTGGGACTCTGTAGCTACAGGGGTTCTGGGAAATGTAAGGAGCATAAATAAAATAAACTCAGTAACCAGAAAGTTGTTTCTTTTTCTTGGTTATTCCTATTTTCCATTTCCTTATCCCCTCTCCTTTCTTATCTCTGTCCTGTTTCATACATCTCCAGACCATTTTTTCTTTCTTTCGGTCGGGTTTCTTCTTTTAGTCTCCTTTCTCTCATCGTCTTCCTTTGAAAAGCAACATCTCCTCTCCTCTCCTTTCCTTTCCCAGTCACACCATTTTATATTACCCACCCCTTTCTCTCTCTTATGTGCTGTGATCAGTTTCTCTTTGCTGCCCTTCTGTTGGCTTTGTCCCTTTTGCTGGCGACATTCTCATCTTTCTTTCTTTTATTGTCCCTCGGTGGCGCTACATTTTACCACTTACGAGCTTCAGCACTTTACAAACATTAACTGATTATGAATAATCATCACAACCCCCCCCCCAGGAGATAGATGAGTAGATCTGATTATCCCCATTTTATGGCGGGGGGGGAGGGGAACTAAGGCAGAAAAAGCTAAATGACTTGACCGAACTAATAAAGTTGGCATCACAGCTAACAAAGGAGTGCTCAGTCCTCTGCTTAGTCCGCTATCATGCTGCCTGTCATGCCCCTCCTTTTAGCCAGAGCTAATCCTCAAAGGAGCTAGTTTATCTGCAGGCAGCTGGGAGGAACTTGATGTGGCACAAATCCATGTAACACTCCTCCATGGCAGCTCTGTGAACTCACCGGAAGTTGTTCCAGAAATTGAGGGACTGAAAGTCATTAATTTCCAAGGCCTTAAAGTTCAGTCCTAGAATAGTGGGGACCGTGAATAAAATTTAACTTTTAGGAAAAAAATACTTTGCTAAGCTTTCTGCCCCAGTGTTTAATGTATATATTTTCGGCTATCATCACAATGACAACAGTCAAGCACATTTAAGGTGAAAAGTGAGGTTATTCTTGACTCCCACAACTCAGAGAGTTGCAAAGGTTGGCTCTCGGATTGGCTGATGGTAAGTGCTATAATACACACACATATATTTAGAAATTATATGGAAGCAGCCTGTAGCTATATAGCATGTAAATGCCAATGGTTCTCTTTCTGTTAAGAGCTTTCAGTTTTCACACTCCGTGTCTTTTGGTAAATTTCCCATTTTACTTATAGGCCATAGGGCTCTGCTTCTTATTGGAATGAAACTGACAGCATCCACTCCTTAGTTCATTAGCAAATCAAAGCAACACAAACTGATTCAATCTACCAGTAAACAGTCAGCTACACAGTTTTTTCCCAGGTGCCTTCTCCATTCAATGCATGCATATAGGATTCTGCCTCAGGCTCTAAAAGACTCAGGATTGGGCCTCTGTGATGTAGTCTCCCTGATTTGTCTTGGAATGAGACAATGATTTCCTTGTACTTCGGATTCTGTGTTTTAATTTCTCTCCTCTCTGTCTAGCCAATCAAGTCAGAACAACTCCGTCTAATCTGGTCTCATTTTCTGTTGCATACAGTGTGCTGAATGGACAAACCTTTAAATATGATGCAATTGGAGAGAGCTGCAATTTTGTCATTTCTTAACACTGTTTGCAAGGCCAAGCTCATCAAGCACAGAAAATGCTAAATTAAAAAAAATGGAGTGTAAAGTATTTATTGGTAAAACTGCCTAATCAGCCATTGTACTATTGGAGAACTTTGTTACAGAAAAAGGCAAAACGAGATGTAATGAAACACAGACAGCTGTTCTCTACTACCTGCTTACCCTCTTTTGAGCCACTTCCCCATGAACACTTGGAGGGCATGAGCATATCGGACCTCTGAATAAAGTAACTGACATATAGAGCAACAGTGGGTCTAGAGAACTTTATTGCAGCCCAACCCACTTCTGACAGAAACATCACTACCCAACCCGAGGAGGGGGGACCGAAGCCTGAGCCTGCCCAAGCCTGGTCACCCCAGGTGGGGGGCCCACAGCCAAAGCTTGAGCCCCACCACCCTGGGAGGGGAGGGGGGTAAAACCAAAGCCCAAGGGCTTCATCCCCAGGCAGGAGGCCTGTAACCTGAGCCCCGCTGCCAGCTCAGGCTTTGGCTTCGGACCCAGGCAGTGCGGCTTGGACTTCAGTCCCAGACCCCAGCAAGTGTAACACCAGCTCTGGTGACCTCATTAAAATGGGGTTGCAACCCACTTTGGGGTCCCAACCCACAGTTTGAGAACCCCTAGTCTAAAGTAGTCTTTTCCTGGTTCTGCCGCAGCTGAAAGGCAGTGGAAGTAGCAGGCTCCCCTAAAGATCATTTCTGGGAAACACCTAAATGGATACAGTGAGCCAGAAAATTGTCATCTAAATATCTGGGTTGGAACATCTTTGTTCAATCCGCTTTTGAAGATACTGGGAGTGGGGAGTTTCCCTTCAAAGGCAGTACTCATCTGGTGCTCAACCTTACGCAGTTTAAGTACCTTGCTGACCTAGGCTCTGTGTGAGTACCCAGTACTCACTAAAGACTTCATCTTGCATCATTGAAATCAATGGGTGCTTTCCCATTGACTTCAGTGGGTCCAGAATAAGACTCTAAACTTTAAAAATCTCATCCTGGCTTGCATTGGGCTCAGTGTAAAAACTGAGATGGATACTCTGAATGTAGCTTCTCTTTGACTATTTCAAAGTCTTTGGAGGACATTACGCAGTACAGTCTAGACACAGTCATGCTTCATATTGAGTACATATAGTTTATAAAGGGTTAATAAATGATTAATAGATGCAGTAAGATATTACACACATGAGCAGTGTGCATTATAGATGGTTATGAGACTATTAGTAGAGGATTTTATTGATGGCTAAATCATGGCTATAAGAAACTTGTCCTGTTGGATTCTATAACAATTGATTAACCTTTCATTAAAATATCTATTAAACATTTCTTAACCCGATATACATTTTTATAAACATATCCTTAATATAGCATGATCCAGAAAACTGCCAGCTAAATTCGGAAAAGTCAAATCCTGACTCCCATTGAAGTCAATGGAATTTTTTGTCATTGACTTCAATAGAGTGGGGATTTCACTCTTTTCCTCTCAGTGAACTTTTTCAAATATGCTTTTCCAACTTGAAACAGAAAACTCAGGCATCACATATATGACACAGGAAATGCAAATAAATGGCAACTCATTTCTGAACAAGAAAACACAAAATTAACTTTTAAAGAGAGATTAATTCTCAAGCAGAAGCTTATCAACAGGAGAATCGGAACATTAGCAAATCAAGTATGTATGATATACGAGACCTACTTTGCAGTAAACATTATCAGCAATGTCAATGTAATTACAATGTGGATGTAGTTTACTTTTGCCTGGCACTAGCAATTTTTCTTCATAATTTTCAAGGAAGTTTTAGAATTTCATGGATTCTAGACTTCAGAAACTTTTAGAATGTTCTGAGTTCTGTGTTCTGTTTATTCAACACCAAGATGTGCATAAAAACTGTTAGATCATAGAGATCTACAATAGGTATCACCACAAATAATATAATCCATGGTATATTTACTGCAAGATATGTGCTGGTCAGCTGGTGGTGCCACAGTCATGCTGTACAAATATCATGAAATGATCACATTTTCCAGTGAATTCTCATCATCCTCTGAATCTTTCTGCAATTGTTCAACAGATCTCTTGCAAGACCATATTCATAGATCCATAGAGTTTAAAGTTGGGGGTGGAGAAGAAGGAAATTGGACCATTAGCTCATCTAGTCTGAACTCCAATATATTACGGGCCATTAAATTTCATCCATTTATCCCTGTATTGAGCCCCAATAACTTTTGTTTGACAAAAACATATCTTCCAAAAGGGCATCTAGTTTTGATAGGAAGACCTCAGGAGATGATGAATCCACGACTACCATTGGTGGTCTGTTCCAAAGACCTATTTAGATAGCAATTAAATCACTATCCGGGAGTGCTGCCAACTCTCATGAACTTATTGTGAGTCTCTCCATATTTGTTATTTTTCTTAAAACCCTGGCTTCTGGAATCAGGGGATTGCATGAGAATTTCAGTTTTTATTTTAAAATGGGAGTAAGGTTCTAGCTCTTACTGTTGCCAGAAGAAATCATGAAAATAGGAAGGAAGCATATCCTAAAGATTCAAAAGCTAGAAGACAAATAAAATGGCCAATTTTTTTTTAAATCTCATTATCTGAAGATGTATGCATATGCGTTTTGTGTGCATGCCATTTAAAAGCCCAGTGAAAATTCAGGTTATGTATTTGTCTTGAAATAGTCCTTTACTGAAATGAAGGTCAAAATTCAAACACAGAGGTAGAGATTTTCAAGCTAAATATACATGGCAGAAAATGACCCCATTTAGGAGAAAATAAACTAGTCAAACTAAATCTGGACTTTGAAAACAACTTTTTCAAGTTAGACATATTCTGTAAATGTGGCAGTTGTTTGATTTGAGCCACCTAAAGAGTATTTGAATATTTCTCCCATTACAGCAGATTCCGGCTCAACACCAAGGAAGGTGATATCATTCCTCCTGACAGATTGTATAGTGAAAACAGAAGTCTGAATCAAGATCCATGCCAATGCAGCTGGAAGCCTTTGTAGCAGAGTAAATATTCTCACATTGAGCCATGAGTATAGAATGGACTTTTAGGTGTTGCTGGAAGACTTGAAACAAGCAGGCAAATTAATTTGTGTCAGGCCTCCATGGTACAGAATGGAAGGTCAAAGAGTTAATACATTTCTATGAGAGAAACTATATCAAGTTTGTTTTTTTTTTTTTTTTTTTTTAAATACAACACTAATTATACTTCTGTGAGCTTTTCATCTAGTGATCTCAGAGAGTCTTTGACACACTGAGGAATTAAACCTTACAACACATATCTTTTTGAGGCAGGTATTATCTCCACTTTACAAATGGAGAAACTGAGGCCCAGGAAGGTTAAGTGATGCACACAAGGAAACACTACAATCTGAGCTGGAAGTAGAACCCAGATCTGATATGCAGGTTTCCTGTGCTTTAACCACTGACTGTGCATTCATTCCTTGTACATCTTATTCATTTCAGGGCAAGATTTTCTCCATTCGTGTGCCTGAGAGAGGGCTCAAGGAGCAACTTTGTGCCCTGTGCGGCAGCTGGGCACAAATGCATTTTCGGTACTTCTCAGGATGCAAGGACTGCTCCTTCCATGTATCACCTGGGCACAAGACACGGGCAGAGATGATGCAGGGCCATGGCCCTGTCCCCCTATGAAAGGGCTAGTGGACCATTCTGTACCTGCTGAGGGGGCAATATAAGCATGTGCACCACCTTGCCTACTAGAGAGCCCTAGGAGGAACTCTTCTTGCAGCAGCTTCTGGGGAGTGAGACTCTAAATGCCCCCCTTGCCAGATGGAGGGAGGGCTAGATGAAGGCGTGTCTTCCCTATACCTATATACATATACACACACACGCACACTGATACCTAAAAAGAGCAGGCCCTGGTCAAGAGCAGGCCCTGCTGTAATCCTCTCTCACTGATTAAATGCTAATTGCAAAGGTGACTCCAATCTCTGGGGAAAGGTTGACTAGGTTTTATAGAATGCAACACATTGAGACAAAGATTATTATAACATGCAATGCTGCGGTTGCTTTTTGACAAGAGAAGGCAGGTTCTGGAGCGTATTGAGCCTATATAATGAGATACCAAAATGGTCTTGTCTGCTCAAAGTCCTGGGGCATGTTGCATTTGGGTAATTGTTAATTGGGCTGCACTCTTGAAGTGCCATTTGTCATAAATGGATGTGTATTTCTCATCTCCATTTTTGAGTTTGGAAAGTTAGCTACCTGCTTACAGCGTACAGTTCATCTTTTGGCTCCGAGGCAGAATAAATCAATTCCTGGGGATCTCTTTAGGAGGGCGTGACTGGGTTTTAAAAAAAAAAAATACAACAATACAGCTGACATGACTGTTATTGGAACACCATGCCTGTTTTTGTTGTATTTATTTATTTAATTTGGAATTTTTTTTTTGTTTTAAATGTGCCCAGCTGTAGACACAAAGTGTACTGGGAAAAAGGATGGAGTTGGTCTCTGGATCCCATATGGTATAAATCAAGTTCAGACAGTTCCCCTATAAATGCTCCTTGCTTCTTAGGTGTAAAACAATATTCTAATCCAGATGGTGGGATTGTTTAACCCCTGTTGTGGCAGAGGTTTGCAAGTTGTAAGCCTTGTCCCAGCAGGTGCAGATTCATCCTCTGGCAGGAGTATTTACTTTGCTAACCCTCAGAAATTCTGTCAGTGAGGAGGGAGGGGGAAGAGTTAAATTCTGCCCAAGGTTCCACAGGAGCCTTCCAATGGAGGCTGTCCAGCAAATCAGCTCGACCAGTTCATGCCCAAACACCTACTGCTGCTCTCCCCACAACGAACTTTGGACCTCCTGGTGGAGCAAGGATTGTGAGTGCTTTGTGCCTCTGTGACTCCCATACTGGGCAGACGTTCCTCAGCAGGGCTGCTTGTGCACTGGTCTGCACCAGCTCTGGATGAATCAAATCTGGAGCTCTCTAATGGCTTTCCTTTCATGACAAATATTTAGTTGTATATATAAACCAGACATTCTCTTTCCCTGTGGGCAAGGGTGGAACTGGTTAATTCTTAATATATTCTTCCAAAGATCCTATTACTGTTTGTGGCCATTCTGTATAAACTCCCTTTGGAGAAGATGATTAAATGTGATAATAATGTAATTTATTTGACTAGGTAAAAAGCCTAGAGTTATATAAATACTATCGCTCTTTGACAGTGATTAGGGTGGAGGTGGATTTTTCATTGTTAGGTTTTATTGTTTCAGTGTGGATTTTTCAATGTGTTATTTCTCTGACCTCAATTCCATTCAATGTTTGCATGAACCCAATGCATCTGGCAGCTGCTGATTGGCTTGGTTGACTGAGAACAGATAAATGAGCAGTTGAGGGCAGATTCCCAGTATGGGCGACTCCTTACAACCTACTTCCCAGATACTGTGGCACCCTTACTCTTTCCTGCAGCGAAGGGAGCTGGAGAGGATATGGCCAGTGCACATGAAGCTCAGTGATTCCCCTACCCTAAAGAGCTGTTCTAAGATGAGGCTGAGAGACTGCTGTAAAATACACTTGGGACAGAGATGGAGGAAATCTAGGAATAGGACTGGAGAGCTGCATACAGCTCCTTTGCAGCTCCCCATCAGCTGTGCCAGCACTTACTGGACACTGGTAAGGTTCCAGCCCTGGATGTGGATGTTCTTCCGTTATTTGAGATGTGTATCCTTAAATGTCTAAACTCTAAAATGGGCCAGATTTTGTCTCCATGTTCTGCACATAGAGGGATCCCTCTGTGAGCATATCTCCTCCCTCTCAACTAAGATATTGTGTGTTGTTGGGTCAGGCACCTCAAGAGCACAATCTCACCCTTCCCAGTATCTACACTATGTGGGCTGCAAGCTGGGATGGGATGCACATCTTCTGCTATCAGTCCTGCTGAGATTATCTGGGAAAATTAATGTGTCCAGTAATATTGCCTTTCCCATTGAGACCCCTTAATAGCATAGAACCTGCTGGGGTTGGGTGGGAGAAAAACAGGACCCAGGAGCAGTTGTGTTTCAGGAGAGTCCCTGGTACCACAGCTCTGTTGAAGCCGCATCACCAGGGAGTAAGCTGAGGGGACAGTAGGAAATCAGAACAAGTGCAGACATGATCCTATGAGTGAATGACTCCAACCTCCTGCAGATCCCTGGGCTCCTTATAAGATGGAGCAGGAAGAAGTTGAGGGAGATCACAGTTCCCAAAATTCCCTAAATTCAAGCTTCATATTAACCAGTTTTACAACAGTAGAGAACCCTTGGTCTTCATGGCATGTGAAACATCCAAATTAGCAAGTGCTTCTTATACCTATTGTCTTGGTGCTAGGACTTTTCTGCTGGGATCAGTACTCTTAGAGGTGCACATGCTGATGGTTGTTAGTCTGTGCTCACATCTGCAACTTAGGTTGGAGAATTTTTCTCTTTACCGGTTCTTTGCCAAACTGTCACTGTTTCATAATTATGTGACATGCTCAATAATTCACAAAGCTCTCCGGGGAAGGGACCCTTTGAGCAATGCCCAACACAATGAGGCCCCAATCCTCAGTGGGGCCTTTGTGCACTGCCATACTACAAATGATTGATAATTACAAAGAACAAAGCTGCAGTATAGAAAAGCAATAAGAACATACCAATCCATTGAAATAGCTGAGTTGTTGGTTGTTTTGAAAGTGTTTATTACTTTATTGAGTTTGATCAAATCATTATCAACTCAATAGACTAACCAATTGCCTTGGAGAAAACAACTTTTCATTTCCTTTGAGGGCCAAATTGTGATACCGTTACTCACATTGAATAATAAGCTATGTGTAGTCCCATTGAAGTTACTCCATAAATAGTGCCATTAAAGGTGCTACTTATTGTAAGTAAGGTATCACAATCTGGACCTGAATAAATTTGTAGCCAAATGTTTTATAAATAGCTCTAAAAGTTTTTTGATGTTTTGAAATGTTTGAACTTTTTTGTCCAAGTAACTACCTCCAGTCTAATTAAGGGTCCAGTTTCGGACATATTGAGTAAAACCTTTACTACACAACCATTCCCATTGAAATCATTGACTCATCATAGAATCATTGAGTATAAGGCCAGAAGGTACACCCAGATCATCTAGTCTGACCTCCTGTATGTCACAAGCCACCAACACCACCCAACCATCCACACAATAAAGCCAACAGACACAAGTATTCTAATATACCTACACCTATTACATATAAACATAAATAGGGTGGTTTCTCTGTGTGAGTAAGGATAGCAAAATCTGGCCTATAGAATTTAGAGCCTTCTTAAGGTTTTCCCATCCCTACCATCTAACCCCATTGGATTCATGTGAGATACATAAATTATAGAGCCTGGAAAAGAGATTTTGCTTGCAGAGGTTGTGGTTTTGCAAGAAAATATACATACAGCACAAACCTTTCACTGGTCATCACCACAAATCCCCAGCTTGCCTAGACTTTATAGACCTCTTCATACAGTTCATTCTAGTTAACAACAACCTTAGCAAGGTTTTTTTGTATAAAGCAAATCTTTAACAACAACCAAATTATAGTGTGACAAGACTCACTAGTTATGCCATCCATCTAAAGTAACTGCTATAAACAGTTAGTAACAGTTAGCTATAAAACAAGCATAGACAGATTCTCTGTGAAGCTACTTCACAGCTTACCTAAATCTGAACACTGAACAACCCGAAGATGGCACTGACAGCGGAATGGACATACTGCTCCGGGTAGGTATAGGTCAGGACTGTCTGTTGGAAGATCAGCAGATCCTTCGTCTTCTAGCATAAACTCAAATAAGCCTTTTTGGTGGAATGGTTTGGCCCAGCATACTGGCAGAAGCAGGAGGAAGAAGACAGCCACCTTCATGGTTTACTTCATCTACTCAGAACAGAACCAGTGAACCTAGGAGTCAAATCAAAGGTTTAAAGAATGGTAGCATACTATCATTTCTGCAAAGCTCCTTTCCTAAGAAGATACACAGCATGTCTACCAATTACATAAATGTGTGACTGTTCATTACAGATAGGCCACTTATATTACATGGGTCGGAGAATGTTAAATACTTGTCAAAAACACTTTTTACAGAGGAGGTTTAGGGTAATTGTAAACACATCTGTTTGCATTTATTAGGAACAAGAAGCGTTGTCAACATTATTAAACAAAACAGTCAACACAATAAGCCACGTTTTCCATTTGTCAGTACTTAGCCACCGTAGCAGTTTGAGTGTGTGCTTTCACTACCAGTTGTTAGCTATGAGTTTGTTCCTTTGGGGATGAACCTGAGATTCTCAAATCCACCATAATGCATATTTCATGTCTTGTAATTTTTTTTAAGAGCCAGCCTGTTGTATGTGTTTTAAATTATAGCCCACCGAGGCTGATTGGGAAATGAAACAAGATCTAGATATTAGGAAAAAAACTTTTAGCTGCTTAAGTTGTACTTATTTCCCAGTTTAAATAATATTATGAAGCTTCATTTCATGTTGGTTTCTTCTTGGCCTCCTTTCCAATTATTTGGCTTAGGGTATGTTATTTTATAACTATATCGTGTAAAAAAATCTTTTGCTTTGCACTGCGGAAGCATTTGAACTCCTGCTTATTTTTTGTCAGCACATTTTCTAATGAGACTTAAGGGGCCTGATCCTGCAAACATTTTTTTCCACAGGAGCAACTTTGCTCATGTGAGTAGTCCCATTGGACTCAATGAGGAAAGCTACATAAGTATGTGTTTTAGGACTGGGCCCTAAGTTAATTTCTGCAAGTTCTAGAATATATGGCATGCATTGTTCAGTATTGAGGGAAATATATTAAGAGTAATTTTCATATTTTATGGTAGGTGATTACAAATTAGTTAACCCCGGAATAGTTTCTCTTTTCACCATATGCAATATACAGAGAAAGTTATCTTGAAAAATCCCTCATGGGATTAGGAGCCTTTTCTTACATTAGTAAATGTAGTCCCAGATAGAAGTTATAACTATATACAAAAATAAGTGTTCCTTTAATTGTTTACATCAGTAACTCAGCAATACAAAAATTCATTTCTGAAATGAATTAACTAGAAACCAGGCACTGTATATTGAGGCCTCTCTTCAGAATATTAGAACTTCAAATTACGGTACTATTAGAGAGCTGGTGGTAGTCTAAGGCTAGATGGATTCGCATGTATCTAGCTCTATGCCTCTGTTACGTAATTTGCATAGAGTAACTCCCAGAATGCAACATCACAAAACATTTTACCCTTTTTTTTAAGCAGATGACAAGTCTGCCATACAAAATATGCTAATATTTTAAAAATATAACTGAAGCCTCTCTAATTTAGCCATTCTATGACCAGATTGTGATACTATCAAATATGAGTAAGGATATTTTACTCTGTAAATAATCCCTTTGCCTTCCGTGGGACTTAGGGTTCACCTGGAGAAAGGTATTATTCAGTGTGATTATGTATATTGCAATATGGCTTTTAATTAGAAGCATTTTCCTTTCCTGTAGATTCTGTAGCGTGCCATCAATAGTAATCCAATTTATCCCCATAGCGGGTATTCCAGTAATAAGGAGTACTCTGTGTGGTGAGCCTGCACAATTATAAGTATGAGAGAAAGTAAGAAAAATACAACAAAGTGGCATTAATCCATGACAATTTTCTTAGTACTACTACATCTAATACAGCACATTTATAATTTTGGAGTGGAGGGTAGTAAAATGACAATACAGTTTCCAAAAATATTCTGTACCATGGCATAAGGAATTAAAGTCCTAATTTATTGCCATTTATCATAACATGTTGTATTGTAAACAACAGAAATATTAGCAGAGCAAAAACAAATGTTCTGAATTTTCATTAACTTCGATATGCCATGTGAATCAGATACACAAGAGAAATGCCATGATACTGGCATTCTATGGCTGCTTTAAAGAGGTTCTCCTGGGTATAAAGTAAACTGTTTTTGACCCATTAATATTTTGATCCTGTTCCCATTGATCCCAGAGGTAAAACATCCATTAGTTTCAAAGAAAGCAGAGTCAGGATCCTCTACTGGAAATAAATTGTCAGACAAACAACACAGAGGCACTTTTCATATTTTACTCATGCACACTAATATATATTGATGACATATATATCAGCTAAATACTGTCATAGGGCCTTATCCTGTAATCACTACACAGCCAAGACTTCTAATGAGTTCAATGGGAGTCTTGCGGGAGTGAGAACTGCAGGGTTAGGGCCATAATGGATGTTATGGGGCTTAGATAATATATATATTGCATTAAGGACTCAGTGGGGGAAAATCATATTAATGAAAAATAATCAGAAGATAGGAATATATATATATAACAAAACAACAACCATTTAAAAATCATATAAAAGAAAATTGTCCTGTTAATAAATGTTCACACTTCATTTAGAAAGGAAGAGGGAAAGATAGATTGAATTGAATTTATAATGGTTTGCGATGTGGTATTTGGGTTTAGAGCACAAAACTGTTTACATTTGCATTAATTATATGTACACAGTGAGGAAGACTTTTCCACAAAAGCTACATCATTTCACGTCACCAGAAACCACTGTATTGGTGGTCGTCTTGTTACCCTGCATTAAAACTAATGAAAAAATGACCACTTTCTGTCAGAAGAGTTTCTTATAACATCACAAAATTTTACTTGAATGAAATGTACAATGAAAAAAAAATTCCTGGACCACGTGTCTTACCTATTCTGTATACAAAACAATAGGTGTGAAAACCCAGTAGTTGGGATTTCAAAGTAGCCTGAATGTCCATTGACAGGAGTTCCAGCTCTGTAGGAGTTTTGTTTTTCAACTCTTTCTTTCAGAGCCACCTTCTCTAAGAGGTGTAGTCCATTGTTTATATATGTTAACATACCACTTTCTAATTTTATAAAGACATTCATCAAGTCTGTATAACTGTACATCACATTGTTTTGAAGTTGAAAATATTCTGAATAAAGTTTAAAATGCATAGAAAGAAAGACTGCAAAATTTCACTCTGTCTTTTGCAACCAGAAATGTAACTATTCATACATTCCCTCCCCCCCACACATACACACTATATCATATACTCTAAATATATGCCTACAAACACAGAATATATTGCTGCCAAAGTTCACAGTAAGAAAAAAGGAGTATAGCATTACTTCTACACATCAAAACAAAAGACAGCAAAAATCAAATGAACAATAGGAAATGTACTCAGTCCTTGAGAACATATTCTGCTTCTCATGTTCTCAAACAACACAAGTTCAGGGTACAACATTAACATTGCTAAACATTTAGTAGGATTTTTCTTGCTTCTCCCAGTAAAATGCAACCATTTTTGCTTTAGACTTGACTGAAGTTTTATTAGTCTGAAGCATAGTTCAGGACAATGATTGAAAGCCATACCTTTTTAATCCAGGGATTTGCAAGAGGAGCTCTCAAAGCTGAGATGTAATTAAACTAAATATTCAGCCCCGGCAAAGGACCTGCAGGTGTGGAAAGGAGGAGGGGGTAGGTTACTGCTCAGTGACTGTCACTTGGTGGAAAACCCTCCTGCTTCTATTCCACAGCACAGTTAAAAAATAAGGTTTCCCTCAATGAACACAATCCAGGCTGACACCCACATTAGATCATATGGTAATGATATGTCTCCTGTATTGTAGCCAAAATCTTTATCAGCCCCCTTTTTTTTTTCATTTGCTTTAGTTCTTTTTCATCTGTTTAGGATCCCAAACTGCTTGTACAGTACAACACAGAAGCTCGATTGTAATTCATCTTACTTATTTTCTTAACTTCCCTAAAACATATATTTACCAGAGTTTTTTTCTTCTGTTTTAACCATGCTTATCTGAATCATTGACTGGAAAAAATAGGTTGGCTATTTTTCTTGTTTATAGTCTGTATAACTCAAGGAAATGATATAAAATTAATCTTGGAGTTAGTCAAAATGTAGATTAGCAGCAGAAAAAAAAGTTTGAATAGCCTTAAGTTAAACTATTTATACAAATACTAACCTGCCTCTGCAAATGTTACAGCCATTGCATGAACCAAGTAGTTTAGCTAAAGAATATAATTCCATACATTTTTAAAAGATTGCAGTGTATTCCTGACTGTATATGAAAAGCCTGTTGCTTATTGTTTTAATTAGTGGAATGATTTTAACATTTGTGGTCAGAAATGTTTCATATAAACAGATTTAAAAGTGCATTTTCACCAGAAAGGAAATTAGCTTAAACTCATTTTTGGTACTACAGTGGGGCTTTAATAGAACACAAATGTGACTTATGATGTGTCTAGCTCACTATTTAGATTTATAAGTTGATTTAGTAATCTGCAGCTTTATTTGATGTAAATATCATCAATTGCTGAAATCCAGTTCTGCTCTGTTTTTAAAACTCCAATATACTAAAGGGAGCCCAAATATAATAACTGATATTTATTTAGTAACCTAAAAGCAACATGAGCATGTGTAAATTTACTATACTGTTGGCTCTTCTGTCTAAATACTGCAGATTTATGTCTCTGTTTTGACTTGTACCCTCTCTGTTTGCCCTTAGGCTGTGACCAGGTGCAAATCTGAAATCAAAGTCCGTGAAATGTGAAAAGATGTTGAAAAGAAGTTTTGAATTTGTAGAATCACAATAATCACTTGAAGATCGGTCTCTTGGCCTGATTGAAAAAGAAGATGTTTTAAAAAAAAATCTTCTCGTTGCATTCTCTTGGTAGAAAAAGACACAGGGGAACAATTCACCTTTATAGATTTTTGCTGCAGTCAGTAGCAGTAATCAGATATTTTTATGTTAAAATATTCTACTTTTACATATTTCACTGGCAAAGTATGGATCATTTATCCCCTTTCTGAATCTGAGTCAGTGAAGGAATTTTAGGGAGTCAAATTCTTTCCTTATATTAACCACAGGGCACAATAACTGGTAATGATTTAGTTGTAACATTTTGATATGCATGATTAGTTTTGCTCTCAGCTTTTTATGTTTATAATGCAGCCTTACCTTGTTCAGAGGTGTCACTGTTAGATTCACCGAAATTTTGGCTGCATTTTAGTAATTTCAACTAGTCAAATCTCTGTCCACCTGCATCAGCTGGTTACAAACATTTCAAAGCAGGATTTTGATGGACAGCAGGTCAACAGTGGGGCAACTGAACTTGTCATCTTGAACTTTTGCCTCAGGGTGAACTTACACCCTCCCCCACTAAAACCTAAAACAATTGCGCTGATAACTATTAGAAGGGTGAAAGGTACTAAATTAGTTATAGCTTTTTCTCCTTGTTATCGGAAAGTGGGGGATGTGAAGGAGCACAGTGTCCCATCCTTCCTTTTCCCCTCCAGGCTTTGGGGGAACTGAGATCCCTGCAACATGCTGCCTCCTCCTCACTGGCTGGAGAAATGGAGATTAGAGTGGGAGTAGCAGGACCAGTTGTTATCTGGCTGGAGAGTTTATAGGGTTCCAAGCCTCCTTAGGTGGAGTAATACTGGCACAGTTAGAGAAACAATTGTCCAAGGTGGGAGTACCCTATCAGCCTCCTTTCTTCTGCAGGAAGATCTGACCCACCTGGTTCCCTCCAGGAAGCACAAAGAGGAAAAGATGGGAGAGCTTACCACTTCCAGTTTTTCCTTCCTTCCAGGGGTAAATGGAAATCCTGATGCTGGCATCCTCTTTCCTAGTCAGCCATTCAGTTTTCTCTGGACTCTATGCCAGTTTCCTCTCCCCTCCTAGAACTCCATAGTGGGGAGGATAGTTGGGAGCGCAACAGTCGCTCCATTATACAGATCCATACTAAGAGTACATCTACTCGGCACACTCCTTATGGCTTCGTATAGATTACATACACCTCCCCCAGCAGGGATATAAACTGCAGTGTAGATGGTGAGACATGGCATACGCAAGTAGAGAAAGACACATGTGAACCATTAGGGTAGGAACCTACACGGCTCTCCATCCCCAAGCAGAGCGATATTTTTAGCTGGATAGTGTCCCGGTTCCTCCCTGCTGCCAGAGCCTTTCACCATGATAGGGAAAGGCTGCAGCAGTAAGGAAAGGCTCTGGCAGGGGGGAGGCAGTAGGGAAAGTGTCCAGGAGCTCCCTATTTCTGGAGCTTTTCCCTGCTGCCTTCCTCCAACTGGAACCTTTCACTCGTGTGTGGACACAGCCTGATTTTCACAGCAATATGTAGATACACATGCCCTGCACACACCTCACTAGTGTGCTGTGTAGAAGTACCCCGATGCACAACACACTTTTCCTTGGCTTGCTGTGGGCCTACTTGGGGACATGGACTCCTTTCTGATATCTGTTTTTCCGTATCACTGTTCTCTTCCCCATGTCATGTCCTATCACACAAGTTGATGCAATGTCAAGTCACTGCCTTACATCAATACACATGATGACCTACAGCCACCAGAATTTGTGAGCTCCCCCCCAGTCTGTTAATCACTGCTTAATATTTTTGTCATGATTTGAATAAGTGGTTTTTACAAGAGTCAGTGCTCCAAACAAAGACCTAGATGGCTAAGTTTCCTCTGCGGAGAGGCTAGACTTTCAGATATTAAGTACTGACTTCCAAAAGGTTCTAGCCAAATATTCCTTATTGTTATTTTTCTTATAACAAAATTATTTCACATCATCTAAAAAGACAAAGAAATGGTTATGAGTAATAAAGAGAAGGGTTCAGAATGAATAGGCAATGGACAGGAAATATTTTTTATATATCTGTTGCAGGAACAACAGGGCATTATGTCTTTTGGTGCTTATTTCATATCCTGTCCCATTATCAGTTAGTTCCAGAAGGATGCCCCATGGTTTTCAAGGTATTTGGTCAAACCTCTGAATAGATCTCCCCTTCCTCTCTGCCTCCCAGTTTAGCTATGTGCCCATTCCTCTTGTCTATTCTGCAACTTTCTGTAAAAATTTCTTACAAACAGTGTAATAAGCAGCTCTTAACTATGGTCAGTGAAGTATCTATGGAATAAATGTGGTTCTATATTTATCCAGGCATGGCATGACAAGGTAGTTGAAGACACAGAATTGCAATTGTTGGATATTCTGGATGTAAAGTGTTCCTTCATCTGTTCTGTCATCTCAGAGCTATATTTCTGAAGTTTGTGACAGTTCTGCAGGTCACATATGGCTGAGGTCTCCCATTTTGTCATTTGCCAACAGTAGGGTTATGTATTGTCTGCAGCCATGGAGAGCACTTTGAATAAAGTTGAATGAAATTAATGCCTTGCTCCTCCCAAACTATGACCGAGATTTCCTCCTCCTCTGAGGAACAGGAACTCTGCCTTCTCCGTGGTATTTCCCTGTAACCCCAGGCATGTCCCCATACCCTGCAGCATGTGCTCCCTAAGTCTGGGGTCTGTGTGGATGGAACATGTGGAGACTGGATGGGCCAGAAGGGTAGGAAAATCATCCTTTCTCTGGCCTTCCCAGGGAGTAGCCTCTTATGGAATTGCTCCTGACAGAGCCCTTTCCCATGGGAGGGCATGATCTGGCCCTAGAGTATTTGGCACCTACATTCCTCTCCAATATGGCCTGAGCCAGATTGTTTTCCAGCCATCACTGGTTGAGGAAGAGCTGTTACAGTCTCACCACTCATTGTGATTGCTAATTCCCTGATTTTAGTATTGGGCCCACAGGAGAGAACCTAAGTATGCACTCCTTATACTTCTACCAGAATATAACTTAACTCCCAACTGCACATTTTAACAGCACTCTTACCTATCCAGCTTCTCCAAAAACATGGTTGGATAGGTATAACTACCCTTGACTAGCAAGAAATCCACAAATAGCAAGGTTTCTCCTTATTACTAGCTATGGTGGCAGGAGAGAGAGGGTGCAGAAGTATGTGTGAGACAAGCAAAAGAGCACTTTACTCTCCAGTTAGCTAGGAATCCATATGTGAAAGCAAACAGCTGCTTGTATATGGGATCAGGTAGTACCCTGTTTCCCATGAGCTGGGCTACTGACAGAGGGAACGCTGTTGCTCTGAGCTGACTCACATGTGAATGTCAACACCTCAGAAAACCCCTATTAGCAGGGGTTGGGGATAGTAGATTCTGTCCCAAAAAAAACACTGTGGGGTGGGGAAAAGCAGGCAGACTGTGACTGGAAGCCTGAGAACACCTTATCAGGAAACAGTGGTGGTGAATGGGAGCCGGGAAGAAAGGTTGGGAGGGATGTCAGGGGAGCCTGAATTGGAGAGAGAATGAGAGGTCAGAGTCAGGCAAAAGGAGCAGAATCTCAGGAGAATAGCTGTTTTCATGAGATTTTAGTCATTTATTTCAGGGTCTGGTTTTGGAGGTGTGACGTTGTGCAGTCTATATGGTTTTATAAAAACATGATAATAAGTGAATATAATGTAACTGGGATAGTTTTAGAAAAATATGGTAATAAGTGAATATAACGTAACTGGGATATGCTTCATGCAAAAGGTCTCTTGTAAGGTATCATTACAAAGCTTATAATCTACTGAGTGTGATCATCCGATTTGTATAAATGTACCACTCTTGTATCTAAAACTAGAAATATAAAATATAACTCTGAGGGCCTATTGTAATTATGCAAAGTGTGGGCCATTAATGATGGTTTGGAATCTTGATGACTCCCATTAACAAGGACCATCATCCGCAGATGGCTGTGTTTACCTGTGAGTCTTCCTGTATATGTGTGTGCTGGCAAGTGGGCAATGAAGTCTTGCAGTGACATGTGATCATGTCACCTGAACTGGAATCCATCTTTAACCTGGTGCTTTTCCAGTGAGGGGGGGTGGAAACCCAGAGGGACAAAGGGTTCCCGCCTTATGCAAAAGATATATAAAGGGGTGGAAGAGAACAGAGGGGGAGAGAAGCCATCATGAAGAATCCCCTAGCTATGACCTGAGCTGCAACAAGAGCTGTACCAGGGGAAAGAATTGTGCCCAGGCCTGGAAGGTGTCCAGTCTGAGAAAAAGCTTACTGAAGCATCTCTAAGGGCTGGTCTACACTGGGGGGGGGATCGATCCAAGATACGCAACTTCAGCTACGCGACTAGCGTAGCTGAAGTCGAAGTATCTTGGATCGAATTACCTGGGGTCCACACGGTGCGGGATCGACGGCCGCGGCTCCCCCGTCGACTGCGCTACTGCCGCTCGCTCTGGTGGAGTTCCGGAGTCGACGGTGAGCGCGTTCTGGGATCGATATATCGTGTCTTAACGAGACGCGATATATCGATCCCGGATAAATCGATTGCTACCCGCCGATACGGCGGGTAATGAAGACGTACCCTAAGGGTGAGATTATCTGTATTCAGTTTGATTAGACATAGATTTGAACATTTTATTTTATTTTGCTTGGTGACTTACTTTGTTCTGTCTGTTACTACTTGGAACCACTTAAATCCTATTTTCTGTATTTAATAAAATCACTTTTTTCCTTATTAATTAACTCAGAGTATGTATTAATACCTGGGGGAGCAAACAACTGTGCATATCTCTCTATCAGTGTTATAGAGGGCGAACAATTTATGAGTTTACCCTGTATAAGCTTTATACAGGGTAAAACGGATTTATTTGGGTTTAGACCCCATTGGCAGTTGGGCATCTGAGTGCTAAAGACGAGCACACTTCTGTGAGCTGTTTTCGGGTAAACTTGCAGCTTTGGCGCAAGTGATTCAGACCCTGGGTCTGTGTTGGAGCAGACGGGAGTGTCTGGCTCAGCAAGACAGGGTGCTGGAGTCCTGAGCTGGCAGGGAAAACAGGAATAAAAGTAGTCTTGGCACATTGGATGGCAACTGCCAAGAGGGTTTCTGTGATCCAACCCGTCACAGGAGGCAAATAGGTCTTGCTGGGTGAGGGAGGGAGGGAGGTTCAGATTAAAAGTAAAACTTTTATTTTTAATTTTGGTGACATTAGGATCCTGAACCAGACATCCCTAGTCATCCCAACTCTGCTTTGTAGATACCTTCTATAGGACTGTTACACCATTTCATACAATTGTTCAAGCAATGTGCCTTGCGTGTCCTCTATTAGTCAGGGGTTATGAACCAGTGTCCAAAAATGAGCCACACATCCTGTGCAGCTACACATTGCTTAAGAACCTTGTACCAGACTATGAAAACTGTGAACTGCTGTACCAATAGGTCAAGTCCCTGATCTCAGTTTTAGTCATAGCAAACTTCTTGGTTCATCCGAAGTTAATTATGCTTGAGTTAAGTCCCTGTCCTTTTGAATCAAAGAGCCCAGCTAGTGTGCCCCTACAGTAGGGTTCTTGTGCGGGTAGATATTAGGATGATAATGTGTGCATGTTGCAGTCTAGTGGGGAAATGAATGATTTCCAGGAGTGGATCCACCTATACTGAGTCCTGTGAACTGCAGGTTCTTTGGTAGTGTAAGCAATACCATCACTGAACTTACTGCTTTCATTCTGGTTATTTGACTTTTTTATGGTACCAGAGCTCATTTAAAAAAATTCTGAATCAGACACTGATGACACAAATGCAATTTTTGTTGGAACAAAATTGTGCATTGAGGCTCAAATGAAAACCAGGGGCTTCTGAGCCTAGGATTTTGTAAACTTGCATCTCTCAAATGTGAGGAGTAATTGCATGTGAGGTGAGGATCACCACCACAGAAAGTTAAGTTCTGGCCGGGGGCTCCATAGGAATCCTGCCAATTGCATCATAGGCTGTGTATCAGTAAACTCATACTGACCTCCAAAAGTTGGGGGACTGGAAGCCTCAGGGCTTTGGGAATGGAATAGACGTACAACATTTTGCTTCTAATTTCTGCAATGAGATGCATCACAGGGTGGTGGAGAATGGAGATCAAAAGTTTTTGATATCGGATAGCTGTTGTGTGTCCTACATGAAAATGAGTTGAGTAGTCTCAGCCCAGTTTCCAGTGGCCATGTGTCTGCATTTTTAAAAAAACACTCTGAATAGGGAAAAACTGACACTCTGATCAGCGAGGCCAAGAACTAAATAAGCACAGGGACTAATCTAACATGTTACCTTTAGATGTTAGTCCTGCAGGTCTAGACAGAGGCACACTAATGGGTCAGCAACTTTCTGTGCTGTTACTCATGTTGTATCAGCTTTCTGAGTAAATAGAAAGCTTCAGTCTCCAGGGCTCTCAGTTCTGTACCTTCCAAAAGCTTAATGTTCACAAAATGTAATCTAAAAAAGAAAAAATCTAGGTAACTTGAAATGTCATGTTAAACTAAGTTACATTTTATAGTAAGCTGGTTCCTTCATTACAATTGCCAGCTGGCATCACTCAAAGTTTACAACCACAGGGATCTTTAGGTTTCCACAACATTTCCGGTTGTCTCGACTAGCACCCACTACACTGCTTGTCTCTCCTCACATACAAAACCCTAGTCCTGATTTTTAAAATATAAGATGGCAGATCTCTGTATGTACAGCAATATTTAACCAGGCAGGATAGTTTCTTTTGGAGAAAAGGGGATAGAATTCACACTTTTTTTTTCAAAGTAGGCCAAACAATTCCAAGACAACTATTCAATCTAGCCTCAAACTGCAATAAATATTGTATAAACTTTTTTTTTACAAAGCAGTAATATGATCCTATTTTTCCTTTGAAAAATATTTGCAAATATTTTTTTAAAAAAGATTTAGACCTGAAATCCAAGAATGTGAATTTTCATTTTTAAAAGCCCCCTGACCATTAATTACAAACCTACATTTATATTGTAGTTTCATTTTTTTATTAAATATGTTCAGATATACTTTCACAAAATAATCCATAAAAATCATCCCAGATTAACTGAACCTTCCTCTAAGTTTTAAACAGTATTTTTTAACAAATAAAAAAACATCTCACTGTCTCCAACAAACTTGATGGAAACATTTCATACATTTTGATAGCACTACCAGTTCTCCTCTTAAAATGAAACATATACATTGAGAGTTTCTATTTAAAAAAGAAACAATATAAAGAAGCTACTTGCTCTGGGTAAGGAGTTGAGAACTAGTCAAAGAAAGCTCTCTAATCAGCTCTCTCCATGACAATGATCAGTTCATGAATATGAAGCCTGATTCAAAGCCCATTGAGATCAATGGGACTCTATCCATTGACTCAATGGGCTTTGGATCAGGCCCAGAAAGTATACAACATATAGGTCCTGATCCCAGAATGGTCTGTAACATGAATTTAAGTATATGTATATAAGCAATCCTGATTACTTTGATGGGATTATACACTTATTTAAAGCTAAGCATGGGCACAACTGTTTTTCTGAATTAAGGCCTCCTAGGATAGGTCTATAGGCAATAAAACACCTGTGGCTGGCAGGTGTCCGCTGACTTAGGTTCATGGGGCTCGGGGCTATAAAATTATAGTGTAGACATCTAGGCTCAGGCTGGAGCCCAAGGTCTGGCTCCCTGTGAGGCAGGAGGATTCCAGAGCCCAGGCTCTAACCTGAGCCTGGATGTCAACACTGCAATTTTATAGCCTGACAGCATGAGCCCTGTGAACCCGAGTCAGCTGACACAGGCCAGCTGCTTGTGTTTTATTGCATAGCCATAGAAGAGAGTTGGTTTTTTTTCCTTATACACTTAAACCTTTACAGAACTCTGGCAGATAAATGTAATTTACACCCTCTTTAAGGCACATTTACATTGCCAGAGTGTGAAAAGGATCCTTCATATAACTGAGAGTCAGGCCCTATGGTACCTGCTGTAGTGCAGTGTTTAGTAGGACACAGGTTTCCATTTCTTGGTAAAAGGACAATTTAACATCTCTAAGGGCAGGTCTTCACTACGGGGGGGGGTCGATTTAAGATATGCAAATTCAGCTACGCGAATAGCGTAGCTGAATTCGACGTATCGCAGCCGACTTACCCCACTGTAAGGACGGTGGCAAAATCGACCTCCGCGGCTTCCCGTCGACGGCGCTTACTCCCACCTCCGCTGGTGGAGTAAGAGCGTTGATTCGGGGATCGATTGTCGCGTCCCGACGAGACGCAATAATTCGATCCCCGAGAGGTCGATTTCTACCCACCAATTCAGGCGGGTAGTGTAGACCTAGCCTCAGATCCAGAGTAAGTGTAGTGTCTGCACATTGGACTATCTGCAAACAAAACAGCATCTATCCTGTAGGTACAGTCAATGCAGATGTTACAGGGAAACTCCGAACTAAATAGCATCTAACTTCCAGGCTACAATATAAACAAAAATACAAGCCAAAACCTAGAAAACTTTAAACTATTCTGTGATTGTGAACGTTTCTACAGAACTCCGAAGTTCTACGTATTTTAAACACTTCTCCCTCCCTCCTCCATCAATTTTTTTTAAAGCAGCTGTTCACATCTGTGACCCTGTTCAATCTCTTCTTCCCCTGACTTTTTTCTCATATTAAATTGTTTTAACACTTGCTGCAACCACTCTGCAGGCCATGAACAGACACCAGGCATTGTGCAAATTGCCCCACTGAAAGCAGAACTTGGGAGAAGCATCTCCCACTGGAGCTGATTCAAACAGCATAGAGGAGAGACAGACAGCAGGAACAGGGTGAAGAACATTTAACATGATGACAAATGGCCGTGGCCGTGTGTCCAAGTCTCAAGAGCCAATTGTCAGTGGTTTTCTTTTTTTCTTTTCTTTTCTTTTTTTTTTTAATGAAGAACAGTCACAGAATAGTGTTTTTGCTTCCAAACATGTGAAAGGTGTCCATCTCACAGACAAAGCTAGAAATGTTGTTACACTAGTTCTGAGACAGTCGGCACTCATCATTCCGGACAAATGGAAAGAGAGACAGGATGCAAGGGTTGTGGTTTAATTAGGTCACAACTTTTATTAACTTAACTCAGCTGAAAATGGTCCAGCAGTAACTCATACAGTGCAAGTCATCAGTCCATCCTTAATCATTTCCACCTGGTGCAGGGCTGCCATCACCCCATCCCCCATCCCTCCACCATAGGTCCCAGATAATTGCTGGGAACCCAGTGCCCTCCCCTGGTATTGGGAGTTAAGGGGCTTGTGACAAGTTTGGTCACAGACACCCCCTTGGGACTGTCACCTGATGTGCTGAAATTTCCTCTGAGCTTGTTTTCCCTGCCAACTTGGGACTCCAGAACCCTGCCTTGTTGAGCCAGACACGCTAGTCTGCGGCAACACAGACCCAGGGTCTGGGCTATGCCCCCAAAACTACAGACTTTAACTAAAAACAGCTCAGCAGGTTACCTATCTCCAGCACCTAGACACCCAGCTCCCAATGGGATTCAAACCCCAAATAAATCTGTTTTACTCTGTATAAAGCGTATACAGGGTAAATTCATGAATTGTTCACCCCCTATATCACTGATAGAAAGATATGCACAGCTGTTGGCTCCCCCACGTATTAATCACTTACTCTGGGTTTATTAATTAACAAAAGTGATTTTATTAAGTATAAAAAGTAGGATTTAAGTGGTTTCAAGTAATAACAGCCAGAACAAACTAAGTCACAAAGCAAAATAAAACAAAACATGCACATCTAAGCCTAATACATTAAGAAACTGATTACAGGTAATATCTCACCCTCAAAGACATTCCAAGATGCTTCTTTCACATACTAGATTCCTTCTCTAGTCTGGGCCCAATCCTTTCCCCTGGTGCAGTCTTGGCAGTTCTCCACTTTATGTAGCATAATTCTCTGAATTAAAAGTTGTACTGACTCCTATCAGAATTTAGGCTGCTTCAAGAATGCAGGAGTGAAAAGACGAGGAACTGAAGGTGGCAAACCAGGAAAGAATAGCAAGGCATAACAATATTCTTGAGATTTAGCTTTGCTTTAACGATAGAATCGGAGAATTAAAAACTCAGTCTGTCTGCCTTAGGGTTTTGTACTATGTTCCATTGCTGTGGGATCTGAGTTACTATGAGAGAAAATTAGATCGCTGGTATAATTACAAAATAATTTGTAATTAGTCACTGGACCATACAAATCTTCCCTAGAGTTAGATTCTGGGAATTACTATAATCAAATCTACCATTGGTCCTCCAGTCTGCTTACCTATCTTGAAAAATGGTCAGTGCCAGATACTCCATGGCAAATTGAACCCCCTCCAGGCAACTCATTATTTATTATTCTACCATTGGGAGAACTTTACTTCCTCACTATAGGCAGCCATCACTTTATGTCCTGAAGCACAAGAACTGATACCTTTATATGGGTTTTTTTTGTTCTAGCTAATGCAGTGGCTGCTGTTATTCAGTCAAATTAAAAAAAAAACCTGACCTTTGAACCTCACTAATCTTCCACGATAGTTAGTTCCTACCGTTAGTTAGATTCTGAACAAAACAATACTTTATTTGTGGTGTCTTTTGTTATCACTGAACACTGTCTTGGTTGGGTTACTCACTGGCTTTCTCTGTATAATTCATTGTTTCATCTTCTCAAGGTTTTTAGAGTAATTTCTATGAAACCAAGAATTTTGTATTCTTATTAAATTCTATAGAACTTTTCCATAAGAATGCAGTGTGTGGGAGAACCCCATTCCTATTAGTCACATCTGGGCTATTAACTAGTCACCTATTTACAAAAGATATGTTGTTGTTCCAGTGAGCACTGGCTGACAGACATTCAGTATAATAATCTCTTTATGCACTCATTATAAACACAACATACTAGCTAGTGCTAACATAGTCTGATGCACATGTGTGTTTTATAGGTGGGTGATCTCAGAGAAGTTGTGGTTCAAGTTATAGACACAAAGTGTTGCAAGTCCAACCTTGAACCTGACATGATTTTTGATGTGATGAGTTTGGTAACACTTGTGGCATGTAAACTGAATGTCATGTCCATTAACTAGAACAATTGTCTCTCATCTTCTCACACTGGGATGCCATTGCTAAATCAAGACATGGTGCTAGCTGGTGAGCTTGGTGATGAATGAAAGTTACAATAATATCATCGGAGCAAGAAGAGGGATAACAGTGGGGGAATCTGCTCAACATCTTAAATTTCTATACACAAATGCACGGACTATGGGGAATAAACAGCAAGAACTGGAAGTATTAATATATGAACTAAATTAATTGGCATCAAAGAGACTTGGTGGGATAAATCTCATGACTGCAATATTGATAGCTTGTTTAGGAAGAAAGGCCAAGGGGAAAAAAGGGAGGAGGTGTTGCATTTTACGGCAAGAATAAATGCACTTGTTCTGAGATAAAGAAAGAGGTGAGAAGCAGACCAGATGAAAATCTTTGGGTATAGACAAAAGGAGGAAAAAGCAGGGGTGATGTTATGGTGGGGGTCTATTATAGACCACCAAATCAAAAGGACAAGGTGGATGAGGCATTTGTAGAACGAATAAGAGAAATATCCAAAACACAAGACCTGGTAGTAATGAGGAACTTTAACTACACAGACATCTGTTGGAAGAATAATACAGCAAACCACAAAATGTCCAGTAAGTTCTTGGAATATGTTGGGGACAACTTTCTTATTCAGAAAGTGGAGGAAGTAACCAGGGGGACAGTCATTTTAGACTAAGTGGGAGGAATTGCATGCAAATCTGAAGTCTGGGGGCCATTTCGGTGAAAGTGATCATAAGATGATAGATTTAATGACTCTAAGGAAAGGAAGGCATAAGAGCAGCAGAATAAAGACACAGGACTTCAAATAAGCATACTTTGACTAACTCAGGCAACATGTAGGTAAGGTCCAATGTGAGGAGAATCTAAAGGGAAAAGGAGTTCAGGAAAGCGGGCAGTTTCTCAAGCATTAAAGGCACAATAACAAACTATCCCGACACAAAGGAAAAATAGAAAGAATGGTAATAGACCAATATGGCTTCATCAGGATCTCTTTAACTATCTGAAAACCTAAAAGGAATCTTACAAAAAGTGGAAACATGGACTAATTGTGAATAATGAATACAAAAGAATAGCACAAGCATGTAGGAACAAAGTCAAAAAGGCTAAGGCACAAAATGAGTTACACCTAGCAAGTGGCATGAAAAGAAATAAGAAGAGATTCTATAAACACATTAGGAGCAAGAAAAAGAAGAACGAAAGTGTGTGTCCTACACTTAGCAGGGAAGAGAGCTAATAACAGATGACATCAAAAAAGCAAGGGTTTTTAGTGTCTATTTTGTTTCTGTCCTCACTAAAAAAGTTAATCATGACCAGTTGTTTAATACAATTAATATTAACAAGGGGGGGAAAAGACAAGCCAAAATAGAGAAAAAACAGGTTAAAGAACATTTAGCCCTGGTCTACACTATGAGTTTAGGTCGAATTTAGCAGCTTTAGATCGATTTAACCCTGCACCCGTTCACACAACAAAGCCATTTTTGTCGACTTAAAAGGCTCTTAAAATCAATTTCTGTACTCCTCCCCGATGAGGGGACTAGCGCTGAAATCGACATCGCCAGGTCGAATTTGGGATAGTGTGGATGCAATTCGACGGTATTGGCCTGTGGGAGCTATCCCAGAGTGCTCCATTGTGACTGCTCTAGACAGCACTCTCAACTCAGATGCACTGGCCAGGTAGACAGGAAAAGCCCCGCGAACTTCTGAATTTCATTTCCTTGTTGACCAGCGTGGCGAGCTGATCAGCACAGGTGACCATGCAGTTCGAGAAACGCAAAAGAGCTCCAGCATGGACCGAATGGGAGGTACTGGATCTCATCACTGTTGGGGGAGACAAATCCGTGCGATCAGAACTCCATTCCAAAAGACAAAATGCCAAAATATTTGAAAAAAACTCCCAGGGCATGATGGACAGAGGCTACAACAGGGACCCGCAGCAGTGCCGCGTGAAAATTAAGGAGCTCAGGCAAGCCTACCAAAAAACTAAAGAGGCAAACGGTCGCTCCGGGTCAGAGCCCCAGACATGCCGCTTCTATGATGAGCTGCATGCAATTCTAGGGGGGGCCCTACCACTACCCCCATCCCTGTCCTTGGACACCTGCAAGGTGGGAGTCTCATGCAACAGGGATGAGGCTTTTGGGGATGAGGAGGTGGAGGAGGTGGAGGAGGAGGATAGTGCACAGCATGCAAGTGGAGAAACCATTCTCCTCGACAGCCAGGAACTGTTTACCACCCTGGAGCCAATACCCTCCCAACCCTCCCAAGGCTGGCTCACGGACCAGGAAGCCGGCAAAGGCACCTCTGGTGAGTGTACCTTTGTAAATACAATGCATGGTTTAAAAGCAAGCGTGTTTAATAATTAATTTGCCCTGAAGACTTGGGATGCATTCGCGGCCAGTACAGCCCCTCCTTTTAAATGGCCAACCCAACGGATGCTTGGTATGGAAAAGAAGGGTGCTGCTGTTTGAAACCATTCCCACATGTTATGAAGGTTGAAGAAGCTGAAAGACTGTGGCTTACCATGGCTGCCTGCAAACCAAATTCTGTTGCCCGGCCCTGCGTGTGGATCTCTCACAGACAAACTGGGAGGCCCTCAATATAAGAGGCAAAATGTGACCTTGTACCGAAAGCACATGTGCTATGTAATGTTAACAGCTTGGTTCACCATGAAAGAGTCTACCCATTGTTCTCTAAAATGTGTCTTTTTAAATACTACTCTCCCATTTTTTCCTCCCGCAGCTGCACATGTTTCAACACTCCCCCTATCATCTCCGTCCCAAAGGCTAGCGCAGATAAGAAGGCAAAAAAACCGCACTTGCGATGAAATGTTCTCTGAGCTCATGCAGTCCTCCCGCACTGAAAGAGGTCAGCAGAATGCGTGGAGGCAAACAATGTCAGAGTCCAGGAAAGCAGAAAATGAACACGAGGACAGGAGGGACGAATGAGATGAGAGGTGGCCAGAGCAAGAAGAGAGGTGGCGGGAGCAAGATGAGAGATGGCGGCAGCATGATGAGCAAAGGCAGGATGCAATGCTGAGGCTACTGGGGGATCAAACTGATATGCTCCGGCATCTGGTGAAGCTGCAGGAAAGGCAGCAGGAGCACAGACCGCCGCTGCTGCCCCTGTATAACCAACAGCCCTCCTCCCCAAGTTCCATAGCCTCCTCATCCAGACGCCCAAGAACGCGGAGGTGGGGGGGGGGCTCTGGGCACCCAACCACTCCACCCCAGAGGACTGCCCAAGCAACAGAAGGCTGGCATTCAATAAGTTTTGAAGTTCAGTGTGGTCTTGTCCTTCCCTCCTCCCCTCACCTACCACCCCACCCAGTGCTTCCCTCCTCCCTCACCCCTCCCGGGCTACCTTGGCAGTTATCCCCCTATTTGTGTGATGAATTAATAAAGAATGCATGATTTTGAAACAATAATGACTTTATTGCCTCTGCAAGCAGTGATCGAAGGGGGGAGGGTGGTTGGCTTACAGGGAAGTAGAGTGAAACAAGGGGGAGGGTTTTCATCAAGGAGAAACAAACAGAACTGTCACACCATAGCCTGGCCAGTCATGAAACTGGTTTTCAAAGCTTCTCTGATGTGCAGCACGCTCTGCTGTTCTCTTCTAATCACCTTGGTGTCTGGCTGTGCGTAATCAGCAGCCAGACGATTTGCCTCAACCTCCCACCCCGCCATACATGTCTCCCCCTTACTCTCACAGATATTGTGGAGCACACAGCAAGCAGCAATAACAATTGGAATGTTGGTTTTGCTGAGTTCTAACCGAGTCAGTAAACTGCGCAAGCACACTTTTAAACGTCCAAATGCACATTCTACCACCATTCTGCACTTGCTCAGCCTATAGTTGAACAGCTCCTTACTACTGTCCAGGGTGCCTGTGTATGGCTTCATGAGCCATGGCATTAAGGGGTAGGCTGGGTCCCCAAGGATAACTATAGGCATTTCAATGTCCCCAACAGTTATTTTCTGGTCTGGGAAGTAAGTCCCTTCCTGCAGCTGTTCAAACAGACCAGAGTTCCTGAAGATGCGAATGTCATGTACCTTTCCCAGCTATCCCACGTTGATGTCGGTGAAACATCCCTTGTGATCCACCAGTACTTGCAGCACCATTGAGAAGTACCCCTTGCGGTTTATGTACTGGCTGCCAAGGTGGTCCAGTCACAAGATAGGGATATGCGTTCTATCGCCCCACCACAGTTAGGGAATCCGATTGCAGCAAAGCCATCCACTATTACCTGCACATTTCCCAGAGTCACTACCCTTGATAGCAGCAGCTCATTGATCGTATTGGCTACTTGGATCACAGCAGCCCCCACAGTAGATTTACCCACTCCAAATTGATTCTCGACTGACCGGTAGCTGTCTGGCATTGCAAGCTTCCAGAGGGCTATCACCACTCGCTTCTCGACTGTGAGGACTGCTCTCATCTTGGTATTCTTGTGCTTCAGAGCAGGGGAATGCAAGTCAGAAAGTTCCATGAAAGTGCCCTTATGCATGCGAAAGTTTCGCAGCCACTGGGAATCATCCCAGACCTGCAACACTATGCTGTCCCACCAGTCTGTGCATTTCCCGGGCCCAGAATCGGCGTTCCATGGCATGAACCTGCCCCATTACCACCATGATGTCCAAATTGCCAGGGCCCGTGCTTTGAGAGAAGTCTGTGTCCATGTCCTCATCACTATCGTGATCGTGCTGTCTTCACCTCCTCGCCTGCTTTTGCAGGTTCTGGTTCTGCACATACTGCAGGATAATACACGAGGTGTTTACAATGCTCACAACAGAAGCGGTGAGCTGAGCGGGCTCCATGCTTGCCGTGGTATGGCGTCTGCAGTAGAGCAGAGTTGCAGCGGAAGCGGTGGATGATGACGGATGCCACGAGAATAGATATTTATACCGAATGACGAGAGGACCTGCGAGGTGGATTCATGGCACCAGGAGAGCAGGAGAGCAATGTTGCAGCGGAAGCGGTGGTTGGATGATGACGGTTAGTAGTCCTACAGCACCGTCTGCTGAAAGCAGTATGGCATCTGCACGGAAAAAAGGCATGAAACGATTGTCTGCCTTTGCTTTCAAGGAGGGAGGGGCAACTGATGACATGTACCCAAAACCACCCACGACAATGTTTTTGCCCCATCAGGCATTGGGAGCTCAACCCAGAATTCCAATGGGCAGCGGAGACTGCAGGAACTGTGAGATAGCTACCCACAGTGCAAAGCTCTGAAAGTCGACACTAGCCATGGTACTGTGGACGCACTCCGCCGACTTAATGCGCTTAGTGGGGACACACACACACAATTGACTGTATAAAATCGCTTCCTAAAAATCGACTTCTATAAATTCGACCTAATTTCGTAGTGTAGACATATCCTTAGATAAGGTAGATGCATTTAAGTTAGCTGAGCCTGATGAAATTCATCCTATGGTACTTAAGGAACTAACTGAAGCAATTTCTGAACTGTTAGTGATTTATCTTCGAGAACTCATGGAGGACAGGTAAGGTCCCAGAGGCCTGGAGAAGGGCAAATATAGTACTTATCTTTAAAAAGGGGAACAAAGAGGAGCCAGGGAATTATAGACCAGTCAGTCTAACTTTGATACTTGGAAAGACACTGGAACAAATCAATTTGAAAGTACCAAGAAGGCAATAGGATTATAAGTAATAGGCAACAGGCATTTGTGAAGAACAAATCATGCCAAACCAACCCAATTTCTTTCTTTGACAGGGTTACTGGCCTGATAGATAGGGGGGAAGTTATAGAGATGATATATCTTCATTTTTAGTAAGGTTTTTGATAAACTCCCACATGACATTCTCATAAGCAAACTCAGGAAATGTCTATGGTCTTGACGGAATTACTATAAGATAAGTGCATAAAAACTGGGCATGTTTATTTTTGCTTTGAGCCCAAGATAGCAAGTGTGAAAATATCAGTGCATTAGCCAAACAGTACACCCACTAATTCCTTGGCAACATTCCTTTTTCACTATATACTTGGTATACTTGTTATAATCAAACAGAATATGTTTATATATTCAAGAACACTTTTAGGCAATCTAAAAACTAGAATCAGCAGGGACGTAGGAAGATAGGACATAAAACTGTAAGAGGCCTCTTGGGTCATTGAGTCCAGTCACCTGCTATCACAGGCAACCCTATCATATACACCTGTTCATAAACCTATCTAGCTCCATCTTAAAACTAGTTTTGTTTGCCCCCACTACTCCTATTGGGAGGCTTTTCCAGAATCTCACTCTTCTGATGGTTAGAAACCTTCTAATTTCCACCCCTAAGTTTATTCATGGCCATTTTTTTTTTTGTTCTTGTGCCAGCATTGTCCATTAGCTGAAATTGATGGTGTTATGGATCGTAACATCTTTGAAGCTGGGACTGTCTGTTATGATATATTTATTCAGTGTTAGCAAAATAAGGGCTCCATGTCAGTTGGGACCTCTAGGAATTACAGTACAAATAATAAATAACATGCCATAGGAGTTTTAATGACCACAGGTGATCAAGAGACTTTAATTTTATGTTCCATCCAAATGATCTTTCTGAAAGATTATTCTACTGGCCTCTTAGGCTGTGCTCAAGAAAGGAAAATGGTATTGATGGAAATATTGCCAGGAAAATAATAGTAATAAATAGGGCTGCGTGACTTCTTAGTAGCAAAATAATTTCTGTCAGTTTAGTCTGTATTTCCGTTCATGAATTGTCCCCAAAGAAATGGTGAGGTTTATTTATGTATTCATTATTTGAATTGCTTCCAACTGAGGAGACAAGTAACAGTGTGAATATACACGTTTCCCAAACATTCACATGGAAACAGCCTTCACATGCACAAACGTTACAAGGGGGTTGAACAAAATCAAAACTAATGTGATTTACAATTCTTGCTTGCAGATAATTTTTTCCTAGTATTCATCCAGCCATAGAGGTAACTTGGAACTCTTTCCAATTTAAATATGTTTTACTTAGAGTGTATATGTGAAATGTCCCCCTCACTCACATGCTGCTTTCACACATACATAAGCATGTTCAGGTGCTGGTTGTATTCTCAAAAGAACCTTACATTTTCTTTTTCTTTTCTTTTTTACAGCTGTTAGGGACTGTGGATATGAATCATGAAGACCAGCAATCTCTAAAATCTTAGGGGGGAAATTACTGCTTCCTTTTATCTGAATTAAATTACACCCTATAAGAAGTCAACATATTGGTTATGACATCGTAAATATTATTCAACATACTGGTTGTCACGTATATTCATAATTCTTGATACACCTTGTGGATACAGCTGAAGATTAAATACACCATAAATATTAGCCAGGAAAGACCATCTTTAAATAAAAAACAACCATTTCGTTCCACAAAGAAAATGGCTAGAACCATAAAACACTTTTTGTCAGATACTGTGACCAATCTCTGGCTTCAGTTATTAATTTTCCTTATTACTAAATAATATCTCAAGGCCAAATCCTGAAGTCTTTACCTAGAGTTCAGTTGTGACATTTAGGACAGCCAGTAGTCAGGGATGGAGTTACAATGCTACACAGGAAGCTCTGGGAGGCATTTTGTCTCAGGAAAGCCGAAAAGAGCACCTCTTGGGACTCCCACTGTGAAGAATGAGCAAACTCCTACTGGCATCACTTAATGGGAATAAAACTAAAATATAATTTATTATTTCATCTGCAGTACCATGTTGTATTGATCCCTTTGGTGTTATTTCCTAACAGAGCGAAACTTAATCACTTATTTATATCCTTGGCTCTTGGAACATGAATCTAAATTAAGGACAAAGTGTCCTATAGTTTTAATAATCATTAAGTCCTGGTTTTACTCTAAGTAGGGTGTCTTCCTTTTACTTGTACTGATGATTTCCCATGGGGTAGATGACTGCTCAATGGACACTTTTTCTGTTCCTTTCACACAAGAGGTTGGAATCCTTCTTTAGGCAACTTTGACCTTCCACAGCTGCTATTTTTCAAACAGAAGTGTGCCATAATACTGAATGGACGTAATCTATATATTTCTTTCAGGTGTAATTATTACAGTTCTCAGTCCTGTGATACATCAAAACTTTTAAAGGACTCAGCAGTGTGCCAGGCAGATCACAGTTGGCAGGCAAGTGCTGAAGGTGCTACAACTGCTACACCATAGAGGCTCTAGTGCTCGTGTGTCCAATAAGCGCTCAGACACATGGCCAAAGAGAGAGGGCATTGTCACTAGGTCTACCAAGAAGGGGAAGGTTATAAGTACCCCAGGTACAGTGGCTTAAGCAGTTACAATTCATGGTAAAACACAGCAGTTCCTTCACTGATTAGTAGGTTTGCCAACCTTCCAGGATTGTCCTGGAGTCTCCAGGAATTAAAGATTAATCTTTAATTAAAGATTATGTCATGTGATAAAACCTCCAGGATTACGTCCAACAAAAATTGGCAACCCTACTGATTAGTGCCTGGGATGCCCTCTCCAATCCAGCCTGACCTCTGTGTTATCCCCCATCTGTTAGGGCAGTGCTTCTTGAAGGGTTCCTGCTTGCAGTCTGCTTCAACTGTAGTGACAGCTAGGCCAAAAGGCCACCCAACAGTCCCTGGCGGTGTATAATCTCTGCAAGGACAGTAACCCCTCCTCTTGAGTCCAATGTCCAGTCAGAGCACTTCCCAGGCTAATCCCCAGTGTGTAGGTCACTTTCTTTGCAATAGCCGTCTTCAGTCTCATGCCCCTTTAAAGACTGGGCTAGCCGCTGGCTGTGTCCCTGATAGTATCTGTACACTGCAACTGGGAGTGAGCCTCCCAGCCTGGGTCCACAGATTTGGGCTAGTGGAGCTTGCACTAGTGAGGTAAAAATAGCTGTGTAGACATTACGGCTCAGGCTCGCAATTCCTCCCCCTCCAGACTTGAGAGCTCCAGCTTCAGCTTGAGTCACAACGTCTACATGACTTCTTTTTAGAGAACCAGTGCAAACCTCGCTAAAACAAGTCTATGAACCCAGTCTGGGAGACTAGGTCTCAGATGCAGTGTAGACGTACCCTGAGAGTCCCCTTCCGGTCCCTCTCTAGGAGCCCACTGGCTGCAGGTCCCCTGCTCAGTCTCTGCTTCTTCCCACAAGTTCTGCAGAGGCCTGAACCCTGTTGCAGTGTCTGCCAGTCACAGCCTGCTCTGCACATGACTTTTCAGCTTCTGCTCCCTTGGTCGGCTTCCTGCTCTGCATGCCTCACATCTATGCCAACTTCCCCTCTCTGATCCCAGCTTGCCATGGATTAGGTGGCCCCTCCTGTGGCTCTTCAGTTCCATCTTCCCTACTCACCTTTCTGCTTGCCACATGGCTCAACTACAGCATATGCTGCTCCACTGCTGTCTTCCCAGAGAGAGAAAGAGGCCCCTTCCTGGGCCTTTCCCTTTTCAAAGAGTTCCTGCTTCCTGCCTATATTGATGGGGGAAGGGGACTGGGTCTGCTCTTCCACCCTAGAAAGTCATAGGTCAGTGGGACAGGAGTCAATGGGATGATTCATTCATGCAATGTTCATTCATTGCTTATCAGAGTCAGTGCCAGCACTGGGCATAAACAGACTAAGCAATTGCTTAGGGCCCGAGCAACTCAAGGGGGCCCCCTATTCGATTTTTTAGTACGTGTTGTGTGGGTGGGCAAAAATATTCCCCATTGGACTAGCACTGCCTCTGATTCAGAGTCATCACACAAGTAATTGTGATCATCCTCAATAATGGTCAATCCAATCCAATACAACACAAAACAAGAATCCTGTTCTACAACTATCAGTACTAATGAATGTGTCTTTAAGTGGCCAGCACACAAAAGGAATTGCAACATAGACTTGCATTTTTCCTGTTGCCTACACGCAGCCAAATACATCCCCAATGTAATTCTGTTACTGGAGATGTGTTAGGAGCATTGAATTATTTATGAGGGCCAGAGATAAGAAGTTCATTGTGGAAGCCTCCAGTTCTATCCCACTTTACCCTAATTCTTCCCATGGATGTCCATATTGACTTCATTTTGCAATTCATCACTGTAATAGGCCTGTCTGATATTTAGCTATTTATCAGAAGTAGAGACTGCTTAACAAAGGAAATGCCCTGCCAATGGATTTCTACAACTCTTGTATTGAAAACATTAGGAACTGAGCATTGGTTAGTTTAAGACATGTCTCTTTCTTCATAAGACTTAGATGTTACCCTGAGTAGCAAAGGTCATAATTAGGGTTTTGATTTGGCCTGTTACAGAAATAGGGGATACCTGCAAAGTTCTGACCAAGATTTGGATCTGGAACTCTTACAAGTTTAGTAATGCTCGATTCTACAGTTTGGATCTGGGCTCAGATCTAATAGGAACGCAACAAATTCTCAACACTCATTTATCTTGTACTTCCATGCATTCGATTCCTAACACCTGTTAGAAATCCAGGGGAAGGCCTATCTTTTGTATCCTGACACAAGCCATACAAATCTCTTTAACTGCTATTACAGTTCATTCAGTCATTTCTTAATGAACTGATGATAACATCTGGACTAGTTTAGGCTTATTGCCTTGTATAATGGTACTGGTTTCTTTTGTGAAATCTTGGAAGAGTTTAAACAAACAGGCAAAGTAGGAGAATGGAGATGGGAGAGTGGTAGATATCTATCTATCTATCTATCTATCTATCTATCTATCTATCTATCTATCTATCTATCTATCTATCTAAATGTGTATTTTATATATTATGGACAAAATTCTCTCCTTGGAGCCTTATTGCTGAACTGTATTGCTTATTTTCTGTGTGTGGGAGCTTCTATTTATGTTAGTAAAAGTTCCATTCATGGAACTAGTGTAGTATATGGGATAGAGAGGAAAAAATAACTCACATACAGATTGTAAACAGCACAAAAGGTAGGCCAACAGCAATAATTTGATCTAGCTTTAAAGGGACTATGCCAAATTCTATTCTCAATTGCACCAGTGCAAGCCCATTGTCTTCTATGGGGTTGCACGAGTTTAACTAAGAGTAGAATTTGGCCCATTATTTATGGTTCCAATTCCAAAAACACTTAAGTGTGTGCTTATCTCCACCCATACTGATGAAAGGCATTTAATACATGCATAACTTCAAGCATGTGCTGGGACTCAAGGAAGAGGGATGCTTTCCTGAATTGAGGCTTATATAAGTACTTGGTCAAGAGTCATGCTATGGGATAAGATCCACATGCAAAGAGGTCACTCTACGCCTGGGTCATCTTTACTTCAAGTGGAAGGGAAATGGGGTCAGCTGCCTCCATGGCACCATCCCTTATCTTCTTGGGCCCAAATGGAGGACTCTTCAAGGTGTCAGGCTCTGGAGAGTGGGTGAGACTGGGGCATAGAGAAACTTGGTGGGTTTAGTATGGGACTCGCCCATTCTTTGCAGACACTAGGGAAAGGTAATACAGCTCCTGACTGTACTACTTTTTCTACAGAGCTGCTTTACCCCTCTGAAGTTCAAAAGCACTGAGCCTACTGACTGCCTGTTTGGTTCAATGAGAGTGACAGGTGCTCAACATCTCTGAAAACCAAGATACTTTAATTTAGGTGCCTACATAAGGAAATAAGGCTGATATTTTCAAAGATGACTATGGGATTTAGGCACACAGCTCCTACAGAAATTGATGGGAACTGTCTAGCTAAATCCCAAATCAGTTTTGAAAATCCCAACATAGAGGGGAAATTCAGAAGCACCTGAGTGACTTAGGAACCTAAGCCCCAATTTCAAAAGTGATATAGAGTCAGATTTTCAAAGGTATTCAGGTGCCTAAACTGTTTTAGACACTTTTGAAAATCCCACTAAGTGCCTGTGTGCATCTTTAGATGTCTTTGAAAATCTAACCCTATATCACTTTTCAAAACGCGACTTAGACTACTGAATCACTTAGATACTTTTGAAAATGTTGCCCTAGTTGCTTAATGTTAGACATCTAAATTTGAAAAGAATAGGCCAGATTAGTACTAAATTAAAGAACAAAGTTTTAAATTACTAGAATTTTCAATCTGAAAACAATGATTCTTTGAGTCATGATCCTGAGTTCCTTGAAGTCAGTGGTACTACCTGCATGAGTAGTAAAGTGCATGGTAAGTATCTGCAGTATGGCAGCCTTAATTCTCAACTTCCAGACAGTCATTACTCTTAACAAACAAATTTAGATTGTTTTATAGCTAATTTATGATATGCTAGTTCTTATCAGTTTGTGTCTTTAAATATTTTATAGCCAACCCCAATTTATGTAAAACTGGATAAAGTGAAAAACCAAAGGGTAAGACTATTATACATTCAAATAGTTTCATTGAAAATATTATGCTTTATATAAAGCTGTAGGTAAATCATAAAGGATAACAAGATGTCTGGACTAAGACCTTTATAATATTGTTCTGTTTAATGTTGCCTCTAAAAGCTGTCTTTGGCAATGTTTTGGTGTGAAGACCAGTGAACTCATATGGACACCATTTGTAAATGGCCATAGAAGGAAAGTGTTTGGGTTTAGTGGACAGGTATAAAATATATTAGAATTTTTGTGTGCTTTTGTTAAAATATTTATAGAACGCAGACAGCTGGAAATCTAAAGGTAAAGCTTAAAAATAAGGAACTGTTAACGAAGTATTTGAGTAAGGAATTTTGACAACTAACATTATGACAATTGTTTAAATATTTATCACAAAGCTACAATTATGTGTGTTTCCTTTGTATAAATGTGACTGCATTCAGGGATTTATAATTCTACCCAGTGGGACAGGGAAAAAAACTACTTTAACCTTAAAAGAAGTCTAAATGAAATAAATGTTTTACTCAGGCAGAGTCTAAAAAGGATTATTTAGCTCTTGTTAGAGCCTGTCCTTTCATCTCTGTATTAAGTTTTCTTTGATGCATAAACCCACACTAGAGAGCTCTGTACAGAAAAGTCCTTTTTGCACTCTCAAATCTTCAAAGTAAAGTGGTAATTAAGAAAAAAATGTAGGCCCCAATACTAATATTTGTGTCTGTCTATAGTAAGTACTTGTATGGCCCTCGTTCCTGTATTATTTGAGCACTTCACAATCTTTTAATGTATTCGTCCTCACAACAAACTTGTGAGGTAGGGACGTAATATTATCTACCATTTAACAGACGGGGATCTATTGCTACACACGTGCGAACCTCACCGACTGACTTTAGGTCCACACAGATGCAGGGTTCTGCCCATGCATTTTAACTAAGGGATTGAAGCTTTGGTGGTGAATTGCTGCATAGTACATGCTAACCACGAATTTGTTGGTGCCTTGAAGTTCTTTGCTGTAATATTCAAATGCACAGTGTCAATTTAAATATCACTCCTCTCCTTGTAAATATTTCATATTCTAGTGGTATACGTCACACCCAAGATTACTATAAATAGATTGTAGACAAAATATTTTTCTATGATTTTCAATGTATTTATTCTGTGCATTTGATATCATGTTGTGTATAGTCAGTTTCACTTTTTCCCTTGTATAGTGAGCCAGTTTCCCTTTGATGTGTTGTTGTCGAAGTCTTTCCTTCATAGCAAATGGAAGAGAGAGAAACAATTTTTAAAAATAGGAAAACGTGATTACAAAACCATAAAAAAATGGTTGGGATTGAAACTATTTTCAATTGATTTTTTTGAAAGTGATTACGATTTAAACTAATAGTATCCCTTTAAGGTTAACATTCTCCTTCTGGTATACAACTAACTGTAGGAAGTTAGGACTGGTTAATTTAGTGGAAAACAAACTTAGGTTCAAGTATGTTCCAAATGAGTATAGTGGTCAGAGGCTCAATTTCTTCCTTGGTAGAAAGGAAGACAAAATAATAGAGCCACTCCCCAGAATCTGGCAGTTTGCGTTTGCTGCTCAAAAGAGGCCCAAGGTTGCATTGCCATGGAAACTGAGTTAGTAAACCACTCATCCTCTGCAGTGTTGTAGCTGTGTTGGTTCCAGGATATTAAAGAGACAACTTCTGTCTTGGTCCAATAAAATATATTACCTCACCCATCTTGCCTTTCTAAGCCACTCACTGACAGCCAATGTACTCCTTCTGGGTATTGTTGAAGGCATTTTAGAGTTAGCAAAGGGATGACAATTCAGGCAGCAATGACTTCTGTTCTGTGTGTTCACCTAGACTGTGATTTAAAAGAGAGGGAACTTGGGTTCTTTTTGGCTGTCTGTCTGAACGTTCACAGTCACACATTCATGTGGAAAAAAAATCTCACAGAAAAATAGCATACACTTTTGCTTGTTTAAAAAAAATGGGAACTGAGGATAGACCAGTAGCCTTAACTATGCATGTTCTGCCTGCTGTTTATTGGTTTAACAATTGTCTGTTGACATACAAAGGTGTTTTGTGTCTTAACAACAAGAGTACAATATTCATTCTTTTGAATGTCCTAGATCTAGTAGAATTTTCTGAGCCATTGTAATTTGAAGAGCCTATGGGAAACCATGCTGTAAGGGGTAATGTGATACTCTTTGGATGAAAAAGCTGCTTCAGATGAAAATGTCATCTGTATATGACAGGTCAAATTCAAGTTACAGGCTTCTGGAGGCAGAAAGTCCTTTGGAGAGGGGTGCAGTTGCAGAAGCCTTCTGTAATCCCAACTCTGCCAGAAGATCTAGAGTTGGCTGGCACATCCCTGCTGGTTGGCTGCTTCAGAAATCATTAGATGTGCTCTAGGAATTATTTGGGGGAAGTTCTGTGTCCTGTGTTACACAGGAGGTCAGACTAGATGATCACAATGGTCCTTCTTGCTTTGGCATTTATGAATCTGACTCCCACAAAATGGACTGTCCTGACTGGAGAGCAGGTGGTGCCAGATCAGCTGTGCACTGATTCAGCACATCAAGTAGGTGGGTTGTACGGTCATTAGGGTTTGGTTGCTGGGTTCTTGCTGCTGAGGACTACTTGTATTTTGTTGCACGTTATCTGCATTTTTTTATCACGTGCACCTCAGTTTGTCTGCTGGATATTATCCCAGATGACTACATTAAATCTAAAGAGGCTGTTGGGGGAAACAAACAAGAAATGAAACAATGGCAAAGATAAGGTACTGCCAGAAAAAATATGAAGGGTCATTGAGGAAACATTGGGGAATGCCCAACTGCTTGGCCCTAGCTAAGCTAGCAAGGTTTATTTTCCCCAGGCCTGAACCTGGGATCAAAGGGATACTAAACCATTAAAGTCCGTGGCTAGGGTTGAAAGGGATGTTGATAGGGCAGCAGCGACTGAAGATGAGTCTCTAGCAGAGAGAGACCCAGAGGGGCTGTCTGATGCTCCCGGCCCAGGAGCAGAGCATCTGGACTGAGTGGAACTTGCCCAAAAGTTGTGAGGAAAGAATAAAGTTTAGTTAAGATTCAGGTATGTAGGCCTTTTGTTATTTTCTCTGATTGTTATGTGCCATTGGGTGAATAAATGATTCTTTGTTTTGACAAATCTGTTTTGAGTCACTTTTATCAGCCCATGTCACCGGCCCCTGAAGGAAAAGGGCTTACAAGTGCCAAACAGTTGGGCCTGTCATGTTAATATGGTGGGTTAACAGGGGGGCTGCAGCCTGGAGATCCAGTCCAAAAGTGGTTGTACCATAAAGTTCCACCCTCGAGACAGGTGCAGGAAATCAAGCCTGAAGAGTGCACTCATAAAGGACTGAAAGGGATCTAAAGCGCAGATAGCCCTGTAACTGTGATATACATCCTTGGGTAAGCCACTTAGGCCCAAATCTTAAGTCTCCACTGATGTATTTAATACCTGATTTTCAGAGGTACTGAACACCCAGCACCTGCAGGTGTGTTGGTATTGAAAAACTGAAGCACCAAAATTAGTAAACTCTTTAGGTTTTTACTTCTGTTAACCTTGTTTCTCCATCTTCATAATAAAGAATAATACAACTTTGTTTCTGACTTGTTGTTAGGACACAACCTTTAAAAACTTGTTTTTAAGTTATTCAAAACTATGATAAGTATAATATAGTTGTCTATATATGGGACAGCAAATTAAAGTAATTTTTCCATCAGCCTTTGCTGCAAGAGCTCCTATGATTCTTTGGCTGTAACATTTGCTGTTCCCCAGGAGTGAATCCCTATCTGGGGTCAGCCTTCCCTTAGGATGGAGTCTGTGTACACAAACTGCATGTTCTGGCTCCTGCCGGACTGAATCAAAACCTGTAAATCAGCCACAATTCTAACAGATTTCCCCCCCTCCCAAATATAACTCACTCTGAGCATGTGATTGTTGGCGCGGTTTGCAGAGTTGCACTTCAGAAACACTCATCAGTCAGTGCACTATCCGTAATTAACCCAGCAACTTCCACTGACGTCAATGTGATTGTATTATATGTAGGTGCATTCGCATACGTGTGTGCCCACACACTTTCACATTTCTCCCCAGAAATATTGGGAAGAGTAGGACTTCAGAGGGAATTTTTTGTGTTTGTAAAGATTGTGCCCAGTCCCACCTGAACAATTGCATATTCAATGTTTTAGACCCCTGTATGCTGTTTTAAAGCCCCATTAGATTATACAAGTTCAAATAATATGATGATGGACATACAAGAACCTGGATGGAAGGATAGATAGGCATCCACTAATTTGCCTCACAGTTTTTAATAAATTTGTAGCTGATTATGCCATCTAGCGTTATGTTCATTCCCATCAATGAGCAAAGCACTTAGACCCCCAATCCTGTGAAATCATTTGCAGGATTAGGGCATTAAATTTGCACAGTGATAATTAAGGTTAAGATTTTGTCATGGTTATTTTTAGTAAAAGACATGGACAAGTCATGGGCAATAAACAAAAATCACAGAAGCCTGTGACCTGTCTGTGACTTTTACTAAAAATAAGGAGGGGTATCTGCTGGGGGGGACTAACAGCTCCAGCCCCCATGATGGCTGCTGACAGCTGCGGGGCCACTGCTGCCCGCAGAAGCTGGGAGATTCAGGGCCCCCACTGCCCATGGCTGAGAGCTGCGGGGCCCCTGTCACCTCCATTGGCTGACAGCTTTGGCTCCATCGCGCCAGGGGCCTGGGGCTGAAGCTGAAGCAGAAAATGTCATGGAGATCTCTGAAAGTCACGGAATCCGTGACCTCCATGACAAAATCTTATTCTTAGTGATAATCAGTCTTTTCATGTGTATTATCATCGTTTAATTTCCTTTGCTAAAATTATATCCCATCAAAACCAACCCTCTAAATTAACTAATTTAGTCTGAGAATCTCTTTTTAGGGTTGGTATCTGAACTAAAATTTCATCAAAAGAACTAGTCAGTGCAACATTTTCTTTTCAAAAGAGCAGTTTTTAAAATTAGTTTACACTTGAAAGTCCAAAAAATGAACATTTATGTAAGTGTTGAGTAAATTAAACACAAGTTATTTTCCTTTCTTTACCCATTCATAAAATACTGCCTCTCTATATATAGTGAATTAGTTTTAGTGCCCACAAAGTTTAGTGATTGTACATATTTGCACTGCCTTGTGCAAGGCATAGTGCTGACAGTAACTATACTATCCACATAGCTCATACAAAGCATCTCAGTCCTAACCTTATCATTTTAATCCTAAATATCTTCTGAGCAGGAACTACCAGATGTGGGTTTGTGGTATGTACGAAGGAGAATAGGATACTCTACAAACTCATTTTCATGAGCAACGTTTTGAACTACGTCACTAGAGATAGAAAGTTAGAGCATTGTGGCATTTATTAGACATCTTCACTCAAGCACAAATGTATTCCATATCATTAATTTGCTATTTATTCCATTATACAGCTGGTCAAATAATGGAAACATACAGATGTGTAAATGTATTTATGAATAAACAGCACATATTTGTTCACTGCTATTCATGGGATTGTACTGTTAAGTATTCACAAATGTTCACAAATCCCAAAAGTTTCATGTATTCATACCAGAAATATCTTATTTGCTATTCATCCTCCAGTTACAAATTCAAAATTTGCATTGTTAATTACATAATTTCGCATTTTGCTTGTTTTGCAATATGTGAGCATTTAATTTTAAAGTTTCTATCTACTAGAATTCATTCCTTGTTCTCAAGAATATTAATGGAAAGCTAACATTAAAGGGCTCAAAGTATATTTGTTTAAAAATCTTACTGAATATTTGAGGAAATGTTTTTGTAGTATTCAGACGTGTCTAGTGAAGTACTGTTTCCCCTCTCCTCTCCACATAACCTGGTTTTTCTTTGGTACAGTGGGTGAAATCCTGGCTCCACCAAAGTCAACTGCAAAGTTTCCATTGATTTCAGTGGCACAAGGATTTCACCCTATGTATTTCTAAGGGGTGCTTACAATTTTCTTTCATTCTTAAAAAATGGCATCATTCAAGGCAGAAATATGCTTCCTCCTTAAGGCTACACCCTTTTTGTTTCCTTCACTTGTCCTATTTAACATTTTTTATGTTGCTGTGGAATATTTTGTGTGATTTCTGCTGGGTTGGTCACATTAGACACAGACACCTCTGCACTTGTCTTACGTTTCTGAATTTCTCCTAGCAATTATACCTCTAATAAGTATTGTGAGTTTAAAAAAAAAAAAAAAACTTTCCAAAGCAGTTTCCGGGGAACCAAATATAAGCTAAAAACCCTACAAATATTAGCTTGTTTCATAAAACAAGGCTGGGAATCTGAGAATCCTTCTTTCAAAACTGCTTCACTAAGCTGCTTAACTCTGGTACAGGAATAAGTTGTTATGACTTTGAAAGTTTTACTTTGCTAGCTCTGAATGTATATCTTAAATAATGACATTACATCTGTCTCACTTCCATTTCAGGCACTTTCCCAAATAGGGTTTGTTAACTAATGCCTGATCCAAAGCCCACAGAGTTTTTCCATTGACTTCAATGGGCTTTTTATCAGGCCCATGGGCACTTTGAGTAAGGGCAGTTCTTTCATGACAGGCCTCGTTCTGCAGGATGCTCTTGGAAGGTGTTCAGGTTCCTCAACTCCATGAAGTTGTAAAATTATTCTTGTCATTTCTTCAATGCTTTAAATCTTCAAGGGTGTTGTTAAAGTCAATGTGAGTTTTGCTATTGATTTCAATGGGGCTAGGATTTCACCCCAAGAGTGCATATAGGAGCCCACATGGACTGATCCTGCATGGCGCTTAATACCTCCTCCCAGATATGCAGTCCATCAATTTCCATTCAAGGACCTCTCAGGAAGGATCCCTTTGTGCTACAACCATGAAGATTTAAAGCATTGAACAAATGATTCAAATATTCTTTATATCTTGCCATTGTTAATTAAAAAAATGTAAAGCACTGTACTGTTGTCCTAAATAAAAAAATAGAAATCCATTCTACAGCTGCTGCTTCCAGAGTTTATTACAAAAAAAAAAAAGACGCCTATATTACAGTTGATTTATCCAATGTTCATTATATTCATACATACATTGGCCATTGTTCAAATCTGACGTTATTCCTCTTGAATCTTTGGAATTCCCATCTGCCATGTCCACGTGTACAGACCCAGGCCTCTCAACTGTAGCTGCAGGATTAATCATTAGTGTTAGCAGTTAGAAAACATTCACACCCTGAAACTGAATGTGTTTATGCAGAGAATACTATATGTGCCTGAAGGGTTCTGTGTTTATTTCCCAATGGCTTACAGATCAGTTAACGATTAGAAGGTGGATGACTATGCTTATTTACATTAATTTATCTGTATGGATGGAAATGACGGGGGAGATGGTAGAGATGCTGTAAAGAGAGAAGTGGGTAAACTTGATCACAGCTTGGATGTTGGAGGAGAGCAATCAGTCAAAGATGTCTCTTAGGTTCTGGGATTGCATTCCAGGGAGGTGTAGTCAGCCATAATGGAGCTGTAGAAAGGAGGGTGTAAGAGGAAAGTTTAGGAGCTAAGTTTTTGCCATGTTGTGTTTGAGTTGATGGCAAGCCACCCAACATGATATGACAAAGAGACAGTGATAAATGAAATTCATCAAAGGGGGATAGGTCAGGTATGGAGAGGCAGATATGAAAGTCAATAGCCTAGAAGTTCTTGGGCTCCTTCCCCTTCCCCTCCATTTGTTACAGCCACCTGGTGTCTCTTGTCTTATACTTAGATTGTAAGCCCTTTGTGTATGTGTACAGCACCTAGCAGAATGGGACCCCGGTCCATGACTGAGACTCCTAGGCACTACTGCAATACATATAAATAATAAAAAAATTAGAGTCCTGAGAGAAACTGACAGGAAAAGAGAGAAAGCCTTTGAAGGACAACAACTGAGTATTCAGTGAAATAGGAGGGAAACCAAGAGGCGACAATGCTCTGAATGCCAAAAGAGGATAGTAAAGGAGAATGAAAATATGATGGAGCCTGTGAGACTTATTGAGGAAGAGGTTTTAGAGACTTTAGAGAGAACAGTTTCAGGGCATGTCTACACCATATCTGGGAGCGAGCCTCCTAGGCTGAGTAGATAGATTTGCATTAGCAGGGGTTGAGTTAGCCAGCTAATAATAGCACTGTAGACATTACAGCTTGGGCTCTTGAGCTTAGGAGGTCAGTCGGGCTTGAGAGCCCAAGGTGCAGACCGAGTTGCAGCATTCACACTGCTATTTTTAGCATGCTAGTGCAGGCCTCAATAGTGCAAGCCTGTCTACCTGGCCTCAGAGGCTCACTCCCAGTGATGCAGATGCATCACTGATCCAGATGCAGTGTAAACATACCCTTAGCATAGGAGAAAAGGGAAGAAGCTGTATTGAAGTGGATCCAACGTGGGGATTATCTGCAGTTTCTCTTCCTGAGGGGCAGTAACACTTTACGATGACCTTGGCTATGTTTATTTTAAAATCAAGGGGCTCAGAATGACTGATAGTTAGGAAAGTAATAGTCCCTTGTGCTGACAACTGCGGGGTTTGTCAAAGTCTTGGCATTGTTAGCTAGTACTTTTTACTGTTCCAGCTCTTCTTGCTGTATTATTAGAAACCTTCATTTTGTGAGATAAAGTATTGCCCATATAAAAGTAGATGATAGATTCTGCTGGCACCAGGCGCTAACCTATGTATATATCTTTGTAGTCCTGTTGGCAGTGGGACACAAAAGGACGGATCGTGGGGTCCCAAACTGTCTGTTTTGCCACACAGCCAGCATCAGTAGTTCTACACCACACCTCAGATCAGGAATGTGTGAACTGTGGCCAGAGCACTGCTGCAGTCCTTGGCTGTGGAATGGCCTTAAAAGACTGCAATACTCAGGCATGGTGGAGGAGACTTGAACCTACTCCAAATTATTTCAGGGTCTACAATGTCCCCCAGAAGAGGAGCAATAAAACCACCTTTGTTCCACCCTTTCCCCAGCTGTGCTGAATTTAGGATCTGGTTATTATTTGGAAAAACAAAATATTGTTATTCATTGAGGTATGGTGCTGTTTTACTGACGTAACCCTCTGGTGGAACTTTAAGTTCTGTTAGTAAAACTTCAGTTTCTAGATCTGAAATTAAGTATAACAAATATATTGAATTGGAATGACTTACATTAAATTGACTGCTATTTCTATAGCAAGAGTTATACAGGTACCTCATTGTAAAAATTAGATATAAGCATGATTGTGGCTATAACATGTGGAACAGAATTGCTCTGGGGAAAAGGGTCTTCCAGTTTAATTAGATAGCACTATAAGGCTCCAGGCATTACCCTGATCTTTCATTTTGAGTAGCCCTGTTTTGAAAACTAGGAAGGTCCCCAGAAAGTCCTGGAGGGAGAGACTGAACCACCAGAATATGAACTGCAGCTATCAAAAATGCAGGCATACAATCTGCACATTTAACTCACTCGCTGTTTGTCCATGATTATAGTAATTCTTCCTGATCAATAACAGCTGTAAGATAAGACCAGATTTAATCTCTCACTAGGCACACCCATAAATGGCAACAACAAAAACAAAAAAATGTGTTGAGATAAATCAGGCATTCTGGAGACAGTGAACCCCCCACAGCTAAATAAAGACATAAAATCAGAAAATGACCTTTATTATGTCATCTGACCTAATCATTGTCCACAACAAGCAAAAACCTAAGGGAACTACAAGATTGGATAAGAGATGTACTGTACTAGGCACTGTACAAACACAGAGAAGCAGACTGTCCCTGCCCCAAAGAGCTTACAATCTAAATAGACAAGACAGACATGGGGTGGGGGATGGGGTAGAACACAAAAGCAAAGTGAACAATGTGATGACAGCAAATGGCATGGTAGTGCCATTTTTTTTTGCGGGGGGGATGTTGAGGGGTTAGTTAGGAGGGGCTAAGCTAAACAGAAAGAAAAGGAAGGGGACATTGAGGGAAAGGGGGTGAGGGAAAATGGGCAGGTGCAGAGTCAAGGTGATGTGAAGAGACTGTGAGGAAGGAGAGTGTTGCAGCAAACAGCCAATCAACACTGCACAGAGAATGTCCAGTTAAAACTGTAGAAAGTTATCTGAATGTGCCAAGGTCCCTGCTTTGGCTGCGTCTGCTCCTACCCGCTGGAATCTGTGGCTGGCGCCTTTCTGCAGTTTTCCCCCATGGCTACAGATGGTTAGGGGGAGGGACCACCTGGGTCCTAGTTTGCCCAAAAGGTTGGGGTGTGTCTGCTACACAGTTCTGGGTCCAGGGAGGGTGACCCAGGCTGGGCCCTATTTTGCCATCTCTCTCCCTATGCAGCAGTCCCTGCTTTGATTGCTTCAGCAAATGCTCCTACCACACACACACATATATTAGCAGTCTTGTTCATTATATCCCTGTGATATATTTATTCTTTTATGCTCTGCCATTTGTGCACGTGTTTATTCATGTCAAATTGCACTCTGCTGGACAAGCATGGAGAATGAAGGAATGGAGAAAGAATGCTCAGCATGAGTAAAGATTCTGAGCCTTGTTAAGAAATGCATCAATAAACTGTCCAAAATTATTAAGCCAGGTTTATAAAGAGCTCCCTCCCCACCACCCTTTCATCCTTTATTGTGTCCTCCCTCTTTCCTTCCTGGTGTTAAAACATACCTAGTTCCAAATCAGACATTTTTAATCCCAAGCTCTCCAATGTGATCCATCCTTACTAAGTTTCTTTGTGGAAGGCAAGACTGTGATTAGACATGAAATAATTCTAGTTGATTATCCACTCATTCTGAGCTCATTTATATGATTAGAAATGGGAAATGATGGTTTTGTCTTGAACCTGTGGAGTGCTGTAGATGGGTTCGTTTCGTTATACTGAGGTGATGTGAGGGAGAAAGCCAGCTTGAAATAGGAAAGAGCCACTGGTGATGTCTTGCCATGTGGCGACCTGCATGGGGAAGAAAAATATTATGTATCACAGTTTCAATTTTATGCATATCCAGCTGTACCCTGGAAGGTGGTCAAGGCTGCCTTTTAGTCTAGAGAGTCCTAGGCCATCAGGATTCATGGGTGATCAGAGGCTAGGGTATGTCTACACTACAAAATTAGGTTGATTTTATAGAAGTCGATTTTTATAAATCGATTTTATACAGTCGATTGCATATGTCCACACTAAGCGCATTAAGTTGGTGGAGTGCGTCCTCACTACCGTGGCTAGCATCGACTTATGGAGCGGTGTACTGTGGGTAGCTATCCCACAGTTCCTGCGGTCTCTGCTGCCCATTGGAATGCTGAGTTAAGCTCCCAATGCCTGATGGGGCAAAAACATTGTCATGGGTAGTTTTGGGTACATGTCGTCAATCGCCCCTCCCTCCATGAAAGCAACGGCAGACAATCGTTTCGCGCCAGACACCAGGGCAATTAGAAGAGCACAGCAAGGCGCGTTGCGCAACAGAGAGGCTTTGAAAACCAGTTTCATGACTGGCCAGGCTTCGGTGTGACAGTTGTGTGTGTTTCTCCTTGATGCAAACCCGCCTCCTTTGTTGAATTTAATTCCCTGTAAGCCAACCATCCTCCCCCCTTCGAAATAAAGTAACTATTGTTTTGAAACCATGCATTCTTTCTTTATTAATTAAAAAATGAGATAACAGACAAGGTAGCCCTGGTGGGGTGGGGGAGGAGGGAAGGACAAAGCCACATTGCTTATTGTAGCCACACTAAAAATCAAACTGTTTGAATGACAGCCTTCTGTTGCTTGGGCCATCCTCTGCAGTGGAGTGGCTGGGTGCTTGGAGCCTCCCCCTCTGCTTTCTTGGGTGTCTGGGTGAGGAGGCTATGGAACATGGGAAGGAGGGTAGGCAGTTATACAGTGGATGCAGCAGGGGTCTGTGCTCTTGTTGGCTTTCCTGCAGCTCCAACAGACACTTCATCATGTTCATTTGCTCCCCCATTAGCCTCAGCATCACGTCCTGCCTCCGCTCTTCGCGCTCACTTAATTCTTTCCTGGCCTCTGCCACTGAATGCCTCCATGCATTAAGCTGTGCCCTGTCAGTGCAGGAGGACAGCATGAGCTTGGAAAACATGTCATCGCGACTGCATTTTTTTCACCTTCTAATCTGCGATAACCTCAGGAACGGAGATTATAGGGGGAGCGTAGAAACATTCTACGCTCTACAATTCTGGAGGGACTGCATGGTCACCTGTGCTGCTGAGTTCGCCACGCTGACCAAACAGGAAATGAAATTCAAAAGTTCCCCGGGGCTTTTCCTGTGTACCTGGCTAGTGCATCGGAGTTCAAAGTGCTGTCCAGAGTGTCACAATGGAGCACTCTGGGATAGCTCCCGGAGGCCAATACCGTCAATTTGCATCTGCACTACCCAAAATTTGACAAACCAAAGTCAATTTTAGCACTACTCCCCTCACCAGGGAGGAGCACAGAAGTTGATTTTAAGAGCCCTTTATGTTGACGGAACGAGGTTGGTTGTGTGGACGCGGTCATTTTTAAATCGACCTAACGTGGCTAAATTCGACCTAACCCCGTAGTATAGACCAGGCCTAGTAGTATTTGGATGTTGTTGTTAGAGGAAGAAGTCAGAACAAATGCTTTGGGGCCTGAGAGGAAGAGTTTTAGTCCTTCAGTTGGGAGTAGGGTTTCTTTTTCTGTTTGGAGAGGTCAACAGCGTTGCTTTCTGTGATTTGCTGTCACTTCCATTAGTAGTGGTGATTAATCAACGTGGTGTTATGCGGGTAAAGATGCAGCTCTTATATTCCCAGTCATTGCTGTTCTGCCAGTTTAATTATGTTTGGTAGGAAAGGAGAGCTTGTGCAACTTGCCAGATTGAATGGCAAGTAATCTCTCCTCCGAGTTCATCTCTTCCTTTCATAATTCATGGTAATAATGCAATACTAATGATGGCAGCTATTTCCATACAGATTGGGACTGGGGATTTCAGGCAGAGTGAATTTCCCATTACTGGCACTCACTCAGGAGTCCTGTTTTCCAAATTAGAATGATCATTCAATTATTTTCATCTTTTCACTCCAAATCTATATGTATTTTTTAGCTCACTCAATGAAAATAATCTCCTGGCCAAAAAAACCAAAACAAATCAACTTTTGGCTGCTTTTTCAAGTCTTTGCGTTAATTGAACCTTTAATTTGTTTCCCTCCAAACTGACCCCTCCTTTTATCCCCCCATGAGATCTCATTAATTATGAAATTAAACATCACCTTTAATACCTGTCATCTAAAGCGACAGAGTGCTCAGATGTGAGATAACGTTTATCAAAATAAATAATAGGGTGTTTTTCATGGAATTTCAGTGACATTTGATATAAAAACCATTTACTTTCTACAACTAGACAGTTAGTATATCAGGTATAATGAAATACAATAAGGATGGTGATCCGTGCTGTCTGATACAAGAAGATATCTGTCTAGACAGTCAATTCTCTGCTGCTTTCTACAGCTATGAAACCCAACAACTATCACAGATTGTTTTTCTGGGGTAAACCAACAAATGCAATATGTTTATACACTGCATTCTTCCTACAAAGGATCACAGTCTTGTCCTGCTTTGTAGCTGCCAGCAAATGTGTTTTTGTTTTGTGGGTGTGCTGGCTGCCCTTCATCATGGCTAAATGGAAGAAACAATTAAGCTCCTTCATAGAGTAAAGACAGCTGAAACAATAGAAGCATCTGCCCAAAGCAGTGGCCAGATGCAAGGTCTGGGCAGAGTGGTTTCCCTAGGGACTGATAGACAATGTAAGGGCAGGGGCATTCACAGGTTGGAACTCTGTGTGTCTGTTAGATGCAGAAAGTACCCAAAAAGCCAGGAGAAAGCAAGAGAAGCACTGATAGTAGGGCCCTGAGGGGAAGCCGAGAGAGAGAGAGAGAGAGCGCGCGCACTTCTTTTGGGCATAGCACTGACTGGGAGGGCAGGTGTGGAAACTGGGAGCAGGAAATTGCTTGTGGCTGTTCGTTCCTACTATCTTCAGGAAAGCAGAATGTTGTGTACAAGCAAGATTGTATCAAAGAAATACCTGACTCCATCATCAGTTCCTCCTCCTAACAAAAATAATACAGCAAGGCCTTGAATATTGGCTAATGACTCAGCTAAAGGGGAAACAGTATGCTTTACAAAGTAGAATAATGAGTTAATGGTGTATAAAGTTGAACACAGGGTCTCTCAGACAGATAGAAAGGAGAAAAATCTGAGTAAGAAAGACTAAAATAAAGCTGGAGTATAAAAGTAATGAAAGTGCAAGTAAATATCCTAGGATGGTGGAGAAGGACCAGAAGGCTCCACTAGTGGAGGAAGGAAAAGGTTGAATATGTTTTAGTGGTATTTGCAGGTTGAACTGTACATGCAATTTTCCAAGTGAGCATAACACAGGAGCTGTGCCTCAGAGGGTTAGAGAATTAGTTCATGTTGGGGGGAAAGAAAATTGAAAGAGTGACCCAAGATGTGGAGCTCTGATGAGGGATGGATGGAAGGTGAGACATGTGGGGTGAAACTTTACCCTTGTAAAATACTGAAAAACAGGATAGCAATTCTTTTTAATTGGAGTTAGCTATTGATAGAGAGATAATGAAGGCAGCAGAAGATACGGCTCCATTTCTTGCTGCATGAAAGCAGCATACATCCCCTGAAGTTTAGAAAGTAGGGGCAAAATCCTGGATCCATTGAAGTCAATGGCAAAATTTCCATTGACTTCAGTGGAACCAGGATTTCACTCTAGAGATTTTGGAAATCTACAAAAAAGAGAGTGGCAAAAGTGGAGAAAGGACAAAAGAGAGACTCATTAACAGGGAAAATATTTAAAGCAGTAAGAAGTATTTCACTGAAGAAGGGTCAAAGTGAGAATGGAGTCTGGTAATTTTCAAACACTGACTCGTATACAAAGGATGTACCAGAAGAAAAAAATATGTCCGATGTTGTAGATGTCTCTCTAAGATTTTGGTAAATATTGACATTAAGGAGAATGATGGAAAAGTCAGAGACATGGGGAAAAAAAAGAGAACTTTTCATCCTATTAAGATATTTAGTCTTTTAAGCAGAGGGAAGTTATTGAAGGTAAAACATGACAGAGACCAGATATGCAGATAGAAGGTAAAGGGATCAAGGGAATGTCAAGGATGGAGTTATAAAGTGTATTGTCATTAGCTTCTATTGCTGCCACACTGTCTATAAGATGGCCCAGAAGAAGCAGAGCAAGCAAAGAGATTCAGGGTTGGAGGCTTGAAGTACTCTGTGGCTGAAGGACAAAAAGTTGTCAAGTCACCACCAGAAGTTAAAAAGGAGTTATTAGAGAGGGGAGGATTCAAATATGGAGGATAGGGGAGTGGAGACTTGTTCCAGGTGTTCAGAAAGAAAGCCATTAACCAGCCATTGTAGGATAGTTGAAAGGGCTGAATACAGTACTGAAAGCTGTCCATAAGGGTTTTAGGAAAGGTGGTCATGGAAGCATGAGAAGATCACGGTCTCAAGAAACTACCTGAGGGGATTAGCAGTGCCATCAGTGGATGGAGGTGAGAAGAGAAATGGAGGTAAGTCCCAAGTTTAACAAGTCACTTCCTGCTTTTATTCAGTGGTCCATGCTCCCCATCACCTTTGTTCCCCACACAGTACTGCTTATCTTGGTCCACCACCAAGTCCCCCCACCCTTCCTGTCACAAGCACAGACAGAAGAGAAGACAATGTGGGAGCACATGGGACCCTTGTGTAAATCCAGGGTGTAGCACTAAAAATCAGTGTAGTCCTTAGAAATCCAGAACACTTGAGAGGCCGGATAATAAATGATTATTACTGCTGAGGTAGCCTCCTAAGACTTCAACCCCATTTCTAAACAAATTGGAATAGGAAATTGCTTGTGAATCAATAGATACTAATGGACAAGGCAAAATTATAAAGTTGAAGGATTTGAGCAAGATAAAAATGTACAACCTATTAATACATTTTAACAGTGTCATGTATAATAAAAGGGATAAAAGATCACTAATTTTCACCTGCAGCTTCTTTCACTAACTGTTTGGGGTTTCCCCCCCAACTCCGCACACATGCATTCCTGACAAATCATTTAAAAATAAAGAGAGATCTTCGGTTTCATTATAGGCTGAGGTCAAAATTTTCAAACTTGAGTGTCTAAAATTAATCATCTAAATCCATATTTAGGCATATAAATTGCACCTGCAGTTCCCATTGACTTCATTAGAAGTTTTGGGTGCGCCCTCATATTGGGAATGAACTGCAGCCATTCATTCAAAGATATGTAACAGGGAGAATAGCTTAGCTTGCTGGAACTACATATTTCATTGCAGTGGGTTACTGATCATATTTGAAATTCGTTTTCTTAATATTCCAAGGACCTAGTGCCATCCTCCTTATTGACGATGCAGTCCCAAAGCAGCTGAGATGATACCATGCAAGTGCAAGGAAATGGAGATGTGGACTCAAAGTTTAAGGAGTTATTTTAACCAGATCTGTCTACATGTATTCTTGTCATCTTCCCAGTTCTTTTCAATAACCGATAACACAATGCCTGAAAAACTTGTTTGTAAGATGACTCACTGCTGGGCATTGATTCAATACAGGGGAGCATTTTTTGTGGGGGATTTTTCCTATTTTTGGGATCTTTTACATAATCCCAGACAGTGTTTTATAGATGTAAGGCCTGGTCTACACTACGAGTTTAGTTCGACTTTAGCCGCGTTAAATCGAATTAAGCCTGGACACATTCACACGACGAAGCCCTTTCTTTCGACTTAAAGGGCCCTTTAAACCGGTTTCTTTACTCCACCTCCGACGAGGGGATTAGCGATAAAATCGGCCTTAGGGGGTCGGAATTGGGTTAGTGTGGACGGAATTCGACGTTATTGGCCTCCGGGAGCTATCCCACAGTGCTTCATTGTGACCGCTCTGGACAGCACTCTCAACTTAGATGCACTGGCCAGGTAGACAGGAAAAGCCCCGCGAATGTTTGAATTTCATTTCCTGTTTGCTGAGCGTGGAGAGCACAGGTGACCACGCAGAGCTCATCAGCACAGGTAACCGTGATGGAGTCCCAGGATAGCAAAAGAGCTCCAGCATGGACAGAACGGGAGGTACGGGATCTGCTCGCCATATGGGGAGATGAATCAGTGCTGGCCGAGCTCCGAAGCAGTAAACGAAATGGCAAAATATTAGAAAAGGTCTCCAAGGCCATGAAGGACAGAGGCCATAACAGGGACGCACAGCAGTGCCACGTGAAAATTAAGGAGCTAAGGCAAGCCTACCACAAAGCCAGAGAAGCAAACGGAAGGTCCGGGGCTGAGCCGCAAACATGCCGCTTCTACGTGGAGCTGCATGCCATTCTAGGGGGTGCAGCCACCACTACCCTAACCGTGTGCTATGAGTCCCTCACTGGAGAAACACACAGGGAAGCGGGTTCTGGGGACGAGGAAGATGAGCCTGAAGATAATGTAAATAGCTCACAGCAGCAAGGAAGCGGAGAAACCGGTTTCCCCAACAGCCAGGATATGTTTATCACCCTGGACCTGGAACCAGTAACCCCCGAACTCACCCAAGACCCTGTGGGCACACAGGGGACCTCTGGTGAGTGTACCTTTGTAAATATTACACATGGTTTAAAAGCAAGCGTGTTTAATGATTAATGATTAATTTGCCCTGGCAATCGCGGCCAGTACAGCTACTGGAAAAATCTGTTAACGTGTATGGGGATGGAGCGGAAATCCTCCAGGGACATCTCCAGAAAGCTCTCCTTCATGTACTCCCAAAGCCTTTGCAAAAGGTTTCTGGGGAGGGCTGCCTTATCCCGTCCGCCATGGTAGGACACTTTACCACGCCAGGCCAGTAGCACGTAGTCTGGAATCATTGCATAACAAAGCATGGCAGCGTATGGTCCTAGTGTTTGCTGGCATGCAGACAACATCCATTCCTTATCGCTCTTTGTTATCCTCAGGAGAGTGATATCATTCACGGTCACCCGGTTGAAATGGGGCAATTTTATTAAGGGGACATTCAGAGGTGCCCCTTCCTGCTCTGCTGAACAGAAATATTCCCCGCTGTTAGGGGGGGAGGGGTGAAGGGATCATCCCAGAGAATTGTGTGTGTGGGGGGGGGCGGGGGAGTAGTTGGGTTTGTGCTGTATGTTAACCCAGAAACCCCAGCCCCTCCTTTTACATTGCAAACCCATTTTAAATGGCCAACCCAATGGGTGCTTGGTATGGTTAATGAGAGCAGTACTGTTTGAAACCATCCCCACATGTTAAGAAGGTTAAAAAAGCCAAAAGACTGTGTTTTACCATGGCTGCCTGCAAGCTGAAATCTGTGGCCTAGCACTGCGTGAGTGATCTCTCACACCAAACCGGCAGGCCCTCAATATAAGAGGAAAAATGCGACCTTGTAACGAAAGCACATGTGCTGTGTGATGTGAACAGCAAAATTTAACGTGAAAGAGTGTACCCATTGTTCTCTAAAATGTATCTTTTTTAACCACCTCTCCCTTCTCCACCAGCTGCAAATCTTACTCCTTCACAGAGGCTAGTGAATATTCGAAAGCGGAAGTGAAGGACGCGTGATGAAATGTTTACAGAACTACAGACTGCCTCCCATGCTGACAGAGCCCAGCAGAATGCGTGGAGGCAGTCAATGACTGATTATAGAAAAGCCCAATATGAGCGAGAGGAGAGGTGGCGTGCTGAATCTCGGGCTGAAGATGAGAGGTGGCGTCAGCTTGCACACAGAAGGCAAGAGTCGATGCTCCGGCTGCTGGAGCATCAAACTGATATGCTGCAGCGTATGGTTGAGCTGCAGGAAAGGCAGCAGGAGCACAGACCGCCGCTACAGCCCCTGTGTAACCAACAGCCCTCCTCCCCAAGTCCCATTGCCTCCTCACCCAGACGCCCAAGAACACGATGGGGGGGTCTCCGGCCACCCAGTCACTCCACGCCAGATGATTTCCCGAGCAATAAGTGTTAAAGTTTTAAAGTTTTAAACTGCAGTGTGTCCTTTTCTTTCCCTCCTCCCCCACCCATCCCGGGCTACCTTTGAAATTATCCCCCTAGTTGTGTGATGAATTAATAAAGAATGCATGAATGTGAAGTAACAATGACTTTATTGCCTCTGCAAGTGGTGCTCGAAGGGGGGAGGGTAGGGGAGGGTGGGGTGGTTGGTTTGCAGGGAAGTAGAGTTAACCGGGTGGGGGGGGAGGGGCGGAGGGTTCATCAAGGAGGAACAAACAGAAGTTTCACACCGTAGCCTGGCCAGTCACAAAACTCGTTTTCAAAGCTTCTCTGATGCGCACCGCGCCCTGCTGTGCTCCTCTAACCGCCCTGGTGTCTGGCTGTGTGTAATCAGCGGCCAGGCGATTTGCCTCAACCTCCCACCCCGCCATAAATGTCTCCCCCTTACTCTCACAGAGATTGTGGAGCGCACAGCAAGCAGCAATAACAATGGGGATATTCTTTTCGCTAAGGTCTGAACGAGTCAGTAAGCTGCGCCAGCGCGCTTTTAAACGCCCAAATGCACATTCCACCACCATTCGGCACTTGCTCAGCCTGTAGTTGAACAGGTCCTGACTCCTGTCCAGGCTGCCTGTGTACGGCTTCATGAGCCATGGCATTAAGGGGTAGGCTGGGTCCCCAAGGATCACGATAGGCATGTCAACATCCCCAACGGTTATTTTCTGGTCCGGGAAGAAAGTCCCTTCCTCCAGCTTTCGAAACAGAACAGAGTGCCTGAAGACGCAAGCATCATGTACCCTTCCCGGCCAGCCCACGTTGATGTCGGTGAAACGTCCCTTGTGATCCACCAGGGCTTGCAGCAGCATTGAAAAGTACCCCTTGCGGTTTATGTACTCAGTGGCTTGGTGCTCCGGTGCCAAGATAGGGATATGGGTTCCGTCTATGGCCCCACCACAGTTTGGGAATCCCATTGCAGCAAAGCCATCCACTATGGTCTGCACGTTTCCCAGAGTCATTACCCTTGATATCACCAGGTCTCTCATTGCCCTGGCAACTTGGATCACAGCAGCCCCCACAGTAGATTTGCCCACTCCAAATTGATTCCCGACTGACCGGTAGCTGTCTGGCGTTGCAAGCTTCCACAGGGCTATCGCCACTCGCTTCTCAACTGTGAGGGCTGCTCTCATCCTGGTATTCTGGCGCTTCAGGGCAGGGGAAAGCAAGTCACAAAGTTCCATGAAAGTGCCCTTACGCATGCGAAAGTTTCGCAGCCACTGGGAATCGTCCCACACCTGCAGCACGATGCGGTCCCACCAGTCTGTGCTTGTTTCCTGGGCCCAGAATCGGCGTTCCACGGCATCAACCTGCCCCAGGAACACCATGATTTCCACATTGCTGGGGCCTGTGCCTTGTGACAGGTCTAGGTCCATGTCCATTTCCTCATCACTCTCGTCGCCGCGCTGCAATCGCCTCCTCCTCGCCTGGTCCTGGTTTTGCTTTGGCATGTCCTGGCTCTGCATATACTCCAGGACAATGCGCGTGGTGTTCATAGTGCTCATAATTGCCGCGGTGATCTGAGCAGGCTCCATGATCGACAGCCACTGCTGTACGACGAGGACGGTTACCAGTCGTAATAAACCATCTACTGCCAAAAGGCAAAAGGCTGGTGCAATGCAGCCCCACGGCTGCCCCACGGCTGCCGGCACCCAGATCGCCAATGAAGGCTACCAGTCATGCTGCACCGTCTACCGCCAAAAGGCAGTTAGCTGCTGCTGCTGTGTAGCAATGCAGTCCCACGTCTGCCGGCACCCAGATGACATATGGTGACGGTGAGCTGAGCTGAGCGGGCTCCATGCTTGCCGTGGTATGTTGTCTGCACAGGTAACCCAGGTAAAAAGGCACGAATCTATTGTCTGCCGTTGCTCTGACGGAGGGGGAGTGGCCTGACGACATGTACCCAGAACCCCCCGCGACAGTGTTTTGCATCATTTGGGCATTGGAATCTCAACCCAGAATTCCAATGGGCAGCGGAGACTGCGGGAACTGTGGGATAGCTACCCATAGTGCAATGCTCCGGAAGTCGACGCTAGCCTCAGTACTGTGGACGCGGTCCGCCGACTAGAGCACTTAGAGCATTTTATGTGGGGACACACACAATCGGCTGTATACAACCGATTTCTATAAAACCGGCTTCTATTAATTCGATCTAATTTCGTAGTGTAGACATACCCTAAGAAAGCTCTGGCTCTTTGCTACTTTTGAGAAGAGGTGACACATTGGCAGGGGAGTATGATCCTTTTTCTTCACTAGTGAAGTTTTGAAAGTCTGAGGTGAACAAAGGCAGTTTGGGGCTTTCCAGCAACAAAATGGTGATGGGATCCAGTCCTGCTCCTATTGAACTCAGTGCAGGGCCGGCTCTAGGATTTTTGCCGCCCCAAGCAAAAAATTTTTTGGCCGTCCCCCTTTTTTTTGTGCCCCCCGCCCGCCCCCAGCCCTGCCCCAACTCCACCCCTTCCAAACCCCTTCCCCAAATCCCCGGCCCCGCCTCTTCCCCCAGGGGTGCCGCATTCCCCCCCCCATTGCTTCCTGCACCCCCCCGCTACCTCCTGCCCTAGCTCACCTCCGCTCCGCCTGCTCCCCCGGGCACACCGCCGCTCCGCTTCTCCCCCCTCCCTCTCAGGTGAGGGAAGGGGGAGAAGCGGAGCAGCGGCGCGTTCAGGGGAGCAGGCGGAGCGGAGGCGAGCTAGGGGGGGGGGGCGCAGGAAGTAACCGGAGGGGGCCAGGAGG
>NW_020664419.1:74293045-74316890 GCF_002925995.2 Terrapene triunguis
TGCTCCGCCTGCTCCCCCGGGCACGCCGCCGCTCCGCTTCTCCCCCCTCCCTCTCAGGTGAGGGATGGGGGAGAAGCGGAGCAGCGGCGCGTTCAGGGGAGCAGGCGGAGTGGAGGTGAGCTAGGGTGGGGGGGCGCAGGAAGTAACCGGAGGGGCACAGGAGGTAACCGTGGGGGTAGAGGAACTGTTCCAGCTCACCTCTGCTCCACTACCGCCGCCTCCCCCGAGCGCCCCGCCGCTTGGCTTCTCCTCCCTCCCAGCCTTGCTGCGTGAAACAGCTGTTTTGCGCCCGGAAAGCCTGGGAGGGAGGGGGGAGAAGCGGAGCGGCGGCGGCGCGCTCAGGGGAGCAGGCGGAGGCAAGCTGGGGCGGCGGGGGCACTTTTTCTTCATGCCACGGAGTCTGTGCCTATGATGGCCGGCACCAGAATACCGCCCCTAGAAATGTGCCGCCCCAAGCACCTGCTTGTTTTTGCTGGTGCTTAGAGCCGGCCCTGACTCAGTGGTAGTTGAGCCTGTAAAGTCATAAACCAAATACCATCTCAGTAATTTTAGTTGGCAGAAGAATGAACCTAAAGAGAAGAGTAGAGCTTCTTCCATAAGCAAATCTGATATCTTTCCCTTTTGGGAAAGGATATGGGAAATAACTACCTCAGAAATACTTACAAGGTGATTTACTTTTTAAACGGACAATCTGACCTTTAAAAATACTCTGCATGAAAATTGGCCATTGAATCAAACCGTTTGGGGAAAGGAATACTGGCAATAATAAACACTCTTATCAGTTTTCTGAGGCAGAAAATGTACTGTAAACAATCTGCTGGTCAGTCCCAGTTTATCACTTGATTGCAGAAGTGGATCTGGGCAAAAAATAAATAATTTGCACTCCTAGCCAAATCAAATATCTTGCAAGATTTCCCATATTTTGTATTTGTAGTCAAGCCAGAGACCACAAGAGCAAACTTTCCCATTGGATCTTGGACTTACCACTTCTGGTCAGGACTGGGAAATGCAGAGGCATCAGCAGCATGTGGGAAAACAATATTTAAAAAAACCCAACCTTATCCCAACACATCAGAACCACAGAAATGGTTTGATCTGGGTCAGTTCTTGTGTTATCCAATCTATTTCATCCGTACTTACCGGTAACTCATTAGTGATGAGAGCATGGTGTTCAAGCACAGCCCTTGGTTGCGGGTAGGGCATGGTGGAACGCCACTGGCCTTGGAGGAGCTTTGACAGGAATTCTGCCTCCGTCAGGCCTCCTGGAGTACCAGGGCGCACAGATCTATTGCTGCATGTCTATGTGGAGTGCAGCTTTCTCCCACAATGGGGTGGCTGTCTCTGCTGCTGACAGAAGGGATGGAGAATGGGTCTGTCTTCTGCTTCCCCCTCTTGGTGTACCATGTGCCCCCGGGGAATAACAATGGAGCAGCACTTGCACTCCCAAGGTTCAGGAGTTGCCATTCTGCATTGTCCCTTATATGAACTGAACAACCCTTATGCCCACTTCACACCCACTGCCTACCTGCATAAAAGCCTGGAGGAAACTGAGCTATAATATTATCTCCTCTGACAGCAGCCTTTGCTGTTTACCTCCTACTGCCTTGAAGATCATAGTCTCCATGCCCTCCACTCCTCAGGGACATCACTGTCTGATTTACACCAGGTCTTTATGACTAAAAGTAGATGACATCATGGCTAAATGGGGACATTTACAAAGCTATATCCTGCATTATTTACATGGGTCTCAAGGGAACTGGCCTTCTAAATCTGCTTCATAGACTATACTCATACAGGGAGAAAAAAAAATTAAAACCTTACCTCTCCCTGTGTTACCATCTCACATAGGGCAGATAACTTTTCACTGCGACCACATTTCCTTTCTTCCCAGTACATCCAACAAAAAGGGAATACCAAAATTAAGCAAACATGTTCATTTCCTTAGGTAGAGAAGCGGTAGGAAACCAGAAGGCTGTGTAAAGCATTTACCCATGAGGTCAAAGCACTGGGCTTGTATATCCATATGCCTCAAACTTAAGGACAAAGAGCACATACACCAAAGAAACACATAAGGAAATTTAGAAAGGGATTTTCTAGCCTGGACTTCCCCAAGAAGCTCTGAAGGGCCACGGGCCACCATGCGCTGGCGGGTATTTCCTGCTGATTGGCAGGCGGGTTGGGCAAAGGAAGCGGTCATTCACCCTCTCTCTAGAAATCTGAATTCAAGGGCCTATATATTTTTAAAATATTAAATGGAGGGTGAGTAAATCAAGACCATCCCAGGCCCTGTAGTTCATGTCTTTCCTTGTCCCTCCACATAAAATCTCTGCCATACAAAGTAACTGGAAATTTATCCTTAATTAAAGAGAAGTGAAAAGTGATTGTATGGTGTCTACTTTAATCTACCTGGATTCCTCAGAGCATGGAGTGTTTCTTGTTTGGCAGCTGTAATAAAGTGAGTTTGATTCTCTATAACAGTCTCTTCTTATACCGCCAGACAGAGGATGGGGCTAGTTCTTGGAGTTTTCAGTATCTATGTCAGGGGTGGCCAAACCACAGCTTACGAGCCATATGGGGCTCTTTTACAGTTAAAGTGTGGCTCGTAGAGCTCCCTTCCCCCCCGCATTCTCTGCCTAGCAGACAGGGGGGCTGTGGGATGGGAGGAGCTCAGGTCTTCTGCCTTGTGGCCTGGCTAGGGACTTCTGTCCAGCAGGGAGGGAGGTCTAGGGGCTTCAGCCCTGTGGGAGGTGCCTGCCAGGGCTTGGGGCTTCAGCCCTGCGGGGCACACCTGCTGGGTCTGGGGGCTTCAGCCCCGACACCTCCTGCCCCACAGGGCAGAAGACTTTAGCCCCACCACCCCACCGCAGGGTTGAAGCCCCGAGCCGCAGGAGATGTGCCCATCTGTAGTGAGTCGGTGTGGCTCCCCTCCTGCCCAGAAGAGGGAGCACCCTTGCAGGCACCCGAGTTGGCGGGGCCACCGCCGCCTGTTCCCGCCCCCCGGAAGTCAAGGGGCGGGACAGGAAGTATAAAGGCCGGCCGCCGGAGCTCAGTCAGGGCCCAGCCACCGCAGGGAGCAGACGTGCAGCTGGGAGCTCCTGGCCGGGAGACCTCCGAGGCCCGAGGCCATTGCCCTAACTGGCCGGAGCTACCCCGGGCCCACTACGAGGAGGAGCCGCTGGAGCCCATCCGCTCCCGTCACTGGGAGGAGCCCTTGGAACTCCCCCACACCAACCCCGAAGGCGAGACCGCACCAGAGCCCCTCCGCCCCTGCTGTTACCCGGAGGAGCCGCCCGAGTGCAATTGGCCGGATTTCCCCACGGAGCTGCCGGACCTGCCACCAAGCCCTGGCCGAGAGGAGCCCATGCTGGTGGACTGGACCGGGCCCGGTGCCACGGACGAGGTAGGCCCTGAGGGGGATCCTGGAAGTAGCCCGGGGGTGGCCGACCCCGGTCAGGCTGCAGATGCATGTGAGCCAATGTCAGTGTGTTTCGGTCAGGATACCCCACTGACCAGCAGCGGCAGTAACCGCTGCTAGGGCCCCGGGCTGGAACGCAGTGGAGTGGGAGGGCCTGCGTCCCCCCCTGCCACCCCGCTCACGGGTGGCAGGCTTCCCCCTCACCCAACGCTCCGGTGTAGGAGCCAGGGCTTACCCCAACTGATTGTTGCTCAGCCCCTGCACAAGGGGGCCTGAGCTCCCTAACTGTGTTTGCTCAGCCACTGCACCCGAGGGCCTGAGCTACCTAACTGTTGCTTGCTCAGCCCTGTCCCAAAGGGCCTGAGCGGTGACTGTTTGTGCCCGCCCTGATCCAGGGCCTGGGCCTTCCTTGACTGCTTGGTGCTCGGCCCTTGCACCAAAGGGCCGGAGCCCCCTGAACTGCTTGTTTGCCCAGCCCCTGCACCAGAGGGCCTGGGCTCCTGAACTGCTTACCTGCCCAGCCCCTGCACCAGAGGGCCTGGGCTCCTGAACTGTTGTTTGCTCAGCCACTGCACCAGAGGGTCTGAGCCCTGAACTATCTGTTGTTTGCTCAGCCCCTGCACCAGAGGGCCAGAGTCCTGAACTAACTGGTTGTTTGTTCCACCAGTAGTGAGTCGGTGTGGCTCCCCTCCTGCCCAGGAGGGTCGAGCCCCGGCACGAACCTTTTACACCATCTCTCGAACTTCTGAAGATTATTGTATGCGGCTCAGAGGGTCAGTAAGTTTGGCCACCCCCGATCTATGTTATGGCTTGATTGCATCTGGACAAGAGAACCTCCCTTCCCCCAATGTGCTAATCAGAGTGCCCGGTCTCCCCATTTTAGCTCTATTTTGTTTCACCCTGCAATTGCTTGGCTGTCCTGTAGAGAGAATGGCATGAATATCCATGTTTGTGAAGCCATGTGAGCAAGCCTTTCATAGAGCTGTTAGCTTCTCTGATATATGGTGTGTTCCGAGTGCAAAGCTGCTTGCAGCCATCTGCACTGTGCCCATTTTCAAGATGATTGCTTGCCATGAAACTGTCTGTGCCAATCCAGGATACAGAGTGTCTGTGGCACCCCGGTGGCCATTTTCATTTATTAAATGGCTCCCAAGGAGCCTACATTGGAGCATACAGGAGATCAAACAGGGGTGGGGATCTGCAGTTCAGAGTGGGCCATGAATTACAGCCTTTATTACTCAACTAGAGTGTGTGTTGCCATTGTTAAAGGTAATCAGGTTAGACACAAATGACAAGGCAACGATAAGGTATTGGCATGGTGGATCCAGTTCATTTTCTTTTTTGTTTTGTTTTAAAAGCTTCTCCTACTGTGAAATATTTCATGAGTCTAACAAGATTTCAGGCTAGTGGGCACTCACAGAGGGAGGAAGTCCCATGGTCATTGTCATGCTGAATGTTAAAGTGTGCATGGTTAAATCATACCCTCTCATGGAAAGACCCACAGGAGAAGGGTAAAAGGTCCATGAAACCTCCTGTGAGTTACCGCCCAGAGTTTCCATCATATCTTCCCTTTGAGAGAAGAGGCCCAGGGAGGAGGCATGGTAGGCTTCCTCCCAACGTCATAAGTCCTGGTGATCAGTTGAAGAAAATGTCCCTCCACGCTACTCCTTTGACCCCGTCCCACCTGGCAACAGGGCTCCTGCAAGATCCCATCATCTGTGCAACTGCTTTCCTTCCTACCTTTATACCTTATTGAAGGAGTGCAGGCATGGAGCCTAAGTTAATGCCACTTCAATCAGTGACACTAACACAGGTCTGATACATGCTGGGATATACATAGTCTCAGGATGGGAGAATTTTGAAGACGTGGCTCCTCTCACACTCTCCTACCTCCCAAAAAGTCCTGCAGAGTCCTCATACCATGGAGTTCCATTGCTGGGGATTCTGTGGTGCTCCAAGAAAGAGGATTGACGCCACAGAGTCTGTACTTGCTCTTTCTGCCCTCTAGGGAAGATTTGTTTGAGCTGAGTGCGCTCCACTTGCAGGAATGGAGGGGCTGATCCATCCCCGTTTCCATTAAATAAAGAACCTTCCATCATATCAGAACTCTGCATCTTCCGAATATAACGGGAGCTGTTGGTGCACAGGACCTCTGAAAGGCAGGGTACTTATTTATGTGCCTGCATATGGAATTAGGTGCCTACTGTATCTTTTGACACTCACATTTGAAAATGACAAGAAAGAGCCTAGGTACTCAGCATGGACACTGAGGAGCCTAGAGTGCTTTTCTTAAGTTTTAGCCCCAGTGCCCCAACTCCATTGTTTACAGTGTGCCATGTCCTGGATGTCTAAATGGCTTCCACCACAATGATGACTGCCTTCCAGAGAGCTGCGTACATTGAATTTATAGAGCATGCTGGATCTCCTCTGCACTGAAAGTAATGCATTTCTAAAGCATTTTTAAAGCAATACTGTTATATACTGTGTAACAGAGCCATCACAGACTATGGCTTTGGTTAAGCAATGTTACACCACATTAGAAGAGACCATGCTATTGCTTCATAGCAGCTACCTTCAGAAAACTTACAATGGGAAGTGTTTCTGCCAGACAGAAAGTCCATGATGGCCAGCCATTACCGCTCTCTTTCCCCATGTGATCTGCAACTAAGGAACACTGTCCTCAGTAGAGCTCTTTCTTTAATAACTTGCAGCTGACTTTATTGGCTGTTCTTGCAGTCTCCCAAGAGATGTTTATGAAGTGTTCAAGGTTCAATTATTGCTGAATCAGTGCATCTTCATACAACAGGAAAGAAGAAATTCTCTTCAGCCAGTGTGTTCTACAAGAACTTAATTAAAAGCAGCCCTACAGCTGGCTGCAGCCTGTTGGCCTATTGCATTTTGGCAAAAATTCCTAATGAAATTTGAAAGCAGGAATTTTGTTTGCTTAGCATGGGACACAAGTATATCTGACAAAGGTGGATCTACAGAGAAGTATTTAAAATAAATATATGTTATGGAGCCTCACTCACTTATGTCCTGTAGCCAAATGTACATGTAATGGACAATGCATCCAGCCATATCACCCCAGTGGATGATCTCATTTCTGGAAGGGATAGTGAAAATCCTGCTGTAAACAACTGATTCCTGATGTTTGCAGTTTGTAACACCTCAGTGTCCCTTAAAAACCCATCTTTGTTTTGGTATCAAATGTGGCAGACTGGTCTAGTGTATTTCACTAAAATCCTCTTGGTTTTAAGACAGACAGTCCTAAATGCTTCTGTGCTCTTCAGCTTCCTAGTCCATCAAAGTCTTTTAGAAATAGTTACTGATTCATCACATCCCCCTCATTATGGCAAATGATGTCCTTAGTTGCAGTAAATGGGCACATCGGGAAAAGATGTTCACTTTTTGTGAAAGGAGAGGCCCTGTTTTGAGGTTTCACCAGCAATGTCAAACTTCTGAAGTACTTTTGAGGTTTCTTTGCAAGGAAATAAATTCCTTGGTTATATAGTTCCCTCATTGCCTCATCTCTTTTCCATTATGGCTATTGAGTATTCAAAAACATCTGGTGAAGCTTTGATTACAAAACCTAACTGCACTAAACACAAAGGACTTTGTAGTTCCTAAGTGCTTTTACTGCTCAGATACGGAGTCTTGGGTTGTTGTTTTTTCTTTTTTATACAATGATAGACTATGTTCCGTGTTATATTTATAGATGGATTAAATAAAGTTCAGACATGTGGAGAAAGATTCTGGTCACTGGAGAAAACTTTGGTGCTGCTGTTTTCTTCACTCTGCTAGTAACTGATTCACAAAACTATAGACATAGATCAAGAGAGGCTAGAGAGATACCACAAGAATGTCAAAAACAAATGCTTAGTCAGCCCAGTGGACTGGCATCAGTAATGCATGCTGTCTAGCTGGAGGCTGATGGTTTCTTGAGGGCTCTGAAACAGGAATGATGATGGTCACTCAATGTACACATGCTTCCACAAAGGGATTCATACTTATTTTGGCCCTGGAATGGGTTGATAAACCCTTATCTGAAGGTGAAGAAAGATAACCCCATTCCAAAGTAATATGACTGGAGGGAGTTCAAAGTGGGGAAACATGGGTTCCCAGAATGATGGGGAAAGGGATCATAAAGACCTATTTGGACTGGCTTTCAGTCAGGGTGTGGCTTGGAGAAGGAGAATATAGGAACTCTTTGATATAGAATCCTTAAGCATTCAAATATATGACAAATATACATTCTCCCCTGATTTGTCTTTCTTCTGTTCCTTAGTTTCAGTGAAGAGCACAAGTAAGAGCCAGATGTAGATTATGGATATTTAACTCTGTTTTGTGTTTTAAAGCTATTTTATCTCTGCTTGGAGCTACCAGCCACAAAACTACTTAAACTTAAAATGGTGGAGAAAGAATGGGTTTTCAGTAAGGTCTGCAGCAAAAGAAGCTAGGCCAAAGGTAACTTCACATCCTTGTCAATTGTCCTTTGTCTCTAGTGACAGTCACACATTTGCCCCTGCTATGACTGTCACTCATCCCTGCTGAAACAGTATGGATAAGCAGGGCTGCAGGGACTGACCAAGGTCCTATTCCTAGCTGCTAGTAGCTATTTGGGTTTCTGTGCAAGCATCTAGGCTTCCTCCTTCCACTACTCCTCATGCTGGCTTATTTATCCAGAGCTGGATCTAGGGGCAGTGACCCAAGCGACCCACTGGGGTGCCGGGCTTGGGGGGGTGCCGGGATCAGAGGTGCTGTTTTTGTTGTTAGCAACAAAAGGGAAAATAGAATGTTTGAAGTAAAATGTTTCAGGTATTCTGTATGTGGATTCATTTTTCCACTAACCTCCTAGAATGTTCTGGACCTTTGTAGAATCTCGTGGACCTTCCAGACTTTGAGAAGTCCATTTTCCTCGAACTGACTAGAATGTTGTCAGCCATGCCCCTATAAGGGGCAGGACATTGTGAGTCAGTCAGATATAAGAATGAACTGAAATGAAGTTAGTGCCCAGCTGTGATATTGTGAATCTTGTTTTATTGTATAATTGTGAAAGTGTACTTGTGTTTTAAGACTGGGAGAGTGTAAGTAGTGACTTACACAAGTGTGTAAGGACATATTTAATGAGATATCCGAGATCTCTATCAAACCCCTATCTACACAACAATATAAACACATCATGTCTGATTACTTTCTAAGATTGCGGAACATAGGCCAGGTCTACACTAACACCCCAATTCGATCTAAGGTACGCAACTTCAGCTACGTGAATAACGTAGCTGAAGTCGACATACCTTAGTTCGAATTTACCGCGGTTCAGACGCGGTCCACACACGGCAGGCAGGCTCCCCCGTCGACTCCGCGGTACTCCTCTCGCTGAGGTGGAGTACCGCAGTCGACGGCGAGCACTTCCTGGTTCGAATTATCGCGTCCACACCAGACGCGATAAATCGAACCCGGAAGTTCGATTGCCAGCCGTCGAACTACCGCGGTAGTGTAGACAAGCCCATAGACTTTGGCTTTCCCTAATACTGTCTGTTTTCCCCCATAGAAAATAAAAGATGCCCCCAAAGAAGTCTACAGGACCTCAGTATAGGAAGCAAAAAGCTCAGTTGCAATCTAGTTTGCAGCAAGGGGCAAATTTGATAGGAAAATATCTGGAACAGAACAACATTGACTGGGCTTATCGTCTTATATGACAGGGATAAATCATGCATGCAAACCATGCATCAAAGTTGTGAACAGGACTACAAATGCAATAAAAATTAAGGTATTAAAACATTAACACATGGAGGGGAAGGGCACCGAAGACACTCCTCGCCTGGAGCGCCATTTGGTCTAGGGCTGGCCCTGCCCTCATCCCCATTATGTCTCACTGCAGCACAATGCTCAATGGTGCTCTGAATAAGCAGTGTGGGGGGGTAACTCATATTTGCTTGCTCACTTCAAATGGAAGGGGGGATCAATGGGGAAGACAGCCTGAATCAGATAGAGCTCACGTGCTCACATTGGTGAAAAATGTCACTAAGAGCTACATGGAACATAGCAGTTATTTGTCCAAATTTTCAAATACAGGTGCCTAAAATTAGCTTCCTAAATCCATATTTAGGCATCTAAGGAGAAGTGACTTGATTTTCAGAGGTGCTGAGCAACTTCACCTGTCTTTGAAGCCTTGATTGGGATATGGCTGAGGTGATCTCGACACTGCCCTCCATTGCACCCTTTTGGTCAGTTAGGTTTATTAACTAGGTAGTCATGTTTCCCAGTCTAGTTTCAACTAAAGATCAGAATGTTTCCTATTCTGCTTTTACAAGTTTCAAATGGCCTTGATCAGATCCTTTAACCTGCATGGACCTGAAGAGAGTTACCTCTCTAAAAACAGGGTGAGTGGCTCTCACATTCCAAATCCACAGTAATCCTCCAGAATTTGGGTTCAGTTTGATCCAAAATCCAGATAAGGTTTGTTATTGCAGTCTGAGAGTGGAAATTAAAATCCTGACCCCTGGCAACCTCGTGTCCCCCAACCCTGCTTCAACTTCACTCACAGTTGTTGTCTTCTGGGTCGGTGCCCATATACCTCCCTTCACTCACTCAGGTCCATTTTCTTTAGGACGGAGACTGCTGCCCTTAAGATCTGTACACACATTGGTTCTTCTTTGGGCATTGCCAGGTCTTGGTGCCACCCCACACTGAAATCCAAAAAACCTAGCAAATGTGCAAGGGATTCTGGGAACTTTAGTTCCTATGGGCGACACTAACACAAACAAGGAATATGTCCTCTTTGGAGTGTAGCTGCTGTGTGTGAGGGTTGGGCCAGCTACCATCTTTGTAAGATCCTCTTCAGATTAGTGGGGGTTAGTGATCTGACATAGAAGACCCTTCCCACTCCAAAAAAAGAAGAGGCAGAGAAGGGTGGTGAGGAGCAGCCAGCTAGCAAGCACTGCATAGCCCCAAAGCAGGAGAGTGCTGTGCCTCTCCCATCCCTTCAGGATAGCAATGCAGGAGGGTCCTGGGTGAGGGGGGAGTCAGTGAGTGAAGATGGAAAAAGTGGAAAGTCATGTGAGACCTTGTAGCAAAGTGAGACTCACCAGCACGGCACCTCCTGCTGATCGTCTCGGGAATTAGCTCTCCAGCATATGGAACGCCTCCTCCTGGCCAGCATCTCGCCTGCTGCTGGCCCCTGTGTCCCTCCCAGACCCAGTGCCCCTTTACCTTGGGGTGCTGCCTCCTGGCAGTGCCCCCACACTCTGGGTCTCCCCTCCCAGGGGAACTCCCAACCCTCTATCCCCACCTTGCCTCAGTGGCTATTGCCAGTCATCACCTAGCCCCCACTCACTGGGGCAGACTGCAGTCTATAAACCACTCATCATTGGCGAGGGGGGTTTGGGCCTCCTGCCTTTCCCTAACCCCAGGCTACACCTCTGCAGCCCCAGTACCTCTGTAGGCCTTGCACAGGGCCTGCAGCCTGGGAAGTTAGCAGGCTGGAGCTCCCCAGCACCTCTTGCCTTTCCCCAGTACTACTCTACTCTACTCTACTCTACTCTACTCTACTCTACTCTACTCTACTCTACTCTACTCTACTCTACTCAGGTCCCCTTCTCTCCCAGGCAGCCAGATCCTTCTCTCTCTACAGCTAGAGAGAGAGTGCCTCAGCCCCTGGCTCACAGCCCTTTTATAGGGCCAGCTGTGGCCTGATTGGGGCATGGCCCAAGCTGTGGCTGCTTCCCCAATCAGCCTAGCCTTTTCTCTCAGGAGCGGGGTAACTGCCCCGCTACAGTCCTCTACCATTTTGTTATGGATCTGGATCCAAATTAGGATCCAGGCATATGCTGGGATTCAGATACAATCACAAGTGCACATTTTAACTCTGGCTCCATCTGGATCTGGAGCTGGATGCTGCTGTCTCAGCCCATCTCTAAATTTGATCGGGGCTGATGGTAGAAATGCTGACGTTTCAGTCTCTGTTTTTTGTGTGTCATTTGCATTATGAACATCTGAAAAAATCGTATTTAATAACAGAACCCCGTGACTTGAACTTGGCTGTTAACCACAGGCTTTGAGAAATATTGGAACTTTTGCTTCCACTTCCTTTAGATTTGTCACAGAACTCTATTTCATGACAGCAGTAGAATTGTGATTGTCATTGTTCCTCTTATGAGACAGATATTGCTGCAGAAAACTGCTCTACACAATTTTGGGGGAAAATGTGTTCCCCTTCTTTGCCAGCTGCTTCTGGAAGGCTCATTATACATGAGAGGAACTTGAAGACCTTCCAGTATTGCTTTTAAAAAACTACTTCTTTCCCCCATGCAATATAGCACATGGCGATTTTAACTCATGGGAGTTAGTCTGGAAGTGTTTGCCATGGAGAACTCTAGAAAGAGAAGGAAGCATTGGTATACTGGAGGGAATTTTAATCTCCGAGATTGGAGTTCAAGCTTGCGGAGTTCTCTGCTTCTGCTGATATGGTTGATGGCATCACTAATTGAGTGCTGGTCCCTATGTCTGTTCCACTGGGGAGAGTGGGGTACACATGTGCTCCATGCACCTGACACTGAAAATGTTTGTAAGTGGTGTCCATAGGTCCACGCCTGCGCCCCTACTCTTCTCGTCCTAAATATTTCTAAGTTTTTATCAATTTTATCTTTAGTGTTGTTAGTGTTCATAGTGCTATTAGTATAGCTAGTGCATGGTTAGAATACCCAGCCTGGGGACTCTTCTTGGTATGGGAATTAAATTATGCCCAGAACACCAGGCTTTAAAAGCTGTGTTTCCGGTTCCCTATCCTTCCTGGTCAGTGATGAGCACCAGGAGACATAACATAAGCTCCTGGACATCCTGCAACCCATGTGATCCAGCTGGATAGTACTTCTGGTGAATGAAGGCAGCAAGAACTGTGTGGCTTATACTGGCAACATGCGCCTTTACCCCCAAGAGGCCTGGGAAGCATTACTTTGTCCCAGCTAAGGGAGCAGTTTTTTATTTATCCCCCCACTCACCCGCACTGAACTCCCTAGTTGTTCATGATGCCACAGAAAGATCTAGGCAACAATATCAAAGCGTCATCCCCACCGATAAGAAGGCCAATCATCTGGAGATGCTGGGGAGGAAGGTGTTTAAGGCCACTAGCCTCCAGTTTAGAATATCTATCAAGTTCTGTTGGCTAACTATGATTTTTTTTTTTTTTTTTTTTTTAATATTCTAAGTTCCTAGATTTTAAGGACAAATTACCCTAGCAGCCAGGGCTCACTTTCAAGTCCTTATCAACAAAAGCAAACTGGTAGCCAGAACTTAATTACAATCTATGTTTGATGCAGCTGAAACTGTATCAAGACCAATGGCAACTGACATTGAGATGTGCCGGGAATCACACTTCGGGGTTTTCCAGGAAGGCCCAGAACACTGTAGAGAACTTGCCCTTTGATGAGACCAATGTTTTCAGTGAAAAGATGCTTGAGTCTGTACTCTCTAAAGGACTACAGGGTATATCTACACCAACCCCAAAGAAGAAATATAATAAGCGACTGCAGAAACTGAGACCTGTGCCTCAACCATTTTACCTCAATGCTCTTCTGAACCACCTCATAAAAGACAGAGGGTGCAAAGGCCATGATACCCTGCTCCTTGCACTTTAATCCAACCTCATCCCCAGGCCAAAAGATACTTCTTAATTCTCACCAGGACCTCACTAACTTGGTGGAAAGATCCTGGACAAGTGGGTGGGGGTGTGTTCTTTTCATATCCCCCACACCCTACAAGACAATAATTATGGATGCCTCTCTACTAAGCAGGGAAGCTCACTTGGATGGTCACACAGGACAGGGCACTTAGATTGCCCAGAAGACCAAAATGCACAAAAATCTTTTGGAACTTGGGTCAGTCCAAGAGGCTTGCTAAGCATTTCTACCATTCATCCAGTCTCTCCATATATTCATAATGTCAGACCATATAACTACTGTTTTCTACATAAACAAGCAGGGACAAGTGAAATCCACTCCCTTGTGTATAAACGCAGCCACCTTATAGAATTGGTATGTCAAGAATCATGTCACCCTATTCGCAGAGTGTATTCCAGAAACCCAGAATTCATTGATAGACAGCCTCAGCAGCCATCTTGCCATCGATTATGAGTGAGAGTTACACAATTCAGTGTTGAACAGCATTTTTACTCAGTGGGGAACTCCCTCTTAGGACCTGTTTGCCTCCAAAGCAAACAGGGAATGCAACATATACTGGTCTGGAGGACCTCAAGGAAAGCTCTCCAGAGACAATACTTTACTGCCTTGGACAGATCACCTGAGCTGTGCTTTCCCTCCCATCCCACTACTACCTCAGGTTCTACAGAAGACTGGACAGGACAGGGCACAAGTCATCCTTATCACCTCCACATGGCCCAGACAATTCTGATTTCCAAGCCTCCCACAAATGTCATCCCATCCACCTATCAGCACTCAGGTCTTCCCAGAGCTTTTGATCCACGAGAATGGCAGACTCAGACATCCAGATGTGGAGGTGCTTCATTTCAGAGATGGGTATTTAGATGGTCAACAAGCCTATAACATTTTTGCTGTGAAGCTGTGCAAACCATTTCAATAAGAGCAGAAAGGACTCCACAAGAAAATGTTACCTATCCAAGTGGAAACATTTTTTTATCTGGGCCCAGCAAAATCATGTATCTCCAGAAACAGCAAATGGTTCCCCTATTTTAGATTATCATTTTACTCTCAAGATGACCAATCTTTCCCTAGTTTGCTATACCATCAGATTTGTACTTGATCTTTACTTTCCCAGGAACAGCCAGATTCTTGAAGGGTCAGATCAGAACTTTTCCACCAGTAAAAAAATGAACCCCTCACTGAGACCTTAACTTAGTACTCTCAGCACTCACTAAGCCACTTTGGAACTTTTTGCTCCATGTGCCATGTCTCACCTGTCAATAAAGTTTGCCTTCCTTGTTGCCATCACCTCAGCCAGAAGGGTAGGTGAAGTTGGGGCCATCAGGGTTGATCCACCATGCTATTCCATAAGGATAAAGTTTTGCTATGACTCCACCCGAAATTCATTCCAAAGATAGATTTGGAATTTCATATAAACCAGTCAATTCACTTATTTGTGTTCCTTCTGAAGCTCCATGCCTCTAGCAAGGAGATAAGACTTCATTCCCTCAACATGCAACAAGCCTTGATCAGGGAGTCACCTAGTCTGTTCATTGCCATAACGGAATGAGTTTGAGGTTAAGCTATACCCTCTCAGAGGATAATAAAGTCAATCTCTGGCTGTAGCCTACCCCCATACCCCAAATAAAAACCATGGGGACAATAATTTGAACTAAGCCAACAATTTCTGCAGACTATAGAAAATAGTGGCTGGCAATCTCTACTTCTTTCTGAACAAGCTCAGAATATTCTTTATTTTTTGTGATTTTACATTAAAGTAATGTTGCACACTCACTATGTAAAGAAGCATGCAGCTTTAAAGGGTAATTGGCAAGAGTAGAAGAATGCAGGGGTTGATTTGTTAGGCCAGAGGATCTGTCTGACAGAAAATGTAATTTCAATATCCTGTTAGCAAGGCTGGGGAATCCTTGATGAGGTATAAACTGGGAAATGTTCTGTAGAAGAATGTCAGAACAAACATCACTAGAAAAATAGAGATTTATGATAGGCTGGAAAAGATTGGGAGGAGATGATCACTTGGGGTTTATAATAGTCTCCTGAACAGAAAAATGAATGTATGAAAAAAAGCCAGATAAGCAAAAATTTGGTGCAGAAAAAAACAACCTATCATTTTTCGGTTCAAAGATCTGTTATTAATGGCAAAGACAAATGGGCTTTTTACAGCCAGAATCCTCAATAACAAAGGAAAACCAACTTTTTGCAGTCAATCTCCTTTTTCATCCACAGGCAATTCTGGTTCCAAGTTCTATCAGTCAGGGGGCTCATTCATTCTTGCACTGGTTTACATATAGAAGGGAGGCAGTTTGCAGCTCCCCTGTTCAGGGGCTGGTTTATGCCTGTTACAATAGCATCTATGAACCATTGCAGGGCAGAGAATATCTAGGCTACAGGCAGGAGTGCCGCCAGCTTTGGTAGATTCTCTGCTTAGAGCCATAGATCTGTTAGAAGAGTGGCTTGCCTAAAGGTGACCTACCGTCCTATTAGAACCTCAAAAAGTTACCTCCCAAAGCTTTGTTTCTTTTCTTGGGCCCTATGGGTGTTTAAGCCTAGTTGATTATTGGAGTCAGTGAGAACAAAGTGGGTGTGTTTGACATTTCCTCCACTTCTGCATGAAACTGCCAGATGGCAAATTTAAAAAATGTGAGCAGCTCAGTTAATCAATTCCTTGGTTTTCCTGAGCTTAGAAACTGCCACCGTAGAAGGCAAACATTATGGACTAAGGACAAGGCACCTTCTGCTTCCAACTTCTCAGACCAGCTGTCTACATTGTTGGGAGCTTTAACTTGATGAATCAGATCATAGCCCTGCAGCATTACTCCCATTTTGCTCACAAACTTCCTTGAAGGGCCATTAAATATGCTATCTTCCTTCACTGGTTGAGATGAGCATGTGTGATTTCCAGTGTTGCCAAATCTCACAATTCTACTGTGAGTCCCACAATATTTGGTGTTTTTCTTAATGCCTCAGCTCTTGGGGTCATGTTATTACAGTAACTCCTTACTTAAAGTCATCCCGGTTAACGTTGTTTCATTGTTACGTTGCTGAGCAATTAGGGAACATGCTCATTTAAAGTTGTGCAATGCTCCCTTATAACGTCATTTGGCAGCCAACTGCTTTGTCCACTGCTTGCAAGAAGAGCAGCCCGTTGCAGCTAGCTGGTGGGGGCTTGGAACTAGGGTGGAGACAGGCAGCCCCCCTATCAGCTCTCCGTTCCCTGCTTACCCCATCTTCCATAGAGCGGGGGGACACAGGACAGGGCTCAGGACAGAGGGAGCTTCCTGGCAGCAGCTGCCGTCTCAGCTTGCTGATTAACTTAAAAAGGTAGTGTACTTAGAATGGGGTCAGCGTACTTAAAGGAGCAATGCGTATCTCTCTCTCTCACACAGGGTGTGTGTTTCTGTCTCTGTCTGCCATGCTGTCTCCCCTCCCTCCATTCGTGCTGCCTTGTAGAGTGTGAGGCTACATTAACAACAATGAGTTAACCCTTGAGGGCTCAGCCAATTGCTAGTTCATCATTTAACACTAAGGCATCCCCATGGAAATATCCCACCCTCTGACTCCTCCACCTCAGCCAAGCTTCACAATCATCATCACTGTGTACCAGTATTAAATTGTTTGTTTAAAACTTATACTGTGTGTGTGTGTGTGTGTGTGTGTGTGTGTGTGTGTGTGTGTATATATATATATATAATATAGTCTTTTGTCTGGTGAAAAAAAATTCCCTGGAACCTAACCCCCCCCCATTTACATTAATTATTATGGGGAAATTGGATTCGCTTAACATCATTTCGCTTAACATCGTTTCGCTTAAAGTCACATTTTTCAGGAACATAACTACAACGTTAAGTGAGGAGTTACTGTACCTCAGAATCTCAGCTCTTTTTTTAAGTTAGTTTTGAGCCACTGCAGTCGAAGACAAAAGATTGAAAATGTGACCCAAGTGTACCCTAAGACACAGAAACCAAGAGACAAATCAAATGAAGCCAAAATGTATTTATTTGTTCGTAATTCTTGTGGTTTCGGTAGCCTGACTCATGATTTTGAACACTTGGGGTTGGCGATGCTGGGTTCCTAATTGGCCCTTGGGTACTTCACGTCTAGAATGGATACCACAGCATATTTGGGGCAGGCAGTGTGTTATTATCTGCATTGTTGAAATACTTTTGTTATTCACCCACATATTCTTTCCTCTACCAATTCTGCTGCAATAGCCTCCCAGGACTATACTGATGTAATGTATCCTACTCCTTTGAGTTTTAGTATTTGGGAAACCACGCCTGAAGATGGTAAGATCAGCACTGTAGATGACTGTCAGAGCATTGCTACCTTCTCCATTCCAGCTCTGACCAATAAGCTAGCTGTCTGAGATGCTTTTGGAAGTTTCTGCTTGGCTCTATGGTGAATACTATTTCTGTCCTTCTTCCCTATCCATTGTTTTGTTTAGGAAACTCCCAGTTTTTTCATGACTGCTAGTATTGTTATATTTGGAGACTGACTGACTGGACTGGCTTTGTTAATGTGAATTCAGTCTTTAAGAAGCCCTGTCATTAAGGCCAGATCTTTGAACCCCAAAAGTGTAGGCTGTTTTTTTTTTTTTTGCACCCGGGTTTGGTTTGCATGGCCTGTTATCCCGCAACAAATTTCGTTTTCTGGACACTTGACTATTAAAGATCCACAGCAGTTCTCTTCCACCAACTTCTCTCATTGTAGTAGTCAGTGAACTGACAAATAATTAAAAAAGCAATCCTGGCCCAGAGAGCTTGTAGTCCTGTGTGTGAGACAGTTCATAGTCAGTGACTTAAATAGGCAAGTAGGTAGGGTGACCAGATGTCCTGATTTTATAGGGACAGTCCCGATATTTGGGGTTTTTCTTACATAGGCTCCTATTACCCCCCACACCCTGTCCCGATTTTTCACACTTGCTGTCTGGTCACCCTACAAGTAGGGGCATGGCTGAGTTGGGAGGATGAGATGACAAACCAGATTTGCAGAATAGCAGAAGTCCTAGTTTGTGCCTTGCCTAGCTAGTGCCAGATAGTAGCCGTTGTGAGGGAAGCAGTCACTGGGTTTGGGAACAGCATGTGTAACTTCTAACCTGAACTTCAGTGACACATGAGCCATCTGCTCTCAACAATTTACAGTTCAGCTATACGCCATGGGATACACTATATATTTAACTTCACAGTGTATTGCTTTATCTGCTGTGATCAAACAACAGAAAAAAAGTACTGGGGGGAAATAATGAAGAATCAGGAAAATTCTTTACTGACTCCAAATAGGCAGTTGTGGAAGGATAAAACCCACTTCACAGTAAATATTAAACAGTATGGTGTGTGTCCAAATGCTTTCTGCTGGCTGTTCCTTGCCTTTCATTCACCATTTGGCAGCACATTCTTGAGAGTTGCTTTTTTTTTTGCATTTTTCTGCACTCAGCTTTGTTTGAACTAAACTAAAGGATATTTCATATTAATTCTTCTGTCTCTTTTGACTCAGACCAGTTGCAATAGGGTGGGGCTGGCCTCCCAGGCCACAGCAGCAGCTGTGGAGAATCTAGTAGAGTGGGTTCTATGATCCTTCAGCTGTGACATCTCTTCTCTGGATGGACAAGTGTTCTCAGCAACAGGAGCTCTGCTAGTGGCCTATTAACAAATTTGCAAGAGCTAGCAGTATCCAAACCCAGGGTAATGGAGGTATTTTACAGGATGGTGATGTGGCACTGACTTATGCATATTTAACATCAGGCACTGGTGTTCCCTTACATCAGATTTTGAAACGTAACTGAGAAATAAATTTTTTTTTGCCTTATTTTTTCCTTATTACTTATAAAGGTATGCCCAGGCTTTTAATTTAATTTCCCCCCCAATGAGGTTTTTTTTTTTCATGTTTGAGCTCTCCCATCCCTCCTTTTCTAGAGGAGCTTGGCAAGAACTCTTTAAGAATTGGTATCCTCCACTCTAATTTCAGAAATGGGCAAAAGAGAGCAGCAGCTCAGATTGCAGCTTCCTGCCACATCATTATTTAGCTCCTCCCAATATTTTGCCAGTGTCCTCTGACAAAGGGGGTGTAGTGATGGGCTAATAGTTCCAAAGTAAAATACAAGCCAAAAAAAGATGTTTCAAAATACAAACCTTTGAGGAAGTTCCATAAAGAACCAGTAAAGAACTAACACCAGTTTCCCTTTTCCTTTTCAGTTTAGCTTTTACAGAAGACTGTCCTGAAACTTCTCATGTCAGTTGATGCCAGCTTTTGTCCCAGTTGTAGGTATCTTATCACTGGAGTCTAAAGCCACTATTGGCCCAGAGAAGCTGATTGTTGGGGGGGGGGAAAGGAACTGAAAGCATCACGTTTTCCAAACTTGGCACTAATTGTGAGTTGTCTCTGCAAAATATGGGCATGCAAATGTGGGTATAGTACACATGTATGTACAAGCTCCCTTGTACATACATTTTGGGGAAAGACAACTTTGGGCTCAGGTTTTTAAATTATCTGTCCCCAACTCTGCAATACATGCTTAAACATATTTAATCGCTGTTCCTAATAGACGGCTGCTATTGGTGGACAGCATATTTAGCTCTAGTCAGGAAGATTCTCTGCCAGAGACCTTCTCTGGGTTTTAAAGCTGGCTTCACACACACTGCAGGTTCCAGGATCCTCAGGGCCCTAGAGTTTAAAGGATTTTGTTATTTTGGATTTTTTGTTTGAAAGTTCATTATGGTCCAGAGTCTCACCCCCTCAAGAAAACTGAGTCATACCTCTCTTAGAGCCCTAGTCTGTGAGAATGTACCAGAAAAGGCAAATGTTCATTTTATGGACTAAATCCTGTAGCACTTTACTCAGGCAAAATTCCAATGAAACCAATGGGAGTAATAACTTCAGGATTTGGCTGCAGGGGCAAACCCTGCCCTTTTCTCCATGGGACAGTGGGACATCTGGCAGAAGAATGAGTGAAGTTTGGCTTAGCAAAGGGCGACAAAATTCAGTGAACTCTACAGAAAGTCTGGAACACAGCTCTATGGGGATTCCCTGCACAGGCGATATCTAGGGATCTGATCAGGAGAGGGATGAGCCAGAAAATATGCCGCTATGCAGATTCTCCAGCCTTTCCTTCTCACAGAGGGGAGCGCTCCAGCTGTTAACATGGAGTAGCCTCTGCAAAGTGTCTTCACAGCCACTTTGCCGCTTTGAGGAGGATTCATTTTCCCTTCCATCCAAGGATATCCTCAGATCCCAGCTGAGATACTCAGGCTGAGCCCTGGACTGTGGATTTGCTGCTATATGCAGATTATCATTATTAATTATTTGTATTACTGTAGCACCTTAGAGCCCTAGTCATGTACCAGGCCCCCATTGTGCATACGGTCTGAACTGTCCATACACCTTCAGTACATAGTGATCAGCCTTGTTACTCCAGCACTGCTGGTGAGCCAGCCTCACAGTATATTCTGCATACCCTGGAGTTTGCCATTTTGTCCTTTACTCTTCCCTTAATCACAATACGTGCAAAGTGGTTCTGGGGTGGACCAATTGGCTCTATTTCTTGTGAGCAGGTTTTTATAATGGTGAACACGTCAGCCCTTTCATTTCAAGTATTGTCTCAATGTACGTGGCATAGTTACGTTCTGGCTTTCATGGAGGAAGATGTGAGGGAATGCGTTCACAATGTGAGTAAGAGAGAGGCTACATTGGTAAATGACACAGATTTCCACACAGAACATTTTTTGTTAGTCTTGGAACTAAATGAAAGCTCACTTATTCCATACTGACTTGTTGAAGATTACTCCAGATTCCTAAGACATGGGCCCAGACACAGGTTTGCTCTTTTTAACAGATTGCCCTGCCCAATCCTGTGCTTTTTCTGTTTTTCTCTGCACTGATACTGCTATAGCGGTATGGAAATATGTGCTAATACCACAGTTGTCACAGGAAGGAAAGAAGAAAAATGATGTGGAACAAAGTAAAAAATTCACAATCACATGGAAAAAATCTTAGGATCTTAGGCTACAAACACAATATAGGGCTGGCACGGACTGAATGCAGATGGTAATGATGACAATAATATAAATCATAGCAGTGCTTTATAATTCTATATGTAATTATTATTTAAATCAGTTTTCCGGGCACTCACTTGTTTATATCTCTGAGTATCATCCTTAGCACTTTTTACAAAAGCTAGATACAACATTTGCTACTCTCCAGTCCTCCAGTATAGTAGCTGACTTTAATGAAAGATGGCACATTTTTCTCAGCAGCTCTGCTGTTTCATTGTTAAATTCCTTCAGAGCTGTTGGGTGTGTACCATTTGTTTGCTCTTGACTATATTAAGTTGTTCCATCAGCTCCTTTTTTTACACCTCCTTTTTTTAACAAGCCTTATCAACATTTTCTGGTAAAAATCAATGTTAAAATCATTTAGCATCATTGCAATGTCCTTACTCTCCGTAATTTTTCCCTTCACTCTATAGTAGTGCAGCATACCAGTAATTCTCTCATAGGTTTCCTGCTTCTGACACGCTGAAATATTTTCTTATTTCTTCAAAACCCTTCTTAAGCTCTCATCATTTCCATCTGACATTTGACTTGTAACATATGCTCCTTTCTATTGGCTTCAATTTGATGGGATTTCCAGTATCCAGTTACTTATTATGGCTTAGATGACCTCTGAACCTTGCCATTGAACCATTGTTTTTTGTGGTTGTTAGTAAGAATCTCTTTGTTTAATGTTCTCTTTCCCACACCAAAGAAAACAACACTCAGAACCAAGCCACCAGGGGCACTCCAGAGTTCACCATCTCTATTCACGTGTATTCTTGAATGAGAGAGAGAGAGAGAGAGAGAGAGAGAGAGAGTACACTATCAGGAATCTGATTCAGTGTGTTTGGGACACCTCTACTTCTAAATGAAATGCTAACCATTTTAGAGTAAAAACCCTTAATATGCAATTTATGAACTGCACTGGCTCTGTTATTTGCATGAACCACCTCAAATAATCTAACAAAAATACCATGCATCTGTTTTGAATTCATTGTCCCATATTGAGAAAGCCTATTTCATGAGGAAAAGCTCCAGGAATGTTATAGTTCCTGTAACTGTGTTAGATCTCTCTGTTTCTGTCTAGCTTTCCAGACACATCAGATCCCATTCAAATCAGTCCTAAAGCCTTTACAGTTGACTCATTAGTGAAAAGATGCAATTGAGTAGTAGTTTATGTAGGTCTAGGGCTTGCCACGCACTGAGTCCTGGACTGTGGCTCTGTTAGCCACTGCTACACTGGGGCTGGGCATAGGAAATGCATCAAAAGGAAGAGCCTGCACCACTGAAATCAATGGGAGTTTTGCCATTTATTTAATTGGAGGTAAGAACAGGGCTCCAATAGCAGAGGTTGAAGGTATTCTGTCTATGCCCCCTAAATGCACTTATTTCAATAAATGGCAGAGGTGAAAGTCGGCCAGTATGGGTGAAGTGGCCGCCAGTATGGGCTCGTACGCAGCCGATGTTAAAGTGCTGCCGTGGCAGCGCTTTAAGGACCCTCTAACATTGCTGCCCCTTTTACCCCTCCCCCCCGTCAGCAGCCTTGCCGGAGGGCAGTGTCTAAAAAGGGGAAGCTGCCCTGGGGCCCGGCGATTTAAATGGGCCCAGGGCTCCCGGCTGCTGCTACCACGGGAGTGGCAGGAGCCCCAGTCCCTTTAAATCACTGCCGGAGCCCTGGGCAGCGCAGGCCAGGCAGCGCGGAAGGGCTGTCTGGGAGAGGCTGACCCTCAGCTCCGCCCCTTCTGCCCGAGGCCCATCCCCTTCTGCCCGAGGCCCCACCCATTCTGGGGGCCTGGATTCGGACCCCCATACCGGTAAATATTTTATGTTACTTTCACCCCTGATAAATGGTCTGTTATTTCCACCAAGATTTAGGGACCAGATCCTCAGCTGGTGTAAATTGGAATAGCTCCATTGACTACACCAATTTCCATCTGCTAAGAGTCAGGCCAAAAGATTGCATTGTCAACCTGAGAGAAATGCTGTGCCCCTTCCTGATCACTTGTGCTCTATTGCTTTCTGGATTCATACACCCATTTTGCTTACTGATCACTTCTGCTCAGTTCAGCTCTTAAAATGCTGCTTTATCTTTGTTGCTTTCAGCTGAGATTTTCTGGTGTTTTTCTCCTTGTTCAAGACACAGCTATATCACTAGCTTCACTATAAGGAGAATACAGATTGCTCAAGAGTCACAGTGCCCTTTTCCAAAAGAAATCACTAGTAATGTTATATATTTTAGCGTGCTCTCCTTTCTTCCTACATTCCTACTCAACATCTAGTTCCAACTTCTTCAGAGAATCTAAGGGCCAGTTTGGTTTTTCTGCATAGCAGTGTGGTCCTTGCAGCATCTAATACAGCCAACAAAACTCCGTAGGCTGAAGTCTGCTCTCAGTTACACACATTCAACTTTCATTGAAATCCATGGCAGTTGCACCCATGTAAATAAGAACAGAATTTGTCCTTAGGCTTTGGATTTAACCAGGATTTTCATTAACAGAACAATAGCATCTGAGTTTTACTTCACTTCAAAAGAAATATACTTTTTGTCATGTGGAGACATAAATGCATTTTCTATCAGTGTGCAATCCTACAGATGTGAAGGGCCAAAACTCTTCCTCCATAGGGTTTTAAAAAAAGAGATCCTCCCAAAAATGCCAATGTGCAACATCTCTTTTTAAAAAGTATAGGTAAATGGAAAGAAATGACGAGTGACTCTGTGTGTGTGT
>NW_020664419.1:74316900-74500231 GCF_002925995.2 Terrapene triunguis
TTGGTACCCAGCACTTTGGCTTCACAAAAGACCAGACTGACACCTATTGGTCATTCACTGGAGTGCATGAGACCTTCAGTACCATCGGCACCTTCTGCCAGTTACCTCTGCCCAACTTACCTCATTGGTACCGTCCACTGTTCCGTTACCACAAGAGTTTCAATTTTCTCAGGACTTGGGAGTAACAGAAATGCCTGAATTTTCCCTGTACAGCACCAACCTATTCTCGATAGTGAGCGCCTTTCAATCTCCAGAGATTCATCCAATACCGACAGAGTATCCACCTGTCTCTATGACTGCTCCACCTCTACCAAAAAGAGGAGGAAGATGATGGGGACTTTTCATCAGTTTCCCACATTTCTGCCCAGGGCTCTCCATTTCATTATCAAGGAACATTCTATCCTGAGACGTCTAAGGAGTCGGATTATCCTTGTGAGAGACACTGTCCATCCCGCTGGTATGATACTCTTGGATGCCTCCACCGACGCCTCGGAGGCTGTACTGGGACCCTTGGATGGCTTACCATCAGCAATTTCCCAGGGCCCCTAGTGTTTCTCACTGGGAGAAAAGCAGACAATCCCCAGAAGCCACTCTCTCTAGGGCTCCTGATCCACAAAATGCGACCTTTCAGGAACAGGAAGTGAGATTGGAGAAAGAGATTATCCCTACAACCAACATCTCTTCCTCCTCCCCAAATGAAGCTGTCATGCCTTCCCCATCGTCCTTGGCTGACAATTTTAAACAGTTCCAGGACCTCATAAAAAGGTAGACTCCTTGCAAGTTCCACGGGAGGAGGTTAAGCAGTTGCATCATAAATTACTTGACAGTCTGCACAATTCATCATCTGCCAGCATTGTGCTAACTATTCATGAGTCCTTGTTATACTCTGCAAAAACACCCCAGCCTCAGTATCACACACCTGTGAGAGGGTGGACAAAAATATTACATTCCCTCCATGGACTCTGAATTTTTATTTTTGCATCCATTCCCCAACTCCCTTGTGATTGATGCTGTGAATGAGAGTGTCAGACAGCACTAAATTGACTCCATATGATAAAGAGCTAAAGCATCTTGATTTATTTGGCCATAAGTCATGCTCATTGGCTGCCTTACAATTTAGGATCACCAATCATCAAGCCCTCATAGCAAAATACAGCCATAATAACTATTCAAAGTTGAATGCCTTTATTGAGCATCTTCCGACAGAACAGAGCGAGCAATTCCAGGAGATCATTGCAGAGAGCCAATGGCACACAAAAACATCTCTGCAGGCCTCTCTGAATGCCACTGATACAGCCGCTCATTCTATCTCCAGTGCTAGTCATGAAGAGAGTTTTCTGGCTTTAGCTCTCGGGTTTTCTGAGGGAAGTCCGAAATCCAGCTGAGGACCTTCCTTTTGAGGGATTGAAGTGTTTTGCAGAAAAAATAGATGAATCTCTTCATACTTTAAAAGACTCTACAGCCATCTTACGCTCTCTGGGAATTTACATCCCTGCACAAAAAAGAAAGTTCTGTAAGTATCAGATGGCCCAGAGATCTCATCCCACCCAGTTTACTGCCTCCCAAAGACATTATGAACACCAGTGTAAGGGACAGCGCGTCGACCTCACATCCCACAACTTTGAAATGCCAATATTGACGGGCCAGTTGAGGTGCTGAGTTACCATCTCCAATTTTATCTGCTGCAACAATCTGCATGTCTCCCTGTTTTCAGTGACCGCCTTTCTCATTTCCATCAAAGTTGGGAAGATATCACTACAGACAAGTAGATGTTGGAGATCATTGCAACAGGATACTCCATCCACTTTACCTCCCTTCTCCCCATCCCATCTCCCTCCCTATCCCTCTTTAGGGAACCCTCTCACGAACACCTTTTGTGACAGGAAATTGACTGGGTGCTATAGAATCTGGGTGCTATAGAACCAGTTCCCACACAACACAGAGGGAAGGGATTTTATTCCAGATACTTTCTGGTTCCGGAAAAGAAAGGCAGTTGGAGACCTACTTTAGATCTAAGATTACTCAACAGATTTGTAAAGATTCAGAGGTTCAAAATGGTAACTCTTGCAGCAATAATTCCATCATTGGACCAATGGGGATTGGTTCTAGGCCCTCAGCTAAGACAGTTATTCCATATAGTGATCCACTCCGCCCACAGAAGATTCCTATGCTTCACTCTAGGTCAAGAGCACTTTCAGTATATGGTATTCCTGTTCGGGGTCTTGGCTGCACTCAGAATGTTCTCAAAAGTACTTTCCGTGGTAGTGGCTCATTTTCACAGACAAGGAACTCCGATTTTCCCATACCTTGACAATTGCCCGCTCACAGGATGTTCTTTCAACACAGTTTTGATGGCCACTCAGAGGGCTGTAAACCTACTTCTTTGATTGGAACTGCAATTAAACATTTGAAAGTCCACCTTAAGCATGGTGCAAAGTCTGGAGTTCATAGGAGCTTACCCTCAATGTGGTAACGGCTAAAACATTCCTCCCTTTGCACAGGTTCATAACCCTAGTCAATTTAGTCACTATAGTCCAAGTCAGTCCTCAAACATCGGCCAGAAATTGCCTCCAGCTATTGGAACATATGGCGGCTGGCACCTTTGTAATACATGCAAGGCTTCATATGCACTGCCTCCAAGGCAAAACTCAGAACTGTTTATTCATCAAGCAAACAGTTTAAACAAACTAATCTCCAGGCCTGTGGTAGTAAAAAAAAAAAATCCCTTGACTGTCAGAAGAACCCTCACAATGTTTGTGCAGTGGTCCCCTTCACTCAACCATCTCCATTGTCAGCAATAACAGTCAATACATCCCTGCTGGGGCGGGGAGTTTGCATAAATGCTCACACTGTTAAAGGTGGGTGGTCTCCTCTCAAGTCTATCCTGCACATCAACTTTCTGGAACTCACAGCAGTTAGAAATGCCTGTATCCATTTCCTTCTGCTGATTGGGGTAATTTTATGTAACCCTTCTGCCAGGTGGAGCCAGCAGCAACCAGGGCCGGCTTCAATATCTAAGGTTTCCTTTCCATTGATACAACACAGAACCGGCTCGAGCCCCCACCCAGTAACCTGGGAAATTTACATACCACCCCTGAGTGCCTCTCTGCCGTCGCCCTGCTGGCTGCCTCCTCACCACGCCTCTCCACCTACGGACTGCTCTTCACGCCTCTCCACCACACCAGCCACTCATTCACCAGCTGACTGTCAGTCACCTTCTGCTGCCACCTGCCTCTCTGCTGTGACCGCTGCACATTAGTCTCTTAGTAATTTTCAGCTTTTTGCAGTCTGGGCAGAAACACTGCCCCCTCTCAAGTGATTTCAGCTCTCAGTCATTTTTAGCTCTTAGTAGGCAGGACAAAAACACAATCCTACCACAACTGATTTCAGTTCTGATTGGGCATTTAACATAACAAAGAGGGTCCTAATGAAGCATAGTTAGCTCTATTCTTTGAAAAGTGGGGAGGAACAGGTTAAACCAGTCTAGGGAGGACCCTGGAGGGTGTACAGCCTCCTAGCTGGGGATACCTGTCCCCACCCCTCTTACTTTCACAGGGCTCTGACTTCGAGCCCCTGACTTAATGAGGTTCTTTCAACTGAGGGTGACAGGTTAAGCACAGTCCTGCTTTCCTGTATTCCTACAATAATTACAACATTGGTAACCACATTTCACTACCCCTGCATTCAGTACTAAGGTGACTTGTACCCAACACCAGCCAAAGTTGATCACTTTTTGCTGAATATGTAAGCAGAGCAGGAGCAACCTGTATTTATATAAACACACCCAAGTCTCTCCCCCTCCCAGCTAGCTGGCAGGGAAGCATTCATTCAGACCCTGCTTACATCTATAAAAATCGTGATGGACAACATGTCAAGCATGTTTTACTTAAACTGTCATGGGGAGCGAGATCACCTTCCTTCTGCGCTGAAGCATCTTACCTTCTGGGCATACAAAACATCACAGTGTATGCCCTCAGAAATTCTCCCAGTTCTACTCGAGAGGCAGTTTGAGTCACCACTCCCTGGGAGATGCCTTTCTCCTTTGTTGGAGTCCAGGCCTTCTGTATGCATTTCCCCAGACTCCCTTGATATCCAAGGTGCTGTTCAAGATAAAGAAAGATAAAGACCAAATTATTCTTGTAGTTCTGATGTGGCCAATACAAACATGGTTTTCTTACCTCACTCAGCTCCTTGTTTGTTAACCAATCACTCTGCAGACTATCCCCTTCTCTCAGGATGCCAGTCAAATCTATCACCCCATCCTCGGGGGTTTTCAGCTCAAGGCATGGCTGATAGATGGTTCACAGGGTTTGAAACAACCTACGCTGAGGACGCAAAGAGAGTGCTGTTACATAGCAGGAAACAATCTACTCATGACACATATATCCAAAAATGGATGAGATTCAAACACCTGTGTGACCTAAAACATTTTTTACCTACATCCTGTCCATTATCATTTGTACTAGATTACATTTAGGAGCTAAAAATGACACAATTATCTTTAAGCTCCATAAAAATACATTTGGCAGCTATTATAGCTTTCCATCGTACAGTAGTGGGTTTTTCTGTTCTCGCTCATCCTACAATGAGGAATTTTCTCAAGGGACTGGACAACCTCTTCCCACAAATCATATGCCCTACATCAGTATTGGACTTCAATTTGGTATTCAGATGTCTTGCAAGGCCTCCCTTTGAACCTATGGCCACCTGTTCTCTTCTGCACTTGTCTATGAAAACTGCATTTCTAGTAGCCATTACTTCTGTTTGAAGAATGAGTGAGATAGGAGCGCTGACAACGTACTCCCCATTCACCGTCTTCTTTAATAATAAAGACATGCTGCAACTGCATCCCAAGTTCCTGCCAAAGGTATCTTTGGACCTCAACATAAATCAGCCTATCTACCTTCGTTTTCTTCCCTAAGCCACACTGGGATAAAGGAGATGTGACATTACATGCACTCGATATCAGGAGGTCATTAGCCTTTTACTTGGACAGGACTAATCCGGTTAGTAAATCTTCCAGATTATTTCTCTCCATTGCAGACAGATCTAAGGGATCTCTGATTTCAAAGCAAAGACGCTTTAAATGGATATCTGGCTGCATTACCTACTGCTAACAGTCTTGTGATCTTCAACCTCTCTCTAGAGTATTAACTCATTCCACGAGATCCATCTCTACTTCAAGAGCCTTTCTTAAGAACATTCCTGTCATGGAAATATGTAGAGTCATGACTTGGACTTCCAGTCATACATTTTCTGAACAATATACAGTCACTTATGCCTCAGCTTCTGATACCATATGCGGTTCTAACTATTCAGTTTTCAATCCTTGACTTGACTCTGAAGCCCCATCCCTCCATAGAGGGTACTTCTCAATAGTCGCCTAGTGTGTAGCACCCATAGAGAGACTGCTCAAAGAAGAAGAGAAGGTTACTTACCCTGCGCAGTAATTGTGGTTCTTCTAGATGTGTATCCCTTGGGTGCTCCACTATCTGCCCTCCTCCCCTCTGTTTCGGAGTTGTTTACAATGGGCTGTGCGGTAGAAAAGGAACTGAGGGAGGTTCACCTGTACAGCTCACCGAGGCTGCAGGGGGCGCCTGTGTGGGCCAAACAGACCCTGCTACCTAAACCTCTGATCTGAGGGGCATGAGGCACAAGCACACCTAGAGTGGAGTACCCATAGGGGGACACATCTCAAAGAACCCCAGCTACTGCACAGAGTGAGTAACCTTCTCTCTCTCTTTTTTTTTTTTTTTTTTTTTTCATCTGCTCTTTTCCACTCATTGGTATTTCTCCCTCCTCTGGAATTTAATCAAATTTTGATTGAGAAGTTCCTTCAAAAATTCAAAGATTGGCCTTAGTTTTTAGATCAGGAGCAAGAACAAAGGCAGGTTGTGGAGAGTCCTTGTCATATTTGCCTGCAAGAACATTTTTCCAGAAACCACTGTCTGAACTCAGTAAAAACACAACCTCAATTTTCCTCATACCTAGCACAGATTAAGGGAAGTTACCAACACATGCTCTACTTTAAATATTTGACAATGTGTTATGCAGCCTGTTGAAAGCCTGAGAGTATACCCACAATGTATCCTTTCTTTTTTAGTTCTTGTGTTTGAATTTATTCCAGAAACATGCAGAAAAACCTATTCTGTTACAGGTTGGTGTTAAAGCTGTACCATCATTAACCGCACCCACTTCTCAGGTAATTGTACCATATGCCTGGAGAAGGGTTTTATATCTGAGTCAGAAAAGGACAACAATAAAGGATTATATCTCTCTGTAAAAGTGCCTGCTGTGCCCCTTCTCATACTTCTGAAGTAGTGTTTTCTGTTCTTCTTTTCTTCCTTCATCCATTAACTCTTAGAGGTTGCAAAACCCCATAGTACAATATAGAGAGCATGCTCCCGGGGTGAAATCCTGACCCCATTGAAGTCAATGCCAAAACTATCTAACTCAGTAGTGCCAGGATTTCACTGAAGTTTTTCATTTACAGTTTAAAAGGGCACATTAGCAGGATTCACTGGAAGGATACCTGTGGCAGCACCAGAGCAAAGAAGCAGGTTGCCCTTGGAAGGTCTGTACGACCTAGTCAAAGATCTCCCGGCTATGGATAAACCTTGGATAAACCATAGACTTTTAGATACTCATCTGAACTCTGAACTTTTGTGGTTCTCCTATAACTCTTTAAACACCTACCTGATGTAGACAAAACCACAAGGCCTAAGAAAATAAATAAAAGGTAATGTTATGCTCATTATGCTATCATGGCAGGTGTTTTATCTTTTAAAATATTTTTCTCCTGTGTGTGCGTTTTCTTTGTATGTATATTATCTTTCCTCCTCAAAAGCCAGGGGTCTACCGATATTTACTAAATGTGATAGATGTCCTAAAAGTAGCCTCCTCAATTGCAGTGATGATGCCACAACAATGGCAAAATTCTTCCAAACCATTTATGCCATGATTACTTAAATTCAGCTAAAATAGGGCAAGATGTCCATACTTTTAACACCATTGGCTAGTACCTTACACTCCGAGTAGTTCCATTGAAGTCAGTGGGGCTACTTGTTGAATAAGGAACCATTCAATAAGAGTATGTGTGTCACAACGTGACCCTAAGAATTCTACTCCAATTTACTACACTGCCTGATTCTGCCTCTGTTACACCCATTGGAGGAAATTCAAGCATGAGCTTTACCTGTTGAGTATTACCTTCCTAGGGGCTAGATTGTTCTGCTGTTGTTCATGCTGTTGAGCACTTACTCAGTTATCCCCATTGACTTTAAATGCCTTTAAATATCACTGTGCCACTTGAAGGTTGTTGCTTAAAGGGCTTGCTCTTTGAGGCTTCTATTTATAAGAGGGTGTTTATAATGATAATGAGCTTGGGCAAAAATCAGCAATAGTCTAGAATTAGAGCTGCTCTGAAAACAAAAGGTTGTGTAGTATCAGACATAATTTACATTTCTGGCTATAATATTCACTCAAAGAGCCAAAGAAAGAACAGTTGCAAAACACTTGGCTTTACAGGTGTTTTCTCATTGCCCAGAGACAGGCCTGGGGAAAATGCAGATAAAGCTTAATTTAGCACTTCTTTGGAGTAACTGGGATCATAGAATCATAAAATATCAGGGTTGGAAGGGACTTCAGGAGGTCATCTAGTCCAATCCCCTGCTCAAAGCAGGACCAATTCCCAACTAAATCATCCCAGTCAGGGCTTTGTCAAGCCAGACCTTAAAAACCTCTAAGGAAGGAGATTCCACCACCTCCCTGGGTAACCCATTCCAGTGCTTAACCACCCTCCTAGTGAACATTTTTTTCCTAATATCCAACCTAAACCTCCCCCACTGCAACTTGAGACCCTTACTCCTTGTTCTGTCATCAGGTATCACTGAGAACAGTCTAGATCCATCCTCTTTGGAACCCCCTTTCAGATAGTTGAAAGCAGCTATCAAATCCCCCCTCATTCTTCTCTTCTGCAGACTAAACAATCCCAGTTCCCTCAGCCTCTCTTCATAAGTCATGTGCTCCAGCCCCCTGATCCAGGGATCAGAGACTCCCTTTGTGTTTTTCTGAGACATGAAGAGGAAATAACTATGGAAAAATAGCTCTCAACTGTTCATAATTTTCAGCTATTTTTCCTTTTCAGTTTTAAAAATGTATGCTACTATTAAGGTGACACAGTTAAAATAGGCGTAGTCCTTTTGTATATGGCTAAAAAGAACTGATTTTTGTTCTGTTTTTCCTACGTGTAATAGAGTAGTTGAACACTTATTCTAGGGGAAATATCTTGAATACAGCCATGATTTATTATTATTACTACTTATTACCAGGACCCCTAGTTACAGACCAGGACACCATTGTGCTAGGTATAAACATAGAACAAAAAGATGAACCCTACCCAAGGAGCTTACAATCTAAGTATAAGACAAGAGAGAACAGATGGAGACAGACAGACAGGGAAATACAAGGAAATGAGACAATATTGGTTAGCATGATAGGCATGGGGGGCTTTCGCCTTGCTCTGCAGCGTGGAGCACGGGTCACTTGCAGGTTCAAACTAGTGTAAATGGTGGATTCTCTGTAACTTGAAGTCTTTAAATCAAGATTTGAGGACTTCAGTATCTCAGCCAGAGGTCAGGGGTCTATTACAGGAGTGGGTGGGCAAGGTTCTGTGGCCTGCAATGTGCAGGAGGTCAGACTAGATGATCACAATGGTCCCTTCTGGTCTTATGAATCTATGGTATAAAAGTCAGTTTGTATACTTGTAGACTTGTGTGGAGTGGTGTATCTTAACATGGATCAGATGTCCCACCCAAACATAACTACAGCGCTAGGTTATATGGAAAAATAGATGGTCTTAAGGAGACAAAATTGATTAATTCACTTTAATATGATGGATGCCTCTGCTTGGTTATGTCCCCACATTGTGTATGTCTCCTGTTGAATTTCCTCTTATTACTCAATCCTTCCCTCATTTCGTGCCGCCCATACTGCCCTAATCTCTCCACATCACATCAGTTAATTGGTTGGGTTTTTCTCTGTGTGACTGCTACTGCTCTGATTTTGTAGTGGTCCACAGATTTAATCACAATCAAATGTACATCAAACATCTGACAAAGAAAGACAGGGAGCATCTGTCCAGGGACCCAGATTCTCTTCCTTTGTTCGTGCCAAGTTGTACTGCTTAGGCAATGCAAAGAGTTAGGCAATGCAAAGCATCAGACTCTGGTCCTAACTGGCATCTGAGAATTATCCTGCTGCAGGGGAGTTGTCAACTGACATAAGGTGGTATAGCTGGCTCCTTTACTAACTGCCTCCCACATGGTAGCATAGAGGGTGGGAGAGGGTATAGAGAGGAGATAACGCAGAGTACATTCGAGTTCACCAATGCACAATTGTCATATGATCTCTGAGACCACAGGCAGTTGTTGTAAATTAGAGCAGCCCCTAATCTGTTCTAATTTATGCTGAAGGCTGAAGTCACCACAGTTGCACCATAAGAATGAGGGAGGTTTAACTTGCTTCCTAGTACCCCTCCACTCCTCTGCACTCAGTATGTCTCAGTGCAGAAGAGGAACTGAACCAGAGTGTTCAAGATGGCCAGTGTGTATCCTTAGTAAAATTCAAGCTAAGCTTCTAGAGTGACTTTGCCTGAAAGTTTCATCCTCTTCTCTTTCATGGGCTGCCTAATTGTTTCCTCTTCTCTGCACCACTGAAGAATGGAAATGGGAGAGCTAACACTTATAAATCAATTGACTTATCTTGGTGTAAGCTAACTTTTGTTCTGATAAGTAAGATGTTTTGCTTTGGGAATATGGATTTTTAGAAGTCCTTCATCTAGACCATGTACTTAAGATCCTACGTATGTGAATGCCGATGTTTATATTTATTGTCACAATTACGTTATGGGAGCTTTCATGGAGTAAGGTACAATTCCACAACAGGGAGGAATATCAGACTCTGGCCCACCGGGTGATAATTATAGTGCTGCATTGTAATATTCTGAAAGTTAAATAGAGTATTTTAAATCTGGCTAAAGGCGAAAGCACACAGTTTGAACAATGGAGGCAATACTGATGTCAATATTCAGGAACAAAAATGAACAAAGAACATGTACAAGTTTTACTGAAATATCGACCTGTCTGTCTTTGCCAGCTCCAGATACAATTATTCTCATTGAAATACCTTTCTCCTAAAGTAATCCCAGTGGGGCTACTCAAGGTATGAATCTCTCCAAAGTTCTCAGTATTATTTTTCTTATACTTCTCTGCCACCTAACAGCTAATACATACATCATACCTTACTCTTCGGGTATGTCTACACTTGGAAATGGAGGTGCGATTCCCAGCTTGAGGAGGCATATTCTCGCTAGTTCTCGTTGAGCTAGCATGCAAAAAATGGAGTATAGCTGCGGCAGCATGAGTACTGGGGTGGGGTAGTCTCCCAGAGTATGATTCCATCCAAGACCCTGGGGACATACTTGAGGTGGCTAACCCATCCTTCTGGTTGCGCTGCTGAGACCACACTCCATTTTCGGCATACTAGCTTGATGAGACCTAGTGCGGGTATGTGTCCTCAAAATGCAATACACCCCCAGCTCCAAGTGCAGATGTAACCTTTAGTAAATTCAAAAATGGCTTTTATCATAGACACCTGAATAAATCTGCAGAAGATATATAATAGGTCTCCCGACACTACTCCTGTTGAATAGACATATCCAGTGTTCATGGAAAAGGCAGAAAAATCTTTATAAAGCTGTCTGCTCTGAAACTATAGGCAGTTTTATATTTCTAACGAGGTCAAGTACTGAATAAGACTTCAACCACTCCTAAATAGTTGCTTTTATAAAAATAAATACATAAATAAAACTTCAGACAATTAAAGATATTTTATGTTTGTTTTAATGGCTAGAAAATGAAGGTTCATTTGTAATTCAAGCTTTTATTCTTGCTCAAGCCACAGTTCTTTTATTTTCATCCAACTGTGAGTATTTGGAATGTTGCTTTGTACTTTCAAAAATAACAGTCACATACGTTTGCTGTCCATATTCACATTGCATTCTTAGCAGTGAGATATGTAACAATACAAGTTTGCATAGCCGAATGTTCTCTGAGCATTTTTGTGGTTTCTTGGATAAATATCAGTAATCCAGTTTTTGATGCTCTCGAATTTGTGGAATGTGACATTTGGAATGGTATAAAGCTGAAGGTAATTCTACTCTGAAAAAACAAATGCCTTCTCTCTCTTGCCGATGGATGAATGATCTACCACCCCCCACCACCAAATGCACTGAAAGAATAATATGGTCACCTTGAAAATTCCACCTAATAGTATTTGCTGAAAATGAACTCATAATGAAGTAGGGCCATATTTTGCCACTTTAGGTATTCACCTTACATTCAAATCAATGGGAAGTCTGTGTTCACATTGAAGTACAGCATTTAGCCCTCTAAATGAGACAAGCTCAGCAGAGTTCCTATTTGCTCAACTCAAAGGCATGCTGGTGTTAGCCATGCAAAACTGACTATCCAGTTCTCCTAAATATCCTCAAGTCCTGTTGCAATATTCCAGGCATAAAAGGAATCTCTGGTCTCATGGAATATCATCCTAATAATGGCTAAGAACTAAGACATGACTACAATATTTATTATAGGTCTAAAGTATTCAGGGAGAGATCAATAAAAAGGTCTGGAACAAACCTTAATTACTTTAGATTTGGTAAAAATTAGAAATCACAGAAGATATAGTTGGTCATAGCTATTGTTACAGCTCCTACCTTCACAGGTTCTGTAGTTTCTGTTACATTAACTAAACCTGAGTTAGCATGCATTCACTCACCTCGGTTGTTGTATCTGATGTCACATGGCATGTGTTCAGGAATGAACCACAACTGATGAAAACAACATCTGGGATCAGTACATACAGTAATTGTGAGATTCTGGAAGCAGAGTTTCTTCTGTCATGTAAGACCCGGGAACTGTTGTCAATTGAAAAGCTTTCATATTGCTATTAAATATGGAGAGTCACTTGCAATTTGGTACTTTTTAAAGTCTCCTGTATCCTCCAGTTCATCTAAACCTCAAGAGTTATTCTTTTGAGATCTTGTCCACTCGGGTGCTATAATTCCATGTAACTATTGATATGGTTGTTCATAAGCTTTTAGTTTGTCCCAAGGAGCCTAGACCTGGCCTACCTGAGGGATTACCGCTCTCCCCATGCCATGCTGCCACAGCTGCAGTCACTTGTTACAAAAGTGAGGGGGCAGGTAGCAGGGTGTTCTTTGTGAGGGCTCCAGGACTCTGGAACTTGTTCTCCTTTGGTGACTATCCTGGCCTGGTACACAAGGCATCTATTTGATAGGGTTTTCAGAGACAGCTGCTGAGCCTCCCTTTCCAGAAAATCATATCAAGTAAAGTTGATGTGATTTGAGGGAAGGTGGGAGCCCAGGCCTGTTGGGAGAAGGCGTATGCAGGGATTAAGTGGATGTAAAAGCAAAATCCACAATGGTTCCAATGAAATTCTGAGGTGACTGGGTACATTTTGACGTGTTCAAGAACCTTTTAGCAATTTACATTTATATCGCAGCCAGCTCTAGGTGTCAACCCACTTTTTGCTTCAATAAACAATGAAAAATATAATTGCTGCAGGAGGTTGAAGTGGGGGCTTGGTGCAGAGTTTAGGCAAATTACATTAGTTTAGATTAATGTATTTATGCCCAGTAGTTAGATTAGCTGATTGATGTGTGGAAGAAAAAGTTGTGCTTTCTATTTCATGGAGTTATAGAATCCTAGAAATGTAGGGTTGGAAGGGCCTTTGAGAGGTTATCTAGTCCACCCCCGCCCCCATGTTGAGGCAGGACCAAGTAAACGTGCACCATCCCTGACAGGTGATTGTCTAAGCTGTTCATAAAAACCTCCAATCAATGGGATTCCACAATCTTTCTCGATAACTTTAACTTTCTAATTATAAACACAATTTTTCTGAATATCTAACCTAAATCTCACTTGTTGCACATTAAACTGAGTACTTCTTGTCCGACCTTCAGTGGACATGGAGAACAACTGATCACCGTCCTCTTTACAGCTACCCTTAACATATTTGAAGACTGTTATCAAGTCCCTCCTTAGCTTTCTTTTCTGACAACTAAACAGAGCCAGGGTGTCAAACGCATGGCCCACTGGCTGGATCCAGTCCATCTGAAGTATTTATGGGTTCCAAATGACATATTCAGATTGGGCAGAATCTCACCATTTATTTTGGTGGGGAGCGGGCGGTAAATGTAAGTTTTAGCCCTGGTGGTTGCAAAGGAAACCTTCCAAATGCAAACTGTGTGTAAACTGATGTGGTGTTGCCTTCCTGTGTCTACAGACATCCTGCGGCAATGGCTCTGAATGGCGTAAGGAAGGAAGAGAAACAAAGGGAAGAAAGAGCAGTGGCCTGAAATTGGGCCTGTAGGTTTCCACTGAATGATTCTGAATGTGACAATAACATTCTGAATAAATAATAGTTGCTAAAAGTTCAGTAATTTTTTTTAGAGCTGGATTCTACCCTTAATCTTTGTGCAATGCCCTTCCATTACATCACTGGGTGCTCTAATATAGACCAGTCGGGGGCAGGAGGGCTATGGAGTATTAAATGCATGTCTTGGCTCAGGGACTATAACTGTTGGATCACTCCCCAAAATAAGTGAATGGGTTTGAAACCCTGGGATTTGAGGGTTGATCAGACTGTTAGGGTGGCCAGGTGAGAGATGGAAGAAAAATGAAGAAAGAGAGAAAAAAAGAAAGAGTCAACCAACCTTCTGTTAACCCATAAAATAAGGTTCAAGTGTGGTAGACAATTAGGGCTGGTCTACACTGCGGGGGGGGGGGAATCGATCTAAGATACGCAACTTCAGCTACGCGAATAGCGTAGCTGAAGTCGAAGTATCTTGGATCAAATTACCTGGGGTCCACACGGCGCGGGATCGACAGCCGCGGCTCCCCCATCGACTGCGCTACCGCCGCTCGCTCTGGTGGAGTTCTGGAGTCGACGGTGAGCGCGTTTGGGGATCGATATATCGCGTCTTAACGAGACGCGATATATCGATCCCGGATAAATCGATTGCTACCCGCCGATACAGCGGGTAGTGAAGACATACCCTTAGAGATGCTTCTCATTTTATCTTGCATCATTTCCTTCATTCCTAGTTTATATTCCACTAAGCAGATAGCTATGCTAAAAAGTGTAAATGCAAACAAATAAAAACATATTCCTTTCCCTTCACTTTGTGTAAAAGATATTTTAATTGTCTGCAAATGGAGGGTCCCATTGTATGAACCGCTGAGTGTCTTCAACTCCCACCAACTTCAGTTAGCGTTGTGGGTGCCCAGCACCTTGCAATGGCTAAGTTAATTGCTTTTCACTAAAACAGCTAAAAATAAACTAAGCAGTGACATATATCCTTTCCACTTCTGCCTGCTAGAGGCTACTGGCAAACTAGCTAGCTACAAAGTAATATATTCATAAACCAGCGGTGAGTTATTACAAAACCTAACAGTCAGTTAGTGCTTATAAATAGTTCAAAACAACCTGAAACAATGGAGGCTCTTTGTATGTGGCAGAGCTCAAGGATTTATGGTGGGAACTTTTTTCAGGAAAGAAAAAGAAAACCTAAGCCCACCTAGTTGCATGGATCATTGTAATTATAATCTTGAAAGTTTTATATGCAAAACCCCATTCACAAACTTCAAAGATTAAAAATATGCATCTGGCAGATGGTAAAACCAGGCATATGGTCAATTTATAGCTGTAAAAAGCGTGAGGAGACAGAATTATGAGCAGAGGAGAGATGTGGGGAAGGTCTTTTGTTTGTTTGTTTGTTTGTTTGAATTTTGAACAAAGTTTGGTTTCAGGTGTAGAGAAATCTCTGCATGGAGGAGATTTTATCTGCACTGACCTACTGAGCACCCGCCAAAGAAAAAAAGGAAAGATTTTAGAACTTCATCATTCAGAGTCAATGTTGGAACCAAAGTTTTCCTCTTTATTTTATTTGCTCTTCTCTTGTCGTGCTCATTATTTTTCCCAGTTTTCTTTCTTTCTTCCTTCCTTTCTTAGAGTGATATACAGGAAGACAGCCAGGAGAGCAACTGAAATTCAGCAAGCCTGAAATTATTATTTTTTAAAAGAAGCATTTGTCTGGTATATAGCCATGTACACTCCTGGGGCTAGCTAAATAATAAAGAATAGAATAGAAGCAATTGGAGGGGAGGTGACTGACAAGTACAATTAATTTCCATGTTCCACGTTCCATTTGCTACACTCTCATATTATGTTAGCACAGTTATGCTAAATAAAGGAAAAATCCCAAATTCAAACTTTGACCTCTCCACCAAAGGTCACCAGTGTACCTTTCATATGAGAGTTCAACCATTCATGTGCTTTAACCCTATGGCGGTCAGACTGTGGTAGACACTATACAGTCGGTTTCAGATATAGTCTTAACATTTAGTACAGTCATTCATTGTAGCTCTGATTTCCAGGGGGAAAAAATAAATATGAAATTACTCTCATAGGTTACACAAAGGCCATCAGTCTAGCAGCTAACAAAAATTGTGTGTTATTTGCATGAGGCAGGTACACTGGGTGGTCTCCAATTTGGAGAATTTAAGGTCATCTGGTGTCATCAGTTCTATGTGTAGGGTTTTAGCTACAAAAATTTTGCAGGTGAGTGGGTAACCACTGGAGGGTTGACTGTGATCAACTGGAAACCACATCTACATGTGAGCTGTACATTCCTTCACTGAAAGCCTGATCCTAATTGGGGTCTCTGGGTGCTATTGCAGTACAAATAGTGAGCCTAATTTTTCCATTTCACTGTACTAATTTTAAATCACAGTAACTTCACTGAGGTCAATAGAGTTATAGTCAGTGTAAGTGTAGAGAATCAGTCCCCAAAGCCGTAATAATGATAATATATGGGGGGGAGTTAAATTTATGCATCAGAACTATGACTGCACTGAATAAATATAGCTTGTAACTATATATTACTATTCAAACCCGACTCTCTTTTATATTGACAGATCTCTTATTTTAATAGTAGTCATAGTCTGAAAAATATCATACTTTATCAGCTCAATTTTGTGTGTATGTGTGCTTGTAAGAGAGCAGAGGAGAGTTTTGTTCTGAAGTGGACACCTGGGGAATATCTGTTTTGTGCGGTCTCACTATGTCACTGCATCGAAGAATAGTGGAGCAAACAGTGTCTCTTCCAACTAGAAATAAGTGAATATCACTTTAAATTTTCAGTAGTATTGCAGATGTGACTCATTAGGCCACACTGTGCTATTACGTTGCACCACTTTTTAGGGACATGTCTAAATGAGGATAAGCTAACTCCTAACTGGAAATGTATGTGATGCTTTTCAGACAGGCCAGTGAGTAACTCTTATAGGGCCTAATCCCACAAGCTACTGAGCACCTTCCAAGAGGTGCTCCATGCGCTCAATTCCCATTATATTAAGAAGGCTTCTCAGGACGTGCTCAGTTCTGTAGTGGAATTCCAGCTAAAATAAATATTTCAGGAAACAGGCATGCCATAAAGATTAGTGTCTATGAAATGTTTAGGCCTTCATCACTAAGTATATTACAACAAACCAAATGATCCATGTTTCACTTCCACGATAGATCCCACGATCACTGGTATCTCATTTACAACATGGAATCGTATTTTGCACTTTAAGGTGCACCACAAATACAAACAAAAGAACACACCGCTAATTACCTTTGTGAGTTTTGTGGTTTTTGGAATGGGGGTGGGAGGAAAACTTTATTCTATATGTATAAAGAGGCGTGTGATACATTTCCCAGTCCTCACAAATGAAAAGTATCCTTGGAGAATGACTTGCACTTTTGTTCTGTTTTTTTAAATATCTCCTGTGAAATATCTGTCACCAGAGGACATGGAACAGACAGTAAAATAAATACACATTGATCCGATTGTTATCAAAGATGACCAGGCTATCATGTAAAAGTGAAAACTATTATCAATAGATTCGGTCTTGTTTTTTCCCCCTGCCTTTCAAAGATTAGGGGCATGATTCTATGTTCCTCAGTAACACAAAGCTCCTTTGAAATGAATGAGCACTTTGCCTCAGTCAGAAGCTCAGGATCAGGCCCTAAGGAAAGCAAAGTGCTTGATCTTTAAAAGAGCTAATGAATCCTGCCAAGCAGATAGAAGAGATTCAGGGTCCCTGGTGAATCCAGTGCCTTTCAAAAATGGTACATACTGTTTCAGTGATAAACTGCACTCGGGTGCATTTGTTTCTGAAATCTTGTTCTAGCTCTGAAGGGGGATAAGGGGTAAAGCAATTGGACCCTTCCTGAAAGACAGTGTGTGGCCAGCCTATTGTCGAGGTGATCAAGGCAAGCCTGAATGTTTCTCTGTCATGAGGAGTCACTGCTGACTTATTTTTCTCTAGGCTGTTAGACATCAATCCAACTGTGCAGGGATGGGGTCTGAGGGGGGGAGAGAGAACATTCCTGCTGAACGACTTACAGAACAGTGTAATACTATCCAGCCCTCCTACAGGAAAGAAAAAGGGCCTTGGAAGTCATTACAATGAGGGAAGGGGGCATGAGGTTAGAGGCGCAGCATGTGGAAACTAGCAGTAACTTGTACTCAAAAGCATGACAGTCACACTGTAGTCGGCAGGGGCTAGGGTAAGAAAATAGCCTCTCCCCGCCAATATGTTCTGATGTACTGGATGCAGGGCTGGTAGTGTTACTATTTATGGTTTGTGCTGTCCCGGACATGGATCAGGGTCCCATTGTGCTAAGCACCGTAGAGGCACGTCACACAAACAGAGTCCCTGCCCTCAGAGTTTACGATCCCAGTTCAGTAGATGGTTGCAACAAACAGATGTGGGGAGCCCAAGTGAGGTGATTATGGTTAGATTAATAGGCAGTGGTCTCAGAGCACCAGTGGACTGTCCATTGTTGAGTATTTTATAGGGAGGGATGAAAAGAGAGGGGTGACATGGTTGGAGCGATGAGCCAGGAAGATAATCTTCGCAGCAGTATTTTGAATAGATATAATGGATACAATGTTTTATTCAAGCTATGTTTATGAGACCAGGAACCCTGAAATAATGAAATGTCCATGGAGAGTAGTTTTTGTTTGTCCAATGCAAGAGCCCTTTTGCTCCTCGGTCGCTCCTCTAACCCATTGGCTACAGAGCTATATCATTCCCTTCTGCACATTTCGTCTCATATATACTTCTGAAGTTCAGAAATGGATCATGATAACTCAATTTTATTAGCTATATTGAAAGCAGCTCTTTAAAGTGTTAACGTAAGAGAACACATTTCTCTGTACCTCCCCCACCCCCATATCTGGAGGTACTGTGTGCCATTGGCAGCTACACATTGGAGGGGTAGCTATGCGTGCCTGGGTTGATTTACTACATTGTCCAATGTCTTAAATAGTATTTGATCCTCCTTTTGATGCTAGCCCAGCCTTCTTGGATTGGATGAACACAGTTTTGGTAAATCCAAGTGAATGAAGTTTTCAGTGTACCAGAGAAGATCCCACCTTCTCCTACCGCCACTGCAACTGGTACCCAGCTTATTTTCCTCCATGGTTATTTCTCTGACCATTCTTTTAAAACATGAAGTGCAAATTTTGCAAGTGACTAGTTACTCAAAGGGTATAGAGTACCTGTAGCTTCCTGATGGCCAGGGAACTCCTGAGCATTTTTCTTTGCAGATCTTTCCCTGGTCATTATTGTTTCTACCTCTGTCAGCTTGTAGTGAGAGCAAGGGATTTCTTTCATATATAGCAACTCTTAGTCTCCAGACTCATCCCAGCACATCCCATTAACAGACCACACAGTATGATAACCATAATATATGTTTCTATGTCCTCTGGGTGAGCATCAGTGTCCAGATGTGATGTTGGCAAATTATTTTCTGCATTTGTTCTCTTGAGCCCTGGGTGTGGGAGAGGAAAGCAAGGTAGGGCACATCTGACCTTTGTCATCAAGTGATGTCTCTGGATATCAGAGTTTGCAATGAGAGGTACCTTCTCAAAATCCTGCAGGCTGAGTACTTAGGTGGAGACAGTGCACTAAGGGACCGATCCAAAACCCACTGAGGTCAATGGGTGGCTTTCCATTGATTTTAATGGGCTTTGGATAGGGCCCCAATACAGCCTGAGCACCTAGAGAGTCAGAACTCTGTCCCTACCTATTCTGATCTTTGATCATTGCAAACAAACATCTGAAAGCTGGCCAATAAAAAGCCGTCATCTTCCCTATTACATGCTCAGCATACCCCTTTTTGAAAGTCTTGCTGCTCAGCCATCACCAGTCTGGTCCTTTTTGTCTATGAGATCCTGTTCTCTGTAACTTCCCAGACACCCTCATGTTTAACTGTGCAGCGTTCCATGAAATTTGTTACCATCATAGTCACTCATTCACATGCAAAACTCCCCAAACTGGATATTTTTTTTAAAACGTGCATCCAAAACTTCTGAGCTGTGACAAAAGTCCATCTTAAGGTGAAACACGACTGCCCCTTGGCTTCCAATTACAGCTGGTAAAAATATAACATAATTCCCTTGGCAAGCTAAGTGATTGATCCTATAGTTCCACTCCTCTCCCAGGGGGAAATAAACCAGTGGTGAATGTTAAGTGGTGGATGTGCCAAAATGACCCTTTCATTCACTGCCATCTTTGTATTTCATTTCAGCCACAGTAATGAAAAAGTGGCAGGTTATAAAACTCAAAAGCTAAATGCACAGTGCATTTCAAAATTACTGTATATAGAAAAGCATAATGTATATATCACAAAGTTACATGGCAGGCAATGGTTATCAGAAACCTTTCCCTGTCATTTCACATGGAATCATTTAAGACTTTTCTATGTGGTATTGCAGGGGTTCTCAAACTTCATTGCACCGCGACCCCCTTCTGACAGCAAACATTACGACATGACACTAGGAGGGGGAACTGAAGCCTGAGCTGGCCCGGGCCCAGCTGCCTTGGGTGTAGGGGCCAAAGCCTGAGCTCCACCGCTCCAGGACGAAGGGCCAGAGCCAAAGCCCCTGTGACCCCTGATCCCCGCCACAAAGGGATGAAGTTCTTAGCTTCGGCCCCATACGGTGGGGCTCAGGCTTCAGCTTTGGCCCTGGGCAATGGGGATCAGGCTTGGACCCCTGGCCCCAGCAAGTCTAACGCCAGCCCTGGTGACTCCATTGAAACAGGATTGCGACACACTTTGGGGTCCTGACCCACAGTTTGAGAACCATTGTGGTATAGTAACACTTCTTCTAGATCCAGACTGGGCTATGTAAAGACTTATTATAAGACACAATTGCACATTCGTAGACCTATGTGAGTAACCTTTCACAGGGTTTCTTCTATAAGACCTCCCAGATTCAGCTGATGAATACGTCCCTGTGACTCTATTTTTATATACTATAAATAGTAATTAATGGTTCTGTACCATGACCGTTAAAATGCTAGAAAATGGATTTTTTTCTACATGGTGAATTTAGTTCTGGTGAAAGGTAGCAGATTTACCCGAAGGCCTCTGTGTAACCATAGAAAAGAAAGGATATATGGCAAGTAGCAGCAGTGTAAGCTTTCCTCCATTATCCTAGCGGCGCCACCTCTAGGAGTAAGAGAGTAGTTCGGTTTCTGTATCTCTTTGCTGAGACCGCCAACATGGGTACCAAGTAGTTTCAGAGGATTTTAAGATGTTGGACACATATCTAGTTGGAAACTATTTAGGAAACCACAGCTCATTTCATGACCACTGGATAGTCATTGTATGGTTACTGCTTTCAGATGCTTGTGGGATAGTGGCATTTGAACCATTGACCTAGACACTCTGTATCCCATCACCACTCCGTTGGACTATCTTGGCTCCTTCCCATTTAGCATCTGATCCAGAGAGATGTCGCAATTAGTTGCAAAATGCGTGCGTTCTAAAGCACAGCCATAAGGAACCGAGCAGTTTTGTCCCATTTGCTTTTATACCCCAACTTTGTCTTTGGTTTTTGATCTGTGCAGGTTTTATCCCTTCCTGCTCCAAGTTTCACTTTGGGATCTGGCTTTGTTCAAACCTGAAATTCAAAGTGAGAGCAGCCAAGGTGAAAGAATTTCATCCACTTTCACAACAGCAAATGTGTGCATGACTTTTATTAAAAAACCATACGCTGGCCCAGGTTTGCTCAAAACTGGGTCATTTAAAAGATGTGTGAAACCTGTCAGGGAAGCTGAGGGGTGTGTCCACATTCCACAAAAAATTACAGTACATTCAGTACAGGAATATATGTGTGGGGTGAGGGGCAAAGGCTGGGGGTGGGGCAAAAATGGCTTCAGTCCACCTTTGCACGTCCTTGTATCCTTGACGCAGACTTGCTATATATTAGAGCAGCTTCAGCGTTCTAACCTGTGTTGCAGCACCCAAGAATAACTTAGAGTGCAGCACTCCCCAGCTATGTTCTTCCCACCCTGACCATGCAGTTGACCCATTTCTACACCAGAGGCTGCTAGTGGGTGTGGCATAGAGCATTGTGACCCACTCAGTGCTGCCTAGAGAACTCCCTTACACCAGGTAGGACACCCCAGAGGCGGGTTCCATTAGCTATATAGTCCTTTTACACCATCAGAGTGGCATAAGAATTCAGGCTTTTGGTCTGAGATTCAAGGGTGTAATGAAATGTGAAACAGTTTGGCAGAAGCCACATAACCAGATGTGGGCTGAATTCCAAAATCCTTATACATTCAAAACTCCCTTTGATTGCAGTAAGAGTTGCATGAGTAACATCTGAGCAAGGGCATCAGGATTTGGGCCCGTGTATCTAGGAAAGAACCTTCCTTACCCCCTTGTTCAGACGTGCATAACATATTGTGATTATATTTGATGACATTTTTGATTTCTGTAATAGGCCTTCCACTGTCATATTTTATTATTTCATAAGTATTCTGCCTTTTCCTGATGAATTCTGATGAGGAAAAGATGATGTTTTTTTTTACCCTAGCAAGTCAGCAAAGATCGCACGTTGACACAAAACAGACGTGCCCTGCATTCTTTGAAGACTGGGACGAAAGATGGAAGCAAACGATTGCAGTGAAGCACAGCTGGTTGATAAGCATGTTGAATTTTTGCAGTGATTAGCTGTGTGAGAGGGAAGAAGCTTTTTTAATTTTCATGATGAAAAACACGTCCATTCAGATGTATCAAGCAAATTAAAAGAAAACAAGGCATGTCAAGTACACACAGAGAATTTTGTCTTATTAAAACATGAAAGCTCAGTTCCAGGCAAGAAGTAAACAGCACTTTCCATTTTCCAGAGCCATGTACAGTCATACAGGGTTTGACAGTTACTAGCTGTCCCAGATGATATTTGCTGCTGAACTCTGGGCTGTGTAAATCTACATAGTCTGACTATGGGTCCGTCTGGCTCCCCTGGCTCTGAGACAGAGCGAGATAGACACAGACTACACAAGCGCCACCTCACTTACAATTGAGTAACAGCAGCATATAAGAGACTTTCATTTCTATCATGAGTTGGATCACTATTATTATTTATTAGTAATATTACAAAATATCGTATAAATGCAAATCACTAGGGACCCAATCCCCCTCTGATTGAAATCAATTAGAATTTGCTATTGATTTCTTTAGAAGTAGGACCAGACCCTGGAAGAGCAAAGTATTATTAAAAGAAAAACAAAAATCTCCCAAAGGTACCTTACAGTTTAAGGAACTGTTCCTGCTCCCACAGCAGTGAATGGGAATTTTGCCACAGCAATTCCGTGAGATGAGAATCAGGCCTTAGGTAGGATCTAAATTATATTTTATAACAAAAATGGTGAGTTATATTGTCCTTTATCGGATTATGGCATCCTAAAGGCATGTCCTTAAACCTGAAGCTATCCTTCAGTCTGCTAAGAGTACACAGAGGGCCTAATATGCAACTTCTTGGGTGCAAACTGCTAGGTTTGAGTAGAGCCCTACTGATGTGAAAGAAGTTGCAGGATCAGGGCTACAGTGTTTCATTTTTCCTCTCCTTTTTGACCTACAAGACAGATGGGATATCTTGTTTTGTTGTGGATTGTGAAATTCATTGAAAATCCTCTAAGGAGAAACCCCTCCTTAGCTCTCCCTTTCCCTTCCAGCCTTGACTTCCATAAGAATAGTGATAATGAAGAGACTAGGGGCAGATTCACAGGCATGCATAAGAACAACCATACTGGATCAGACCAAAGGTCCATCTAGCCCATTATCCTGTCGTCCGACAGTGGCCAATGCCAGGTACCCCAGAAGGAATGAACAGAACAGGTAATCATCAATGATCCATTCCTTGTTGCCCATTCCCAGCTTCTGGCAAACAGAGGCTAGGGACACCATCCCTGCACTGACTCCTGTGCACTACTCTTGCATTACAAAGCAGCCATAAACTCATTAAGCTGGGTTTACATCAGCTTTGCATTACTGGAGCAGTGCAAAGCAACCAGAGCAAATGTGGCCCTTCATTTTCAACAACAGTTCAGGCATTCAGAGTATTTTTATTAGAAGTCCCTGGGTCAGGTCTTTTGGACTTGGGTCATCACATGTCAGTCAGGGCTGAAGGCTAGTTTACAAAACCAAAAGTGAATTTCTTTATATCAAACATGAAAAAAAAATCTTTTCCCTTTATTGAGTGCTACCAGTTTAACATCAAAACCAAAATGGAGTTATTGAGTTCAAATGTGCCCGTTCACAGCTGCTACTCAGAAAAGACTATTTAAACTGACATTTAAGAGGCACTTAGTCTAATACATAGGCAAAGAGAATCTAACAAATATAAACAATGGGATTATTGTGTTTTTAAACAGTGCAGATTGCTCACATGCACTCTTTTTCTCTTGGGTTACTTCATAAAACTTGTTTGCACAAGGTCTCAGTGCAAGTGTACAGCAGCCAGCTGTTAACGTTTCTAAGTATTCCTTCACAAGAGAGACTGCAGCGAGGTCTGCATGGTCATTACGACAGTTCCTGTCTTTCTGCCTGCTCTGCACTCAGGGGTGGCTCTATGTTTTGCCACCGAAGCCACGGGACCGGTGGACCTCCCGCAGGCATGCCGCCGAAGGCTGCCTGACTGGCGCCCTCATGGCGACCGGCAGGCCGCCCCCCGCGGCTTGCTGCCCCAGGCACGCGTTTGCTGCGCTGTTGCCTGGAGCCGCCCCTGTCTGCACTGGCAGACCCTTTGGCCCATGCGGAGCCACAGTGAGTTTGAAAGGACTCTGCACTAGCATAGGAGTCCACATATGGGGAATCTGATTGCAGAATCAGGATTAGTACTATTATTGTTATTCATTTGTATTGGTGTAGCACCTGCAGGCACCAGTCAGGACTGCGGCCCCACTATACTAGGCACTTTACAAATCCATAGTAAAATATAGTTCCTGCCCTTAAATGCTTACAATCTAATGATACAAATTAGGTCAGAATTCAGCTTCTTAAAAAGTTTTTCAATGCAGATGAGCATCTACACTGAAGACAATTATGTCAATGAAATATATTTTAATAAGTATTTTACTTTAAATATGTTCTGGGGATTCAAAATGCCTTGTGTGCATGTACATGCAAGACATTATATATGTCTGAGTCTTCAGTCAGATCATGCTCAGATAAGCTCTGGAAGTATAAATAAATAGACAGTATAAATATTGTTGGAAGATTTGCTTATTCCTTAGACATTTTTCCTGTTTGAATTTGTAAACAAAAAATATTCAAAAGCTACATTAACTTTACGGGGACAAAAGTGTTCAAATGACAACTAGACTCTCAGATCAGCCAATAAGCCATTCAGAAGCAAGGCAGTAACTCCATTCTTACCTCACCACATTTTGTAAATTGCACAGCTGTTCTGATCCTCTTCCAGGGTGCCATACACTAGAGATTGATGGAGTATCTCATTCACAGGGACTGTCATATCTAGGCAAAAGAGGGTGAATTAATGATAGGTACTCTCCTAAAGTGAAAATAGCTCCATGAGGCTCTGATTCTGCCCCTTCTTATGCAGATTGATCTGAGTAGGACATTTGTGGAATGAACTACTGCTGAACTCAAGGAAGGGTTGCAGTATCAGGCCCTAAAGTATTATCTGCATGCATATATATACACACACTAATTTGTGTGACATGATCTATTTTTCTTAGTACAGTGTGAAAATAAAAGATTTTGTGGTCCACGTTGAATTCAGGACCCCCTACAGCAGAGCCTCTGTGGAAAAGAGTGACACCACTGACGAAAGGGGTGCTGATTATAGGTAGCTGCTGAACGGTAAAATGTCTGTACTTATATAGAAGAATAAGTCTTGATAGTCTCATTTTATAATGGCCACCGTGGAAATTGATTTATGCTTGACTGTTAAAATAGCTAGTCCCCAAAACAGGGTTCAATAGTAATAGCAACACAGAAATTCACCGGGACAATGTAATCAGTTATAGATAAATAATTGGCCCAGAAAGCTAGTCAGACACAATGCACCTAATAACAGCATTTTTCTCCTCTCTTTTTAAACAGGTCACAGCTTTCCTCTCTCTGACTCTGAATCAGATTTTCCTCTGTGCTGAAGGCTAGGCATGTGAGTCTTACACTGTGGCTGTCTTGTACTTGTAAAAGAGAGAGCAGCAGCAGACCCTTGGGGTATGTAGATATTACAGCAGCCACACAGGACACTTTCTGCATTTCAGAAAGCTCCTTAAGATTGGGTTAGGCAACAGTCACAGGGGCATCTGATTTTTTTTTCCACATTGTCAGAAGAAATGTGGAACTGATAAGAAACACCTGTGGAAATGGAAAGCCTTTGGAAACCAGGTTTTGTTTAGAAGATGAAGAGATAACAGCTAAAGGCATGTGTTGCCGGGCCAGATGCTCTTGAACAGAGTGTCTATTTAAAAAAAAAAAAAGTAGTAGTAAGTTTCAGGTAATCAGCTCTCTGTGCAAGGGAGGGTCCTAGAGGATCATAAGGCTACATTGGTGCAGTGTGTAAAACTGCATGAAACTGTATAGACTTAGTTTGTTCATCACTTATTATTTGGTTCCTAGAAAACATGATTCCATTCACATTTATATTGCATCTTGTAAATATTTTCTTGGAACTATTGCAGGACATTGCAAAACACAAAAGCACATATTACCAGTTGAACATATGTAGCCAACATTTTCTCTCTGCTTGCAGCTCAGCATATCCCTTGTGTTCTGTATATATAAACTTTACTGCACTTTATATGTTGGGATTTTTTTGTTTTGTTTTGTTTAACTTTTACAAGTAAAACAAAATATTTCAAGCAATTCTGTCATACCATTTTTGTCTTATTTACTGAATGTATTTTTTTTATTTCTTTGTCCTGCACTAAGTAAAAAAAACAAAAAGTAAATTATGCTTAAGTATTCCTTTGTGCAGCCTGGAATGGGAACAGTAATTAAATGATAAGTAATGGAAAATGTATAGTATTATGTGGATTCAGTGGAAAAACATTATAATAACTCTTTACCATAACGTTCTGGCAGGAAATCAGCTGGAAAACTGTGGAAGACAGTGTGTGTTTGTTGGATGGGGAGAGGAGGGGGGTGGTGGTGGAGGAATGAGGGGTTCCTCTAATAATTTTGCCTGATTTTAAGCACGAGTAGTGACATTGACTTCAGTGGGACCATTCATATGCTTAAAGTATTTTGCTGAATCACATCTTTAATTAATACTGAGGGATTGTCACAAAATAAATAGTCTCATGTACACACATTATAATATTGTTTAATATTAAAAGACGTATTATCCAGGTGAAACATTTGATGAGCCCTAATTTAACCTAATTTATAAAGTAAGATACTGAGAGAGAGTTGTGTGAAAATTTGTTTGTGCCAAGGTTTTCTTTGGTTTCAATCTGTGTTGATTTGCACCTCCCTGCTTAACTTTGAGATTGATTCTCAACTAAAAGTCCTTGCAGTCAAAACTACTGAGTCATGCTCATTTGCCAATCAAAATAATGGGAAATTGAAAATCTCGACTGTTTTTGACACAAAAACATAATTGGTCCCAGGTGTGCACAAAGGTTTCATGAATTTTAGTAATCTTTTTAAAATCCTAGTCTGAGTTCCAAGTTCACAATTTATCCTTCTGTCTATCTAGATATTTATATGGTTCCAATCAGTGTAATGAGTGCTGCACAGACTTTAATGAATTAATCCTTTTCAACTTGTGAGGTTGGGAAGAATTATTAGCCACATTTTACAAATAGAGAGTTAAGACATAAAGAACTTCAGCTGGGAAAACCACGGTAGCTCAGTTCACTTCAGTGGAGCTACACCAATTTATACCATCTGACCATATGGACCAAAGAGATTAAGTAGCTTGCTTGAGAAGTCTGTGGTACATCTGGGGAAAGAACCAAGCGCTCCTAACACATAATCCAGTGTCTTAATTACAAGATCATCCTTCCTCTCCAAAACATTTGTGAGTACTGTCAGATTGGGCTAATGCTATTTTACTAACCTCTTATCAAAGCAATCAGCTAGTTATCTGGAATGAGTGAACTCAAAGAAGTTTGGGATTGATTTATACTGTTGACAAAATGGTCTCTACAGTTACATTGTACTTCATCTCAAATTAAGCAGGTAGGCCAAAAATGTTATAAAATGCAACAAAGCTACTGTATTTTTAATCATGTTCTAAACAGAGACAAGATAAGAGAACGTAGTGGTTAATATAATACAGGAGAAATACAAAAGTTGCCAAGAGGGTGAATTAGGGACAAATTTTCAAAGGCTTCTCAGTTCAACTTCTAAGGCCCCTAAAATGAGCTATGTCTAGATAGCTCTGTGCTCCGGTAAACAGCCAATTAAGTCATTAAAGTGGTGTACATTTTATTCAAATATGTCTTCATAAATGTACATATATGTGCTTCAGTGGCCAGCTTGGGAAGGAAAAAAGGTGAATCTGAGCATGCGCCGTGTTGCTGGATTTATTAGCTATTTTGTGATATTCCAGGCAACAGTGCAGAATTACAATGGTAATATGACATAATGGTATCAGTCAGAAGCAGAATTGCAGCAATCAGTGGGAAAAACTGGAAATATATTTAAGACTCATTTTAGCAGTTGTTTGGTTTCAATATCACACTACCTTTGCTTAACAAAAGACCTCATGTTGGTGGGATCTGAAGTAGCACCAACGGCGAAACACTCACTGACCAGTAAGAGACACTGCACAATTGCTGCTACCAAAGGGGAAAATATACACTTCATACTAATTATGCTAAGAAAATTAAGGATCTGATTCTCTGTAACTTGAAGTCTTTACATCAAGATTTGAGTTCTTCAGTAACTCAGCTAGAGGGGTCTATTACAGGAGTGGGTGGGTGAGGTTCTGTGACTGCGATTGCAGGAGGTCAGCCTAGATGATCATCATGGTCCCTTCTGGCCTTAAAGTCTATGAGTCTTTGAGAACAGGAGGGAAAACAAATGCTCCATTTTGATATTTCAAATTATTTGAATGATGAATGAAAAATGCCATTCAAAAAATAAAGTTGCAAAGGATAAATTCATTAATGTTTATACAGTTATATCAACTATCTATTCTGTTTCCACAAAAATAAGTCGATGTGTGTCACGTAAGATATTTTTAGGGGCTTGATGTTATTGGGCAGTGATTGCCATTTATTTATTTTCCCAGTATTTCTTTTCAAAACTCACTTTCAAATATGTCGTAACCTTTATTCTACATAGTAAAAGGGAACATTAAATGGCTCTCCAATAGGAAAAAGTGTATGGGGCGCCCATTTCCAATCTGTTATTGTACAATGAAGCAATATCTGCAAGCAGTTTCTTAAATTATCTGCATAACTCAGCACCACCACCTGGTGTTTGTAAAAGAAGATTCAGTTTCCCATATAAAGCATGTTCAGTCTCTACTGGTACAAATGCAAGTGACAAATACTTCTGTTAATGGATTAAAGCAAACAAACCAAAACAATAAAGGCAAAATCTCACAGAGGAAGCTCTGCCAGTTTCAATTTGCAGATTTTCTAATTAATTCTGCCTTTGGTTTGGGGGAAGAAATTGTTCTGGTTTCCCCCAACAGAAGAAGCCAGGAGTTGGCTCTCTTAGCCCATAGTTCCCATGAGATCCGTAGATCTTGGAGAGCCACAGGAAGCAAAAAAGAACAGGAGTACTTGTGGCACCTTAGAGACTAACAAATTTATTTGAGCATAAGCTTTCATGGGCTACAGCCCACTTCATCAGATGCATAGAATGGAACATATAGTAAGAAGATATATATACATACAGAGAACATGAAAAAGTGGAAGTAGCCATACCAACTGAAAGAGGCTAATTAATTAAGATGAGCTATTATCAGCAAGAGAAAAAAAATTTGTAGTGATAATCAAGATGGCCCATTTTAGACAGTTGACAAGAAGGTGTGAGGATACTTAACATGGGGAAATAAATTCAATATGTGTAATGACCCAGCCACTCCCAGTCTCTATTCAAACCCAAATTAATGGTATCTAGTTTGCATATTAATTCAAGCTCAGCAGTTTCTCGTTGGAGTCTGTTTTTGAAGCTTTTCTGTTGCAAAATTGCCACCTTTAAGTCTGTAACTTAACTTTAAGTTAGTAACAGACTTAAAGGTGGCAATTTTGCAACAGAAAAGCTTCAAAAGCTTCAAAAACAGACTCCAACGAGAAACTGCTGAACTTGAATTAATAAGCAAACTACATACCATTAACTTGGGTTTGAATAGAGACTGGGAGTGGCTGGGTCATTACACAGATTTAATCTATTTCCCCATGTTAAGTATACTATGCATCTGATGAAGTAGGCTGTAGCTCACGAACGCTTATGCTCAAATAAATTTGTTAGTCTAGAGAGGTGCCACAAGTACTCCTGTTCTTTTTGCGGATACAGACTAACATGGCTGCTACTCTGAAACAGGAAGCAAAGGTCATCTGTGCATATGCTCCTTGCCTCCAATGTGCCACCTGGCCCCATCATCTCCTGCTGGCTCCTGGAAGAATGATTTTCCCCTGACCTCCCTTGGAAGGGAAAGAAACACAAGTGAAAGCTGTCTCCACAAGATTAAAAAGGGAGAATATGGAGGCACCCAGAAGGTCTCCCCAAACCTGCCCACTGCCTAAAATCCATAGAGCACCCCTGAAGGGGATTCCACTGCATTAGGAGAAGGGGGGAGGATGGCACCAGAGGACATTCCCAGTCCACAGTCTCCCTTCCCCATGTGGATGGAAAAGGGAACATGGGGCCCGCTATCTTTAATTAATAAGAGGCCCTTTGTTGAAATGAATGGTTATAAGCCCTCATCTTCAGGACAAAGGAAACTATTCAGCACCTTTACACTCACTGAATCCAAAGAGCTGCCAGAAACTGGTTCAGCTCCCCTTGTAAGTTTGCTCAGCTTCAGGGCTGCACACTGTGCTAAGTTACAGCCATGGGGTGGTAGCTGCTTCCGGGATCCACCTCCTACTCCAGGAGATGTGAACAGTGGTGGTGCAGAAGCTTGCCCTTTTTCACCAATGTATTCTCCTATGACAGGGGACATCCCAGCTGACCATTTGGGTTAGCTTTGTGCCTTTGAAGCCATATATAGCAACCTTTATGGAGCTAGGGATCTAGTCTGTACAGGACAGAATAACAATTTTTAAATGGGTTACTCTTCAATAAGGGGTAAAACCAGCCTCCACAGAGGTCCCCACAGCAAGAGAAATGATGCAGTTGCATTGCACATGGAGAGAGTAGACACAAGGAGGGGACCTGCAGGAGGGACATATCCCCTGTACAGCACTGAGGACAATTCTATAGAGGTGTCTATGTGGCAGTGGACAGTAGGGCCTGGGCCGGGTGACATACATTTCTGCGCAGATACTCCAGTCCCCCACTTCCATAGCAGGGATGCATTGGACCCGTGGAGAGGTAGTTCAGCCTTTGAGATGAAGTAGTCTCTGGGGGAGGGGAGGGAAGGCTTTGCAGTTACTCTGTAGCTTTGAAGAGGGGAGGGGATGGATTGTTTTCACACACACACACACACACACACACACACCCTTACCCCTACCCTTCTCCAAAGAGACCCAATGTCCAGCCAGTTACTCACGCTGAATGCCATGTCACTAGTATAGCCATGAAAGCTTGAAGACTCAGACCTATAGAGAGAACAAGATCCACTAAAGTGAGTGCAAGTTCCACATGACATGGATGGAAAACTGAGTCCTAAAATTACATCCAAGTTTCTGTATGCTTTAAATGTGTGCAGGAAAATTTCTTGCAATGCCCATTAGTGGATTTCTATGGTGAAAAGTCCATGATATTATTTAGAGAATAGATATTAATCATGCATATGATGAATCCTTTAAAGGTCATATCGTGGCATTGTTTGGGTTACATGTATATTTTAACCTGGCTATGTTTCTGTCTGGGATTTTTTAAAAATATGTTCTTTAATCTGCAAATACATATTACCAACCAGGGTAAATGTGCTTGGGGTTATTAGTTGGATGGATAAAGTTTAAAAAAATAAAATCCAAAATCATTATTATTTTTAATTTTAGAAGCCTTACAGAAAATGTGAACTTCGTAACTATTTTAAAATGTTTTGGCTAAATACTTTTAAATCATTCGGTTGTCTTCTTATGACCCTACCTCTGTTACTGCTGTCTTGATTGAATAGGCCAGAAGTCAAAGGTTAATCTCCACTCTGACATTCCTTCTATAAGAAATTCCACTGTCTTCTTCCCACACACATGTAATGTATGTATTTAATAAGAGTGAACCACCCTCCCAAGCACCTGAGTGTGTGCATATCAATATTACTGGGACAGATTTGGTTGTTCTCTAAACAGACAAGACAAAGATGGCTCTCAACGCTGTGACTGCCACAGAAAGAGTCTATCAGTATAGAGTGAATATGATTATGGAAGAGGAACAGACTATAATGTGATAAGTAGCTGGCAAGGACCCTCTGATAGCCGATTGTGAGTTAAAGGCCTATCAGTCTTCACCACTTAGCTTTAAGTGTTCCAGCAGCTATGTGGATTATTTTATTATTTGAAAAATCAATTCAAATGAGATTTGCTAGTTTAAAAAATGCCTCTTTCTTCACTAAAGACATGCTGGTTGGGTTAAGCATTAACTCTTTCAGAGATTTGGATAAATCTTTAGATACTGAAGTGAGCAAATTCTTTGCCAGTTTCAGGCTTTCCAGTTTAATGATGCCTATGGACCTGACAGAATGCTGCATTATGAAATCCATTGCCTGACAAAAGAGTGCAGGAGCCAGAAGGCAACCCTGCCTAATGCCAGATACTGATGTAAAAGGTGCTGACATCCGGTTCCCCAGACGAACATGGGCAGTGGTTCCATTATGTAGCTCTCTAATCAAGTCCAGCAGAGTGGTAGGGACACCTACGCCTTTAAGGCCTTCCATAACATGACATGGTCTACTGAATCAAATGCAGCCTTAAGATCAACATACGCTATGTGCAGGGGCTTTCTGAACTCACAATGTATCTCCCGACAACAAGTGGAGGGCCAAAATGGCATCTAATGTAGACCTGTTCCTCATAAAGCCTGACTGTTGGGGACGACATGTAGGAAAGGCTCCAAGCGTGCCAGAAAAACGTGGGCAAACGCCTTCCCTGGAATGGAGAGCAAGGTGATCAGCCTGTAGGTCTTAGCTCTTTGCTGGACAAAGCTGGAGACTTTCCACACAAAATATCAACGTCGTATATTGCGCATAAAGTGGAATGACTTCATCTGTAATGCAGATGTTTATGGTTGCTCGGGTCTAAAGACTACTGAGGCCATTGTCTGCAGGTGGTGCCTTATGCTTTTCGTACATGTCGCAAGGATGCCACAAGATGTTCCAGCAAACGCTGTTCTCCGGGTGACTTGTAACATCCGGGATAAAATTCCACCAACCAAGGGGTGGAGGCGGCCCAGAGGCAGACCCCCTATTACATGGGTTCATCAAGTCTGTTCCAATGTGGGACTCTTAGGCCATCAAGCCTTTGCAATTGCGCAGGAATGGACCAAATGGCAAACAATTGCTATGGCTGACTGTCTGGCTAAGCGTTGAAGAAGAAGAAGAGAATTTTAATCATGTTACAAAAAGCCTTTTTCTTAATGCCCTTATTAGTAATCTGATTGTGGCTGAAATCAAGCTTTTACAGCTCCAATAGTTCACTGAAGACATCATGGGAATCACTGATATTTTATTGGCTTCCAAGTATCATTCCTTAAGGGTGTGATGAGATTTACAGAAACATTGCTCACTTGATTGAAGCTCATTTCGATTATGCACAAAGGTTTTGAAGAGTGTAATGCCCTGGGAATGGATTTGCTGATTAGTCTGTTACTATCTGGGATAAGTATCTTCAAGTTCTTGCCCCTAGCCAAAGTTTGCTCTGATATTTGGCTGATGCTGCTGTTGTTTACCCTGAGTTTTACAAGAATAATTGGCATATTGGTAGTGATGCTACAAAGATTATTCTAATCAGTGTAAAGACATGTGAGCTTTTTTGCATACTTTCAAAGGCTCCTTCTATTGTTCCATGTTTGAGCTTGTTGTTATTCAGGACCAAGAACTCCAATGACAAATATTCACTCAGTTAGTCCGGATGGATAAAATCTGTCATGTTATTTATGAAATATGTCATTGAAGGAGAGTGCATATAGGATTTTAGAGAATCCTTTCTCTGAGCACGGGACCACTCTGAAAAAAGTAATACAGCCAAATGAGAGAGTATGTCAAAAGTGGTAGTGAAGAAAGTCTTTCAAAAATCTCAGTGGCCACATTGTAAACCTCTCATTCACATTGGCAAACAGCTGCTCACGTTGGCTTGAATTGTTTCTATTTGTTAAAGTAACTGCTTACCATTGGGAGTTCGGAGGTCACAATCTAGCCCTCATTTGTTATATTCTAATGTTAGTTTAGATTTAATATACAAGTTATTGTCAAAAGCAAATGTTTTACTTTTTACAGTCTCTCTTCTATGTAGTTCATAATTACTTTTTATTTGTAAGTTTCTTCTCTCTGTGTGTATCTATATAATATATGCTGATACCTATCAGTATAGTATTTGAGCATCTGTACATCACAAATGAAAAATCATTATTACATCCTTTTGTGTATGTTGAAAAAAACATTATTCATGATTTGTTTGTGATAGCCACATGAGGGTAACACATAATTACATAGGAATTCTATTATAACATGGCATTACTTGATGTTCACTTGTTATCAAATACCCATTAGTTGCTCATAAATTTCCATTGTACTGAAGTAATAGGTATCCTTACATAATATACCAAAATTATTTTTAAACTGTTTATTTAAGGGATGTACTAGATGTATCTGACTGCTTTACCTGCTGTATGCTGTTTCAGAACTGTTGTTTTCTCCTGCAAACTGGTATCTTCCCTTGTATAGCGAGCACATTCCAGGGGGCAATAATGATCTTCAAAAAATAGGTTAATAATCGGTTGGTCTGCTCTTCTTCTTCTTCTTCTCAGCATGACTGCTTTTCTTTATGTCAGTGTTCTGTTCACTCAGTCACTTTGCTAGTTCACTGCTGGGCTCTGAGGTCGTGCTCTTTTCCTTATCTTTTGTAATGGTTCCTGAAATATTTTTCCTTTTCTTTCCCAGTTTTTTCCCTTGTCTTCCCTTTGCTTTGGGGATAGGGTTTGTAGCGATTGACTTCCAGAAATTTTCTTCTGGACTAGAAGTCTCATTCTGTGGCACTGGAAAATGTGCATTCTTGTCTGTCTTCTGGGTCACACTGCTGTCACCTGGAAATTTCTCTTTGATAATAGTGGTATTGGGACATAAGAAACATTCAAGGGCAGCTGGATCTCAAGTTTCCATCAAAAGTACTTTCATTCCTCTCTGTAGAGACATTCAGCAATGTGGTGAAAGGTGTAATAACAAATAGATGTTCCTGCTACAATGTATGTGCTGCAGCATTGTTTTCTTCTGTCCTTAGTAGACAGTTACAAACACCTCAGGAATGTAGGTTGTTGGTAATTCTTAAATGTTCGTAACTCTGAACAAAACATTATGGTTGTTCTTTCAAAACTTTACAACTGAACATTGACGTAATACAGTTTTGAAATATTAGCATGCAGAAGAAAAATGCTGCTTTTAACCACTTTAATTTAAATGAAACAAGCACAGAAACAGTTTCCTTACCTTGTCAAATCCTCTAGTAGTTTACGTTTAACACAGTAATGTACTGTGTTTTTTTTTTGGTCTCTGTTGCTGCCTGATTGTGTACTTCTGGTTCCAAATGAGGTGTGTGGTTGACTGGTCAATTCATAACTCTGGTGTTCATAACTCTGAGGTTATACTGTATTTTGTGTCCCAGGTAAAACCAGTGTTTTTCAAAGGGGATATTATTCTCTTACATTTCTTATTTAGAGTACAACGTAAAAGAGAGATGCTCACTGGTGTTTGTTTCACTTTTAGGATCCTTGAGATTAAATGGGGCTCACTTACTTCTTCTATCATCTCTTCTTTTCTTGCTGTGCTGCTGGCTGTTAAGGAAGAGAAATGAACATTTCTAGAATAAAGACATGAATAAACCATCCAACCTTTTAACATGAAAACATACAGGCCAGATCCTCAGTTGGTGTAAATCAATTGAAGTCAATGGTGCTATGCTGGTTCACACCAGCTGAGCATCTGGCCCACCTGGTCACTGAGTATGTAAGTGTTTTCCTTAATAATTGATGGTATTAGATTTTTAAACCATTAAATATATTTACTTCCCAATATGGATTCAAAATATCCCTCTTCAAACAACTGAAAAGTTTATTTAATCCAACAATGGTATTTCAGGATCACTCTTGATACAAGCCCCATGAGACATACCATAGACATTTACAAAGCTAGCACAAAGGTATACATTTCAATCTTAGTGTAGTATTAAGAACAGATTCTCAAAGCAAAATAATCTATGTCCACATCTGTCAGAATACTAGTGCCTTAAATATTCAAGCTTGTTTTACTGATTCATGATGGTAAATGGGAACCATAGAACTATGAGAGCTAATAGTTTATGTAGATAAACTTATAATTAAGAGACTCACTTTTTTGGTATAGTAACCTGTGACCATTGTATTCTTATCTATGTATCCATCCATCCACCCAAGATTCAGATGTGGCCCCCATTAGTGTTATATCTGAGCACAATACAATGCTAAAAGCTCACAAAACCCCTGTGATATATGGAAGTACTCTTCTCTCATTTTTACAGATAGGAAATCTAGGCTAAGTGAAGACATCTTTAATGAACTCACTATCTTGTTGAACACCAATTAAGATGCAAGGGACTAATGAAGCTAATGGTCCATTTGGTCATCTTCACAGGGTCTAGGAAAGTTTACATTTTTGCTAGAACGTGGTATTTTTAAAATTAATTTGAATATTTAATAAAGTTTTGTAGGATAATTTTGCAATCTTATTTTAGTTTTATTTTTGTTTTTATGTTGAGGGTAATATCTTCAAGTGACTTTTGTTTTTACGTGGATCTCAGTCTAACCTTTGTTATCCACTGCTTTACACTGTCCTTTGCCACATATCCTTGAAATAAATATGGGCAAGAACATACTTTGATGTCTTGTCACTTGTGTCACCCTTTTCTGAATGGAATGTTTACTTGGAATTTTCACAGGTAAATAGAGAGTAGGAAAAATTTTAATAGTTTAGGGAATCAGAGGTCAAGAAATGTTAGAGAAATGTAATAAAGAGGCTTCACTAGTGATACTAGTTTGATAAGGAATCTATTTGACATAAATGGCCAAATTGCTATACAGAAACTCAGGAAAGCATTTTCTATGTCACAGTTGTTTGATAATTCTTGAGGAGGGATCTGTGAACCAGTTCAGATAAAACAAGTCAAACTGAACCTTCATCCCAAATTTGAATAAGAGCTTTTTGGCCGTTCAGAAAACTTCAGTTACGTTTTCATTTCCATGTTTCTATTTCCTGGTTTTGCCTGCAGACTGCATGCATTCATTTATTTTCTCTGTCCTTCCTTCCAGTGTGGACTCTGCCTAAAGAGTCCTAGATGCCATTTGACCTGTCCCCCTCTAGCATTTAATGACAAGAGCTGATTAGGAGTCCTTGTTTCCAGTTAGTGATTCCTAGAGCTGTCCTCATTGCTGAGCAAGTCCAGAGGTTAAGCCTTAGACCTTTTGTGGGAATAGTGAAAGGCAGGACAGAAGCTGCAGTAGTAGTGAGGTTTCCCATACCTCCTGAAATCACTGAGAGTTAGGTTAAGTGGTAGAACCTCATAGCAGAGGGACGGCGGTACCAGAGAGCAGTGATGGAGAGACAGTGGTAGCAGAGAGTGGCAGCAGCAGGACGGTGGACAGTGGTGGCAGAGAGACAGCGGCAGCTGTCAGCCAGTTGCAGAGGCAGCAGCAACAGAGACATTGCTAAGTGCTCTGTCCCATTGGTAGAAGGTGAACACCAGGAATGCCCCTCTGAACTCTGCACTAACCAAGGACAGCCAATGGTGAGTGCGGTGCAGCAGATGATGTGTTAAAGAGACATTCATTTGTCAGACTTTCCCACTGCTATTTGGGAAACTGAGGCAAAGGACACTGCCCAGTGCGCTGTGGAGTTGGGTTTACTTATGTTTGCATGCTTTTGAATGTGGTTGTGGTGTTTTCCCAAACTAATGCTTGGTTCCCTTTCCCTTTTAGTGAAAGTTCTTATTTGTTATATACAGACTCCATGCTTAGGAGAGGGGAAATATTGCCTCTTAGAGGCACCTGGGGTGGTGGTAAATTTCCCCAGATTACTGTGGGGGGGGGAGGGCTCAATCCAGTTTTGTTTTGTATTGTTAAGAGGAACCACTAGATATTGAACCCAGTCCTTGTTGCTGCCAACTCCACCAGGCGGAAGGGTTACATTTAAAAAGAAAATGTTAGGGTTAGGGTTAGAAACCCAGGATATTGAAAGGTTAAACTTACAAGAGACAAACTTTTTGGAAGTATAGAAATTCATATCCTCCTTATCCATACATAAAAACGAGCTTCATTTTATTAGTGACCATAATGGCTCAGCACACACACACACAAGTCAAGGAGAGCTTTGCTCGGGCTCCTATTAGCGGAATTTTGTTTTTTTCATCTCCACTGCAGGAATGAATGCAGGGGATGATCTGGCCCAAGTATGTATCGCAAAGCAAGTCTTCACTGAAGATATGAAAAACAGACCTACCTTTTTTTTAAAAACTAAACAGAAAGCAGAGTTAACTTACACTAATGATGAAGAAGTAGACAGGCATACCCTTATTATGTCTGGAGGACTTTGGGTTGCCTTTTATGTGCAATTTTATGTCAGGGAGTTTCCCACTGATATTCAACAGAATCTGGATGTTTATATTAAGAGGGGGAGGATGGTGTTGTGGCTAAAGCGCAGGAGTAGGAGTCAGATGGTCTGCATTCCGTTCCCAGCTCTGACAGGGGCTGTCTGTGTGACCTTGTACTAATTGCCCAAGCTGCAGTCCTGCAGCTGGATCCACACAAGTTGATTCTGATGCCAGCACAGTCACACTAATATCATTGGGACTGTACAGGTGCAAGAGTCACTAGCGTTCCAGCTGGATCAAACTGCAGGATCAAACCCCATGTCAGTTGGTGACTTGGTTTACCTGTCTGTAAAACTGAGATAGGATAACAACACTTGCCTAATTCACAGGGTGTGTGGAGAATTAATTAATATTGATAAAACTGTCTTGAGATACTGGAATGGAAGGTGTTATTGAAGTGCAAAGTATTATGATTATTATCTGCAGGTATGTTGCAATTTCAAAACCATCTTTGGACAAATTGTCATTGCCATGTCTCTGCAAAAATAAAGATTTTTGACTGATTGAGTGAATGAAATAATTGAAAAATAATTATATGTTCTGCTTAAATTGTTTTGATTTCAGTCAGTTAAGGTTAAAATTATCCTACTGAATGCTTAAAATACAAAGGATTGCCTCTAGGGTTTCTATTATTATTATTTTGCTGTGTGTTATTTTTATAGTCATTCCTATACTGGCTGCTGCTGTTTACACATTATGTTATAAGTTTCAGCATGTCCCTCAGCTTTGACTCCATTATACACTGTAGGCTAATTTTTTATGTTATTACTGATATTATTTTTCGGGTGTGTCTGCCAAAAATGTCCACCTGGAAAAGGTAATCGCTCTGGGATATCCTTAAATACTTTGTGAGGATTAAAATGGAATTAACAGAGATCAATAAAGAGGCACCTCTCAGTCAGTTTGAATAGTTTAACACTACACCACAATTATTCTGTATGCCTCAACAGCCAACTGTCCCCCACAAAATATACCTAATGATATACACAAAGGTTAGTAGAAATAAATACTTAGCTATTATAATCTAACTAAATAATTAAAAAATAAGTCTCATATCAGTCTTGTATTTTATCAGCACAGTATAGTGAAACAACTGAGTAAAGTAGTCTCAGCTATGGAATATGGTAATAAACTGGTAATTGAAAAGAGTATCTATAGACAGTGGTTACCATTAAAAAGTCAATATTTACCATGTGATTTCTCCATATACAACAGAGGTGAGTTAGCAGCAGTTCTTAAGCAGTGGTCTGCAAACTATTGTTGATCTGTGCAGCATATTCTGGTCAGATGATGCTGATTCCACTTCTTTTCTCACAGATGTTGCTGCAAGGATCCACGCCCCTTGTTTCAGTAAAGAGCCTGGATCTTTGCAGAAACTGGTGTTGAAGAGGAGTAAGCTTGGAAAACATAAAGGCCCCCTGCAAACATAAGAACAGACCATAGCCACAAGTGAGACCTCATGACTCTAGTTCTTCTGGATGCTGTAGTGTTTCAACAAGATACTTCAGCAGAGAGTGGTGGAGAAAGGAAGTGCAGTGGAGAGAAAGAAGAGCCAATGGGAAGAAAAGGAATTCTGCAGACATAAAATTAAAGGCCATTTCCCTCTTGTGAAGTTCCTAGATCTTGAGATGAAGAAATCAAAGAAACTGGTGAAAAGAAAACTAATTTAAACTTATTGTTATCAACTATACCTATATTAAATTCATTAAGGATGTAGTAGTTGTCACAAACATAGTTTGGGGTTGTGTTGGGGACACTGCAATGGGAAGTGGTCGACAACATCTTCCCCCCTCATTAGAAGTGTGGCCCACACTGAAAGTCTGAACCACTGACACAATGGCTTTTCTCAGGGCTGGTTGATATTTTTCTGACCCAACTGTTTTTCAACAAAAAATTAGATTTTTGACAGAGCACATTTTTTTTGGTTCATGGGAAAAAATTGGGGGGTTTTTTGTTCAAAAATCAAATGCCTAAAAGCCTAGATATTCTGAATGAAAAATGGAATGCCATAATTAAGATAGGAAATGCCAGAATTAAGGTTAACTTTTGAGTGCTTGATTTTGCAACCTTAATACTCTTTTAATGTAGTTTTTTGAATGTACTTATGTAGTATGGTAGGACAGTTGCTGCACATTCTGAGGAGGATCTTTGGCCCCTGCAGTGGCACCAAGGGGATTTAAAGATGCCTCAAGGCAATAGCTGATGATTGCCTTAAGGTAGATCTACTCTGGACCTGTAGGTGTAATTTCCAGCTCGGGTAGATGTACCTACACCAGCTCTGATCCAGTTAGCCTGCTAAAAATAGAAGTGTAGCTGCAGCAGCGTGAGTGTGCTCCTGTCTGAAATGCTAGGTAGGTACTTGAGTGGCTAGCCCCTCCTGACCCTTGCACAGCCGCTGCCACGCTTCTATTTTTAGAACACTATTTGATCAGAGCTAGCACAGGTGTATTTACCTGAGCTGGAAATTACAACTCCAGCTCCAGTGTAGAAATACCCTAAAAGTAGGGGTATAGCCAGCCCTACACCTTCCTCTTCTGGCTCCCTTCCCCTGGCATAGGGGGCATTACAGGACAGGGAGCAATGTGTTGCATCAGTATTGCCAGTTATATTATTTCTGTATTTGGCACTGGTGTGATTACTGCTGGACTTCTGTTGGTGAGAGAGACAAGCTTTCAAGCATACTCAGAGCTCTTCTTCAGGTCTGTGAAACTTACTTATGTAAGTAAGTTGGGCTGTCATGTCTTGGGTGATTGGAAGGCAGCAATATGGGTAGAAGTAGAACTTAAGTAAGTTTTCCCAGACCTGAAGAAGAGCTCTGTGTAAGCTCAAAAGCTTGTCTCTTTCACCAACAGAAGCTGGTCCAGTAACAGATATTACCTCACTTCCCTTGCCTCTCTGTTATTTGGATCGGGCACTAGGACTCCCGAGGAACTTAAAGCTAGAGCAAATATTTGAGGGACACTGGTTAGATGAATAGGCTGGATACGGCTTATACTAAGGCAGAGGTTCTCAAACTGGGGGGCAGCCTCCTGCCCCCCATGGAGAACACAGGATGTATTGGGGGGGGGTGAGATGCTTTAGGGAAAAAATCTTACTGCGCACATTTTACCCACAGCAATGGGTAACTACCAAACAAGCAAGGCTTATTCCTCCAGACATACCAGGTCTTCAGATGGCGCTGTGCATTTTGACAGATTTCTGTTAAGCTTGCATAGTATTATACAAAGTTATTGCCATCTGTATGCTAATCCACGTGCTCCGTCACGGTGTGCATATTTAATTGTAAGCATTGACCACAATCGCAATTTTGCTTTTGCTCTTATTATAACGGATGGTTGGCTCATTCGTGCAACAGAAAAAAAAACCCAACTCAAGTGAAAAACAAAGAAGCCAAAACTGATTCAAGTGAAGCACGCCGCCGCATATATCGGTACAAGTACTTGTGTGACGGGGCAGGGAGGGGGTGTAATCTACTACAGACACAAAGAAGGGTGTCATGTGATCAAATAAGTTTGAGAACCACTGTACGAAGGTGTATGGAGTTCCCAATGCCCATCAGCCTATGAAAAATATTTATTGTGGTTATGAACCTATTCTGTAGTGCCAATTGCATATTAACTCTTAGGACTCAGAGTAACTTGTCATTAATATTTAGTGTGTGTACTGTAACAGTTACTTTGCTGGCTGGGTCTGTGTGGCACATACACAGACAGCCCCTATTGGGGGAGGAGAGGGTCTCCCAGAAGGAAAGGATCCTACTCTCAAGAAGTTGTGGGTGCAGTGGGTGTGCTTCCCGCCTGGAAAGAAATCAAAACTGTTCTAGCCTGCCATAGCTGCAGCAAGTGGGCAGCTGCCTCTATACCCTCTTCCAATAATCTATTATAATTAACACATGTTCTATTGTTGACTGAACTGGTACCTATGTCAACATTCTAGGGACTCTGCCTGGTGTGCTCACCCACCAGGAAAAAGACTGTGAGATCACACAGCAGTATCATTGCCTTCCACTAAAATGTCAGAACAACTCAAGTGTGTGGGATGACGTCACTGTGCAGTAGGTGGCCTACCACAACTAAGAGAGAGTCCCTGATAGCTCAAATGGTAGAGCAGACATGGTTATGTTTTCAGGACAGAAGATTATTACTTCTGTGCCGTGCTAATATCTGTGAAGTCTGTGCAGCCACAGAATTGTTACAAGAGGAGCATGCTTACCTTCAGAATCTAAATCTCAGTGTACTCAAAACAACCCAGTTCTCCACCTCTCTCATGATCCGTCCCTCTTGTCACCCAACAACAGTCTCTAGCATCTCTACCAGGGGTAACCAGACTAGTCCTACATTCCCCAAAGATGGGCCATGTGTCAACTGGTAGTGTATGTCTGGGGGATCAAGGAAGGCTTCAGTTAGCTGGGGAACAGAGACTCATCCCAATCCCCACTCTGCCTGTCCCTATAAAACCCATTTTCCAAACCCTTAGTATACAACTTGTAGTTATTGTCATTTAATGAAAAGTTCTCTATGTTCTAAGGGTTAATGCAAATGCAGTGGCACAGTAACACTGAAAATAAATGCTTTTCTTTTTAAAAGTGGATTCAAAATTTCCATCCTGCCTGCCAACAAGACAGAATTGTATTGTAATTTGTAAATGCTGTAAGATTCCCTAAACTATGAAAAAATTCAAGTTTCCAAAAAGGACATGCTGTTTCCATATATTGGGTGAGTTTTCAAACATGGAGCTATATCTTCTTGAGGTTATATCTGAAGTCCCAGAAACATAAAGCCTCAGCAAATATCTTTCTTCCCAGGGTGTTTGGAGGAAGGGTTCTCTTCATATGTCTTATTACCAGTTTTTACTATATATACAGAAAAGACTTCAGTTTTCCTCAACACATTTTTACAGTTTCAAGGTCTTCACTCCCATCCCAAAGGATGTGCACAATAATGAGTCTCATGAGCTCCAACCAAGCCTGCATACCATTACAAAACTGTCTTTCTGATATATCATTTTTGGATAGCCTGTTGCCAGCTGAAGTTCATCTTAGACAAACTGAGTGCCTTATTTTCCTTTTAAATCAGAGAATCACTGAATCATTGAAATGTAGGGCTGGAGCTCAAGAGGTCAGCTAGTCCAGCCTCCTGCTCTGAGGCAGGATCAACTATAACTAGATCTATCCTTACATGCCCTCTTGCTATTCTTTTCCACTGCTGCTGACAGCCGCACCCTCTTTCCTGTCTCCCAGACTCTCATGCCGAGTATAATCTTTGACTCCACTTCTCCCATGCATCCAGTGGGTCGACAAATATTATTGCTTCTTTCTCTCTCTCTCTCTCCAGTTCAAAGATCTGACTCTTACTCTAAGTCTTAGCAGGCAGAATACTCATCCATATTCTGACATCTCTGACATTACCAACTGTAACTTCCTCCTTTCTGATTTCCATGGTACGTAGAGCTGAGTGGGAAATGTTTGGGGTTTTTTTCCAGTCCTGTGAGAAATTTTGAGATTTATAAGCTTGTTCCTATCCCAAATCAGGACTAAAAACAAAATCTAGGATTTTTTTCACAAAACAATAATCATAAAAAACTTTGGATTTGCCAGTGTGAATGTTTTGATGAGTTTGAATAGTTTCCTTTCAATTTTTATTTTTTCTAACTTTTTTAAACCATAAATTAACTTACATTTCTAGAAAGTCATTCTGAATTGAAAAATATCACAATGGGATATTTTGAAATTTTCAATCTTTTCCCCCTCAAACATGTTTTCACATGGCAAATTAGTCAAAAACAACTTGCACAGTTTCAGCTCTGACAAATTGGCAATTTCTGGCAAAAATAGTTCATTGAAAAATTCCTGATCAGTTCCACTTTTACCTATAGTGTTGCCTTCCAATCACCCCAAACACTACAGCCCAAATCATTATCTTTGCCTGTTAAACAGCCCATGTTACCGAAACCACCGCAACTACCACCACCACCACCATTCAGTCATTCTATTGGCTTCACCTTGCTCACTCACTGTAATAAGCTAAACTTCTTGTCCTCACATTCAAGGCCTGCATGCCTCCGCCCTGGCCCACATCTCAGATCTTGTTCCATCAGTCACCTTTGCTCTATTATTGATGCTAGCCTCAAAGTCGAGGCAAGTGAATGATTGGGTTGGGTTTTTTGTTTTGTTTTGTTTTTGTGGTTCAGTGGATGATCCAACCCTGCCAGTCCTCAAAAATCAAAACTGAATTTTATCCACTTTCTCAATTAAACAAAAAAGTGAACAAAATTTAATTTAGTCCAAAAAAAAAATGTGATAGTTTAAAAATGACATTTTCTAAACAATATGTTCTGAACTAACAATGTTGTCAAAAATATCAATTAAAAATGACATTGCTTTTTTAAAATATTGAGAAATGTTAAGGAAGTTTGGACATTCCCGCCCTCGCAACCAGGTTCTCCCCCCCTCCCCCTACAAATAGTTGTGGTGCCCTGAAAAATGTGAATTTACTATTTTCCAAAAAAGCTCCTTTCTGTTTCTTCTCCCACTCCCCTTTCATGCCCTTTTCCGTTCTTCCCTTATACATGGAGCAACAGCTCAATAAAAGCACATCGCACACAAAAAAATGTCTGGCTTGGAGAAAGAACTGTGTGTGACATATGCTAGTTTCATGGTTTAACACATTGTTAATAGATGTTCAGCTCTCATTGTACTGGGCTGGTCTTAATGAACTGAATAGACCTCCTATGTCTGTGTCCTAGAGTGTAGGGTCTGTCTTTCTATCTCGATCTCACAGCCCAGAAGATATTGCCAGCATCTAACAAATAATAACCATGACTATATGCTCAACGTAGTCCCCAGTTTGTTTATCAGTCACAAATCAAACACAGTTTCGTATGATTGTCAATTTGAGTGTCATTTTGTCAGTGCCATTTTGAGTGTCTACTCAAGAGGAAGAGCCATCTGTTGGAATGCTGGCATCAAGTGTATTGTAGGTCATGTGTCAGGTGCACAGGGACAATGCTATTGGGATGTTTGCACAGAGGCCTGCTCATATGCTGCCTGTGGTCACTTAGGGCTAGAGTCACAAGGGCTAGAGTCACCAAAATGTAGGTGCCATGGGGACTTTCCTAGTGGAATGCCAGTAGCACCTAAATGTTGGACTTTGCCACCTAAAGTTGCAGTTAGGTACCCAAGTACCTTTTGTGAATCTAGCCCTTATGTTTCCATTTTCATGGGCATAAGATTCATACAATCTTGTACATCCCTGCACATGAATATACAGCACTCAGAAGAGCCCATTATAGGTCTACTCCAGATCTCTCTCTTTTTGTTTTTGAGTGGGATATTACCTGCTATAGGACAGAATGTTAGATTCATATCGAAATGAGCTGTTTGTGACAGCACAGATTGGGAGGAAAGCCAGGTGGAGACTAATAGTCATACTCCATGGCTTTTCCACATGCCTGCTGGTTGCTCTGCTGAGTTGGTTTTCAGTTCAAAATCTGAAATACCTTGGAAAGCTCAGAGTGGTGTCTGCAGAATTTTCCCACAGTTGTGCAGCAGCCGTCAGTATGGTGCACGCGCATGTGCACATCCAGGCCAGGGGAGGATTGTGCCAGGTGTGTGTGAGTGAGTCTAATGGGAGGCATCTGGGGAAGGTTTGCTAATCTTTTCCAGGCTGGATGGAAACTATGTGGGAATCAGATTAGGAGTGAGAGATCTGTGATTGGTGGGGAAAGTGGTCAGAGGAGTAAGTGACCTCTCAAAAGTGTCCCTTTTTGTTGGCTTATGTGGAGGAAAATTAGGGTCTACTTCAGCACATTTTTGGTTGATTTCTGGCACTAGAGAGACTTGTTTTCTTCTTTTTAAGGAAACAATTATAGGGTGGAGTTTAGGTCCAGAAGATCATTTGGGTACTTTTGGGAAGGAAGGATTATGTTTGGGCATATGTGTGCTACAGAAATAGGTGACTCAAATAAGGTAGGCATTTCCAAATGGCAACTGAAAGTATTAGCCTCTTGAATAGACAGACGTCTCTGTGTGTGAGACTGATGTCTGTATACCAAGGCAAGCTTATGGACATAGGGAAGTTGTGGAATCATTGGAGGTTTTTAAGAACAGGTTAGACAAACACCTGTCAGGAATGGTCTAGGTATACTTGGTCCTGCACCAGCGCAGGGGACTGGACTAGATGACCTCTTGAAGTCCCTTACAGACCTGCATTTCCATGTTTAATTTAAACTGTCAGGTCAGCTGACACTTGATTAGTTTAGCCCTGTATGGGGGTGGTGCTTGGAGAGAGATGCTATAAGCCCGGTAACTAGATTGTTACAAAAGTTTACTGTGCTTTCTCCCTGCTTATGCCCTCCCTCCCCCCTTGTAAATGCACAGACTCAGAAAACCACTCCAAAGAGAGTGCTAGGTTCAATGTCTCTGCAGCAGACTTCCGTGCTGGTACACAGAGTGTGGAGGAGGGGCATAAGGAAGGGCTCCGCAAGCACGCAGATTGCATCCAGCACAATATAATGATCTATCTGAGCCTGTGCAACCAGTGCTGCAGTAGGGGTGCTGTCTGAAAGCTCCACGATAAGATTCCCATATGTCCCATCAAGAAATATCAGTCACCAGCTAACTACAAGCATCCAGTATTCTATATACAACTTAAATCCTTAACTGTAGTAATGATAGTTATATCCTCTATAAGCCAACCATTAGAAGGTGACAGTCATCTTTGCTTGAGAAGCTTCCAAGCTCCCAGTTGGCATTCTATTTCCATAGAGGAAAATACATTGCATGCATACTTATTAATACTATATTACATGACCTAAGCTTGGCTGCCACAGTTGTGTGTTGCTGGGTTTAATTTTGAAGTTATTTTCTACACTTGAGAGATTGAGCCTGATATTATTTACATTCAGGTTAGAGATGGAGGGACCTAATTTAAGTTCCACTAGCAAGCAAACTGAAAATAGGTTACAATGTTAATGTAATGTAATTTTGAGGACTAGCTTAGGCAACTGTGCATATTTCATTTTGGGCTAGAGAAACCTTGCTGAACACAAACAAACAAAATCGGGGGTTTATGCATTCCTCATTAATCTTATAACAGGTGCAGGGCAGGAGCAGACATTCTTCTCAGTTTCTGAGATGACCACTAATGGTCCATTAAAAAGCTCTTCAACTCCTAACATCACTGACAATAGTGCCTCACACACTGTAAGGGAAATTAGCCATAAAGCTAATTTTCACCACTGAAGAAAAAAAGGATTGGTGGGCTCTTATGCCACTTACACAGTTTTCATTGTGCCCAATGAGGGAGAGTAAGAATCATGCTTCAAAGATATCTTTGCTTCTTTTAAAAAAAAAGGCTTTGCTTGCCCTGTGTAGCACTCCTAAGAACTGAGGATATGACATAGTGAATTGGGCTAAAAGCAAATGCCTGAGGTCCTGGAGGTTTACAGTGCTGTAACTAAAAAAATAAAAATATATCTGATGGGACTTGTAATCAGCAGAGTCAGTACACTCATACACCATGTGTTTAATGCTGCTCTAGCCCAGAGGTTCTCAACCTTTTTCTTTCTGAGGTCCCCCCCAACATGCTATTAAAAACTCCATGGCCCACCTGTGCCACAAAAACTGGTTTTCTGCATAAAAAAGCCAAGTCCGGCGTTATGGGGTAGCAAGCTGGGCAATTGCCTGGGCCCCCATGCCACAGGAGCCCCTATAAAGCTACATTGCTCAGGCTTCAGCCCCTGGGTGGTGGGGCACAGGGCCCTCGGCTTCAACCCCGTGCAGTGGGGCTTCGGCTTTCTACCCTGGGCCTCAGCGAGTCTAATGTTGGCCCTGCTTGGCGGCACCCCCTGAAACCTGCTCACAGCCGCCCAGGGGGGCCCAGACCCCTGGTTGAGAACCACTGAGCTAGACAACATGCAAGCAAGATCCAGAGCTCCTCTGTCTGTTGATACTTAAAAAAACCCTATAATGGATTCTCTTATACATGTTAAGTTCACAGCCCAAAACTATACATTACAGGTCAATTCATCTGTTAACATCAACTTAAAGATGAACTGGTTTAATAGAAGTGAAAATAGGTTGCAAAGATCACACACCAAACATATTGTTTAAACTAGAAACACTTGTGCGTCAAGCAGAGCAGTTTTTGATCTATGATAAAACAATTGGCCATAAAGTGTGTTCTTTTTGTTATCAGATCTCAGCTTTTCATAGCCATCACGATATAATCTTTCTTTTGTTTTTTATTAGCTGTGGCCCAAAACCAGAACACCACTTCCAAACCTTTCGTCCAAGCTTTGGGAAGTTTGGATTCACATCCAAACTTTGCAACTTGAGCCTTTCTCAGCTCATCTTAAGTTTTTTGTTAACTGTTATAATTATTTCAGGTTTCGCTGAAGTTCATTTTCACACGTATTAACCTAGTCAAAGAGTTGTGGTTGAGAAATTCCAATACATTATTTCATTTTGTATTCTATTTCAAAGTGGTTTTGATCTGATGCACTTTTACGCTGACCTTCTCGTGAATACTGACTGTCTCATCAGACTTTATTCTCATCTTCTCACTATCAAAGAAGCAGATTTATTGATCTGTCACTGTGACATATTTACCTAACATAAGCTTAGTGCTGACATTCTGCAACTTCCCTTCTAGTCAGTAATGTGCCACTATTGATGGCTAAAAAAATTGTTCTAATTCAGGCCTCTTAATTATGAGAGTTACTGCTGACCTCTCCAACCAAATATACTATCCTATCAAAAACATTCTAGATCGGGGTAGGCAACCTATGGCATGCGTGCCAAAGGTGGCACACGAGCTGATTTTCAGTGGCACTCACACTGCCCGGGTCCTGGCCACCGGTCCGGGGGGGCTCTGCATTTTAATTTAATTTTAAATGAAGCTTCTTAAACATTTAAAAAACCTTATTTACTTTACATACAACAATAATTTAGTTATATATTATAGACTTCTATAAAGAGACCTACTAAAAATGTTAAAATGTATTACTGGCACACGAAACCTTAAATTAGAGTGAATAAATGAAGACTCGGCACACCACTTCTGAAAGGTTGCCGACCCCTGCTCTAGATGCTCATGCATTTTTAAGATGAAACCTTTTACTAACTCCAGAACACCATATTCTTTAATCCCAATAAATGGCTGCATAATTTGTAAAGGATAAGTCGCTGATATTTAGGAAATTCAGCTCTTTGTTCTGTTCACAATATATCTGTGAACAGAATACCCTTTTTTTACAAACGTGGTTGCAGGCTAAAATTATTCATTGATATTTTGTGTGAACATAGTTCAGCATATAAATTCCTTGTGAACCGTTTGCTTCATTTAATCAATAATAATAATTTGTAGGTTGATCAGGAAATTACTTTTCCCCCACCCCCAACAAATATTGACAAATGGTTACATCCTGCAGAAAAACTGTGATCATTTAGAGTTGTAGTCTCTCAGTCAAATGTGTCCACTGTCTGTCACCAACCCAGGACAAACACCATGCATGTTGCTGTCCTGCTGGAGAAGACAGAGGCCCACCAAAGAAAACCAAAGAAGGGGGAACCTGAAGGGCCCTCATCCCTAGGAGTCCACTAGAACCAAGATTCAGTGCTCCAACCACCTCACCCCCCTATTTATTATGGAGAACAATGTGGGAGTTGGACCTGCTGACAGATAATGTGGGAAGTGTTTAATTCTCTGCTTCCACTGAACTGGCCCATAAAGCATTTTGTCTGGTCACTGATTCCTCCTGCCCCTGGCCATCAGACCCCCCACTGCCCCACTCCTTCCTTAGGGGAAGAATGGCCACCAGGTTTAGATTTCTGGAGATGCTCACGTTCTGTAAAGCAGAAAAAAACAATGAGAGCACATAGAGAGGGGGGGGAAATGATAGAAATTGTATTGTGTGTCCTATAGTTGATCCTGTCTCAGCATGGGAGCGTGGAGTAGATGACCTCTCGATGACTAGACCTACATTTCTGTGATTTCTATGATTCTATTGCAATGTAACCTAAAGTAACAAAGGCTCTAGGATAAATTTGTGCAGCATGTTTGGACATAATTTTAATATGTAGAAAAAACAAATCAAGGGAAATTTTATTATCGCCAAATGCAATGCAATGCAACATTTCTTCCCAGAGGATAAGAAGTTATTGTGTATGTTCAATATAGTTACAGATGGCAGAAACAAGTCAGGCTACCTACCACCATACAGATGCAGTGACCAGAGAGGGTAATCTCTGAATCAATCTGGATACTATATAAAATGGTACTCTGAGTTGTTCTGTGTTAGTACTTTGTTTTAACTTTGCATTCTGCCTTTCCTCAGCCTTCTCATCAATTTAAATGTCATCCATATAAACTGTCAAACTTTGCAGAATCTCACTCACTTTTCCATAAGATGATTCAGAGGTGTTTGCAGTGCCAAACAGAAGGTGATGAAAGGAACACCTCCCAAATGGCTTTGTAAAAGTTATACACTTGGCACTGGAGTGGAGCAGAGTTTGCCAAAATCCGCTAGTGAGAATAGTATCATTCAATCAGTTAACTTGGAGGCTAGCTCTTTCATGGTGGGTGGAAGATACTGTTCCTTCCTTACTGCTTCAATGAACTTCTTTAAGATCTATGCAGCTATTGATCTATATACATGGTGTTGTGTTTCTTTCTTTTTCCTATAAAGGGTATTGCAGGGCACAACATTACTGGTGGACCAATAATTAGTCCTCCATTCTTCTGTCAGGTTCTTTCACACCATTCTTCTCCATCCTGTCCAGCTTGTGAAACAGCAGGACTGGCACTGGACTTGCTGAGCACGCAGGGCATGGTCATCTCATCCAATGGGATCAGCACTAGTTCTCATTTAAGCAGCCCATATTTTCGCAGACACCATCCCAATTTCCTGTCTGCATTTTATGAGGCCAATTTCAATGGCTATGGTTCAGCTTAGGAGGTTACTTGCAGTATCAAATATATAACCCTGGTTTTTATATTTGGTGAAGGCTTAGAATGAATTTAGGAAACATATCTGTCTCCCTGGCCTATCTTGTATTCTCCTGGGAGCGCACCAGCTTACAGCTCATCTCCTCAAAAGTCTCTTTACAAATCAGTTGCCGCTGCTCCTGAGCCAATTTTAAATTTAACGGTATTGTGCATCTTGAGTTTAACTGTCCCAACCTGGGCATGAATGTTGTTTTTGGCCCCAGAGCTCAGAATACAGTCCAAGAAAAGGTAAGTGATGCCATGCTCCCAGATTCTTTTGGGGAGCAGGCATAGCATTTCCTTCACATGACTCCACTTGATGGGATCTCTTATTTGTCCACCATTCCTTCAGCTCCAATAGTGGTAACAATGGTGGGAACGCTAATGTAGATAAGATGCTAAGATGCTGGCATTTTAACCATTCTTATGTAGGCCTGTTCTAAGTGGAGTTTAATGTCAGGATGCTTTAAATGCTAGTAGCTGCCTGGAGCCCTGTCTACATCAGTGCTCCCACCATTGTTCCCAATGATGGAGCTTTAATCAATTGTAGCAACCGCAGGACATTTTGAGGAAGTAATTTAGACATATAAATGAATACTTGTGTAAAATTTTGCCCTGTATTCGCCCAGCTCTGTTACAAAGAGAACTCAACAGCCCATCTTTATACAAAATCCACTAGCAAGCTGCTTTGTGAACTGGGGACGTCCAATGAAAGCAGATGGAAAATAACTGAATAGCTATGTAAATAGATTAGTGGTGTCTTAAAGTATCTCCAGTGCAAAAAAGAACCACCCAGGAGCAGACTTTTAATTCTTCTTTTTTTGTGTGTAAGCAGCCTGAGGCTATAAATCAAACATAAGTTTCCAATTTGTACCGCTTAAAATGTTAAAGCTGGTTTGATTCAGACTCTGTTTGTAATAATTTTAAGCTTGCTCTGACTTTTGGGCCAAAATTTTGGTACTTATATGCTTATACATGTTTCTAACTGTGCATGCTGGGACTTTGATTGCTTGGCTAGTGCTGTCATGGCTGAAGTTTAAAGAACGTAGGTATGTGTGCTAGTCCAGAAAGTTTATAAAATCTTTGTTCAGGAACACCACAATCAGTGTTGCTTTTCCAGTGGGAAATTTCATCTTGGATGGGTTCCTTCCTCTTAATCCCATCTCATAATAAATCATGCTAAAATTTCTGAGGATAATACAATCACTATAGGACCAAATTGCTGTTCAGATCACATTAATAATGAAAAAAATAATTTTAAGAGGATCGGCTGAAAATCATTCTGAAATAGACAAAGTAATTCTTTTGGGTGTGATCAACTCTTTAAAATATCATTCACGTTTTTAGCCAACGTTTAGATGCATTTAGATCACGTTTTTAGATGAATCTTTATTGAGCTTTAAGGATAAAAGAACCTAGGTAGGAATTAAAAGAGTATTTATGTTACCTTGATTAAAATCCTTACTCTTGTCAAAACAACATTCTAAATGTTCTTTTAAAACAGAGGAATATGTATTCCCATGGTCTGCATATTGAAAAAGCTAACAACTTGCAATATTACACAATCTGCCTCAATATTATACACAAGCCAAAAGTCTCCTGCTTGATATAGTCCCAGGCCGAAGTAAACCACAACAATTGCCCCATTTGAAGAAACCCAAAAATTCAGCAAACTCCATCAGAGGGGCAAAGCGAATACTATTGGGACAAAGAAACCAATAAACATCATAATATATCCTGACAAATAAATCAGAAACCCTCTGTGTTTCAAAAGGGATAGATCAAAGGAAAGTGAGAGGAGATGGCTAGGACAAAGCCGAAGCGCTATATATGCTGACAGTGGTGCTGGAACTATTTGTATAGTGGGGATGCAGAGAGCCATTGAACCAAACTGCAAACCTGTATATGATGGAAACCACTTCAAGCCAGAAGGTGCAGCAGCACCCCCACGCCCCTAGTTCCAGTGCCTATGTATGCTGACTGCAGAAACAAAGCTGCATCACCCTTCCCATTTTTAGGTGTGAAGGAGATACAAGAAACACAAATAGTAGCCTCGTTTGCATACATGGAAATGGAAAACAGACAAAATAGCACAATCCTCCCTTTCTCCAAAGCCCCTGGATTCATCTCAATGTGAAAACAGCATGGATGGGGCCCATGAATTTTTTGTAAGGAAGCAACCAGCTGAAGGATGGATGTATCTAGGAGACAGCTTCTTGGTATCCTTTCCTTTTTTCCCTTGTCTTTTTCACTCCCCTTCCGAGTCCTGCAGAATATCCACAGGAAATTCACTGGGAGTTAATTACATTGTTAATTACAGTTCTGTTCCTTTAGCTGTGCACTCACCTCACTGACACACATACCACCCTTAGAAAGGCAGTAATTAAGATTGGATGGCCAGCCCATGGAAGCACACATGAGCCTGCTGTAAGGGGAAGGAAGAATCTAGGGAGTAGAGCAGAGTGACAGGCCCTTTGCACAGATGCACTATGATTATGGGGGTGAGTGTGCTGCTGGAGAGGCAGGAAAGGGGGGCTCCTCCCCCAGAGCTTGCTGCTGCCAGCAGGGAAAGGGCTGGGGGGAATCCTCCTCTCTGGCCCCTGTCCCAGAGCAGCCTGCCTGCACCCCAAACTCATCCCCAGCCCGGCCCCACCCCAGAGCCCACCCCCCCAGTCAGAGCATTCACCCCCACCACACCCTCAACCCTCTACCCTAGCCCTGAGCCCCTCCAGCACCCCAAACACCTTATCCTCAGTCCCAGCCAGAGCCCTCATGCCCCCACACCCTGACCCTCTGTCCAAGCCCTGAGCCCCTCCAGCACCCCAAACACCTTATCCCCAGTCCCAGACAGAGCCCTCACCCCCTACACCCCTACTCTCGCCCTAAGCCCCTCCCACACTCCAAACCCCTCATCTGTAGCCATAACCCACAGCCCTCATCCCTGCACCCCATCCCTCTGCACCCCTCCCATCCCCAAAATCCCTCCCAGAGCCTGCACTCTGCACCCCAATCCCCTGCCCCAGCTTAGGGCCTGCACCCCAGACCTCCTCCTCACCCAAACTCCCTCCCAAAGCCTTGGGCAGGTGGGGGGGCGGAGTTTGGGGGGCAGAGTTTGGGCAGGGGCGGGTTCTGGGCACCACCAAAATTTCTACAAACATGCCACCCCTGCCTCCATCTACATCCACTCCAGTGCAGGTTTTCTGGAGACAGGCTTAGTGGCTTTGATGGATGACCTCCCACTGACCAAGGACAGAGCTGAAAGGCCAAGCGTGCGGCCCCCCATTGTGCTAAGCACTATACAAACGCATAGCCTAATAGTTTCTTGTTAAAGGGGTGCTTGTTAAAACACACAGTAATAGGCTATTCTCAACATCTAGTGGAAAAACGAGCAGAAGTTTACATACTTAGTGCTCTTGTTATCCATGCAGCACGCTCAATGGCGCATAGTAACTTCACTGTTCCATTTACAAAATAATGAAGTAGATTCCAATCCATAGGCCCTGTATAAGCTGTTAGGCTAAAAGGTCTTATGAGTCCACATTAGAGATAGACTATTCTTCTTCCAGCTGTAGAAATAGGAAGCTAAGGGGGTGTACATCTATTCTGGCTTAAAAATGGGGGTCAGTTTTGAGGAAAAAGTATTTTTCAGTCACCAAGATAAGATGCAAGTCTTGGCACTCTGCTTCACTGTTGTACAGTCCGTAACTATAACATTCTTGCAAGCATTGTGATTGGCTGAGATCTTTCCAATTCATGTTAATATCTGAGGTTTAATTCAGCTTGCTCACACAAGGATGCTCCTAGAACGACGTCAGTGAAAATATTGGCATTACTGTGAATTTACACTGGTGCAACTGAAGGCACAATGTACTCCTGGATGTCTGTGACCTAACTAAAAATCACAGAGGCGAACACTCCTATAGCTTCAGCATCTATAAAGAGGAATTTGATTTCATGCTAGTAGTTCCATCTAGTGGACAAAGAAAGAATTGAATGATAAGAATAAATTATTGTGAAAGAAATTGTGCATTTGCGCATTTTTTTTTAAAGAATTATATTGTGATTTAGGAGCTATCCTACAAATATCTATTGTCTGCTCAATACAACAATGTGCAATAAATATATAATGGACTACAAGCTCAAGATAAGCCTTGGGCTGAATCATTTGCTAGATCAGGGGTCTCAAACAGGCGGCCCGCGGAGCTCTTCCCTGCGGCCCGCCAAGCTCCCCGCGCCCCTGCACTGAGTTATTTTATGTGGCAGCTAAGCTCCCTGCGCGCTGCTCCCCAATGTTTGGGGCCGGGTCTCTCCCCCCAGCCCCACCTGCCACCCCTACGCGTCTCCCCGGAATGTCCCCCAGGCTCACTTGCTCCCCTTCACCGCCCTGGAGCCTGCAGCTCATGCTGACTCCGCTCCGCTCTGACGGCTTCCGGCATCACCTGCTGCCACAGGGTCCTAGTGCCCCCCTCCACTATGGCCAGGGCAGGCTGCCCTTCCTCTTCCCTTCTGCCTTAATTCTGAGCCTCTCCAATGCTCCAAGCCTCTCCAATGCCCCAAACCCCTCATCCCCAACCCCACATCCCTCACCCCTGCACCCCCTCCTATCCCCAAACTCCATCCCAGAGCCTGCACCCCCCCCATCCCCTGCCCCAGCCCGGCGCCTGCACCCAGCACCCAAACTCCATCCCAGAGCCTGCACCCCCACCCCCTCCCCCACCCAAACTCCCTCCCAGAGCCTTAGGCAGGTGGGGGAGAGTTTGGGGGGGGCAGGTTCTGGGCACCACCAAAATTTCTACAAACCAGCGACCCCTGGAAGAGGCAGAGCAGGGTGGAGTGGTGGTGCAGCCCAGTGCAGTGGTGGGGTTTTAACAGAAGTAAATCTAACTAAGTGCGTGTTTTGTCCTTTGAGTGAGGTGCATTACTGTTGGTGGCGCTTAGCACTTTCCAGGAGGGAGGAGGGAGGAGCAGGGAGCCGCTCGTTCAGCGGAGGAGGTGGCGAAGAGATGGGGCAGGGGCAGGGCCTCATGGAAGGGGTGGAGTGGGGGCGGGGCCGGGGGCATCGAGGGGTGGGGAGTCAGTGATCCGGCCCTCGGGCAATGCACTAGTACTCATGTGGCCCTCGTGGTCATTTGAGTTTGAGACCCCTGTGCTAGATGATGACAAAACCAGTCGTGCATTGTACATACACCAATGTAGCTTCTGCCTAGAAATTTGTCAAACCCTGCATTCTAGCCCTGACAGCTCTCTCTTTTTTTTTGGTATTTTAGCTAATCCCATGGATTAGTGTAACTGTTTTTAGCACTCCTGATTCTCTGTCTTCTCACCAAAATCTGTAACCCAGGTTTTACCACCCCCTTGTTAGTGGACATCCCTCCCCCGCAACTAAGTGGAAGCTCAGCAGATCCTATGTTGTTTCAAACTTTTATGAGACAATTTATCTTTCCATCAATCTGTAATACAGCGTTTTCACATTGCTTCAGGTGAGCGCAACGTCACAGCTCACGTCTAGGTATTATGTTAGGCTTAAGAGTACCTCAGTTATACAACAGCTAATGCAACCACTAAAACAATAGGGTGCTGTTTCCAGCTCTTTATCTGTCTCTTCACATCTTTGCTCCTCTGATTCCCCATCTGTAAAATGAGAATAATTCTATTTGCACTGGAAATTGGTTAAAGTGTGGGGGGGGGGATAGAAGAGGGGAGGTGTATATGGTTTTCACAACAAATATTCCAATTTTTGACCACTTCTACTTGCATTCCTTTGTAAAATGCTGTGAGATGTATGGATGAAAAGTGCTACATCAAAATAAGCATTATTCATGAGCAGCTTGCGGGTACTAGCAAATGATATAGTTCCCCCACTCCTACTTATGGGATTCACTTCCCTCCAGGTATCTTTCAAGTGAGTCTTTTATTAAAACTTCTGAGATCTGCCTGATACCCTTCTTTCACTCTAGTTTATCTTTCTGAGGATGCAGAGCCAAGTTAAAGTCATCTCTGTAAGACAATGGAATATGCGTGAACAGGTTTTTGAAAAAACATGGCTCATTCCCGTTTAGAGCACAGACCTTGCTTATAATCATGTTACAGAATGTGGAAGAATTATGCGTTTAATGACACACCCGAGGATTTCTTAGAGAGGAAAAGTCTTGGGGCTAGAACCTCAGCTGGCGTAAATGATTCCAGAGCCACACTTTGGTGGATTTATGGCAGTTTCCAGCAGCTGAGGCTCTACCTCATAGGGTTTAATACCCTGGTTAGTAGGGGACACTGAGCATACATTTCTGGGTTTAATATAGATTTTCATTTTAACTTTTGCAGTTCATCTCTCATGTAACGATGTATTTGGATACTAGTGAAAGTATGCAGAACAACAAGATTAAAAATAGGTGAAAGAGATGTATTATAAAGTTTAAAGATGTTTATTATTGCTATTATATATTATTTGTGTCGGTTAGCACCCACAATGTGCTAGGCACTTCCAAGACATAAGGAAGGCACAGACCATGCCACAAAGAGCTTACAAACGAACCCACCCTGCCCCGATCATAAACAAACAAACGAACTGTGTGTATAGGTAACAAGGAGTCCGGTGGCACCTTAAAGACTAACATATGTGTGTGTGAGGGGGGGTACAGTATATAAATTAAATGATCAAGGCAGTAATTGACTATGTTGGGTTGTTGTTATTATTTGTCCTAGAGTAATGCCTATAGGCCTCAATCGCATTATCCCATTGTGCTACCCACTGCAGAAACATATAGTGAAGATAGTCTCTGCCCCAAGAGTTACAATCTCAAGATAGTACAGTTTATTAATAGTGTGATCTATCTATCTATCTATCATACATACATACATACATACATACATACATAGCTTACCCCCAAGTAGTCACATCCTAGTCATAATCAGCCATTTAGTTTCTTGGGGCTGGTCTACACCGGGGGGGGGGGGGGGAGGGTCCAAAATAAGCAAACTCACCTACGCGAATAGCGTAGCTGAAGTCGAAGTATCTTGGATCGAATTACCTGGGGTCCAGACGGCGCGGGATCGACGGCCGCGGCTCCCCCGTCGACTGCGCTACCGCCGCTCGCTCTGGTGGAGTTCCGGAGTCGACGGTGAGCGCGTTCGGGGATCGATATATCGCGTCTTAACGAGACGCGATATATCGATCCCGGATAAATCGATTGCTACCCGCCGATACGGTGGGTAGTGAAGACGTACCCTTGGAGACATCATAGTGGAAGTGGGTCTCTAAGATTTGCAAACTGCTGCTTTGTGCTTTTTTGCTGGATATTTGCAGCTGAGGAGAGCAACGGTGACATCAAGTGGCCAGCATTAGGTTATCTTTATAAATAGACTCAGACTCCAGTGAACTGATCAGTACAGATGTGAACTTATTCCTATCAAAAGTTAAATGAGGTTTCACTGGATTACCCCACCTGGATCATAATTTGCATTTTTAATCAAGCATCTTGGTTCTGCTTTCTAGAGAGCTCACATTATTTCCATGCATTTGATTCCAGAATATCGCTAGAAAACATCAAGAAGCTACAACTGTATTTTGAAAACTTGGCTTTGATCAGGAGAAATAATAATTTTTCCCACAGTTCAGCAGCTTGAATGGTCTATGTGCTGAAATTTAAACTGTCATCATCTAGTGACATCAACGGATGTGTACTTTATATTGAGGCTTATTCATGATGATGTAATTGGGGAAAAGCTAGGAGGGCAACATGTTAACGTTTCTTCCTTTGCTATATTTCATGCCTTTTTGAGAATGTGTGGCTATAATGGAGGGTATTATACCTGAGAGTGAAAAGGCTGGTGATTGTTCGTTCATGAGTTCACTTTACTACGCACAACTGACCATCCACCCAGCCTATTGTATCAAACAACAGAGTCACGTTACATTTACATTCATTCTGTATTATAGAGCTGCAGTCCACACTAGAACTGGATGCACTTAACTTGGTGGCGATCTAGGGTAAATTTTTCAACAATGCTTAAGTCCCATTTTCAGTAGGCTTTAGGCACCTAGGAACCTAAGTTTTATGGAAAGTCAGTGAGACATAGGGATTTTCAGAAGTGCATAAGAACCTAATTCCCAATGGGGGTGACACACCTAGGTGCTTTCTGCAAATCTCAGTCCTAACTGCCTATGTCACTTGGCTGAGAAATCACCAAGATCCTTTTGAAAAAATTACTGGTGGTGCCTTAAGGTGAAGATACAAAAATCTTCAAAATTTAAAAAATGTGGTTTTTATAAACAATTTAAGGGTGATAGAAAAATAACAGCAAAGAAAAGAAAATGACTGAATTGAGCGAGATCACGGTGTGCTAAGATTTATGGTTAATATGTCCTGTGTGGAACAGTTCTACATTTTCAGGGTTTCATGGTCTGGATGGTTTAATAGGCTTTCTCCATCTCTGACTAATATAAAATCATACATCACCTAATCCATTAACCTTTGACAATGCTGCCACTTTCCCTCAGTAATAATCCAGACTGCACTCACTTTATTAAAACATCTTCTCTGGGCATATGGGTTTTCTTTCTTTATGAACAAAATGGTTGTGATAAAAAGCCTTTCATTGTGTTTACATAATTTTGGATGTGAGTGTTGATATGGAAGCACTTTAGTAGCTTCTGTAAAGACAATGCTCCTATTAAAAAAAATAGAATGTATACCGTCTCCCATACCATCATTTCTGTCAACTGTCAGCAAGCAGAATAAGGTGACTGGCACTATACCACTCCTAATTACTGTTCACAACATTTAACAGAATAAGCATAGGTGTATTCTGTCTATCGTAGATACATCTATCCCTTCATAGCAGAATATATAAGAATGTCACAATCTTTAATGTATTTATCCTCACAACCCCCTGTAAGGCAGGGAAGTATGATTATTTCTATGTACATGTGATCATGTAATTAAAGACTATTAAAATGCATACGCTCAAGGGAGTTGAATTAAAGTTGCAGAGACAAGCTTAATTCTTAACTTCAGAGTGCTTGCCTTTGCAACTGTAACATTCTTTTAATAGTGTTTTTTGGCTGTAATTATAGATATAAATATATATGACAGCTATGCATTTGTCTTTCAAAGTGACATGATTTGTCTCTTTGAAAAACATATATCGTTATGAAAATATGAAAGCAGAGTAAATTGATTAGTGGGCCAAGTCTAACTCAAGCAGGTAATGACTGCAGCTGAAAGCAAATGACAGGATTTAGGGTCCCTTACACCAATGTCAATGCAAGGTCCCGTCTCTACCACATCATCCTGACACCTTTTTTGTTTTGTTTTGTTTTGTTTTCCCAATGTTTCTCCTTTGCCCTCATCCAGATTTCCCTTTCCTCCCCTTCAGTCCCTTTTCCTCTAATCCTCCTTCTAGGTTTCCCCGTCCACCTGGATTGCAGTACGGTTCTGCACTTTGGGTGACCTCTGCACTGGACAGCTCCTAAAGTTCCCTTTTCTCCAGGAGTATATGGGCAAAGTAGGAAGTCGATTCATAGCTTTTTAAGGCCAAAAGGGTCCATTACGATCACCTAGTCTGATGTTCTGCATAGAACAGGCCAAGGGACCTCACCCAATAATTTCTGCAAAATAGTGCACACAGACCAATGTACATCTGGTTGGGCAGTGAATGCTATGGGTAAAGTGAAGGGCACAGCATGATCACAGAGTGATTCTAAGCTGCAACATAGTGATACTTTGGAAGAAACTGTCAGGCTAAGCAAGACTGTGGCAGACACAGGGCCGGCTCCAGGCACCAGCTTGTCAAGCAGGTGCTTGGGGCGGCCGCTCCGGAGAGGGGCGGCACGTCCAGGTATTCAGCGGCAATTCGGCGGACGGTCCCTCACTCCGCCTGGGAGCAAAGGACCTCCCGCCGAATTGCCGCCGCAGATCGCGATCGCCGCTTTTTTGTTTGTTTGTTTGTTTTGGCTGCTTGGGGCGGCCAAAACCCTGGAGCCGGCCCTGGGCAGACAGCTAGGCTTTTGGGATAATACCGTTAACACAGTTCGAAAAGTAACATTTATTTCGGTGGTGCCTTAAATACTCTAGATATCCAAAAGCAAATTCTGGAGCTGAAAACGAAATTCATCCAGCATGCAGGAAAGATTAGAGTAATCATATAAAAATAAGCCCAAGCAGTTCTTTGTGCTTTCAAACTGCATTAAATCCAGTTAGTAAGGAGATGGAGGAGGCATTCGGTGAAGATACTCTGTGGGGAAAGAAATCAGCATATCCATTCTCTTCTATCTGTTGGTGTCATTGGGGTGACACAAGGTGTCACTGAGTTTCGGCTAGCGCCATCTGGGGAGTACTGTGCCACAGCCAGAGCCTGAACAAACGTAATGCATGCAACAGAAAAGCAGCTTATTATAGCAGACTGCTTACAGTAACCTGGCCCAGCAAGTGTCCCTGAAATGTAACAAGCCTGTATGGGAAAAGAAAAAGCAGCAAAGATGCTACATTCAAAAAAAAGGGGAAGACTCAAAAAGAAAATACTTTATTATGATAATAACCTGGTTACAGGGTGTGTGCCTGTAGGTATGTTACAGAGGTAGCAGCAGCAACTCCACAGTTGTAGTGAAATTTTTATCTAAATCAGGGTTAAAATCCCTTTGTATTTGTTGAAACATTCTAGCTAGTTTTATGCCCAACTCTCCAGCTATACGCTGAATATCTAGCCAGTGGACAAAGGCTGGGCACAGCCAGTATGGTGGTAGGCTCTGGGGGGAATGAGATAAATCAGGCTGTGGAGGAGAAGGGGCCTGACATAACTGGGATGCACAAGGAATTGGGGGAAGAGGTTTGTATGCAGGGGAGCATGGAGGGTGGCGACTTGGGGTGCAGGACATTCCAGGGTCTTGGCACCAAGGCATAGGCATGTGAAAGGATCCCCAGGCACTGCTGCCTCCCGACCAAGTTGACCAGACACCAATACCTGAGAAGCTAAATACTACTAAGACATGGACATATCAAGGGCTTTCCACAGTGCTGCTGCCTCACTGCTCATTGCTAAGGTTTTGACACAGAGGCTCTGGGCTCCTCCAGCCTCATGCCACCTTCACTGTATTAATTCTACATTTAGGCAGACTCTTGTTCCGCTACTATCCTCACTGCCCTTGATCCCTCGCCCTCGTGTCCCACCCCAACACCAAGTGGCAGGCCCTCTTACCACCCCAGGAGGGTGCAGGACCCTGGTGGGGCAGTCTGTATTCCACTCTGGTCCCACAGCCCACCGGGAATATTAGTTAGCTGCTCTTTCACTGAACTGTGAGCATGGACCTGTACCTGGCATGGTTCACGAACCCACTGACACCCACCCCTTCAGCAGCGAGAGGGAGACCCTGGTGTACATTTATATAGAGTGCTTCAGGTTACAGCCCCTCTTCCGGCTCCTCCAAAACTTTCTCCTTAAGTTCTGGCTGCACTTTTCCCCACACTCCTTGCTCTATGCACACCCTGCCTGTGGCCCCATGAAGTTGTGAGACCTCCGTGCCAGGAGGAGGAAGCTAGATGGTATGGTGCTCTGCGACTGGGAGGCTTATTTCTGATCCCAAGTCACGTCTCTGGGCAGCGATCCTCTGGGCTACATCCACTGGCTCCCTGGACACCTTCGAGGAGCAGTGGGTGCTCTCTGGGGTTCTCTGATCCCTATCCCGCTCTGCTCCCTGCTTTTGAACCTGTGACCTTCACTCCCATCCTGTTTTTTTTTCATTTGTTGTCCCCCATCATTAGCTGATGCCAGGGTCCAGTGCGCCCCAGCCCCTTGCACTGCAAGGGAGGGCCTTTAGTAATGGAAGGGCCCACACCTGCCCATTCCCAGTGCCGACCCCCTCACCCTTGCTCCCATCTTCCCCAGTGCACATACAGTATCTCTATGGGACGCAAAGGGGAGCAATCAGACATGGTTTGGGAGTTGAGCAGGAATGTAAGGGCAGGGGGAGCAAGATTGCGTTAGGGGATGTGGGGGACTATGAGATTGTGAAAGGATGTCAGGATCATGTGCAGGTAAGCAGGGATCTAGGGTAAAGTGTTTTGTGAGGAGCAGAGCGGAAGTATAGCTTGAGATGGGAGAGGAGCTGTATGTACTGGTGCTCCAACCACATGTGAATTCTGTCTTCCCTTGTTCAGCTGTACTGCAGTGCTGCCTCTGCATCCATGGCTTTCCGTACATGCAGTGGAGTGGGTGTGGTCAGGATAGCACCCTTGAATATTTTCCCCCCCACAGAATCATAGAAATGTAAGGGACAGTGAGTGGTGATAAAGTATAGCCCCCCTCCCCGAACTGAGGCTGGAAATATACCTAGACCATCCCTGACAGGTGTTGGTCTAACCTGTTCTTAACTAACTGGTCTTATCTAAGCACCTGCTACATTTATTTTTCCTACAGTAAATTTATTTAAAATGTTTGTAACTACTTTGTATGTCAAGGGAGAGGCAGGTAGTCACATGTAAATGAAGAAAGCCTCACTTATAGGTTCATTTAAGCAAAAAAAAACCTTCCTTCTGCAGGAAATTAATGAGGAAGAGAGAAACACCTAACATTCTATGGTCCACAGTCAGCACAGGCACCTTCCATTAATTACAAAGTCTATTTCAGTTGCCATTATTGTGCAAAGTACCATTCCAAAATACCTAATGAAAGGTAGCCTTGTAGCAATAAAGTGGAACAGTTGAGTCACTTTCAATCATGGTCTTGCAATTCCAGTAAATGAAAACTACTTAGCTGAGGTGCCACAGAATCAATGAAAGTTGTGAATTGGAAGAAAATAGGTCCCATAGGGTTAACATGACATTTTTAAAGCCCCAAACAATCATCTAACTTGTAATGCCTTCCATAACACTGCAATTGCTGGCACGTTCTTCCACATCCTGCTTAGATATCCCGATGTAAGAGATGAATAAATTAATTAGCTGGAGATACATGGGTAGAGCGAGGTGGGGATTTAAGTAAACTGTCTGTAGAAAACAGCCTGCCTCTTCTGAATCTTTGATCTGCTGATAATCTTCAAAAAGGGTGTATGATTTCCACTAGCCAAATATTTTTATCTCTGCTGGGAGTGTTTTTGGCAGGTTTTCCATCTGTAGGAAATGAATTGGAAACATGAGTGAAACTTCAAAGCAATAGCTTAAGGTGATCTTTCATTTCATGAACTGCAAACTGCTGCAGTTTAATAACATGCTCAGTTCTTCCTGTCCAATGTGCTTTTTTAGCCTATGAAGAAGGTGCATTCATGAAAACCATACTTAGGTGTGTGAAATATTCTAGCAGAAATAAATATAGAGTATTTTCCAAATACAGGTGTAAAGGGAAGTATTTTTGTATTCAGCTTAAATGTTATCTTTTACCAGTTTGTTCACTTGAATAAGATAAATGTACATTAAGGGATTTGGATTTCATTCCATCAGTTTGTTTTTTCTTTTATTAGAAATTTCCAGTTCTATTAAACTGTTTTCCAGCAGTTTGTTCTGTTGAACAAACAGTTCCCTTGTGGTAGGGAAAGAATAATAATAAATATTACATACTTTATCTGTACAAGTGGGAACCATATTAGTGGCTGTGTCTATTAAATCTCTATGTATTTATGTGTAAGTAAGAGAACCTCTTTCACTATATTTGAGACTTAAGATACTAATGCTGCAGCTAGCTCAATAGGATTTCAGAACCAGGACTCTGAGATTCATTCATACCGTGCTCTGTTACTGGCTTGCTGTGTGGCCTTGGGCAAGTTACTGTGCCATTCTTTTTTACTGCAGTTTACCTAATTGTAAAATGGGAACAATACCCATTCGATTAATTTTTTTTGCTCAGGAGGAAGTGGGAGTGCTTCTTAAAACTCTTCTGGAGGAAGCAGAAATATAGGAAGGATGGTCTTATGGTTAAGCCACTGGGCTGGGAGACCCAGGCTATATGAATTAAAACCCAGCCCATGCCTTACACTTCCTGGGTGACCTTAGGTAAATCACTGTCTCAGTTCTCGCTCTGTAAGGTATGGCTAATACTTCCTTTCTTCCCTTGCCTGCCTTGTCTATTTAGAGTGTAAACTCCTCAGGGCAGGAACTGCTTCTTACCAAGTGTTTGTACAGTACCCAGCACAACAGGGCATTGCTCTCATTTGTGGTTTATAGATACTGCAGTAAGAAGAATCCTCCTCTATTACTTACACTAATATTATACCTCATTTTGTTATTATATGTTAGATATTGAGCCTTACTAACATAAGTGAACGCTAATTGCCTCCATTCCAGGAATTTCACTGGGTGTTATTTCAGGAGGTAGTCGAGACTCTAGATAATCATGGTGGTCCCTTTTGGTCTCAAATCGTATGAGGGACTTGCTATATAACCCCTGCTGTGGTTCCTGGGCACTTTAGCAGGGAATCGAGGGAAGCTGTATAGGTGCCAAAAGTGGCAGGGTAGAATTCTTCTGCTGTAGGAATGATGTAGGGCCCACATAACTGGCCCTCTGGCAAGCCCCGGTATAAGGTCCATGATAAGAGCCCGGTCTGTGGTGGGAGAGGGTGTATCTGGGGTGTTTCTCCATGCTCACTGCTACGGAGATTCTGGACTGTAATACAGCTGGAAGTGGCCCTCCTGAAGCTCTCACAAATTAGAGCACCTCCCAGGGCTTCTCTCATTTACAATGTGGGCTGCTCCAGTTCAGAATCCAGCGGGCACAAAGGTGGTCCTCTCCTAGAGTTTATCATCTAATTTAAGAAAAGACAAGTGGATGTAATAAGCAAATGGAGAGTGAATGAAGAAGATTCAATCTGAGGAACACACAGTCACATAATTTAGCTACTGCACCCTTAAGGGAGGTTGAATCATAAGTTCTCACTTGAATTAGAAGATATAAATAAACAAATAAAACAGATCTCAGTAATCCCTGCTGGCCATCTCCCTAGGCATGGAATGGTGTCTCAGAAATCCTCTGGAACCCATAACTAAATAATGTATGTAGACTTTTCAGCTGCTCTGCCTTGCCTTGGAGAAACTGTGCCAGCGATTAATTAAGGCTATACAAACAGTTTTACACATTAACACAAAACCAGCACATTTTTGACTCCTAAAGCATTCATTCCAATTCCATTTTGCTCTTTCACACTCTCTAATCGTTATTTCCAAGAGACTCAGCTTCCTGCTCAAAAATAAAGTGGCAGTTCACAGCAGATGTTAGTGAAAGTCAGAGAGAGGAAGACTGTATTTCCATAATTATTGCTTCAGTATTTGGCTAAATATTTATTGACCTACATGATTAGCAGGGTTCACATTAATAATGACCATGAGAGTTTGGAACCATACAATGATGTCTCAGGTGAAAATAAAATCCATATAAATGCTTTAAAGATTACCAGTTTAGAAAAAGACAAAATATCCATATTGATGTTCTTAGTGTTTGTTCATTTGATAGTAGAAGTTTTGAGAATGAAGGGGTGAGAGGTGTCGCTGTGTGAGAGCAGAGGTTTCTCAGATAGAGATAGGAACATAGGATTTGTCGACCTGGACCAGCAGCCCATAAGTGCACCGAGTCTAATGAAACTGCCTCTGGCACTGGCTAATAGCTGATGTTTCAGAGGAAAGTTAAAAAAAAACAAGAACAAGAACCACAAACACAAAAGCCCCAGGCCAACTGGCCAATGCATTGGTGGCATCGAGAAAGGATATTCCCCAAGCAAGAGATTTGGTAACGCTTTACTTCAGTATATAAAAGGATGGACAAAAGCAAAGGAGAAGTTAGTGTGTGGGATGAGAGGAATAATAATCACTATCTGATTAAAGGCATATTGGATAGGGAGAGGGAGGCTCTAGAAATTAGACATCCAAAGCAAAAGTTTCTTCTGCTCCTCTGAGCAAAGAATAGTGAGTGCCTATTTGTGAAACAGCAGAAGGTAAGTCTGGAGATGATGGGTCTGGCAGTAGTAGGGTTTCCCTCATGCCACTGAAAGCAGGAGTAGACATAGCTGCACCCCCTCAGTCTTGATGATATCTTACACCTGACTTGAGCTCTTTCTGTAGCGTCTAGGAAACCAAACTACATTGTAGACAGAAATGGGCCTGATGTAGATTCATAGATTCATAGATTCTAGGACTGGAAGGGACCTCGAGAGGTCATCGAGTCCAGTCCCCTGCCCGCATGGCAGGACCAAATACTGTCTAGACCATCCCTGATAGACATTTATCTAACCTACTCTTAAATATCTCCAGAGATGGAGATTCCACAACCTCCCTAGGCAATTTATTCCAGTGTTTAACCACCCTGACAGTTAGGAATTTTTTCCTAATGTCCAGCCTAGACCTCCCTTGCTGCAGTTTAAGCCCATTGCTTCTTGTTCTATCCTTAGAGGCTAAGGTGAACAAGTTTTCTCCCTCCTCCTTATGACACCCTTTTAGATATCTGAAAACTGCTATCATGTCCCCTCTCAGTCTTCTCTTTTCCAAACTAAACAAACCCAATTCTTTCAGCCTTCCTTCATAGGTCATGTTCTCAAGACCTTTAATCATTCTTGTTGCTCTTCTCTGGACCCTTTCCAATTTCTCCACATCTTTCTTTCAGATCTCAAATCCTGGTTACAAACTCTCATTCCTATTGTTGTGAGTCCAAGCTGGGACCTATGGAGATACTTATAGGGTCTCCATCCCCACATTTCTGGGCACCTTTCAGATGTTAATATTTATCCCTATAACAGTCCTAGGAGAGAGGTTTGGCTTATCCCCATTTTACAGACAGAGAAACTGAGGCACGGAACAGCTAAAATGACATGGCTACATTTACAGATTCTGTATCAGAACTGGGAATTGAACAGCAAGCTCTTCATTCTGCCATCCAGCTACTTAACAGGGTCATCAGTGCCTGAAAGAGGCACATTTTCTAGATATGGTTTGGATGTAGCTTGAGATGGCTGAAGTTATTTTTATTATAATTATTACAATTTATGATTTATATTATAGTAGTGTCCACAGGCCCCAGTCAGATCAAGCTCCTATTGTGCTGAGTGCTCATCCCATGAGATTTCTACCATTTAAGAGTGAGATCATATAAGAACAACTTTTGATAAATTTGTGCTATCAAATCCAGCCCTAGTCATGTGTGTGGGGCCAGGACTGGAACCATTGACTCATGAGTTCTGAACCTACTTTTGTTACTGATTCTGTAGGAGATGTTCATCCAGGCTTAACATCAATTAAGGGTATCTACAGCTGGTCACCATCACTGTGGTGGCAAGGGCTATATAAGTACCAGCATTGATTGATTTAAATCAAAGCAATTTAATAGAGTGACCTTAATCATTTGCAACTAAATATAGCCTTTACATTAAATGTGGTGCTTCTTTTTAATAACCATGTAGATATACTATAACTATACATAGTTATTTAAGCAATTACATAGCTTAATTTACACTTAACTTAGATTCTTAATTTTTACATTTTGATCATGTTAGAAAGTGGTTAATGATGAATTTCTTAGTTACTAGATTTTTTTTTTTTACTTGTGATTTTTGTCAGTCAAGTTCAAGTTAGATGGCAATTTGAATTCAATGAAAAATGCATCCAAACAGAACTTTATTTATTTATTTTGGGGGGTTTTAAGTTAAATAACACTACCTTAAATGTGCCGGATACATAAGAAAAAAAAAGTTTACCAAAAGGTTTATCAAAACATGTTTTGCATTTAAAACTGATTTATTAAACAAAGTATTCGCTGTAGTTTGAGAGTTGAATCAATTGTTTCCAATCAACGTGTCTTTCAGGATTTTAAAACTAGTAGATCTCATCCTCTTACACCTAATTTATATTTATACTTTGGAAGAAGAAAACAAGATTGCCTGTTTTTTCCAGCTCCTGATTGGTTTTTTAAGGTTGAATGAAGTAGTCATTGAACTGAACTATCTGAATAAACTAAGATGAAGACAATATTCTTTCAGTACCTGTAGAAGAGGCTACTGCTTTCAAAAGCTGTTTTAGCACTTCAACAAACTCTGGTTCCAGGTGCTTAGCCAGTAACTACCACCAATTAAGTGGTTTGACTTTCTTTAAAACTTCATTAGCAAACATACTAATTAATTTTTTTAAATTTAAATGATTGTAATATATTATAGTAAGCTTAGATCTTACCATAGTTTGTCATAATTTCAAATTTAATTTTGCATAGATTTATTTTTAAAAATGAACCTGTATTTTATTAAAATTTTTAAAAATCTGATTTTTTAATTTTTTTAAATCATTGTGTTTTATCTACCTTCATAAATACCTATATAGATAGTGTTACAGGTATTTTACATCTCCAACTTCTATGTGAAATTAAAATAATGGATTTCTACATGATACTTATGCAAGTTATGTTAAATTATACCAAAACCATGGCAACTTAAATTATCCTTTTTTCCCACAATATTTTTTTTCAATCCTGTTAATGACACCATGAAATCCTGAGCAGTACAAAAAGATTTCAGGCTTAGCTCTGAATGCATATGCTTCTCTTTGTGCACTCCTAGTATTTATTATTAGTTAAGAGGTAATGGTGTTCTTGACATAGAAATAAACATGGTCCCTTCCCTAGAGAGTTTACAAAATAAAGCCTTGGTTAGGAGTCCTTAATCTACACCCACACAACTTCTATTGGTAATAATGGGATCTCACATAACCCATGGACCATAGTGCTTTACTGTCAGTAAGGCCATTTAGAATACCCTTTATTTATAAAAGGCTGCACAAAGTAAGGAACATCTGAGGGCCACATTTGTTTTAAATTTTTATTATAAGTTAACTTTCCTCAAAATTGCAGTTCCTTTAAAGGTGGCTCTGAAAAAAGCAATTGCCAGAATATTTCAGTACAACATAAGCTCCCTATTCTGAGTCCAAGATGTGAACAATTTTAGCATTTATGGGAGGTGTGGTTCCATTCTACATATTGCATTGGCCATTAATGAATGACAGCGAACATCTGTGACTTCCTGCTGTAAGAGCTCCAGGCCCAAAGCATCCAGAAAGCTTATGCACTCACATGGCTGGCTGATTGACCATATAGCATGTAAATCAATGTGATGGGTATAGTCTGATGTGAGCAGCCCAAACCATAACATTACATGTCCTATGAAAAATCTGGGCTAGATTCAGAAAAGAACTTAGATGAGGTGACAGACATTCCTCTCATAACCTTTAACCTAATGGTTAGGGTACTCACCTGGGATATGGGAGTCCCCCTGTTCAAGTCCCCTCTCCACCTGAGGGGGAGAATAGATTTGGCCAGGGATCTCAAGGTGAGTGCCCTAACTACTGTGCTATGGGGTATTCTGATATGGGGCTCCCTCACTCTCTCCTGTTGAAGTTGTCCCACTGTGCATAAATAATTAAAACAGGGGTAGGGAACCTTTTTTCCATCAGGGGACATTGACCCACATCAAAAATCAGTCAGGAGCCATACACTGCCGGAGTTCCGGTGGTGATTTAAAGGGCCCTGGGGCTCCCAGCCTCAGCCGGAGCCCCAGGGCCTTTCAAGTGGTGTTTATGGAGAAAGAAAAAATGAGAAAATGGAAATAAAAAGAACTGTTCAATAACACCTGGCAGAGACCAACATCCTTGCTGGCACACAGAGATGAAAACTGCTGAAAACTGCACCACCCTTTGCCCAGCCTGGGGGTTATAGATTAATAGAAGGAACATTAAAAACCATCAATATAGTTGCACTTGGTAAAATTAAAATAGGAAAACTTTGCTATAAATCACTGCACCATCCATGGTCAGAGCTGGAATGGGGGCATTTCTGTCGATTCCTTTGAAATAGCTTCCATATGTTCTTCAAAGAAAAAAGTCCAGCTATTCCAGATTCATTTTAAACCCTAAATTTTCAGGAGGACCAAATAAATCATACTGAAACAGGCTTCTTCTCTTCCTAATGGCTAGTAATATGGATGTGTTTCTATTCTGATGTTTTAATCTTGTAAATTCATTTTTTTCCAAGTAGCTCGCTCCACAGTGTTGATTATGTAGGAGAAAAATGGCAGAAGGGGTCAGCCAGCAGCAGAATGAGAAGTGCAAACTTGAAACATGCTAGATGAATATTTATGCAGAACAATCTTCACCCTCACATTATGGTGCATAATGGGATCAGCAAAGCTAAGAGAATTCATGCTGGGTGAGTTTCCTCTGTGAGAACTCAGTTTAATCTGTACATCAGACTGACAGCCCATGAACACAGAGAAAACGTTCAACAGCATGTAAAAATGTTATTAAAAATAATGTTTCTGAATATATACGGAACCTGGCAGAGACAGAGGAAATAAGAGTCCTGCATGCAGATTTTAAACCCACAGGCCACTTTTTAACATGCCGTCTAAACACTTGGGTAGCAGCAGGCTTTGTTCTTTTGGTTCATTTCTGATTTGGTACTTCTTAATGGCATACGAAAAGCATCCCGTAAGTCAATGAGCAATGAAGGGTGTTCCTAGAAAGTGTGATATCGACCACCATTTCATGGTTTGTTACTAAAAAAGTATAGGTGGGCAAAGCTCCTGCTCTTGATATTGCAGGATTTTGAGAGAACACTTTTCACTGCAAGATTCATTCCAGTTGCACTTGTGGTATCCACACTGTTTTGCAAGATTATCCAATAATGCAGTCAGAAAAGTAGTTGCAAATCAGAAAGTGATATTCACCCCTGTGCAAAGTGAACAGCACAAAGCTAATATACTCTTTCGAAGGTTTAATTGATGCACATACTGTGTGCTGGTCCTCTGCAATGAAGTGTATTTCACCCAAAAATTTTGGACTGGCTGTGTTGGAAAGCTGTGGGTGCTGATATTATTGATACTGATATGCAAATCTTAAAAGATTAAGAGGCGCCATGTAGATAAGCAGCCAAATATTTTGACTATTAGTCACATGTTTTCTCAAACCTCCCACATCTACACAACTAGACAAAAAACTTTACAAGAAGAGATTATCTCTTGAGATTTCTGTTTCCTCATGATGCTTTCGATGTGACTGTAGATACTGCAGGAACAGCTTTTCTCACTATATTTTAGCATGTCCTCTTCTAACCTGAGGCTCTGATAAATACTTAGCTTTAAGTATGTAATCCGCTTTTAGGGCTGGCTTCAGACCTGTTCGATGTGTAAACACGAGTGGGGTACCTCACAGTCTTTGGACAGTTCCAAAGTTTCTGTTCCTGGATTCATTTCGCGGTGCTGCTGGTAGATGTCCAACTCCACCTCCTGGTGTGCTAAAGAATAAAGCTACTTGACCTCCAGTGAGACAAGTGGTTAACCACACTAAGGCTATGGCTACCAGGGGGTGACGGAACAGGAGGGGCCAGAGGGCCATCGCCCCATCACTTTTTACCAGCTGTAAGGGCAAGTGACGAGGGAGAGAAGCGAGTGGAGGGTGGTGGTGGTGCAGAGTCTTGGGGGAAAAGGCAGTGTGGGAGCAGGGCCTCGGGGGAAGTGACGGTGCAAGGGAAAGGGCTCAGGGAGAAGGGGTGGGGTGGGGTCTTTGGGGACAGGGGCAGTGCGGGGGGATATCAATAATGATTTTTAATTACTAAAGGCTATGCTGGCAAGCACACTAGGTCATGTAACCACATACTCTCCCAATGTTCTAACCTAAAGTGTCTCCCCCCTCAGTTCTGTCTCAGGTCTCAGGTCCCCAGCTGGCGCACATGGAGACATGTTGCAGGCCTGTAAGGAGCTGGCTGATAGAAACACACTTTATTATGCTGGGAATTGGCAGTGCAGGTCTTGATAATCCAGGTAGATAAAAGTCCTTTTTCAGATGCAATTTGCCTTAATGGTGGCAAATTAAACCCTAACTACTGTAGCGAGGAGGCGTGGGCTACTTCAGAGATGGATGTGGAGGGAATGCTGCAAACCGCCTACTGGGCAGAACCAGGAGGGCCACATGCTGGAAGCAGAGGAGCGGGACACGAAGGGGAAGTATAAAAGGCCAGCCCAGCAGCTCAGCTGAGAAGGAGCTGCCGAGGGAGAAAGATGCTTCTTCCCCACTGCCAGAGCAGGATGCCAAGGAGAACCGCTGCTGCGCCGAGGACCTGCATGAGCTTCCAGAGAGCCCTGCCACTCCCGACACTGAGGAGCTGCTACCACTACCCCTAGTGGTGTATCCTGGGGAGACTGAGGATGACCCCTTGACACAGGTACACCCGAGGGGGAGAGTAGGAAGGAGCCCAGGGGAACCAGACTACCGTATGGATATGGTGCCACCAGAAACATGGTCAGTGTATTGTGCGTAGATTCCCTGCTGACCCAGTGGTAGACCACTCTGCCACTGTTAAGGCCCTGGGCTGGGATGCGGTGGAGTTGGGTGGGCCTGTGTCCCCTTATCCCTGCCACCCCCCATGGGGTGGAAATACTCGCCTCCTTAGGCCAAGAGGCCTGGGTTTGTCTGTCTCCAGAGCCAGGATGACAGACTGTGCTTGGTGCTCACGCCTTGCCTGACTGCAGGCCAGAGCCCTGACTGCTTGTTACCCTGCCCTAGCTGAAGCATAAACTGCTGCAGCTCTGCCTGACTGCAGGCTAGAACCCAGACTTTTTGCAGCTCCATCCTGCTTGAAGGCCAGGGCCTATCAAGTACCACTCATTCCCCCTTTCCTTGTTTTTGAGAGTACTCTAGCAGACTGGACTGCAAGGAGGCATGCCCTCCCTCAGAGGTGGATTCGGAGGGACGGCCACACCAGTTTACACTACCTGTCTAACTATAATACAGGGTACTCACTCAGTTTCCTCTTCTGGCTATGTGGTCAGGACAGGAGACTGATGCAGGCAAACAGGTCCTCCCCAGGGATTGCTGGACAAGGACTAACTTTCTGCTCCCTTCTAGAATGGTGCTGACAGTCTGTAAAGCTTGAAACTCACAGGTTCAGTTGTAAGCAGGTCAGGTCTCTGGATCCAAAATCTTGGATCTGGTGTGGTTTCATAGAATCATAGGACTGGAAGGGACCTTGAGAGGTCATCAAGTCCAGTCCCCTGCACTCATGGCAGGACTAAGTATTATCTAGACCATCCCTGACAGATATTTGTCTAACCTGCTCTTTAAAATATCCAATGATGGAGATTCCACAACCTCCCTAGGCAATTTATTCCAGTACTTAGCCACCCTGACAGTTAGGAAGTTTTTTCCTAATGTCCAACCTAAACCTCCCTTGTTGCAATTTAAACCCATTGTTTCTTGTCTTATCCTCAGAGATTAAGAACAATTTTTCTCCCTCCTCCTTGCAACAACCTTTTATGTACTTAAAAACTGTTATCATGTCCCCTCTCAGTCTTCTCTTTTCCAGACTAAACAAACCCAATTTTTTCACTCTTCCCTCATAGGTCATGTTTTCTAGACCTTTAATCATTTTTGTTGCTGTTGTCTGGACTTTCTCCAATTTGTCCACATCCACCCAGAAATGGACACAATACTCCAGTTGAGGCCTAATAAGTGTGGAGTAGAGTGGAAGAATTACTTCTCGTGTTTTGCTTACAACACTCCTGCTAATACATCCAAGAATGATGTTTGCTTTTTTTGCAATATTGTTACACTGTTGACTGTTGTGGATAAGGTGTCTCTGAGACACCCCAAATTTATCCCATAGGTTCCCTCAGGTTTGGCTGTAGGGCATGGAGGCTGCAGGTGGTGGTTGTAGTGATGGGCAGTGTCCTCCTGTTGCTGGCAGACTGGTGGTGCGTATTGTCTCCTCCTGAGGCTTTTCTGCAAGCTGAGGTTAAAAACAGGCAGTTGTTGGGCCTTCGTGTGCTGTGCTAGCAGACTATAGGGAAATCTTTTCTTCCTTCTGCTCCGCAGCTGGTCTCTGCCACATGGAGGGAAACCAGGGCTATACATAGCTTCCCTCCTGCTTTTCTGGGCATCCCCGACTCTTCACAGGGTCAGAAACGGCACCATCTCTGCCTGGCTGTCTTCTGCCCTCTAAGGGTATGGCTATACCGTAATTAAAAACCTATGGCTGGCCTGTCAGCTGACTCAGGCTCGTGGGGCTTGGGCTAAGGGGCTGTTTAATTGCAGTGTAGATGTTTGGGCTTGGGCTGGATTCTGTCACTGACCCCACAGGGGCCCAAAAGGTGTGTCTCTTCTCTTGGGATACAGTGCCCTTGCTAAGGGGGACAGTGTAACAATCTTGGGGTTCATTAAATAACAAACCAGTGAATGAGAGAGAGAGTGCCTCATAGTCAGGTTCAGTATGATCTTGTGAGAGCACCCATTTTACCAGATTGAGTTTCTCACATGCAGCCAGGCCTAAAATTGGTGTCACCTCCTTTGGGACTACAATGAAAGGGAGCCTGTACATGGTGTGCTCATGGTTGATGCTAGCAATGCACCTCTCCTTCACTGGTATATTTATTCCAGAAAAAACAGTTACTTTTATTTTTTTGTTTTGTTCCAGTTTTGTTATTTTCAGACTCTCATAGTGTTATTCAGACAGAATAGCAACCTGAGCTCCCATGTCCACTTTCAGTGGAATAATTGTTCCATTCACTGTGATAGGCTATATCCAGGCCCTCTCATCAGACTTGCTACATCCCAGTACGTCTATAAAAAAACTCATCAACCAGACTGTCTTTAACTGAATACACTTGACTTTTCTGCATTTGGGATCTGCAGCATTTTCCAAAATGATTATTTCTCCTCCCCCCCCCCCCCCCATTTATGATAAAGTTTCCAAAGGGCAACACACTGTTTGCAGCCAGGCTGTGATGCACACATTCAACATGACCGTCTGTACCCAGTCTCCCCACTAGCAGTGGTTTTCATAGCGAGTAGTGACACTCCTTGATTTGACCTATTCTGGCTATATTCTTTTGTACTTGGCACATGGATCACCCTTTCTGGTGGATTCAGTTCTTTGACTTATGTCTTCACAGTTTCTGCTGCCGTGCATATTTGGAAAGCTTTTTCTAAAGTAAGTCTCCTTCACGGAGCAGTTTCTCTCTTAACACATTGTCTTTAATGTCACAAATGATTCTATCTTTCACCAGAGTCTGTCAGCTCATCAAAGTCACAGGTTTTGCTTAGTTTCCTTAATTCTGTGACATATTGCTTTATGGTGTCATCAGTTTTTGCATGCATGCAAAAAAATTGTCTCCAAGGTTTCATTCCTTTTTTGCATGCAATGTTCCTCAAATTTAGTCAGTATTTTACTTCATGCTTTCACCTTCTTCAAACGTAAAGTTGTTGTAAATATCCAATGCTTCCTCCTCAACAACATGCAAAAAGATGGATGATTTCACTTTATAATGTTTCTCCTCTGCCCTTATGGCTGCTAAATACAATTCAAATTTCTGTCTGAATTTTTTTCCAGTTCTCTGCACCATTGCTGACAATTGCAGATTGTATGGAGGTTGCAACACATCCCTTTTTAGCTCCCCCACCCCAACCTAATCAAGTTACTATTATGATAACCAAATACATGCAAAAGCCCCCGTGCCTGGTGCTCCACATGCTTCTGGTGCCTCCCTTTGTCTCTGCTTTCAGTTGTAAACACTGGAGTTAACTTCAAAATGACTGCAGTTTTCTCCTCATTCAACACTTCTGACACCATGTAAGGATCTTGGGATTCATTAAATAACAAACCAGTTAATGAGAAAGGAATAAAACGTTAATAAAAGAAACTGGAGAGCATCTCTGGTGAACTGCTGCACACAGCCCTGTGTACGTGGTATTCCCAGCTCCTGCCTCCAGAACACATCTCCAAATTCCTATGTTCATAATACTGACCCTTATGAGGGAGCATCTCTAAATTATAATCTTCTATAAACGTATTTCTGCATGCCAAACATATCTCTACAAATACCTGACTAGTCCCATTGAATTAAGGTATATACTTAAGTGCTTTGTTGAATTTGAGATGTAAACCAGGAAGTGCAGAGACACATTTTAATAGTTATATGAGTTATTTTGAACCTCAAAATCTTCAGTTTTAGTATTACTTGAAGGTTGGGTCAATTCTTATTATTCCAAACTTTCTGTTTTTATTAAATACTAAGTAATAGCCAGTCAGAAAAGTAAAAACTATAGAAGCAAACTGTGGTTCTATTCAGTGTGCAAAATTGCAAAACGGACCTTGAAATATTCAGAATTTGGCCCACTGTATTGATCACAAAATTAGCTTCATTTTTATTAATGTATAATCAAATATTTTAGATGCTCATGTACATAGACATCATAGAAAAATATTTTTGATGCTTTCATTATCTTTAAAAACAAATCCTATACATGCATTCTATACATTAATCTTCCTACATGCTCTGTTCTTTGAACATCATAAATTCCATTTGCAGAAGCTCTTTTCTAGAGGGAAAGGTAACTTGTTCCTCAAACTATCCCCTCTGCTGCTGATGCATTTAGAACATCAGGTGCCAGTTACATGTACTGCACAGATATTTTAAATCAGCATTTTAGTCATTCAAAAGTCAGTTTGAACTGTGTGAGCCTTTCTTGTGGCAAAATTAAATTAAAAAGCAAAAGAGAACCGAGAAAAGCATTAAGTAAAATGTGTATGTCTCCAAAACTACCAGTACAGCCTGATTTCAGTTGTGATGACTGATAATTTAATTTAAATGTCTTGCTAATTGCATTTTTTGTGTTTTTTCTTTAAACAAATTTATAACTAATATATAAATTCATATATATTTATTTAAAAATGAGCTGCTAGCATCTTTCCAGTAATTCAGATTTTATTGGAACAAGAGTATTCTAAACAAAATGCCTGAAACTGTTTGCTTTTATTCTGCTGACATTCATTTTTCCTATCTATCACTCTGAAACCGTGTCTCTGTGGTGTGCATGTGTGTTTGGTCTTACTAAAAATAGACAGGGTAGCCTAACAACTAGCTTCCCATTGGCTACAAGCAAAATGCATTCAACCTATGAGAGAGGATGAGAACCAAAGCAATTCATTGTGTGTGAAATACTCTACCCATGTCAAACAGCTCCAGGCTGTAGAAATGATTTTGGTTGTGGTTTAACAAGGTAATAAGGCATTTCAGCTCTCTAAATGGTTTAAGACAGAACAAAGGAATGGTGAAATCTATAAAACAAACGTAGGCTTTGCCTCTGAAGGCATGAATCATTCGTTGTCTCAGGAAGGATTTGCACACTGCATGATTTGTACAGACAGCAAAGACTGTTTAAATTGCAGGGTTACATTGATTTGCGGCTGAGTACAAGAAACTTTTCTTGATTATTTTCAAGATTGTTTAGTACATCTAATTTCCCTCAATCTTAATCAAATCATTTATAAATAATGTTAGCCAATATGCTGTCAAAGATGCTGTAAATTGGTCCAGTATAGATAGCCTTTAATAATACCGGCATCTTGGTGACATGCTGTGAAATGTGACCAAAAAACCAGTCAAACAAAAAAATCCCCAAACAAATAAAGGAGGATATGAGGAGAGTCAGACTATGGCTTATGATCAGTTATAGCATTGTGCCTCAGCTACCTTACCGCATTAGTCCTCCAGGGGCTGCTGTTACACAGCACAAAATCCTTTGTTTTTGTTGCCCTTCTTATATTTAAGTGAAACTTTTATCGCTATGAGGATTATTTCTGTTGGTCTAGCCACATTCTTATATTGGCAGCCACTGAAGAGTAAAGGTCTGGTTCTGCTTTCTTTGCACTCCCCAGACTTCCATGCAACGTATTGGAAGGACAAATCATGGAGAATCAAGTCCTAAGGAAATAAACTGCAAAGGTACCATACAGGCAGGAGCTAGAGGCCATACCGTGTATTTGAAATGCAGACTCCTGTTACATAGTACTCAAGTGCTGTGAACATTTATGGTACTATATAAAGGACTGCTAATAGTAATATTGCATGAGTTGTGCTTATGAATATTTGGCACAAGGCCACAGTGGGATACAGGCAACTTAAAGCTAAAAAATGGAGAAGGAGTGTGCTGGTATGGTAACTACTGTTTTTGTAACTGAATGCAACAGTCATTGAACATCTGATAATCTTAAAGAACTATCACAGTAGATCTTAACACCTTTCAAGGTGCATCACACACAAGTGATATATCTATGGTAGGATCAGGCTCTATATGCTAATATTTAAAAAAACTGTTAATTCAAAAACATGTTGCTTACCAAAACCTTACATACATCTCTTGTCTGCAAAACTGGTTTGGTCTTTTATATTAACTAAAAACAGCTACATATAGTGAAAATATAGTACTGTTTTACACTTACTAATACAGCTGGACAAAGAAATCATTCAGGCCCCAACCCAGCAAGCAAAGCAGAAAAGGACATGCCTAAGTTCCCTTCAGGCCTGATTGTGGTACTCCATACTCACACTAATGAGGCTTATTTCCATGGGGCATTGTACAGATAAATAAGAAGACACAGTCCCTGCCCTGGAAAGGTTAAAATCTAAGGCCTGGGATCCTGCAAACAGTACAAACTCAACTTTGAACCAATACAACTGGTCATGTCTAGAAAGTTAAGCATGTTGTGTTGCAGGATCAGGGACTAAGCAGGCAATGTATTACCATAACTATTTGTTAGGATTTTTTTTTTCAATGTACTAGTAATTGTTTTTAAAAATTAAATAATCTGTCACCCACAGATTAATCCTTGTGCAGCATTTCTCTCTCAAAAGAAAGTTTAACATAACAAAGGGATAATGTTAATACCATGTATAGCCCCTTCAACACAAGGCACTTTGAAGCTGTTTTCATATATGTTGTAGATTTTTAGTATGCAGTGTTGTAGCTGTGTTGGTCCCAGGATATTAGTGAGACAAGGTGGGTGAGGTAATATCTTTTATTGGTCCAATAAAATAAAAGATATTACCTCACTCACCTTGTAGATTTTTAAGAACAGTTCAAATAATTCTATGTATAAAACAGAATACGTCTGACAAATATTGAATGTAAGATCAAAGTTATACAAAGAACAAAAAGGACGTAACTGAATAAAAATGTTGTTTATTCATTGCATTAGAAAGAATTCTACTTATTTTCCCATTGACGAACTGGAACCCAGTGTCTCAGTTTTTTAAAAAACTATTTCAAACCTGTTCAATGAGAATTCTTCTGACTGTAACCATTGTGAAGTTTTTTCTCTCTAACTGCAAACAAAACAAATACTTGGTTAAACAATACATGGATAAATCACAAACCAAGGGCTTGAGTCATGCACCTGTATAATCCTTTACACCCATAAAAACTTGGCATAAAGACTAACAAATCACAATGGCTGTATTCTCTAGCCAGGTTTGGTGCTCTAACCAGATTGGGGGGAGGGAGGGGACAAAGGGGAAATTTGTTTCCCCCAAATGATTTTCAAGGGACCCCAAATTATTGTCAACGGCCAAAATATGGATAACATTATCCAGTGTTAAGCAGTAGAACTGACAATGACAAAATACAATAGCCAAATTTTACTTTTTTAAACTCTTAAAATCCCAGATTTTCCAGGAGTCTGACTACTCCCTTGGCCCCTGAAAGTTTGTTTCCTATTTTTAAATTGCAACATCCAGGGTCTCCAAAATACCCATTTACTCCCCTAGTAATGGTACCCTAGAACGAGGCCCGTCTCTAGCCCACTTCAACCTTTTTTGTGTAGGGTGACCATACATCCCATTTTGGCTGGGACAGTCCCCTTGTTAAGGTCCGTCACGACTTTTTTTGGCAAAACTGGGCATTTTTTCTGTTTGCTCTTGCCAACTGATAATCAGTTGGCAAAAGCAAATGGGACAAATGCCTAGTTTTCAAACTGGGGCGGGGGGCATGGAGGAACATTCGAGGGAGGGGAGGCGAGCAGTAATGCCAGGCGGCTCGGGCCAGCCCCAATGCCAGGCGGCTCGGGCGAGTGGCAGAGCCCAGGACAACCCTGCACAGTAGGACTTGAGCAAGTGGTGATGACAGATGGTTTGGGCCAGCCAGGCAGCTTGGGCAAGCGGCGACGGCAGGTGGCTTACCTGGTGTCCAGTTTTAGTTTAGGGAAATATGGTCCCCCTATTTTTGTATCTTGATCAGTCAAAAGGGGCTAGAAACTGGCCAGATTCCTAAGCTTGCATAGATCCAGCATAGCTTGCTCTTATACCAGAAGCCCTGTCCAGGCCCTGGCATGGGAGGAATGCTAGGAACAGAAAGGGCGTATGGCCACGATGTTACTAGTCTCCAGCTAATCTCAGCTGGGAAATGGCACCTTCAAGGTGGTTCACAGCTGGCACAGTTTAGCGCAGTCCCCTGGCTGTTTTAACTATGTTGGCACTAGCATGGAAGTGGTGAAAGAATCAAGGAGTCTGCAACTGGCTCTTGGGGCCCCATGGGGACTAGGCACTACAGAGATCTGTGTCTGAATTTTGGGAGGGTAAGAAATATTTGGAACCAAAATTAAAGGTGCCAACCTCAAACTTCAGTCCTAAGTGTTTATAGCTTACTCCGCCACATTAATCCTTCTTTTGGGCCCACAGTGATGGAACCAACCTGTTGCATGTTTTATTCATTCTGAAATCTATTTATTTTATTTTCTACTTACCTTTAAATTAAAGACAGGTGACCTGCAATGCATGAACGAACCATTCTTTATCTCCTACACAGAAGCACCCCGTGTCAACTCGTAATTTATATGTTAATTAAGTCTGCCTAAGCAAGATGTGACTTGCAATCTTCACCAGTAGGAAAAAAGTTAATTGGCAACGATGTGAAGGGTTTCTTAATTATGAGAAGCAAGCACCTGTTGGCTAATGGTATAATTACCCACCACCAAATTCCAGGCATGTCTGAAATGCACATAAACTGTTGCTGACAAAAGGAAATTATTTATTAACTTGTCAATATGAGTCTTTTAACAGGAAGAAGAAAATCGTCATTTGTGTATTCAGGACATTTTGTCAAAAGTTAATTGCACTGTTCGATTAAAGGTAAAGTAAAATATATCTAACTGGGGCATTGGTTTGAGAGTCTCCTGAGCAGCCTCAGTACCCCTTAAAGCTAATGGGATTTTATGCATGTGCATAGAGTCAGCCATACCATTTGGCAGGCTGAAGCAAATCAGCCTTCAGAATCAGCCCATCCATTTGACCATAACCTGTACAGCATGATCACGTAACTATGCACAGGGCCAGAGGGAGCATTTTGGGGAGTGTTAGTAAAACAAACATTTGGGTTATGCTTCAGAGTTAACGGACATGTTTAACAGATACATTTTACATAAAAAATTATTACTGGGTGCACTCTTTAGATTTCCCCATTCTCCTTCTACAAGAGAAGAGTCCATCTGTTCTTGCTGTGGGTCTGTGTGCAGCTGTAAATGTTTCTAAAGTTGTGCAAGACACAGTAATTTGGAGATCTGTTGCTAGTGACATTTATATTTACTTTGAATATAGCATCTCCAGATATTCTATAGCCCCCTGCCTGCAGATTTGTCATTTAACTGTGTTGTGTTTGCAGTCTCATGTAGTGTAACACTAGATAACGATTCAGATTAGTCCATCAGGAACCTGCTTAATTTTAGAACAGTTTTTCTAACTTGCTGTAATGAATTCTTAATCCTCGTTATTAACATATCTCATTACCTTGTTATTATCAAGCTACATCATAGGTACACTTAATTTTTCTTCATATATTTTTCTTTTTCACATGCTTAATCTTCAGAATAATTTCTTATAAGTGAATCTGCAGCTTCAATCTCTGTACTTTGAAACTCACACAGCCATTTTATGATGGTATGATGACGTTGCAACATATTCTGTTTTTGTTTGTTTTATATTCATTTTAAGTTGATTAGATCCTCATCGGTGTCTTAAGGGCATCTGTTCAGAAGCCTATGTATAATTTCTTTTCCTCCAGTATTTTATTTAGTCCTTGTCTTAGATACTAGCATTATCCTTCTTTTACCTTTCAGTTCAGCTTATGCCTCAAGGCTGTTTTTCTCAGGGATTTAATATTCTGGTTGTCTCTGGAACAATTACATAATTAAATGGATTTCATTTTCATCCTGTATTTGGTAATTATAACTAAAACACTGAAAAGTGCATCAGCTGCAATGTGAAGAAACAAACTCATTAAAATGTACCTAAAGGAGTAAAAGGCTGGAAAAGATTCTACTGATGAAAATCCCAGTTTGCTGTAGCCTCTAGAGTTTGTTGCTTTAATTGACAAACCTTGATCTTCAATAATTACAAAAAGATCCTATAAGATAGATTTATCAATATACTATTTCTTCTTCAACTAATAGTTATAATGATTGGTCCCAGCAATGAGGAGGAGGATCCTGGGGAAAAGGGAACTGTGTGGGCATTTGTTATTTTTCCATTGGCATTTTTAATTTCAGTGTTGGAGCTTTATAGGTGGATTTTTCTCTTCTCTTCCTCCTCCTCTCATATCCCCTCTTTTGTGTGTGTGCAGTTTTAAAACTGTTCGTGTTGAATTGTTTGTCGTACTGTCTCCTCGCTAAGGCATGCAGGGGGAAGCAAGTACCTTAAAAATAAAATTATTTTCAAATAAGGCAAAGTCTTTTCCCATATCATATACCATATACACCTGTTAACCACCTTTCAGAAGAACAGGGATGACAAGCATCCCAGGAAGAGTATGAATATGGAGTGCTCTTGCAATAGCCTGGAACCTGCATGGTTCTACTAGTATTCCTGGGCTGTTAGGCCCAAATCCTGAATGGTATTTAGGCTCATACCTTTCAGGACACATTTTTCAAAAATAGGAGCCTATAATTGGGCTCCTAGAGTGAAATCCTGGCCCCACTGAAGTCAGAAAATATGTGCTGAAATACTATAAAGTCAGGAATTCTAAAAATATAAAATATGTATATGTGCTCCAAGGGAGTTTTGCAGTGCTTTGAGTAAGATGCATTTTTTATTGTCTCCAGAGTCTGATTATATATCCATATATATCTGAAAAGTATTATCCATGCCTCCCTAGGATCCAGTACCTTGTGAATGGAATTGTAGTGAGTTCTCTATAGCAGTTAATTACAGTATCAACTGCACAATTCACTACTATTTCCACTGTTCATTAGGGAGCCTATTCCAAACCCCTATGAAGTCAATGGAAAGTCAAGCCCTAACTGAGAAATGGCTGAAGCAGTTTTAGGCCCTGATTCAGCCATATACGTAGCTTGTGTCCCATTGAGATTAATGCGAGATGAGCATGTGCTTAAGTCCTTTGCTGATTCATGGCCTACATCTGTCCAATAGCAAATGAAATAGGTTTACCACATCTTTCAGAAACAAGCTTTATAATGAAATGCTAGTTACAAGAGTGTATCCAGAAGGAAACATCACTACAAAATGGCTGTATAAGGGTAGTCGCAGATATCTACAAGTCTGTCACAGTAGTGCTGCATAAGTATTTTCATTTTTAATAAATATTTAAATAGTTACTGTTTATTTAAAATAACTATCAAATCTACAAACCATGTTTATTTTATAACTCAGTTTCACCATACTATGGGCAAAGTGTATACTTTCCAGATCACAGACAAGTAAACATGTGTGCGTGTTACATAGAAATTGATCATAGAGAGAAACTGGACAGACATCAATTTATAATTTTCTTTCTTGATATGAAAATTAGTCTAAAATTGAGAGTTACAAAATATTTACATGAATATATTATGAAAGAAGGGATTCTCAAACTGTGGTCTGTGGATCAATACCCAGAGTTAGTGAAATATTGGAAGGACTCTTAAACCTCATGCTACAATGCTTAGGCCAATCTCTAACTAGCAGAGACCAGGATGGAACTATGTGGAGGGCATATTACCCCACGTCTGCCTATTGCAGGATTCTGACATCTTCCTCTAAAGCATTTGGTGATGGCCACTGTTAGAGACAAAACACTGGAGTGGATGGACTTCTGGTCTGATACAGTATGGCAATTCCTATGTTCCTAGTGGCTGTTAGAAGCCTTTCGTTTTTTGTTGTTGTTGGTTTTTTTTGGTGGTCCGCCTATTGAAATGTACTGTGAACCAAAGAATGGGAATACAGGGGTGGCAGAGTGAAAGGAGGCCATTGAGAGGATCTCTCATGACTATTTTGTGGCTTGACGAACTCCGGATCTATAGAACTATACAGAGACTATTGCATCTTCCTATTATTTGACAGAAATATGTTTGCTTATAAAGGTTCTGATCCTGCAGTCTGATTGGTGAGGGTGGATCCCTGAACCACTTTAGAAAACTCTTGACTTCAATGGGATTCCATGAAGGAAGATTCTTATGCCCACAAAGAATCCCATGGAAGACAAAGGGGCTATGCAAAGGTGCAAGGATCCATCAATGACTGCAAGATCAGGGCCATCTTTTGTAACCCTTTATTTATTAGGTTAGTTTTCATAGCAGAAAAATTGAATGATTATTTTCTGTCTCCAATTTTTCTCCTATCCAATTTTAAGCTGTACCAAAACATGCTTCAGCTTTCACATTTGTATTTTAAATCAACCTGGTTTTGCTCTCCAGCAATCAGTGAGCAGCCATCATTGGCAGAGCTCCACAAACATGTCAGTAATAATTCAGTTCCTGGGAAGGCAGAAATCCCATAGACATGCTGACATTCATTATTGATCAGGACTCTGTCTCCCCAAGTTGTTGAGGCTATTATTTTCACTCGGGTCCGATGTCATAGTACTTTGATGAGGAAGAAACATGGACTTAGTCCAGATATTGATATTTCAAAAGTGATTATCTGGCTCAAAATCTGACCACAGTGATGTCTAGCTTCACCACACAGCTCTTATTACATGCGCCTGTTATAAGTAATGCCTTTGACTTTGGCCTTTTGCATACCTTGTGCCCATGGAGCCTAGTGGTTGTAGGTTTAATTGGCTTTAACTGTAAGATTGTTCAGCCCTTTTGCTCTTATATACTATTGTCAGCAGATCAGTAACTATTTATACTCATGAAGAGAAGGCTGGTTTTTGAGTTACTGACGTGCATGGGGAATTTGTCATTGGAGAGCAATATGTGGAAGCGGGTTTTTTATGTTTTTCTAAAAATGTGTATGGATTTTTTTCCACATAAAATATGAGATTGAAGCTTAATATTAAAGATCAAAATAGCAAATATCATTCTATGTTCTGAAATTTCTTACCATCTGAGTTTCATTAAGGTCTCTGTACAATGTTGTGCAAGATTGTATGACTACTAAGAATATATATTGCATCACAGAAAGAATTGGACTTGAAGAAAAATGGTAAAATTCTTTTTCAAGTAAAACTCCTGATGCAATCAATGGGAATTTTACCTGAGTACAGAATGAGTAAGGACATCAGGATTTGGCCCAAAGTTGTTGAGAATCCAACAGGATGATGCAGTTCAGTCAACAGCAAATCAATGATATAGGACCTATTTTTCAGAAGTGTGTTTCCCAGCGCCACATGTGTTTTCCAGAGCCACAGTCTGTTAGTACTTCCAGCTCTGATAAAACAATCATTTAATCCCAGCAAACTCAGAATGGTAATGACTGCTTCTCTTCACTGAGGGCCCAAAACATCTTCTCTGCTGCAGAGACCCATACTATCTTCCTTTCTCTTAAACTTCTCTATGAGACGACTCAGAAAAACAGTGAGGTGCCCCAGATTCCCTTGCCAACAGTACACTGACACTCAGCAGTATATCCCATTTTCCACAGATGGGACCAGTGTCATAAGGTGTCATAATATCTTCAAGAGGTGAACTGCTGGATGAAGAGCAGCTGGCTCAGTTTCAACCTGCACAAGAAGATGGAAGTGTTCTAATAGCCCAGGACACTTTCCTCTTCTTCCTTTCAAGGCAACCCTCCCACCTCCTTTTACCAACATGGTGGCCTTATTTGACTCATCATTAGGGCTCTACCAAATTCATGGTCCAGTTTGGTCAATTTCACAGCCAAAGGCTTTTTAAAATTGTAAATTTCACAATTTCAGATCTTTAAATCTGAAATTTCATAGTGTTGAAACTGTTGGGGTCCCAACCCAAAAGGGCACCAAAGGGGGTCACAAGGCTGTTGTAGGGGTGTCATGGTATTACTAACCCCACTTCTGCACTGCTGCTGATGGTGGAGCTGCCAGAGCCTCCTGCAGCCGGGGAAGGTTCCTGAAGGTAGGTCTGACCCGGCCCCGGGAGTGGACCCTGCAGGGGAAGAGGTAGTCCCGTCCCTCCCCAGCTCATCTAAGACTAGCATCTGGAGCCCAGCACATGGTAAGAGCCCCCCACCTTGACCCTACCTTACACTAGCCAGATTTCACAGGGGGATATCAGATTTCACAGTCCGTGATATATTTTTCACAGCCATGAATTTGGTAGGGCCCTACTCATCACTGAGTTTCTTCCAGCTAATTCTTCTTTCCAGATGAAGACTTGGCGACAGTGCTCTATGCATTTGTTGCCTCCATACTGGATTACTGTAATTAATTGTATCTGAAAAAGGCTCCATGTGGTACAGAATGAGGCTACCCTCCTCTTCATGCATTACTCCACTGTGAGTATTGTGCTCCAGTACTCCGATCCCTCTACCGCAGGGGTAGGCAAACTTTTTGTCCTGAGGGCCACATCTGGGTGGGGATATTTCATGCAGGGCCATGAATGTAGGGCTGGTGCAGGAGGGGTGTGGCAGGGGGCTCAGTGCAAGGGTGCGGGGTGCAGCAGGGGACTCAGGGCAGGGGGTTGGAGTGCAGGAGGAGGTGCGAAGTGTAGGAGGAGGCTCAGGGTAGGGGGTTGGGGTGCAGGACGGGTTCAGGGTGTGGGCTCTGGCCCGGCACCGCTTATCTGGAGCAGCTCTGGGGTGGCAGTGTTGTGCAGCGGGACTAAGAGAGGCTCCCTGCCTGCCCTGGCCCCATGCCACGCCGCTCCAGGAAGCGGCTGGTGCCATGTCCCTGCAGCCCCTGGGGTGGGGGGGCAGAGGACTCCTCATGCTGCCCTTGCCTGCGGGTACCTCTCCCAAAGCTCCCATTGGCCATGATTCCCCATTCCTGGCCAATGGGAGCTGCAGGGGGCGGTGCCTGCAGGTGAGGGCAGCGCACGGAGCCCTCTGACCCCGCTCCTCCAGGGGCCGCAGGGACATGGTGCCGGCCGCTTCCAGCAGCAGCGCGGGGCCCACAGCACCATGGGGGTGGCAATCCCCCAGGCCGGATCCAAAGCCCTACAGGCCGGATCCAGCCCATGGGCCACAGTTTGCCCACCCCTGCTCTACCGGCTCCCAGCTCAAGACCTTGGTCTTCAAGACTGTTAATGGAGGGGAAGTGCATACTGCTCTAAGGCCTTGTCTATGTTAGGCAATCTTTGCAAGAAATCTCCACTGGTGGGAGTCTTAGTGTAGGAAGGCTCTGACATCTTTAGGTATTTTTAGACTCATATCTATTAAACCTGATATTCACTAGTTCTAATAATTCTTCCTGGAGGTACTCAGTAGTTTGTGATGAGCAATTATTCATCCTCCCAAGAGCTTTGATGTGGAATTTCTCTTCAGCATTCCACCTTATCACCTCTCCTGTTCAGTATTTAAGTGAGGCTGCTAGGAAGAATTTCAAGGTGCTTTGGTCGACTGTCCCATCACATGCTCATGATACTCAGCGCGCTCTCTCTCTAGGTATTATCATCAAACTCAAATTCAGTGCTCTTCTTGCTTTACCAGGGTCTTGTCAAAATAGGATATTGGATGAAATGTACTTGACTTGACCCTAATCCCGAGCAGATGTAGTTGACGATGGTAGGAATGGGTTATTTCTGCTTCAGTTATTTGGGAGTATACCCAATCTTTGTCCTCCTGGTTTACAATCTCTAGATCCTAATGAATCTTTTGTTTACCTTAGGTGCCCTGGTAATAGTAAAGCTTGTAGTGCTTTTTACCACTAGCCTCAAAGCTATTCCATAAGTCAACTGGCAGGGCCATCTCTGTGAATATTGTCATCTTTGCAATTAATTAAATTTTCCCTGGCATAAGGAGCAAGAATCCTAAATATATTTCTAGCTTTAAACTTCTGTCTTAATTCAGAGCATGCATTTGTCATATCTTCAGGCCCGCTGGGAATTTTTTAAAATGAAGATAAATTAAGCCAGCTTCAAACTGTTAAGCACAAATACTTATTATAAAGCATTTGTTTGGGTGCTACCATGTCCAGCATAATAATGATCACTTTTTGCCTTTCTGGACTTTACTCTTCTATACCTCATAGAATTGAAATATCTTTTAATACTTAAATAAAATGGATACCAAATAAATTCCCAGTGTGTGCTGCATCCTCCAGTGTTGTAGCTCATCCAGTGCAGTAATTGAAATGAATAATAATACTCATAATAATAATAATAATAATAAAGCCCAATAGCAACAAGTAAAACTAGCATGATTCAAAAGGAGATAATTAAATTGCTTGATTGTCATGAGGCCAACATTAAAAAAAATGAATTGACTCATCTCCCTTCATGTGCACAGCTCGTATTACTTATTTTTATATAAATATATATTATTTGCCTGGTTTTGATTCTTTGGCCAAATGCTGTTACTTCATAATGTGGTTTAACAACTTAGATGATTTTTTTCAAAGAGTTTGTTTCTAGTTTTTATCATTAAGCCACAAGAAAGCTGCATAAGCACAAATGTAATTAAGTTGTGTGGAAGTGTTGTCTATCATTAAATTTTACTTTACATGAGTGCATCAGTTCAAAGACAGCTCTCCCAGAGAGATCAGATATGCTATGTGGCGGAATGAAGGCAGCTTTAGAATGAAAGCTTACTCTTTGCAAAAAAACTCTGTGTCCCTACCAAACACAACTACTTCATGATTTATACCTGAGAAACAAAAAAGTCAAGACATTCTCATGTAAGATCCTAATACCAACCTTACCTTCTGCCCTTTGTAGCCCTCATTCTTGCTGTTGGAAGCAGGGAGAATTGTTATGAGCTTGTCCTTGGGAGTTTGGGACACAGGGTATGTCATGAAGGGGTGGACTTTGTTACAAAGAATGGGGTCAAAATTGCAAGGTCAGTTAGAATAGCATGTAGGAGCATGTCAAAGAGGCCATCACTAATAGAGTGCCAAAAGGTATTAGGGGCAATTTTTTTTTCTTACTAAATTATGAAAGTCAAATGGAACTCAGGTTCCTAAGCCATTAAGACACTTTTTAAAATTTGACCGTAGGTACTTAAGTCTCATTTTCTAAAGGGACTTAGGCCTAGATTTTTAAAGATGTGATCAATGTTGCAATGCCTAACAGATTTAGGAGCCTAATCTTATTTTCAAAAGGGCTATAGGCAGTTAGGAGTCAAAATTCCATTGACTTTCAATGAGATCGAGACTCCTAAGTCACTTTTGACAATGGGACAAAGATTTCTAAGTAACTTAGGTGCCTTTGGAAAATTTACCCATTATCTCAGTGGCCACAATACAAAAACTCAGAGTATATGGAAGAGCTGAGAAGGGAGGATAACAACATTTTAAACCTTTTGACAAATAATTTGTCAGTGGGTTTAAAAATATAAATGGATTGGTACGTTGGGTAACGACTCACATCTAAGTCCGACAATTTTTCAATTCCACATATGGTGTTCCACACTTGTCGTTTATAAAGTGATCCTGTAAAGCAAAGCTGTGCAAAATGTAATGGTTTTTTTGTATTAATGTATTAATATTTACATTAATTTACAACTTAATGTAAATATTAATACTGAGAAAATAGTATTCATGCTAATTTAGTCCTGCTTTTTGTCTGGGAGTCACTCCTGGTTTCCATGGATGTATTTGTAGTTCACGTTTGCTGGAGGTTTTTGGATGACAATTTTCAGCCAGTGAATTGTTTACAAACTGTTCACTTTTATATTCTTCCAGATCTGTTAAATATTTACTTCAGTTCAGTCCACTTGGTCAAATGAATCAACATTCCATTCCAACATGTGCATTATCCACCAGCACAAGTTAGAGGAGCACTTGGGTTACTTTGACATACACCAGAGTCTGGTTTATCCTCCAGTGACAGAAAACAACCTGTGCCCCAACCCAGGTGCTCCCAGTGCTGCTCTAGCACACCTAGGGATCTTGCCCTTTGTTCTTTTTTTTTTTTAAAGTATGAACAGAAACCTTTTCATGACATTAACAATTACAGAAAACTGTTTTTAAAATGTAAACATTTCCTGTGGTGAAGAGAAACTAAACTGTGCTAGCTGAGTAGAACTACACAGCAAAATGAACCGTAAACAAAAAATAACCAACCAGTATTTTTCCTGCCTAAGCTGAGCAAAATACTAGAAGTAGAAAATCAACATAAATAGTGACATATAAATATCAGGCTGGATTGTCCACTTTGTGGCACCAATGTTACGCTGCTACAAATCTGCTGAAATCAGTGGAGTTACAGCAGTGTTGGACTGGTGCGATGAAGTGAAGAATCAGACCATCAAGGGCAGATCCTCAGTTAGTTGCTCCATTGATGTCTATGAAGTGATGACAATTTACGCTTACTGAGGAACTGTCCCCCTTCCATGCCAGGTTTTTAAAGTTGTCTTTCTAATTAAGCTACAGTGGCGTTATAATACAAGTAATATTATTTTTATATTGTCCCTTTAAAGCAATGCATTGTCAGCAGTCTGTCTGCAAGTCTGACAGAGAAATGAATATCAGCAGCTTAAATTGCACATTATTACAAATGAATGATATTGTGACATAGCTGTGTCTTTTCACACACTCTGTGTAACATTTTGTCATTTCTCTCCCCCCCCCCCAGGTTAAGGTTTAGAATAGATTGTGCAGGCTTTGCAATGGGAGATTTGAGATCATATATGTGAATGGAGAATTTGGTCCAGTGTGCCTCAGGACTGAATGAGGGATCTTTAAGAATTTTAGCCCAATGCCAAAAAGGGCTTCCAAGATTTCAGGCATGTCTTTGGAAGGTTCTAGAGTTCCTCATGAATTGGTAAGTTCAAGTTGGCCATGGTTTGATTGTAGTCATGAGCTGTGTATGTGCCTCTCTCTCTCCAAATTTTGGGTGGGAGTATGTGTGCCAGAAAGGGGAACCATTGGACAGTTATGATTCTTATTGTGGCATCTGCACATCCAGAGATCTGGTATCTGAGCTGCCTGCCCAGCACAATTCTCAGCTGTTGAATATATCTGTGTAAAATTTGCTGTTTGAAGTATATGCGCATCAGCTCCCCATGTTGTGCCCACAGGTTTTCAGATGAGGCTAGTCCTTGCTTTTACCTTTTTGCATGTTTTCCAGATAAACTTTAACAGTCAAGCTTCTGTCCAAGTAGTTCACATAGGGCTTATTTCAGATCTGTTGACTACAAAAGGTGAGTGAGTCACTCCTTGGCAGCTTTGTTGTTCTGGTGAAAGCCTATTACCAAGTTTTTGGAGGTGCTGGGGCAGAACTTCCAATATTCAAAGTATTCTACCATTACTTGGAGGTCGGCGGAGAGGGTTCTGTGGATGGTAGTAAGATCTTTGCCTTGTATCACAAGAGCGATGTCATCAGCATAAATGAATTTATGTGAAATTATCAGGTAAGTCACCAATGCAGACATTGAATAGTGAAAGACCCAGCATAGGTCTTTGAGGTAGACTACGATTGACGGTATGTGCTTTGCTGATCCATCCATTCAAAAGGACACAGTATCAATGGCTGCTCAACATTGTGGCAAGGAGTCGCACAGGGCTACAGCATTTGATGACCCTGGATGCTTTGAGCAATAGCCCCTATACCCAGACCATGTTGCAGGCAGGAGATAAATCAATCAGCACCATTCCAGTTTTTAGATTCCACTGCAAGCCAGCCTCAATGGCCATGTCTACACTGCAACAATAGACCCACAGCAGTGAGTCTCAGAGCCTGGGTCAACCGCCTCGGTCTTGCACTATGGGGCTAAAATTAGCTGTGATATATATATATATATATATAACACTGAAGAAGTTGAGAATTTTATATACAATTTAAAATGAAACCAGCAATCAGTGGAAGATTAGCCACTGGGCCAACGGGGCCCATGCCCAGGGGCCCTGGCCAACTGGGGAACCCCGGAAAAAAGCCCAGAGCCCTGGCCACCGGGCGGGCAGGTGGGGCAGGGGAAGCCGCTGCGCCCTGACCTCGCTCCCCGGCAGAAGCACTGCCCAGGCGGGGTGGGAGAAGCCCCAGCACCCAGAGCCCCACTGTGGTCCCAGGACTGGAAGAGCTTTTGTTACCTGTTGTGGCCTCAGGGCCAGGGGAGCTCTCACGCCCCACTGCAGCCTGGTGCCATGGCAGGGGGGACAGAGTTTCTCCAGTCTTGAGGCCACAGTGGGGGTGGGGAGAAAGGAGCAAACAGATTGCGGGGCTGCAGTTGAGGGGTGGAACAGGGATGGGGCCCTGAGAAAGGGGGAGAAAAGGGTGGGGCTGTAGGCGGAAGGGGCAAATGGGGGCAGGAATGCAGGTGGAAGGGGTGGGGAGGGGCACCCCACTTGCTCTGGCCCAGGGCCCCAGGAAACCTTAATCCACCTCTAAGCAGGATTTTAAAATGAAGGAGGAAAGAATATTGAATATCCATACTCTAATAAGCTTCAATATAATACAATGCCTAAGAAGTACAAATGCCATGAACTTTTCTGGGCTACAGACATCTGGTAAGCAGATCACAAGTAGCTGATGTAATGTGTTTGGTTCATTCATGTTAATAAAAGCCTTGTTTGTTATACAAATTTAGATGTTATTTGTAGAAGCAAAAATGCAACTGTTTTGACTTTCTTCATATGTTCTATTTGCCAAAGGGTATCTCAAACATTCACAAAAAAGTCTTCAGACTAGAAGTAAATGCCAGATTCCTGAAATACCATTGGATCAGAAATCCTCTAAGAGCAGAAGCTGAAAGTATAAAAACTAAAAGATTTCACAAGTTTTCATTCACCAGAGTTAACTTATCCATCCACATTAAGTGTCCTATCCAGGGCTACAGAGTTAGATAATAGCAGGTATTAAAATTGAAGAATCTCTTACACACATGCCTGTTTTCAGATCACATCCTTTTTCAAAAACAGCCTTAAATTACTTGTTAAGCGGTATTAGCCTTGGGATATATATCTGAGTTAAACAATTCTATGCAAAAGTCAATAGGTCCGATAGTTTTGCCTAAAATATCTGTCCATTTTAAATATTCACCACTATGAGTGATATTTCCTAACAGTGACTTCACAGTACAGAAAATACTGCAATCAGCAGAACTTATCAATTAAAGTTCTTATTTCAAAGAGAAGACCAATGAGTACTGGAAAAGCATTTTCATCCTATAGGGTTTATGTGACAACACGAGCTAAAAGATTTCTTATACTAATGCCTCTTTGCAAAGAATCACAAAGACATTTCCCTAGTACGCTGAATATGAATCACTTGTGTTTGTTCTACAAATGCACAAATTGCCTTTTAGGTCCTCCATAACATACTCTGTCCAAGTCTTGAAACTGATATTTTTACATAGCCAGCCAACCTATCATCTAATGGTTTGAACATAAGCGTGGAAACCTAGAACTTCTGGGATCTAACCTCCTTTGTGACAAGGCGCTTACTGCTCTGGATGGTGTAGCTGGCAGAAAAAAAACAAATATTAACATAAAACAGGGATAATGATATCAACCACCTCGATAAACCACCTATGAAGGAAAAACACTGTATAACAGCAAAGGACTATTATTTGCTGGATGGTCTTGTGGTTAAAGTAGTGGACTAAGGTCTGAGATCTTGGTTCAGTTCCGGGCTCTACAACAGAGTTCCTTCATAACTTTCAGCCAGGATCTGAAGTCAGTTGATCACTCTGACTCAGTTCCCCTGTGTGTAAAATGAGCATACTATTTCTTTCCTCACACCTTTGGTCTGTTTCCTAATTACACCGAAAGCTCTGAGTGGTAGGAACTGTCTCTTATGAGGTAATTTCAGAACCTCTAATATAGACTCATAGACTTTAAGGTCAGAAGGGACCATTATGATCATCTAGTCTGACGTCCTGTACAACGCAGGCCACAGAATCTCACCCACCCACTCCTGTAACAAACCCTTAACCTATGTCTGAGTTACTGAAGTCCTCAAGTCGTGGTTTAAAGACCTCAAGGTGCAGAGAATCCTCCAGCAAGTGACCCGTGCCCCACGCTGCAGAGGAAGGTGAAAAACCTCCAGGGCCTCTACCAATCTGCCCTGGAGGAAAATTCCTTCCCGACCCCAAATATGGTGATCAGTTAAACCCTGAGCATGTGGGCAAGACTCACCAGCCAGCACCCAGGAAAGAATTCTCTGTAGTAATTCAGATCCCACCCTATCTAACATCCCATCACAGACCATTGGGCATATTTACCTGCTAATAATCAAAGATCAATTAATTGCCAAAATTAGGCTATCCCATGGTACCATCCCCTCCATAAACTTATCAAGCTTAGTCTTGAAGTCAGATATGTCTTTTGCCCCCACTACTCCCCTTGGAAGGCTGTTCCAGAACTTCACTCCTCTAATGGTTAGAAACCTTCATCTAATTTCAAGTCTAAACTTCCTAGTGTCCAGTTTATATCCATTTGTTCTTGTGTCCACATTGGAACTAAGCTTAAATAATTCCTCTCCCTCCCTGATATTTATCCCTCTGATATATTTATAAAGAGCAATCATATCTCCCCTCAGCCTTCTTTTGGTTAGGCTAAATAAGCCAAGCTCTTTGAGTCTCCTTTCATAAGTTAGGTTTTCCATTCCTCAGATCATCCTAGTAGCCCTTCTCTGTACCTGTTCCAGTTTGAATTCATCCTTCTTAAACATGGGAGACCAGAACTGCACACAATATTCCAGATGAGGTCTCACCAGTGCCTTGTATAACAGTACTAACACCTCCTTATCTTTACTGGAAATACCTCACCTGATGCATCCCAAGACTGCATTAGCTTTTTTAACGGCCATATCACATTGGCGGCTCATAGTCATCCTGTGATCAACCAATACTCCGAGGTCCTTCTCCTCCTCTGTTACTTCCAACTGATGTGTCCCCAATTTATAACCAAAATTCTTGTTATTAATCCCTAAATGCATGACCTTGCACTTTTCACTGTTAAATTTCATCCTATTACTATTACTCCAGTTTACAAGGTCGTACAGATCTTCCTGTATGATATCCCGGTCCTTCTCAGTATTAGCAATACCTCCCAGCTTTGTGTCATCCGCAAACTTTATTAGCACATTCCCACTTTTTATGCCAAGGTCAGTAATAAAAAGATTAAATAAGATTGGTCCCAAAACCAATCCCTGAGGAACTCCACTAGTAACCTCCTTCCAGCCTGACAGTTCACCTTTCAGTATGACCGTTGTAGTCTCCCTATTAACCAGTTCCTTATTCACCTTTCAATTTTCATATTGATCCCCATCTTTTCCAATTTAGCTAATAATTCCCCATGTGGAACTGTATCAAATGCCTTACTGAAATCGAGGTAAATTAGATCCACTGCGTTTCCTTTGTCTAAAAAATCTGTTACCTTCTCAAAGAAGGAGATCAGGTTGGTTTGGCATGATCTACCTTTTGTAAAACCATATTGCATTTTGTCCCAATTACCATTGACCTCAATGTCCTTAACTACTTTCTCCTTCAAAAATTTTTCCAAGACCTTGCATCATATAGTGGGGTCCTGACCATAACTGGGGTGTGGGTGCTGTTGTAATAGAAATAATAAATAATCTCTTCTTTTGTTTTCCCATATGTAAAGTGGAAACAATACTTTTTTTTACCTTGCAGGGATGTTGTGCAAACTAATACACTGAAGTGCTAAATTCAGATCTGATGTAAGAGGGTACAATTATTTGTATAACCACTATGTACCTGCTAAGCATTAAATAGTTCATCTTATTTTTAATCACATTTCTTTTCTCACCCCTTTGTTTTACCGGAACTCTTCTAAATGACATCAGCATTGCTCAATGATTACAGGCATTCCCAGAAGTGCCACCTTCCGCTTTTTTGAATGAAATCATAACACAGTGGCCCTCAGATGTTTGGATGATCATCAGTTGATATCTGTATCTCCAACAAATATTACTATCTCAGTCACTGCAAGACTTCAATTACAGTATTTCTGCAGTTTCAAGAAGAAATGGATTGTAAAAGTATCCAAGTCTTCTCTTCTAAGAAATCAATTCTCCTTTGCTTCCTGACCCGGTGACCCTTTTTTGTCTCTTTCATATTCAGCTTGCAGAATACTAAATATGAACAATATCTTTTTCAGTCTTAAAGGGTCCTCTAAGCCATACAGAGACAAAAATCATATTATTTACAGTGTCCTCAGTGCTCATTAGTATGGGGGGGAAATCTGTATAACTCCAGTTATCAACACTGCTGCAAGAAAATAAGAGAAAAGCCACATTGTGTATGAAGCTTATTGAATTGCAAACTGCTTTCTCAGCAATCAAGGCTGTACGCTGATGCAAATCAGATGCTTACATAATGCCATTATACTGGAAGTGTGACAAAGAGCTGATTAAGATACTCTTTGTGTGTTGATACTATTCTGCCTTTTCACTTAGAGCAGAATGTTGACAAATTACCATCTTAAAATGGACCATTCTGGCACTACTCACAACCAAACACATCTACATCCACTGTTGGTAGCTTACTCTCCAACTATTTTATTTTTTAGACACTAAACAGAGCATAGCAGGAACAAACAAACTACCTCTCTAAATTCACATCTTGGGGTTGCAGTCTAAGCTCAGATGTGCATTCATGTGCTAGAGTGGATTTTTCTAACTATGCAGCATGTCACATGGCTAAGATTAGGATCTGGCCTTTAGCAGGCTTCTTGATGTAAAGCAAGAATCTAACTTCAGACATGTGCTGTGCTTCACTGCACATCCTAAACAAAAAAAACCTATGTTTATACAGGTCATTCAATGTAAGGTGATGCAAAACACCATTAAGAGTTGGTAGTTAACAAAAACATGCTTCTTTGTAACAGATATCTGTTGTCAAATCAGACGTAAGGTTATAAAATCTCATTTAGTTTTAATTCTTAATGCCAAAGAATGAAATTATGTCTCTCAAATCTTCTGCTATTGCAATGAAACTTTGAGGGACCACTATCAAAACCAAAAGGGCTAAAGACTTTTCTTAGATAAAACGTGCACTTACTTAGGAATCCCCCCAACCCCAAGTAAAGTACAAGACTCCAAGTGAATCCAAGTAAAGTAAAGTAATTGCCTGCTCCTCAGGCCCAATAAAACAGGTCCCTTGTACCTACTTTTCCTGATTTGACCATGTAACTCAGGCACCTGTGGCATATAACATATACCAGGCATTAGATGTACACATAATAGTCTCTTTGGCTATTTGTTGCCATCTTATGTTTTCATGGCCAGCGTGCGTATTAAAATACATTCACTTTGCCTCTTTAAAAATGGCGTATGTTGGAAAGTGAATAAATGCAAAAGGTTTCTACGTACGTTGGCAGCAAATAAGAGATGATAAAAAAGAATGGGCATGACAAACAGGTAACAAAAATTCTGACTCTGCTACTTTCTTCCAGTTATGATTGAGAAAAGACTTATCCTGATAGAATCACAAATAGGAGGAGATGCAATATTAGGAAGTGGAGTCCACAGAAACGAAGTAATGAGTGACTCTGATCTTTTCGCAAATATCCAACTTACATGACTCTAAAATAATTGGGAAATTTGTCAGGGTGTTTTATAGTTTCATAAATGAAAGAAGGTATTTGGTACACATGTAGATACAAAACTTCAATTCTACCTGAAGCCATGCATTTAAACTGAATATTTCCTATCAAACTGAGTCTGGGGTGGGACAGAAGGATGTCATTATTAAAGCAGATCAAGAATTTTCCATTTGAAATGTTCTCTCATGGGAAAATTTTGATTGTGCCATTTTTTAAAAAATTTCTCACAGGAAAGTTTGAAATAAAATACTTTGTTTCAGATTTCAGTTTGTCAAACCAAATCAAAATATTCTGTTTTGGGTAAGTTCAAGTCTGCCTGAGCTGTCACAGTGCTTCATGGATGTTGTAGTTTGGGTGCCTCCTGCCACTGTTCTCCTCTATGGGCTGGGTTCCCTGGCTATACTACATCTCCCATGGTACACCACAGTCTCCCTGTTGGATGAACTGTGACACTGTACCATGGGAGTCCCATAACCATGCTGCATTCTCTAGTCCAGTCAGGATGCCTGGTCCATAGAAGAGAATGGGGGCATAAGGCATCCAATCTACAACTCCCATGAGATTCTATTGCAGCTCAGGTGGATGCAGTTCCATGTTGAACTAAGCCAAAACAGAATGCTTTCTAATCAATTTTTTTAGCTCTTTCTATTCTGTGAAAAATTTAGTATTTTGAATTTTGCCCTGATTTGGGATGAAAACCAATTTCAAAATATCAGAATTTCCCACTGAATGGAAATTCTGATTTTAAATCACTACTGGTCATAACAATGGGACCAATCTAAAGGGAAAAGACTGTATAATGTTGTGATATACCCCCCCACCCGGGGTACAACCTGGAACTGTGCAACCACTATTCCCCCTTAACTCTCCTCCCTGGGCGGTCTCTTTCAAAGCTATGCTAGTGACAAGCAGCAAAACCCTCCAGGTGCTACTATCAGTCAGCCGACAACATGCAGGGACACACTCAGCTAAACTGCATGAATGCTCTCTAAGCCACTCATGAATTATACAGAGAGACACCAGCAAATCACCTCAGGCCCCAGCCTTGCACCCCAGAAATATACCATCTTACATAGCTCAAGACCATCATTTGAACAGTGCAAGCTCAATAATTAGTTCATCACTTCGACAAAGGAAAGTGGACATGCATCAGCCTTTGTAATCTGAGCAGATTCCCCAAGCACTTTAGACCAGTGGTTCTCAACCCGCAGGCTGTGGGCTGCATGCGGCCCGATTAGCACAAAGCTGCGGCTCAGCTGTGTGCTAATTTTTTTTTCAAAATTTGCCACTCTGATCTGAAAGGGGGCGGGGCTGGCTGAGGTGGGAGACAGCATCTGGAAGCCTGCTGGAGTGCTCCTGTCAGCGAAGGGCTGGTGAGTGCCGCAGGGGTGCAGGGTGAGGGAAAGTGGGTCTCTGGGCGGGTTTCTGGGGAGAGGGGGCGCTCTGAGTAGTGAAGGGGTGGAAGGGGCCGGGAACTAGGGGTTTGTGGGGGTGCTGCAGCACCCCCAGGTTTTAGGCTGCCCAGCCCCGCTGCCCGGCCCCGGGGAGATGCATGGAGGAGAGAGGCCAAGTGGTGATGTCGACCCTCATTTATACTTTCTCTCCAGGTGCTAGAAAGATCCTTGCTGTGACGTGGGGGTTAAGCAGCCCCCATTGTGTACATGCCCTCTCTGAGGAGTCTCTGGGAGAGTGGATTCTTCTTGATGGGCCATCAACACTTGTCTGGCTGGTCCTGATGCAACTCTATCTTGTCAGTGCTCCTTTGTTGTCACTGAAAGACTAGCTCTGGGCGTTTCCCTCTTACCACATATTTTAGTAACAAACACATAACAATACTTTATAACTTCACATACAATGACAGAACATACAATCCAACAGGATAGTAATTTTCAACAGATCAAGACTTTTTAAATGATACTTCAATAAGGCCGATTTGGTACAAAACATATCATAATCATATCACAGTGGGGGTTCCAGGGTGCTATTTTGAGGTACAGTGTGACAAATGTATAAAGCCAATGGACTATATCCCAGGATCCTGGGATAAGGTCTGAAACTCTTGAGTGGAGTTAAGTTAGACTCCCTGACACACGTGTGGAACTTTTGTTTTGAGAACTAAACTGTGTTAAATCCTAAAACTGTTTTCAAGGTTGTTCTGTTTCTGAGCTAAAATTGTTTGGGTTAAATGAGACTTTAGATGGACTGTTATAAACAACCTGGGAATTGTGGATGGCCTGAAGAGGAATAATCCCAAAATATATGTCTCTGAAAGGGGCTTTTTCTTCTCATTTTGTTTGGTTTGGTGTTTTAATGACTCTTCTACTCCCAGTCATGGATATAATGTGTATTCCAATCTACAGGATTTTAAGCTGTGACCCAGCTATGTAACCTAGATGGGCCTGGATCTGGATCCTTGACTGTTCACTGGACGCTATCTTTGCTGGACCTGTTACTGGGAGAGAAGGGGATTCTGTCCCATCCAAGAACTGTGGAGAAATGTTCCTCACCTCTTGTCTTCACTCTTACCTCACCAGACCTGGAGCAGATAGTCTTGTTGCTTGATTATCTGTTTGACCTGAGCTGATAACACTTAGGCCTGGTCCACACTAACCCCCCACTTCGAACTAAGATACACAACTTCAGCTACGTTAATAACGTAGCTGAAGTCGAAGTACCTTAGTTCGAACTTACCGCGGGTCCAGACGCGGCAGGCAGGCTCCCCCGTCGACTCCGCGTACTCCTCTCGCGGAGCAGGAGTACCGGCATCGACGGCGAGCACTTCCGGGATCGATCCCAGAAGATCGATTGCTTACCGCCGGACCCGGAGGTAAGTATAGACGTAACCTTAGTGACACTTCACTGTAAAGCCGTATGTCTGACTGTAAAGGAGTACACTTTTTCTTTTGATCCTACTTACCTATTCTGCCTTCTCTTGCTACTTTTTTTGGTCTGGAGGAATTTGACTTAACAAAACTGAAGGCTTGTAAGTAAATTTATTGTATCCTTGTTATAACTCTGTTCATATTTGCCATCATATAACCAGTTTTGTAATTTTCAGTTTTCCTGGCATATGTAAGTTAATAAAGATAGGAGTGAACATCATATGTGGTTATTAAGAAGTAAAATTGGAGGCCGTGAGGGAAGAACTCCTAACAGCTTCGGCCATGGCACCTAATCAGTTAATAAACCATGACAGATATACAGTACATTTAAAAGAAAGGAGATAGATACCATTCAAGAGGAAAGGGGATGGCTCGTCACACATAACATAACTGTCACATGAATTTTGAGCCAACAGGATGCTCTATAACATGGGATTAAAGATGAATTTTCAAAGGGGTTTGCAGGAGTTATACAGCCAAAGCAAGATATAACCTGCTTCTTGTGCATTGGCGCATGACACTGCTATGATAGATACATCTGATGTGGTATCTGGTTCTCAGGACAATTTTTGCCATGAAAATGGATTAATCTTTTTCAACAATTTCCATTTCCCTCACACCTTTAAGACTGGGTTCTATTTTTAATGTGACGTTCCATTCTTATTACTATCTCTGTCCCAAGTATGAAAGTCTGTAACCAGAGTGCCTGGTGTTGCAGTGTTATAACTCATCCCTCTGACAAAGCCAGAAATGAGAACTGACAATGGCACAAAATGAATCCATTCCCACCCCGGCTCCCCAGATTGTAATGGGAAAGGAAGATGACACCACATTTACTCATGCCAGCTGTGACAGGAATGAGAAATGGTACAAAGACAGCCCCATCTCCTTCTAGTCAGATGCTCTGAAATGTGTACAGTCCTCTTGGGAGTCTCAAACAATGGCTTTCCCATTGCTCCTATGTGGTTTCTCTACCTGCCCACCTTTTTAACTGAAATATTTAGGAGAAGGAAAACGGTTTCCAATGTTCATTTAATTAGGACTTGATCCTGCAAAGCACCAGTGAAGTGCTTCTATAAGTGCGAGGTTAAAAGCAATACACACGACAGAGAAGGCAAGGAAACCTGATCCTGCAGCAAGCTCTGCTGCTTATCTACCAGATTATTTCTGATACTAAGAGTGGGTAATGTCAAAGACGGGAGTGAGTAGCTAAGATCCTCAAATTGTTTGTAACGCACCTACCACAATGGGGTCCTGGTCCATGACTAGGGGTCCTAGGCACTATGGTAATGCAAATTTGCATGCTGAGGATCCATGTCTCCACAGCCATACCCATTCGCTGTCCTCCCATTCTGGTTTTTGCCCTGCACTGTTGCTTGTAAGTGAGCAAGGTAGGCACCAGGCTTGAAACTTCATGTCAGTGGACAGTACCTACTGTTGTACTCTGCTTACCTCCATGCTATCACCTCTCATCCTCTCACTGAGCACAACAACCTTGCGCTCCCTGATACACACTATACAGGGAGTTGAAGGACCAAGGCCCTACTGGCTGAAATGGTGGTTCTTCTAAAGAGAACAGACATACGTCTTTTGAGTCATAAACACTGCATCACGCATATTGCATACGATTTGTATATACTGAATAATGTATAGGCCTATGCCCAGAAAGTAGGAAATCAATATGCTTCAAATGTAAAATGTGATCCAGGGGATAGGGCACAGAACTGTGTCTCAGGAGAGCTGTGTTCTGTTCTTGCCTTTGTCTTGTGGTGCGACCATGGGCAAGTCCCTTCACTTCTGTCTGCCCCTGTTTCCCCTTCCATGCTTTGTATGTCTACTTACCTTGTGACCCCAGTCTCTAGGTGCTACCACATTATAAAGAATGAATTACAAGTGAAAGAGAAATGAGGTGCATTTATAAAACACCAGAGACATGACCATATTTTCTAATGAAGAAAGCATATGGGCAAACTAAACACATTACTAAATATGTCTCAACTTGGAATGTAGATAGGAAACAAAGGCAAAGAGCCAGTAGGGTGATTGGGGTGGGAGGGGTCAGGATGAAAAAGGAGCTGACGAAAGACCTCTCAAGAGATGATAGTGAGAGAATGCCCTGGAAGAGAGAGAATATGTTTGAGAAGCAGCAGTGGCAGCATGATCCCAGCCCACTGAGAGGAAAGGTGGCTGCTGTGTGACTGCTGCTTTGTGAAATTGCTGACACAAGGCTCTGCACCACCTGCTTGATTTTGTTCCTTTAGAAAATGACAGAAAGCATGACAGGATGCTCTTTGCTACACTTAGCACCGAAAAGAAGCCACTGATAGGAAAACAGATACCAGGGAGACAAAGGTGAAGCACGAAATTGATACAGACTTGCCAACAAATGTTTATAAAACCTTATTGTGAAGGGTCACGAAGAAAGACGTCAGCCATGAGGTAACTGTCCAGCTGTCATGTACGGTCCCATAAATGATTCTCTCACTACAGTATCCATCTGAGCCTAATTGAAGACTCTTCCTTGTTTTATCTGTTTTCTACCAGGAAAATAATTAACTTTCTCTCATTTAAGGAAACAAGAAAAATGGATAAATTGTTCCTCCAGCAGTTAGCTAGTTCGAAATTCAGCTATGATTATGATCAAAGTACAAATTAACTTCAAGATTAAACCAGGGTCCAGAACTCATATCCTGGCTGATGTTTATTTAATATACACATCTGCAGCAGTGATATAAATAAAAAAACAGCCCCACTCAAAGATCCAAAGTACAGGGTGAGTAAAAGCAGTCTCTCATAAAATAAGAATGCTCTGAATCTTTGCCTGAAGCTTGATCTGAACTGAAATAAAATGTTTTCTGAGGCTCAGAAAATTCAGATTTTTTAATTGCCACTTACCTCTTTTCGTAGACAGGGATATGGGGCAGAAATGCCAAAGCTGTCCTGGAAAATTTCCACCAATATTTGTCTGAAATTGTAACTGAATTTGATTTGCCTGTTGAAAAAGGATCAGGGCAAATACATACAGGACAGAAAATGAGATAAAAGGGCTGGAGCCTGATAGAGGAGTCAATAGTGTGTTTCTTTTATCCTATTCTTTACTGTATCTCTCTCTATTTTATCCTGAAAGTGGGAAGGGTGAGATGGAGGATAGGAAGATGCTTGACTGAGTGGACACCCTTTTCTTTCTCCAGCTGCCCAAATCTTCCCGTACACACATCTCTGACTCCTACCAAAACGGTTCCCTACAAATAACTTCCCCTGCAACACATGTTTGGGTCCAATTATTTGCCCCCAAATCTAGTATCGTAATCATAACCTTTGCAGTCCAACTAACCACTTTAGAAAAAATGACAGTTTAAATGTCTTATTGCCCCAGGAGACTACCTGTTGTGCTTTCTGTGGTAGAAGAGGTCCTGAGCAGTAGCAGCATTGTATGTGTATATTAATTGGAGAGAGGCCAAAGCCATTGAGTTCAGATCCAAAAATATTATATCCTTCGTTCATGGAAAGGGTACTGCTGCCGTGTGGCATGGGTTGCAGGATCACAATGGGTTTCTGCAGAAATATTGTCCCAAAGGTGAATATTTGGGGCCACATGGGCTTACATAAAGGATTGCTTGACACTGATTCCAAACTAGGGCTTGCTGTGCTGCCTTGAGTATACTGAGTTGGAATGGATCATTGATACCACTGACTTCCAGCTAACCATATTTTTTGTGTGAACACGACATTTTAAAACCATACCATTTCAGATCTGAAAATATTTTATCAAATGCTTGTTTTGTGCCTTTTTTATGGTCAGCTTTTAAATGGAGTCTATAACAAAACAGATTCTATAAAGAGAACAAAGTAGAGGCATATTGGTAGGGTACTGAAGGAATATTCATAGGTACAGTCTTGCACCACATTTAGTTTCTCCTAATCCTTATCAGTCATTGTGGACTAAATCAGATATTCCCCTCCACGCCCAAAGCAAACAAACAGAACAAGAGTATAGGTGCAACAACAGTAGTTTTGCCTTGTGGAACTGTAGGAGGTACAGGGAAACCTGCAGAATAAATGTCAGAGCTTTACACAAAAGAAAATAATTTAATAAGGAAGTAGCTGACTGAGAAATCACTGCCAGCAAGATAAGGAGAGTGAAAACAATAAGCAAGGAGCTTCCATTAGACAAACCCAAAAAGAAACAGAACTCTGTCAGGAAGATGTTGCAGTTGTCATACACACACAGGCATACAACCTACATAAGAAGTGTTTATAGGTTTGTAATGGCATGTAACTGTAATCTATTATTATGTTTGAAATAGACTTAAGAAAAAACCCTTGGGGTTTACAGTAGAATTAAGATATTGAACATGACCCCAACATGTTGCTGTCACAAAAAGGGAAAATGCAGTGTTGGGCTGTGCAAGTAGAGGTATTGCATGCAAAACTAGTTACGGTAGTTAATTACTTCTCTCTGTTCGGTACTCATGAGACCACACAATATATCGTAAAGGTGCTGTTGTCAGATTAGAGGGCGTGCCAAACAGGGCAACTAAAATAATAATGCTTGGAGAAAATGACCCAGAAAGAATCGTTAGGAGAGCCAAATATGCAGGCATGTCTGGAGTCTGGAAAAAAGACAAACATGATAGAGATTTCCAAGTTTATACATAATAAACAGGTCAGATTTGACAGATTGAGGAATAATGGGTCCAAGTTGCCAGTAGAAATATTAGATTATATTGTAAAAATAATTTTGTAATCATAAAATAAATTAGGCAATGGAAAGTGGTCAAATCACTACTTCCTTGGGAACCATCACTGGAAATTTTCAAGCCAGAACATAATGGTTTTGAGATCTAACATCTCCTACAGCTGTCCAAGAGATGACTTTCTAGAGGTTCCTTCTAGGATCCAGCCCTAGTGATTCTCAGAATGAACTAGGTCACTCTTCTTCTAGATAGCAGGGCTGGATTCAAGCAATCCACTCTGTACAATCCCCAGTAGGATTGCCATAGCCCTGCCCTTGTATTAAGGCACCACTTATGTATTGTGATTCTAACAGTGCTGGGATGATGGCATAAACCACCCACACATGCTTGCTGAATGGTTGGGGCCCTGCTACCACTCCTCTTTGGGCATGGAAAAGGGAAGTGTAACTTGGGCAGGTAAAAAAATATCTCTGGGAGCAGGGCTGGCTCCAGGCACCAGCCGACCAAGCACATGCTTGGGGTGGCACCTTGGGGCAGGGCGGCGCTCGATTTTTTATTTATTTATTTTTTTATTCGGCGCGGCACTCAGAAGGGGGGCGGGGCTTCGGGTGGCGTGGTGCTCGGGGGGGCGGGGCTTTGGGCAGCATGGTGCTCAGAGGGGGGCGGGGGCTTCGGGCGGTGCTCGGAGGGAGGGTGGGGGCTTCGGGCGGCGTGGTGCTTGGAGGGGGGGCGGGGGCTTCGGGCGGCCCGGCGCTTGGGGGGGCGGGGCTTCGGGCAGAGTGGTGCTTGGGGGCGGGGTCTTGGGGAGGCGGGGGCTGGCGCGGTGCGGCACTCAGAGGGGGGGCGGGGGCTTCGGGTGGCATGGTGCTGGGGGGGTGGGGATTTCAGCGACGCTCGCGGGGGGGTGCTACGGCGGGGCGGCACTCTTCTTTTTTGCCTGGGGCGGCAAAAAAGTTAGAGCCGGCCCTGTCTGGGAGGATGCAATTAAATCACTGATACGTGTTTGCAAAATTATTTGAGATGCTCAGATGAAAGGTTTTAAAAAGTAAAAATTATTATGAATATTTTGTTAACTAGAATGTAAGGATCCTCTTGCTTTTGCACTTAGGTGTGGATACTCTGAGACCAATAGTTTCATTAATTTTCTTTATACTGCTCATCTGCTACCACTGGCGCAAGTGAGAGGAGGAGGAAGTTTTACATTTTGATTCTGTATAACTTCCAAGTCCCAGGACACACTTCCCTCTTGCTCCGTTTTATCTTCTCCTAATCGCCCTCTTCCTGCATCTTAAACTGAGCTTTGAAACCTAGATAATATGATTCATAGATTGGAAAAGGCCAGAATGAACCATTGTGACTTTATATCACCTTCCAGCTGAATATCCCAAAATGCTTTATAAATATTAAGCCTACCAACACCCCTGTACAGATTTATACATAGTTTATAATGGATAAAGTCAGGCATATAAGATTAAATGAATAGCCCAGGTTAGACAGCAATAGCTTTAAAGTATGGGTTCTGACTACTGGAGAGACCATCACACACACTGTGTTATATTGCAGCAGTTGAGGTCATCTAAGGCACTCAAGTTAACCCATTTCCTCCTCTCCTTATGGTATAAATGGGAAAGAGCAAGTCATTCCCAGCCATGTGTCACTTGCACTGAAATTTGACAATCATCATGATAAGTTTTAGAACCCACCTACCTATAGTCCCAAGCACCTCTTCCATTTACAAATCTAGGGGTATCTTGATCCTGGAGTGGGGGAGGCTTGACCAGGGAGCTGAGTAAGCTGTGATGGGAAAGATAGGGCACCTTTTCTCTGTGATTCAATGAGTCATGGTTGTGTTCCATTGTGGAAGCGATGCAGGGGATGTCTTTTTGTGATCTTGCAACCTATTGAATTGTACCATTTTAAGTTTATATGCACCATTCACAACACCAGATGGCCGCTTTATAAACAAGAATGAATATAACTACAAGTTTGGATGAGAGTCAATACAACATATGTGACAGTTCTCCATCTCTACAAAGACAACTGCTTTACTAGCTAAATCTTTGGCAGGTATAGTATTAAGACCTGTCATTTTGGGGTGGAATTCTGAGGGGAAGAAGAGGTTAAAAAAGAGTAAATCAATGTAATTCTGCACTAATCCCAAACCTTTCCAAAGAACCTAAACCTAAATCCCATACCTGATATGTAGACCAAAGCTTGACTATGTAAGTGGCCACGCTCACTGGGGGTGACATCTGCTCTTCCCCCTGAAAAAAAGCAGCATCTGTCTCAAGCCCATTGCAGTGATTTTCAAAAACAATTTGCACTTTATCTCTGTGAAACCCAGAGATCACACATCAGCCAACACACTGCCAAGTATCAAAAACAAATCAATATCTGGCCTACCTCCCAAGGTCGGTCACCTGGTTTTATCATCACTGACAACAGAGTCAGTGTTGTAAGAGCAGTGAAAAATGGCCAATTTATAGGTGTGCTAGGCTTTGCACGTTAGTTAAACCTACCAGGGCATGAGTTCCTTGAGAATGATGATAGTAATTAAACAATTTCTGGCACAAGCTCTCAAAAGGGTCACCCGATTTCATCCATCATTTGAAGGCCATAAATGTCTTCTGGAACAGCAGGATAAAAAGTATCCAGCCATGCACAAAATACAAAAGGATGTAATCGCTCAACTTTTTAGAAGTTGGAAGCAAAAAGCCACGCTAAGCATATGGAGGCACATAAAGCAGACACAGGAGAGGCATCTAGCCACTGTAAAAGAGCACTAGGTTTTTCCACCCTTTTTAGAGGAGGCCACCCATATTGCCAGTAAATGGGAAACAGCTGGAAAGTAATCTCTATAAGTCTGAAGCATGCTGGCAATCTGAATAGCAAGCTATATTTTGCAAGTGACACTACTTGTTCTGCCATGCTGGAAGATGTTTTATCTGAGGTATTTGATAGTAAAAGAATTTCCAAACTAAAAATCAAGAGAAGTATTCCCAGTTCATTTTCTCGACATGAGAACATAAAAATTTTTAGGAAAAGAAAAAGATTATCCCCACCCAAGAATCTGCAGTTTTAGCACCCAACCATGGTCCTACTGAAATCAGTGGCAAACTCCCATTGACATCAGTGGGACCAGGATTAGGTCTTTAAAATTTATCTCTATTTATCACACTTGCATATGCTTTCATTACCTCCTCCAGTTACAGTCTAGGAGTATCTTGAACCCATTTATAATTGTGCTTCAATCATCTTCTAGTAATTTATTCCATGTTTTAACCTTTCACATCCAGTACCCTACTTACTCCTACCTTCCTACTTCTTAGATCTCTCCCCTATCTTATAATTTATTACCATATTATAAAGTCACTTGACAAACACTTATAGCATGAACAGGTGATAAGTGCACTGTTCTCTGTTTGTTTGCATCTGACTGATTTTTCTTTAGGTTTCTGATAGAAGAGAAGAGAGACAAGGCAGGTGAGGTAATATTTTTTATTGGACCAACTTATTGGACCCAAGGGTTAATAGAAAAAAAAACACATTAGAGCTTCAGTACTAAGTGATATCCAACATGGGTGACAAAAGAGGATATGCTGGGCTCTTTTAAAGAGTCTGAGACAAGATGCTTCAGTCTACTGTTGGTCATAGTTAATTGGCCCAATTTAGCTCCACACATTTTGGATGGATTGGTAAGTGGCTATAAGGCAGTGGAGCCTTAAAGATGACTCTTCACCTTCTCAGCTGCAAGTCAAATGAAGAATTAGTGTTCCTGAAAGGAGAAGTGAGTGAAAGTTCTATAACCTAGCTCAGCTTTTGCCCAACATCTAGAGTCCCTGCCTCAGAACAGTGAGAAAACCTCTTTATTATGAGAGAAGGAGACAATTCTAGTGAAAAATTTGGTTTACTTCAAAACACAGTTTTTGACCAGGCCTGCTCCTTAACCCAGCAAGAGCTTGGGGAGAGATTGTGCCTTTTGACTTCAAAAGTTTGAATGCTGCACCATCCTAAAGGAAGGGAGCAGTCACAGCAGTCAGTCCTCCTGGTGCTTCAGGCCGACTCTGCAGGTCTATGCAGAGGGAGATGGGACATGGTCCTGCATCCTCCCCAGGTTCTATCTGTGTGAGATTATGCATGTCCCTGGTCACCAAAGGAAGGAGAAGTTCCTGTATATCTTTGACTGCAGAGATCTTTCCTGATCGTGGGTCTGCATGGGTTGTGCAGGGGTGAGGTAAGTGTGGGGAGAAATGTTCCTTGCACTCCCCCTGTTCACCCATTCAAGGGTCTATCACAATCTGTGCCTTTATCTCCTTTGTTAGTGAAAAGCTTTCACATAGTAATATTAGGTGTTCTTCTGACAAACCCCAAATAAGGGGTGACTGTGTTTGCAAATTACGAGGCCTTTTAGTTGATCTAAAGAAATGTAAGTGTTAATTGCTCAAGAAGAGGTCCCCCAGGCACAGTTTTGCCTTCAGTGTTCCCTAAAGCTCAGCTGCCTCAGAAGAGGATTTGGATTAGCTATAGAAGAAACAAAAACTAAAACCCAGCACTTCAGTAGAGTGCTGAAAGTGCTCCAAATAGTGAGGCAAGAGTATATCCCCCCCAGTCCCTAGAATTTTTTCCTTTTAATTCAGGAAGATTTTTTTCTCTCTCTCTTTTTTACACTCTACTGTTTTTTAAATTTATGCTTTCTCTTCTGGTTTCCATTCTATTAGCTTTTGATTTGACAAGAAACTTCTGCTAATATCTGACTGTAAGTCGGAATCTATCCAGGAAAACAGCTTACTTACCATATTGATAGCCTTAGGGGCTTGTCGGTTTCTTGCTACCCAGTGCATAGAACGATATTTAAAGCAGAGCACAGCTTTAAACAAATATTAGATCTAAAATCTAGGTCACCCTTCATATTGAAGGACAGATAAGAGGTTTGTTCATTTCCTAATGAAAAATCATTTTTGCTGGTTGACTTGGTGATTTGAAAAGGGGGTGGGGGGAGTTAAAATAGCAGTGATGTAGGTGACCATGCCATTAAAAATCAGAAGTAATTTCTCTGCATTGGGCTGGGCAGTGTTCAGATGTCAAGGATCAGAATGATTAAGACAAATACCTGACACTCTCTTTACAATGCTCCTCTTGTAGCCCTGCGCTCTCTTGGAACATAGTTACAATCAGGTGCACGTTAATGAGCATTTTCTAATAGTTTTCAAATGTCAAAGTGTTTAGCAACCAAGGAGGCAGGCCTGTGTGTCTAGGGCAATAATACTATGAGATACAGTACATAGCGTCATACATGTTTGTTTTGATATAAAACCAAACTGAGTGTCCTGACAGAGACTTGTTTGCTCTTAATAATCTTAAATCATAGCCCTGTGTTATCTGATCAGTGCTCAGATTTCCAGCTTTATTATTTGTTTCACATTCACTCCGTAGTGCCAGGTAAATCTCTCTCTCTCTCTCTCTCTCTCACACACACACACTGGTTGGATAGTTTTTAAATACAAACACTGAAAGGCAGAATGACTTGTTATACACTGCTTTTATAATCGCTGCAATTAAAACTGATAAAACAGCTGTTATGCACATCTGAAGGACCAGTAAGATGGTAACCAGGTCATAGATGCTACAGATAAATCTCCTTATCACTGAGGATGATGATCCAGATCCTCAGTCCACTGCACCATCCAGTAGCACAAAAGGAACTTAAAGTGCCAGTCCTCCCAGCACAATGGCAAAGGAGGCATTCTAGGGTGGGAGGCTGTAGCATGCTGCACTCCAGTGACCCTTTGCCAGTGCCGTGGCTCTTCAGGGATTTTTATGAAGGGGCATAATTTAGAGAAGCACTGAAGCTGCTATAAGCTAAACTGAATCCAAACTGGCTCCTGCATACACTCAAGACCAAGGAGGCAGAAAGGCCTTAGAAAGACAACACACCTGGGAAGGGGACAAAGATATTAAACGTAACCGTGGCACCCTTGGGGAGTCTATCTGATGTGTCAAAATCGGTCCTAAGTTCCACCTGTGTAGCTCTGTAGCAGTCAAAGAGGTTTCTGCCTGGGAGAAACTGAGGGAAGATTGGATACCTTTTTAAAGGGGGAATTAGAATCTAACTTGCTGAGTACAAAAACAATATAAAACTACATAAAAACTCAATGAGGTTTAACACAATCTGTCCAACAGATTGTCAGACAAAGCAATAAAGGCAGCAATAAATGAGCCTCTGGATCTACATTTTTAATTAATCTGAAGAACAGCGATGACTCAAAAGAAACATACTACAGGACACGGTCTCCTCCAGTGCCCACAGAACATTGTTTAAAGGACACAGATTTAATGGTGGAACTAAACAAATGCCAGAAGTCTTCACAAAACTCTGCCCCCAAAATGAAAAGCCTAATCTCAAAGCAATCTGAGTTTAAAGCTGCATTTTGCTACATCTTGCAAGATGTCTCTACATTTGAAGCAATTGTGAACTTAGAATTCATCACACAGCCCTCCAACTATGTCTGTCAGAAGGCTGCAAAAATGTGTAACAAGCATGAATAATACCAAATTGATGCTAAGTGCTGAAAAAGAAACATTTTGACCCATAATAGTGCTTCAAAAATCCAGTGTTTTAATTTTAATTCCACCATTAAATCTGTGCCCTTTAAACACCTTTCACTATATCTGATTTATCAGTCCTCGTCCTCAAAAGAAACCTGCACAATACTTTCAAAAGACAAGCCTGGGAGCTTAATTTCATAACTTTGCTAGATGCTAAAAATCATGGAATAGAGACACTGGATTTATGACTTATTACAACAATCTATGACCCACTAACAACTGCCCAGCTGCCTTTCCCTGTCCCCTTCCTTTCCCCTTCCTGGAGGGCTGTTAATGGGCCACTTCAACTTGAATGAGCCCTTGAAATATGTATTAAATACTTATGCTAAACAATCTGCTCCACCTTGTATTTAGCTGTGACACTGTGAGTATATTTCCCAGACCTGAAGAAGAGCTCTGTGTAAGCTCTAAAGCAGGGGTCGGCAACCTCTGGCACGCGGCTCACCAGGGTAAGCACCCTAGCGGGCCGGGCCAGTTTATTTACCTGCTGACGCGGCAGGTTCAGCCGATCGCAGCCCCCACTGGCCGCGGTTCGCCGTCCCAGGCCAATAGGGGCGGCGGGAAGTGGCGCGGGCGAGGGATGTGCTGACCCCGGCTTCCTGCCGCCCCTATTGGCCTGGGACGGCGAACTGCGGCCAGTGGGGGCCGCAATCGGCTGAACCTGCCGCGTCAGCAGGTAAATAAACTGGCCTGGCCCGCCAGGGTGTTTACCCTGGCAAGCCGCGTGCCAAAGGTTGCCGACCCCTGCTCTAAAGCTTGTCTCTCTCTCACCAACAGAAGTTGATCCAATGAAAGATATTACCTCACCCACCTTGTCTCTCTTCTCTTCTATCAGACACATAAGAAAAAATCAGATGCAAACAAACAGAGCAGTGCACTTAACACCTGTTCATATGTCCATGCTGTGTTTGTCAAGTGACTTTAGAATATGGTAATAAATTATATATATGGTTCAAATCACTTTTATACTGTAGCTTATTTAACATTGGCAGGAAAATATGTAAACACCCTAAACTAGATTGTAACTTTACAATCTAGCCTGAGTAAGGGGCAGCATACAGCTACTGTGCCCCAGAAGCAGTCCAGAGAAACAGCTGCTACTCAATCACAATTCCTGATCCACCTGGCTCTGGGGTGAGGGATTAAGGCCCAGGACTTCTAAGGTATTTAGGCACCTACCTTCCTTTAAAATCAATGGGAGGTGAGTGCCTAAATACTTTACTTCATCACTTTTCCTGAAGCAGCTTATTCCGTGTTGTGGTTGTGCACCTAGCCAGCTGGTCTGGCTGATGAAAAGGGGGAAGAGCTAGAGCTCCTTCCATGCACTGCCCCACATGTGTAATTGATACACATTTTTCCAATTTACATACTTAATTTTTGGGAAGGGGAGGTTCATGCTGCTCCTGGGTTCTCTTTAAAAATTACCATTGTTGGGTGAAGGAATTTGTGTTGGTTAAATCGTCTCTCTCATTATTATACATCAGGCCTTACATTTCATGTAGACATAGTGGTAAAGTCTCATCTTGTGAATCAGTGGTTGAACTCCATAAGGTTGAAAAGATTAGTCTAGATATGCAGTAGGGGTGTAAACACTGGTTAGTCTAAAATAAGACCTAAATACACCCTTCACCAATAACCTGAACCAATTTTGAACCAACAATTGAGCTGGATGAAATTTCAAATTTTTTATGTTTAAAAAAACAAAAAAAGGGGGAAAAACACCCCCTCCCTCCAAAAAATACTTTTTTTCTCTTTTTTCAGCAGTAGTGCTTAATTTTTGCAGGACATATTTCCATGAAGATATCTCAGTTCTTTGCAAGTTCCATAAATTCATATTATAGATGGACCCATGCCATGAATTCCCCAAAATTCATAAAATTGGAGGAGGCTTGAATCCAATAATCTGATTCAGATCCATGTCATAGATGGATAGAGATGGACCCAAACTGCAGAATTCAGGTCCGGATTAACTTTCCCAATGTTAAAGAGGATTTGGATGCAGTATTCACACAGTATAGATTAGCTGCATGAGTGACTGACAATGCTCTGGCTTTCCTGTCTCTGGTTAGTTTGAGTCCCACATGTTCCTTTAAGGGTAAGATTTTCACAGTAGAAGTTCTTTTCTATTGACAAAAAAGGGAAAGAGTGAAATATGTCTTGAGAAATTCGATTCTTCTACTGCAGTGTTTCCCAAACTTGGGACGCCGCTTGTGCAGGGAAAGCCCCTGGCGGGCCGGGCTGGTTTGTTTACCTGCCCCGTCCACAGGTTCGGCCGATCGCAGCTGCCACTGGCCTCGTTTCACTGCTCCCAGCCAATGGGCGCGGGCCGAGGGACATACTGGCCGCCACTTCCAGCAGTCCTATTGGCCTGGAGCAGCCAACCGCAGCCAGTGGGAGCCGTGATCGGCCGAACCTGTGGACGGGGCAGGTAAACAAACCGGCCTGGCCCGCCAGGGGCTTTCCCTACACAAGCGGCGTCCTAAGTTTGGGAAACACTGTTCTACTGAGATCATGGTGGTTCAGATTTATTACAACCTATCATGTCAACTGATACTTCAGGAATCCTTGAGCCACAGATAATTGGCCTGATCCACTGGAGACATCATGCTCTTTTGCATCAGTGTATGCTTGAAAAGAGTGTTATACACAGATCTGCTCATGCAAGGTAACTCTGTGTACTAAAAACTTTTGTGGAATATTTGATATTAAGTGGCCACTGTGCATATACATAATTGAATATGCATAATTTAGTTTTCTAAGTTAAGAATTGTGAGCCTTTTTATGAATATGGGAAGTGAATAAAATTAATAAAAGTGAGGTATTAATATCGCTATGTGAACCCATGCAGAGTGAAGACAGATTTTGTGCAAGGAGGCACTTCCAATCCTATGCTCCTCACGAGCAGAGGCAAACAACTATGCCAATTTTGTGGTGGTTTTATGACATGCACAAATGACTAATATATAGGGAAAGACCATCAAATTAATTTTCACTTGTGATCTAGTCTGAAATTTTCAGTTCAAGTCTCCAATGGTTAAAGTATAACACATTAATCTACAGACTCATTTTAAGAAATAAATCAATAATCAAGTCCTTAGTCCATTATGTGAATTAAGAACAAATATATCATAATTTTAAAATAGAGAGTATGTTTATTGTTAATTGTATGACATAAAACAAGCTGAATATTACGTTATTCTACATAACTATTCCCCCCTCCCTTTGTAACTTTCATATCTTCAATTTTTTTTTTAAATCTTACTCCTAACTGACATCTTGCATGAGAAGTTTCAGGAGTGAGATTTTTTTATACAATCTTTAAAACATGGATTTCAAATGGCAATGGTGACTGTAAGATCAATAGTAGCGCTACTCTAATCAGGGCCGGCTCCAGGCACCAGCTTAACAAGCAGGTGCTTGAGGCGGCCAAAGGAGAGGTACGGCATGTGCGGCAATTCGGGGGCAGAAGGTCCCTCACTCCCTCTAGGAGCGAAGGACCTGCCGCTGATCGCGGCTTTTTTGTTTTGTTTTCCCAATTGCCGCCGCCGGTCGCGATTGCGATCGTGGCTTTTTTTTTTTTTTTTTGCTTGGGGCGGCAGAAATGCTGGAGCCGGCCCTGACTCTAATGATGAGTGGAAGCAAGGAGTTGAAATCATTTGTTTTGAAAAACTCTGCTTCGGGTAGAGCTTTTGTTTTTGAGGTTTTTAGATTTTATTAATTTCTTCTCTTTTTTTTAATGGGTGGGGTGTGTGTTGGGTAGGATGAGGTTGTTGGTCATTTTTAGTGTGAAAAGGCATTTAGACTAGGGGTAGGTGACAACTGGAATGTACAACTAATCCAGGCATTATTACAGTTATACTTTACTCATTGAAATCATTTTGATATTTGAAAATGTGCTTTGCATCAATATATTCAAAGTTTGTAAGACCACCTTAAACTATCCAGTTCATGTGAGGTAAAATAAATGAAACCAAAACCAAAAATGAATTATTTTGTGTGTGTGTATGGGGGGGGAGGAGGACTTACACAATAGATGCCAATACTGAGCACTGTCCAAAAAAAATTATAACTCTCATTACAAACACTTCAGTAATCTCTGTGTAATCTCTGCACCTTCTTCCTCACCTGCCCAATGGAACTGCTGGGGTTCTGTTTCATGTTTCATCTCAAGCCTTCCATGCCCACAGAGAGTAGAGCAGGATTTGGCCCCAAATAATTAACGTATTGTCATAGGAGGAAATTCACAGAGGCGTAGATAGTTCACACAAGTCCATTTCTTCACGAGGGAGCAGATATGCTTGCAGGTGAGGGCATTCGGGGGAGGGATGTCTCTGGCCACATCCCCAGTGTGCTGGAGTGGTTTTCCTACCAACACTGAATGTTCTGGTGCATAAGGAGGTTGTGAACAGGATGGCTATGTGATCATCTAATCCTGTGACCTAGCTATCTGTCTAGGGGGTGCTGAGCAGCATCACGTGGTTTTCCAGTGTATGGGAGTGATTGCAGAGAGGCTGTGTTGCAACCCTGTGCCTGAACAGAGCTTGGGATTTGGTGAATTCCAAGTCTTTTGAAGATCCCCTAAATGAAAATGATATCTCAGGGGATAGTATACATCCTACCGACTATTTTTCATTGTGGGGAGTTAAAAAGAAGATTTGAAGAGAAGCAATGTTAAATAATTTAAGATAATTAACACATTGACCTCAACAGCAACAAAGATAAGACTTGTAATTGCTATTGGTTTGCTCTTTATTATAATGGCCATGGTTTGTTTGAATGATGAGAAGAAAGTGCTGTTAGAAACTGTTCACAAACAAAAAATGAGGGCACAAACAGAAAAAGAAATGTATGTTAATTAAAAGGATTGTGACATCCTGTAGTTGAGTTCCTAACTGAGGGTTTAGCTAGGCAGGCCCAACATAAGCAGGGCCAAGAACATAAATGTTTTTTATGAAAATACTGAATTTTTTTAACACAATGTATTTATTTACACCTTAAGGAATCCTCTGAAATGAACACTTTCCCCAGTCTTCTCCCCACATTTCAGACCTCAACTTTGCATATAGAAGGCAAATTAAAATTATGCAAATCCTTTTGGAAGCTAATGCATTCTGCATCTGGTATTTGGAGAAAGATGTGTGTGTTTGTGTGCATTTAAAATATAATGTGATCAGGCCACGTACTCTAAGTTAAGCGGATATGACAGGCTACCCTGATGGAAATAGTGGCAATCTGAATTAGCTCTTGTCAAAAGAAAAGATGGACAATTTAATTGATTCCTATATTCTGTGACTAGCAATCTGAGTTTGAGTGGCAGGTCCCAGTTTCTTCGTACTATTAGATATTCTTCTGCAATGACAATTATTGGAATCTCTAAAATTTAAACAGGTAAAAAGATTGTTAATACTGTTACCAATTGGCTAAGTATTGCACACACAGCTACTCCATGCTAAAACATCTTCTTTTTATTACCTGCCTTTCCCCTGCCCTGCCATCTCCTTGTTTGTCTCATCGTGTGATGCCTTGCCTTTTAGAGTGTAAACTCTTTGGGGCAGGGACTGGCATTCACTAAGGGGCAGATTTTCAAAGGTACATTTAGGCGCCTAATGGGATTTACAAAAACATTTAAGCAGCTTAGGTGCCTAATAAACCAATGGTGCCATACCTGCCTATCCTACTAGATGCATATTTGCATCTTCAGATACCTTTGGAAATCTGGCCATACATGTTTGTACAGTGTGATCCTGAGTTGGTTGAGACATCTGGGCACAACTGCAATAAGTGTTAAATAAGAATATTCAATAATAGAGCCTGGTCTTTTTTAATCAAAACTGCCATCAGTGTTCTCCTTGTGACCAGTCTCTGTAGCTTATTGGGTGTAAACTTACCAGCACTGTTATGTAAAGGTTAATGTAAACTAGAGAGACTGCTTCAATTTTTCCTTGAGTTTCCCATTCACCTAGGACAGTACAGACTCTAGAGTAAAGAATGGCAGTCCCTAATATCCTCCTCTCCCACAAATACTGCATGCCACTCTACCTGACTATGCAAAGAGGGTGAAATGCACCCCTGTGTAGACAGTCAGACCAAAGCTTCTGCCCCATTAAAGTCCAATTAAAATAGGACTTTAGTGCGTCTTCAGTGGTCTTATATTGATTCTCTGCACAGGACTGAATCTGCAAGTATCGTTGCAGAACGAGAGATCTACTAACTTATGACCAGTTCTTGCTTCCATCGAAGTCAATGGCAAAATCCCCATTAATTTCAGTATGAGCAGGATTCGGCCTCTAATCTGAAATGGAGATAATAAAAATAAGCAGAATGGAGAAATAACCTGTTCATGTACAGGAAGTTTTCTTGAGGATGGCTATCTTCAGTCACACAAAATTGCTGCACTAAACAGGAACATGGTGGAGGTTTCTGGAACTGTAAATGTAACTTGTATTACAACTATTCCAACCAAGTGGAGAACATCCATCAGAGTCTAATGATTTAAGTCTTGTCTTTTTAAATCTACCAATATAAATTATCTCATTCCCCTAATTCCTATTCCTATATATGGTGTGAAGGCAGTAATAGAAATACAGAGATATGCATTTCCCATCGAAGAGTCTACTTCTTTAGAATTTGTATGAAGTATATAAGATTACCACCAAGTATTGTTTGGTCTATATTGGTGCATCACAGAGCATGTTACATCAGAGACTCAAAGAGCACAGAACCATGAACATAGCTATTGGTAAACATAGAAAATTCTGTTCTAAATACAGAGGAAGCTGGGGATGAATAATGCTTGATACTTCAAATGTCATCTATTTTTAGAGACAGAATGCTCAATTCTCCCATTTGTCTGAACTCACTTGGTATGGGTCAGGATGGACATCAGGGAGCCTGTTACGACAGCTGGTTGGAGACACTATCCTGCAGATTTTTTTTTTCTTCAGAAAATGAAAATCTAAAACGTGGTTCTTTTTTTCATTTTTGGGCTAAAAAAAATTGATGAAAACCAAACGTTTTCAGCCCAAAACTGCCAAAACCTGAACAATTTGCGAATTTGAGTTTTTGGTTTTCTGATTAAAAAAATGATTTTTTTTTTTTTTTTTTGAGGAAAGCAGATACTTTCCATGAACATTTTTCTTTTGTCAGCTCCATTACTCTGTGCCAGCCTGGCCTCAGCATTAGCTACAGCATCTTAGGAGTGGTAATGCTGTGCCACGTCCCCTACCATGGGTGTGTATGGGGCAGTTGGTGCAGGAGCTGGCTCCACTGGTTTTATGCCAGCAGGGGGCTCCCCTCTGCTAGGGAGATTCTCCACTGGCCACACAGGTCCAGAATCCATACGCTTGCTCTGCCTGAAAAATGCAAAATGTTTGGAGCAGAACCAAGAATCTGTCCCAGAAAGTACAACAAATGTCTGCCAATGATTCAACTTAATAATTCTGGTTTATCTCTGATTAGCTAAGCGGAAGCCATGGTTCCTTCAGAGCTACAGGGATGCAGTTCTGCAATTATGTCATAATTGATCTTTATAGGTCCATTCTCTCAGGATTCCTTCCTTCCAGATTCTTATAAATGAGACTTAGCAATTAGCAAAGTTAATTAATTTCCCCTGAAGAGGATCTGAGTTTGCACACTGAAACATTGGGATTGGAACAGCTTTTAATATATTTTCTGAGCCTCAGGGGTAACTAAAATATCATTTATTTAGTTGTTCCTATTCTATGCAGAATCCTGTAATCCCTCTCATTACAACACAATACATGTATTGGAATAAGAAACATACTGCAACCCAAACAAACAATAGATAATGAATGTGTGTGAGGTCACTCACAATGAGCTACCAAAATCCAAGAATGAGTGGCCATTTATCGCTAACTTTAGCAGCCAGTGCAACCATGGAGACTCTGTTCCAACAATCCCCAGGAGCTCTAAACAAGATTGGATGGAAGGCCTGTCATTCATCTCCCTGGGAAGTGCTGGGGGTGACACTGGGTGAGTGTTACTGTTGTCAAGGTTCTCTCTTCTATATAGTTGTCTGAAAATAAGCTTCAAAGTTTGAGGAGGTGGACTCTGATCCTGCAAACATATCCATGAGGGAGGACTTAGATGCCTGTGCAGAGCTCCGTGGAATTCAGTGAGACCCCATGAAAGCATAAGGGTCCACATATGTGGGTCAGATTGCAAGATCAGAACTTTACGAAACAAATGCAAAAACTACTGGGGTTTTATTTCTTTGGGCTTCTCAAAAATGAGATGCTGTATCACCACTTTCTCCATGTGAAATACATTCCTTCAGAAACATTTTATAGGACCTAGTTTAGGAACAAAGAATGAGTAGGAAAGGAAGAATGAATAAGGAGGGAAGAAAATGAGAAAAATGAAGTTCAAGGTTAGAAAGTGTAACAAAAAATGTGAAGTAAGGTCTGAACGTTGTAGACAGTCTGCACTTAGACTTAATTTCTATAAGTTTAATAGTTAAACTACATTGATGAAAAAGCACTGAGAGTGCTTATTATTAGTCATAATCATCACCCAGGCCAAAAAGAATCAGAAATTGAAAGTGGGCATTTCTGACAAAAGAAGCTAGCCATAGCAACAGCTAATTCATTCAAAGCTGCAGCAATCTTCAGTGATCAGCATTTCAATTTGCTATAACTAAGTATTTTATAATAGTTTTTTTAAACTAAAAACTATTTACAGTTGCATAGGGCATTGCATGAAAGTGAAGACCCTGACAGTTATACAGCTGCTGAACTGAAAGAAAAATTTTCAGTACCCTGCTCTTCATGACATCACTGCCACAATATGTGAACTCTTGTGGACTGAATGACTCTCAAGGTTCATCTTGAAACACTGAAGTCAATTGGAGTTTTAACATTGACTTAAATAGGTGTTGGTTCAAGCCCTTAGCTCCTGATCCCAGAAATACTTTGCACATGATGAGTAACTTATGCACTTGAGTAACTCCACTGACTGAATGGCACTTCTCCCATGCATAAGTGTTTGCAGGTATGGCGTTCGGAAACTGAATGTTTCTGAGGTTGCCGATCTATGTGGCAGCCATTGCAGTCACATCATCCTCACTCTCTATTGTGAAGTCTTAATGTAATATAAAGCATTTCAATAAAGGGAAGCTGAGACTTTTATTTTAAAGTAATAGAGATTAAAAGGAATGCAATAGGGTGATAAGAGCCTAAGCCAGGTTAAGGGTAGTAAATGGACTGCAACTGGGATATGAGTAATTGAGTAATACAGCTAAGAATATGATTTGTGAGATAAAGATTTATGTGTATCCACTGTCATTTAATCAAGTTCATCCTGAGACACCTAAAATTGGTTTCCTATTTGTACACTGCAATTTTATTGAATCTGTGAGAAGGCATTTCACCCAGTGTCACAAAGCATAGGATGGTCTCATAGACCCACCCATCCATAAAGTGTCATCCAGAGCCTTCCCTTAATGCCAGATGCAGTCATACTACTTTATAAAGAGCCCAGTCTCTGCACACAGAAATATTATTGCTATACAAACTACTCTCATGCACAAAGAGATACAAACACACACTCTTTAGATAGTTGGATTTTAAATTAAATATACCTTAAAACTAACTTTACCTGTAGCTCTCACTAAATTCCTGACCACACCTACGCAGAGCTCCAGGATTCAGCTCACCATGGGGTTTGCAAACTGAACAATTTGGTTTGTAAGGACTAGAAATGTAACCATGATTGTATATCCACTTGGAGGTTTGAGTTCAAGAATTTTCAAGGGGAATTACCCTCCCACCCAAAAAGGGGCCTTTTTATCCTTTCCAAAAAATCCCAGGAATTCAGGTTAGATATTTTCTGGGGGGCCTTATGACCATCTTTTTCCCCCCATCCTTCATTCTTCGGCCTCTCCCTCTCTCCCTCCGCTGTACCTCCCACAAGTGTTTTTGGAAGCCACTCAACAGGGGACAGCCAGGTCTTGACAGTCACCTCCCGCAACTATTGTGAGGTCTTCTGGGGCAATATATTCCTTCATCAGTCACATTTTAATTGGCAGGCAATAGTTTTCCATTATAAGTTTCCTCTCTTGAATACACTTTTCATATACCACAATGGTGGCTATATGCATACACATTAATAGTGGCAAGAAGTTTATCTAAATTAAATTTAGAAGACAGGCTTTTGATGACAGCTGGATTACACTGAATTGCTAGATTGTGGCATTAAACAATGTCTCCTCTGTTTTGCAGAGGGCTAAAACATTGTCAGATGAAATCCTTCTAGAATCATACAGCTTATAAGATTAATAAGATTTAATTATTTTACAATTTATCTCTTTCACATTAGTGATCCTGCTACACTTGCAGTGTCCAAAGCAGCAATATATGTGTTGAATTATGGAAGATAACTCCAGTGTAAAAATATCGGTAATATACACAAGGTCAAAAAACAGGCCAGAGTAATTTGCAACAACTAAATTGCTTGATGTAATAGTTTGGCTTGATAGTCTTTAAGAGGAGGCTTTACATAAGTCAAAGGTCTTTAGAGCAATATGCAAATCAAAATCCTACCACTTTCCTAAATCCTTTTAATCCAGCAGTTAATCTCAAAAATGACCTAGTTTTTGGACCCTTTACTGTGCTCAGCCACTTAATCTCATTACCTAGTTTTTCCTGTGCAAAGTTTGAAAGAAGAAAATATGCATGCATATAAAATCCTGCTAAAATTTAGCTGAAGCTCAGGCTAAACAAAATAGCGCTTCAAAGAATAGAGCAGAACTCAGTGTTGTGTCATATAGTCTCTCCAAACCACACTGCTATGCAATTTTACAGTATGCAGAAGATCTTTGTCCATTACAAAGCAAAGATGTTGATGCCTGAGCTGCCACCTTAGCCCAATGAATGTTGGAGAAACATCAAAGGGAGGGCCTCAGTTCAGAATCATAGAAAAGTCTTGACCAGTAAAGAGTGAGCAGGGTCAAAAGGTTTGGGCCTTCTCTGCCTATGCAACCAGCTACCCTGTGCTGTACTGCTGTTTTCTTGTCTGAAATAAATAAAGCACACAGCTGAAGGATGGAGAGGACATTTTGGAAAAGCGAATGGGAGCAAAGGATTTGCGTGGGCTTTGAAATGATAAGGGAGGAGGATAATGAACCACAAAAACAAAGTTCATGTCTTGTCATTGTTTTGTGACTTCCCTGGGGAAAAGACAATACTCCCTATTTCAGAAGAAAATACTTTAATATGGGAGTTCCTTGCAAAGAGGACTTGCAGGATCAGGCTCTATTATAGGACCTAGTAGACAAAAACTTTATATGTCCTCCACTATAAACTGAAGCCAAATATTGTAAACTAACTTTTGCTTCCCTTGATTTGCTTTGCCAACACCTAGAAATTCTGTACATCATGTGATAGGAAGCTTATTAGAATAACTGAATATAGTAAATGATATTTTAAAGGCATACAAAGATCATACAAAATATTTTATAAAGTACGTGTGGAACTAACATTTTATGACTGTGTTGAAATGATGAGAATGGTCCTAAGGGCATATTTCAAAAGGGGCAGATTCTCTAATGCTCAGTACAGATGAGCATGAAAAGGGGCATTGTGAGCCCCTGATTCAGCCCCAGCATCACTTAGCCTTATCAAAGTCCCCCTGTGCCAATGGCTTGCCAGGCTGACACTGTTAAGGAACATCAGTTTCACAGCCAATTGTACACAAGGGAGCAATGTTGCCAGCATCACCTCCTATTACCTTAACCCAATGGATCAAGTACCTGCTTTACAGCTAAGTGAACTGGAAGTGTCCTTTCAGGATGAGACTGAGCAAGACTCAAACTCATAACCTCCAGGATTGTAGTAGAGCCCCTTAACCACTCAGCCACCACACCCCTGTGCTAGTGTCCTACTGGAGCCTTTGCTAGTGGAGGGTTGGTAAAATAGAACAGAGCTTGGCCACATCCCTCTCTGTGCCTAACACAACTCCTCTCAACATGCCCCCTATGCTAGGGTAGGGAGGCAGAGGCTCTACAGCAGCAGAGATGCATCAGCAGGGAGTTCCCTTACACCAGGGCAATTCTCTGCTGGTTATGTGTGGCTGAATTACAATCCCCTTTACACCAACTGAGTGGCACAAAGGGGCTGGAACTGAGTTTGAGAATCAAGCTATAGCTGCAGTTATTAGAGGCTGCTGGATAACTACCAAAGGTGTCAGGGACGTTTCCAGATAATCTATAATACAATTTCTTTGAGTTCAGTTGATAGAGTATCAGATCTTCTCTATTTACCCAACACCCCGCAAGGTTTGGAAAATATCTCAAAAATAATGTTAGTACAATATTTGAATTCTTAAAAACTTTTAACTAAAATGTTTAAAAGATACTTCTGCTCAAACCAAAACGGATTGCTCTTTTAGCGGACTAATTCATAGCCATCTCATGTCAAAAAAGTTAAATAAACCATTATTTAACTTTAAAAGTGTTTGTAACTTTGTGCCTTGAAGATACCATACAGTGAAAAATGAATTGCACCAACTTGAACTAGATATGAAAAGAGACACTAATGTATGCGCTCTATCCATAGAGTCACAAAAGATAAAAGCATTTGTTAGTGCTATGGGGCCTGAAGGGTATGACAGGTACAGTACATGCTCTAATAACTAAACACAACCAGACTGAGTTGAGTGGTATCTCTTGTGATAAATCCACACAGGGGCAGATCCTCAGCTGGCATGTATATATAAGTTGCTCCATTGACTTGAATGGAGCCTTCCTAGTTTACCCCAACCGAGAATCTGGATCATAGGCTTTAATAGTGATGATACCAAAAGTGTTCTACAAATATTTAATAGTAAAAGAAAATCACTGTACCGTCTAGATTCACAAAGGAACTTCAGCATGGTCACACTGACCATTGCCACACCTAACTTTTAGGTGCCTAGAAAATCACTGGGATTGTAGAGAAATTTTTCTGCAAGAAGGGTGCTAACTAAGTATAGAAAAATACTTAGGACAGCAAACCGCATACAGAATAGAAATCTCCATTGTGGGGTGGAACACTTAGGGTTTTTCCTTCCAAAACGTTGGTGGCACAATCGGGGCAGGCCCCTTTTCAAATGATCCTTAGGAGTAAGATGTGGGCATTTCCAGATGCTGTGGAGACTGGACAGCAGGAGAGAAACACCAAAAGAAGATTCCTGGATTATGTTAAAATGGTTTTCAATTAGCATATGCAATAAGTAGAGCCTGCTTGTTGCTGAGTACCTGGACACCGCAGATAACAAATGGCTGGTTAATTTGCTGTCCACGGCATCATCCTATCAAAAATTGATAGGGTGGGGGAGCAGATCTAGTATGCATATTATGAATCACCAGAAATCCATGTTGTCTGTTGTTATTATGTATACTTTTATATTATGGTACCACCTAAAGGCCCAAATCAGGGTCATGGCCCCATTGCTCCAGGCCCTGTCCTGACAAATATAAGAGATGTCCCTGTGCTGAAGAGATTATAATCTAAATAGACATAGATAGACGGGGGGCAGTGGGGAAAAGAGCTATAATGTACAAATAGTTACCAGGGTGGTGGTTGGCAATACCATGTTAGTTCAAAGGGCTTTAATATTTTTGGGGGGGGGGGGGTGCATTCAATTTGTGCTTATATACACCCACACATATTTTACACATTAGGGCCCCAGTTCTGAAAATACTTAGTCACATGCATAACTTTATATGCATGAATATTCCCAATTAAGTCAATGTGAGTACTCATGTGCATAAGGTTAAGTGCACACGTAAATGTTTGCAGTATCAGGACCTAACGAAAAATGGGGCAGGTGTGTGATCAGGAATGGGGGCAGGTGGGGTTAGTTCATAGAAGCCCAAAGGAGGAAACAAGTTACTGAACAGTACAGACAGCTATAGGGTATCTGTTTATTAAAACAAATGTCATTGTTTTCCCTTTCAGTGATGCACTGGAACTTCACAAATGTCAGACATAATGAAGCAGAACACAATAAAATCATGCTATATTCTGGGAGATTACACATATAGCAGATGCATGAATAGCTTAGCTCACATATTTAATGGGGAAAAGATGATAGATATAGATATATATATATATAAAATCACACACACACATACATACATACACATATATGTATATATATACATACACACAGGTAAAATGCTTTATTCACTGTTCATTTAGAACTGTATGAATAACTGATTTTTCAATTTGCTGGCAATTCCAAAAAGATCAAAAACACATTTTGTTTCAGGTCGACCCAAACAAAATAGTTTTAAAATTTTTAAAAACAACGAGGAGTCCTTGTGGCACCTTAGAGACTAACAAATTTATTGGGGCATAAGCTTTTGTATGAAGTGGGTTTTAGCCCAAAAAAGCTTATACCTAAATAAATTTGTTAGTCTCTAAGGTGCCACGAGGACTCCTCGTTGTTTTTGCTGATACAGACTAACACAGCTACCACTCTGAAACATGTCAAAATTTTCAGCAAATCAAAAAAAATTGGAAACATTCATTTTGATTTTGAGTCTTGTTATCCTTTTAAAATAAAATAAAAGGAAATGAAGGGCAGGATTCATAATAGTGCAGCAGCGGCCATATGCACCACAGCTCACTGATTAGGGCATTCATCTGCTAGAGAGAACAACTGGGTTCAAGTCCCTGCTCCAGAGGAGGGATTCAAATCTGCCTCTTCCACATCCCGGATGAGAGCTCTAACCATTGGGATATTTGATGTAGGGGGTACTCCTATTCCTTAGTGAGATCTGACAAAGGGCAGAGAAGAGATAATTTTTCTAATCTTTTTACTTTCCAGCAGCCTTTTTAAACAGCAGCAAAAGCTGCTACCACAGTGCGGCAGGTTCTGTATATCCAAAGCAAGAGTAGCCTTTTGTGAATAGAAATATGTCTAGCACAGGAAGAAACAGATGGTTGGTGGAGCAGGCGTCAGTCTGCCACCAATCAATAATGTGAAGCCTGGTGCTATATGATTCTAATAGAATTTGTGGGAACGAGAAGTGTGTGTTGGCTCATAATTCAGACAGATATGATTCAGACATAGAAAGAAGAAAAGAAAAATCAATATTGGGAAATCTCATCTGTGGTTGCCATCTGCAAGCTCTGAAGATTGAGCTTTCTGTAACTTGAAACATTAATCTTGATGATCTGCAGGGGCTAGCGAGGAAGGAAAGGGAACACTGGATAACAGAATAAGACCTCTTAATAATTGAATCATGACCCATTTTCCGTGTCACTCAAATAAAAATTCAGATGGAGAGCACAAAGGTGTGCATCTTTTCAATACTTCAGACTTAAATAAATATATATTCAGATTGTTCAGAAAGTTATTCTGCTTGCTCAGGTGCAAAATGAAAATCACATCACGATGGTAACCCAAATGTAAAAGGAATTAATCAGAAACATCCTTTTGAAAAGTCAAAAATGAAGATACAGGTGAGCGTGTCCCCCACACCCACTTCCAAGAAAGAAGCAAACACCTCTTTCTACAGCACTTTTCCCAAACACACATGCAGAAATATCAAGAAGGCCATGCTTGCACGGGTCATAATTTAACATAAAATCATCGGTAGGAGATCAGCCATTTGTAGAAAGAGTTACCACAGCCACTGCAGCTTAATATAGAAAAGAGATTAATGTATTCAGTACAACCAACTGCAATTTAAGGGTTAAAAGGGCAGAAGGGCTAACGTTGTAATCAACTCAAATCTCATCTAGAGTAAAAATGATTCAGGGCCTGGAAGGAAATATAAAGGAAAAAGAGAAGCTAGATACAGTAAATGATTATTTTTTTAAAGTGCTATTGCAGCAGGACTGTACACTACTTATATCTGAAATTCTCTTCATAGACAAGGGCTTAGCCAACCTCTCCAGATATGTGATATAAATGGTTGAAAAATCATATTGATTTCCAAAGCTTTTTTGAATGCTTACTTTAATTCTGTTTTTCTGGTCTACGTCTTAATCAAATAATCCTGTTGGAAGTTAGCCAAGGGACACAGCTGGAGCAAATGGTAGGAAATCAAGGAATATAATTTTCCTGACACAGAAAGATTGAACATTTTAGGGTCAGTGTGCTTAGTCGGTGGTGACAGAGGAAGAGGATAACAGAGAAGGACAAACTAATTAAATAGCTTCTAGGCTGAGAGGAGAGCACCTCCACTGCTGTGTTCATAATACAATATTAATGCTGGCTTTATATGATGAAAAGAATCATGTATATTTCTAATTATAAGTTCTAGGCCAGTGGTTTTCAATCTGTGGTCCGCAGACCCTGGGGTCAATAGACTATGTCTAAGATTTCCAAAGGGGCCTGCACCTCCATTTGAAATATTTTAGGGGTCCGCAAATGAAAAAAGGTTGAAAACCACTGTGCTAGGCCATAGGTTGGCAAGGGAATAAAATAATGCCAAGTATTTTCCACATGTGAAGCCTCCCTAGCACACAGCTGCAAAAGGTGTTCTGCAAAGTTTAGCAAAACATTAAGAACAGCAAGGTACCTCCTGACTATTTGTATGGTTGCCCGCTGGCTGCTATGTAAGAACAAGGATTTTCTAGTTCAGTGGCTCTCAAACTTTTGTACTGGTGACCCCTTTCACATAGCAAGCCTCTGAGTGCGACCCTCCTTATACATTAAAAACACTTTTAAATATATTTAACACCATTTTAAATGCTGGAGGCAAAGCAGGGTTTCGGGTGGAGGTTGACAGCTCGCGACCCCCCATGTAATAACCTCACGACCCCCTGAGGGGTCCCAACCCCCAGTTTGATAACCCCAGTTCCAGCTTGTGTAGGGCAGCAGAAAACCTATAGTTGACCCTGTGTCTGACTATGAAGAAAAAACTCATTGGGGCCCTTAAGTGTAAAACACTTTATTAAGTAAGGAAAGTCTCAGGTTAAAGGGTCATAGTGTTTAGGGCCAGAGGGGCCCAGCAGATCATCTAGCTCGACCTGTGCTCCACTGGCCACCCAGTCAGCCCACACCAAGCCAACAACCAGAACCAGTCCAAAGTATTATAGCCCTCAGGATTGTTCAGTTATGCTCTCCAGGGACAAATCCTAGAAGCCTTACTCAGCTAAAATTCCCACTGAAGTAAATAGAAGTCTTGACTGAGTTAGGCCTCTAGGATTTGGCCAAAGGGTTCCTGTTAGGTACAGAAACCACCTTTTTAATGACGCTTGATTAAATTTTAGAGTTTCACTTTAGAGCTTGTTGAATGCTGCAATATCTGTTCTGCAGATGGTCAATGGATTTATCAAAGAGATAACAGGCAGGAACATTTTGTGTAGTTTAAACAAAATTAAAATGACATTTCCATTTGTCCCATTCTGTCCTGCAGCTTTTGGCCACAGACTTGCATTGGGGGCAGTATAGCCCTGGGACCTAATTCACAACCATACTAAACTAGCCTTGACAAGCCTTGAGTAGGTCTGGGACTTATCTCACCCCCATACTAAACTAGCCTTGATTAGCCTTGGAATTTCACCACTAAAATGCTCCACTGCTGCTAAGGCACCCCACCTCAAGAATGCCCCTAACAAAAGTTATAACACCAAGGGGTGTAAAGTAGAGACACCCAGGCACTGGGAAGTTTAGGGAGGATACAGAAAGACCCAACAAAGGGTAAAATAGATAAGCTTCGACCAGCGAATTTATTCTGACCATCTGCACAAAAAAAGAAGGTAATAAATAAGTTACAATTCAGGCATGAAAGATAAAATATAAAAAAAGATTTAAGCAGGGAGGAGGAAACATAGGTGCCAGTGCGCAATTGGTTAAATTTTGTTACCTACGGGTATTGAATAATGTGATTGGTTTTGTGAAGTTAAAGGAGATAGCTAGTTTTACCTATATAATGTGAATAAAAAGCAATGCTCTTTGGGAACCATCTCCAGACTGCAGTTCAACATCAAGCTGCCAGAACTCTGACCCCTTTGCATGACCGTGATGTGCAGAGGCGTCACCGGAAACCCCCAGACGAGTAAATCCTGATGGGCCATTGGGTGAAGTTTGTCCGGATATTGGGAGTGGTGAGCATAAGAGATTTGCTTGGCATAGGTATTCTCTGTGTGTTGCTAATAAATAGATGTGTAGAGCACAGCTATGTAAGGTTCTTTCACCGGGAAAATGTTCTGCAGACCCATATGGTCCTGAGCCCCATAGGTAAGGGTGGGTACTTAAATTGACCAGGATTTCCCTGAGTCCCGTGGGTAAAGATAGGTACTTTACACCCCATGCCCTCAGTAGGGAAAGGGTGGGGGTACCTAAATTAACCAGGTTATGCCTTGAGCCCTCGGTAGGGTATAGGCGGCATGCCCTAGATTTTTGCAGGTAACAGCAGTGCAGAACCTCAGGACCCCAGCAGGAACACTATGCTCCCCAAAGGCCAAGGGTGCACGGGGAAATGCACCTACTGCTACTCCCCTTTCAGAGGGTGCAGCCTCTGCTCCCCTGCACAGCCAGCCAGCTGTGCTGACTGCTACAGAGGGAACACAGCCATAGCCGCCTTGGAGCAGCTAGCACCCCAGCGGGTGTTGGCAGGGAGTACTCCCTGCACTGAGGATAGTGCAAAGACTTCAATAATAAATAATTATTATTTATTAGCACAGTGGCACCCAGGTATCCCCATCAGGGCCCAATTGCGCTAAGCACTGTACAGAGACACACAAAAGATGTGTCCGTGTAATACAATATAAGAAATTGTGTGCAGCATCTGTCCACGATGAGGAGTGACACCATGTGTAGAAATGTAGGCGCCAGTCAGCCACCATCTATTTTGAATTTTCACACTGCATGCAAGTGGCAATTTTCAAATATCTATGTTTAGGAGATGGTAACACAAGTCTGTATTTATGAAGTGATTCCTGTAATGACTAGATGGTCAATAAATATTTCTAAGATCTATTTGGGCACCAGGTAATTCATAGAGATACCACTAGCCCTCCTCCATTCTCACTGGGCTATACTCCTTTGTCTCAAGAACCAGTTTTGTTTCAGCAACTGACCAGGAAAACTCAGTCAAAACCCTCCTTTGTCCTTCTGATTACAGGTAATGCATGTTTCATTCTTCCCTGGAATTAGAATAGAGTTGGCTCTCCTTAATTTCCACCAACCAAAACAAAGCTAAGTAGCACTCCTCCACAAGTTTTCCACTTTCTAGAACTAAACCATTATATTGTTTTCAGATAAGCAATGAGCCCCAAAGTACTTGAGCAAGTACCTAACTAGAGCAGGACAGGAAATGTTTGTTCCCAAAAATGTTTTTGATGAAAACAAAAATGACTAGCTTCTGGTCAAGGTCCCTTGGCAGGCCTGAGAAAATGGAGAGGGCATGTTCTTTCCATTCACCCTCAGGCTTAAAGTACATCAGGGGCCATGGATGTCTGTTGAGATCAGCATGGGAACAAACCTGCCAGGTAGCGAGGGGTTTTTACCTGAGTTAGATAAGTTTTAAACAAAGTTGTATTGTGGTATCTGCGTCTCATTGGTTCTGTGTCCACCTCAAGGAAAACTCTTTACATTTTGGACTGTCTTAATTCTAAGGGGATGTTTCCTATGTTATTGTATTTGGTTGTTCCACACAGTTCTCTTTTCATGGCATGCCTGTACACTAATATATCTGGGACCAACTTCTTTCCCACATCACACTCTTCTTTACTATTTCACAATAATTTAACTCACACAGACCTGTGTCTAAAATACTAATTAACTGAGACAACTTAATGCTGTAGAATCAAAGGCAAGGAAATCCCTTTGTCTTCAGCTTTTATTTCACAAGTGGGTGAAACTCCATGCTATCATTATTTTATTAATTATTATTATTATTACTAGTTCAGTAGCACCATTGAGCCTCATCTAGGTCAGGATACTGTTGTTCGAGACTGTACAAACCTGTAGTAAAAAGCAGTCAGTACCCTGAAGAGTTTACAATCTATGGTGGGATTTTTCTGCCTATATTCTCTCTCTCTCTCTCTCTCTCACACACACACACAGTTAATTAATGTAAAGCAGCTCCAGGGTTCCTTTTAATTATATAAACCATTATAAAAACAATACAATTTAAAACATAAACCTAGGCATTACCAAGCATGTAAACTATCATTTAAGGATTATAACTATCATATTTACATAATTACTGGAGCAACCATAACTATAAATTAACAGAGGCTTTTTTGCATGGACGTTTCCTAGTTTTTAAAATCTATCCCTAAATCAATATAAAGAGACCTGAAATTTAAAATCAAGTTGGGTAAAAAGTTTATGCATTGGGTGGCATTTGTTTTATGCATTTAAATATGGGCCTAACTAAAAGCATATAAGTAAAAAGGGACTGTCCAAGTAACTGAAATTATCGAAGTGAATTGGAGGCCCTTCCTAGGGTAGAGTGCAGAAGGAGGGTAATAGCAACTCCAACATCATTCTTGGCCTGCCAATGACACATGCCTTGCTATATCCCGTGAGCTATCTCACAACTTCTCCTTGGAAAAGTTTTAAAAATGAAAATACAGCCTGGTTTCTTGTTTTTTCTTCTTCCTCCTATTCCTAATCAGTAGAAGAAAGATAACAACCATAAACTGAAATTACCAATAATGATAAACAAATATTTCTCAATACACCAATCAGGTTTCTTTGCCCTTTCTGATCATGACATGATGTCATTGTTCTGCAGCTTTGGCCTATTTTCTGCATAGCATACGATGGGTGGATTTGATGAAAATAAACATCTTACATAACAATCCGGCTGTGCACTCAGACTTTTTTTCTTGTTTCAAGGAGATTTTCCCAGCATGAATTCTGCACATACAATTAACGTTTGCCAAATTTCATCTGCAAAATCTGTTAGGATATATAAACAGATTAAAAAGCACAGCTGATGTGCTCCACCATCCTTTCCTCCCTATAATCATCACAGCTTTGTACTAGGGGAGGAGAGAGAAAGAGGCAGGTTAAAATTGAAAATCATTCTCTTGAAAGGAGAATTTAAATAGAAGATTGTGGATCAGAGCAATTGTATGGCTGGGATTAAATAAATCAAACCTTTTCAGCATCTGTTCACAGAGAACACAAGAGATCCACCATAGACTAGAGTCACAGTGGAACAAAATATGCTGACCTGGTAGCTTGCAGTGTTCTGTTAACAGGATAGACAGAGATGGATTGTTTTACATACTGTAATCATTAACACAGGCTATCGGCTCTCTTTTATTTTATTGCTTCATGTAATTGTTTTGTTTAAATATGGGCCTTTATTTGTATGTAACAGGATGGGATAGGCTACCGGATTGAGGAATGGGAAAGAAGTATATGAAAAAATTATCTTTAACAAAAAAAGATTAAAAGGAGAAAATTCCCAAAATATGAAAAAAGGAACTACCATTATCCAGTGTAAAGAGCCATATGCTGAATTCTTTCACAGACAAGCAGGAAAGTTTGTACACTGTGGATGGGATTTTCAGGAGCATTTAGCATTGGCCTTTTTTCCTACCGAAGTCAATGTGAGTTTTACCATTGATTTTAATAGGAGGAGAGTTGGGCCAATGTTGAGTGCTTCTGAAAACAGCATTGCCAGCCCCAAACTTTCAAACTCATGGTATTGGTTTAAATAGCATGAGATTTTTAGAAATTAATACATTTAGGGTCCTTTTTCCTTGCCTTCTGGTTTTGAGCCTTACGCTCTCAAGTTTCCAAGCTTTCCTCCACAACCATGAGGGCTAGGAACTTACTATTGTAAAGAAGTTGTGATTCTCATGTAATCATATCACTCCAGGAGCTGGAGCTTTAAACACACACAAACGAAAAACAAATATCATGAGACTCATGATAAATGTCAAGAACTGTCAGCTTTGTGAAAATATCACCCTGAAACTCACCCTTGGAGTAGGGTGACCAGATGTCCCATTTTTAAAGGGACGGTCCAGTTTTTTGGGACTTTTTCTTATATAGGCACCTATTACCCCTCACCCCCAGTCCCGTTTTTTCACAGTTGCTATCTGGTCACCCTACCTTGGAGCCATTATTTTCCCTACATGCTTGCTATTTCTGCCACTGCAAAACTGCTAAGAGGCCCATGTAACACGGCCCCTACCAACTCCCATCTTCTCCGTGGTCTTTGGGCTTCTACCTTGTGTTCTCCTGTCAAAGCCCTTAGTGGTGCACTTTAGTGAAAGAGGACCTCTCTGTCCATGTTCTATTTGACTGAGATCATGAGTGGGGACTCAGACTCCAGGAACTCTTTACCCTTCAGCCCCGCCCTTTACAAGTTGAGGGATTTTTGTTCCTTTCAGGGCAGTTTGCATTAGACAACCATTCAAGAGTGGGCTTCTTAAAATAAGATTTATGAAAAACAAAGAAAAATTGTAGCAAAACAAAAGAAATGGCTTGTATAACATACCTCATCTGAATAATTTGCGAAGCCCAGCTTAAGTTACAGAGAAAAAGAAGATAAAATCTTATGTCCCTCGAAAACAAATTCCCTCAGACCTTTTTTTTTTGGTCAGCCTGGAAGCCAGCTCCCTTGCTGTGTTCAGAGATCTCTTTTTTCCCCCCACTCTCTTCCACCCAATCTGTTTATCAAGTCCTTAATGTTAGAGTTCATTAGCATATCAGGATGAGGTTTCATCACTACTTCCAAAGGAAAGTTTTATCAGGAGTACCATCTGGAGGAAATGCCCATGTAAGGTCAATTTTCCCCTCATCACGCTTAGTTGTTCCCCACCTTCCTGTCTCCAAGGCCAGAATTCCATAGGCCATCCTGATCTCCCTAAACAGTTCTTCCAAGTCAAGGTGACTGGCTTTTGATTCAATTATCCATTGTTCTGGGCTATAGCAGTTAGTTCATGCTCTTATGCTTCTTTTAAAATCTCCCCTATCAGTTTCCCTTGCAATGAAATATATACCACTGACATACCCCAGACCCTCTGTCACAGGCCTCTTCTGGCTATTCAGTTTAGCCCTCTCTTGAGAAGACGACATAGGGCTTGATTCTTCACTCTGTTATACCAGTTTTACCTTTATGTCCACTGATTTGAATGGCATCATCCTAGCAGTGAACTGGTACAACAGAGTAAGAGTCAGGCCCACAATTCCAAACGCAGAAGAATTAAAATCTTCCTCTTTATTAAAAAAGAGTTAATTCACATGTGATGCAACTAACTGCATAACTCATCTCTATAGTTTAATAAATAAATAATTCGTAAACCCACCTACTTTAATTTACCCTATTGCAAACATGCCTTCAAGAAAATGGCCACCATGCTACAGAACTACATTTACCAAATGCCAGGCTTAGTGTCAGGGTTCATATCATCTTCCCAGGTTTAACAAGCTCAAACTTCTAATCCTGTCTGCAACATGGCAAGCTCCAAACTACAAGGGAAACAGGCAGGAAAAGTACAAGTGTTCTATCTCTCACTGGCAAACCCACTAGATAAACAAACATATAGATCAATTTACAGCAAGCAACAAAACAAGATATCCTTTACCAATTGTAATAGCGCCCTTAGAAGGACAGGTAGTCTAGTGGGTAGCACACCCAGTATTGCCTCTCCATAGGAAGGCCATTCAGTCCAATTCCTCACCTAAGGGTGTGTTTAGCTTCACCTCGGGTTTGCAGTGTCCTTGCCCTCTTTTTATCAGAGGGTGGGTTAAATTGGAATGTGGCTTATGACCCACCTGCAGCAGAGGCATTTGGTAGGGGAGCCCGGGCCCTCCCACTCCACCAGGCTCTGATTTAGGGCCCTATGAGAGTCAACAGTGTCCGGCAACTTGGAGTGCCCTCAGAGTTACCCTCTCTGGGTCACTTCCTACCATCTGTCCCTCCTCCAATGGCTCCAAGTCCAATATAAGGTAACAAAAGGTATCAAGCGGAGTGCCCCAAGGGTCGGTCCTGGGGCCGGTTTTGTTCAATATCTTCATTAATGATCTGGAGGATGGCGTGGACTGCACCCTCAGCAAGTTTGCAGATGACACTAAACTGGGAGGAGTGGTAGATACGCTGGAGGGTAGGGATAGGATACAGAGGGACCCAGACAAATTAGAGGATTGGGCCAAAAGAAATCTGATGAGGTTCAACAAGGACAAGTGCAGAGTCCTGCACTTAGGATGGAAGAATCCCATGCACTGCTACAGACTAGAGACCGAATGGCTAGGCAGCAGTTCTGCAGAAAAGGACCTAGGGGTTACAGTGGGCGAGAAGCTGGATATGAATCAACAGTGTGCCCTTGTTGCCAAGAAGGCTAATGGCATTCTGGGCTGTATAAGTAGGGGCATTGCCAGCAGATCAAGGGACGTGATCATTCCCCTCTATTCGACATTGGTGAGGCCTCATCTGGAGTACTGTGTCCAGTTTTGGGCCCCACACTATAAGAAGGATGTGGAAAAATTGGAAAGAGTCCAGCAGAGGGCAACAAAAATGATTGGGAGGCTGGGGCACATGACTTATGAGGAGAGGCTAGGGGAACTGGGATTGTTTAGTCCGCAGAAGAGAAGAATGAGGGGGGACTTGATAGCTGCTTTCAACTACCTGAAAGGGGGTTCCAAAGAGGATGGATCTAGACTGTTCTCATTGGTACCAGATGACAGAACAAGGAGTAATGGTTTCAAGTCGCAGTGGGGGAGGTTTAGGTTGGATATTAGGAAAAACTTTTTCACTAGGAGGGTGGTGAAGCACTGGAATGGGTTACCTAGAGAGCTGGTGGAATCTCCTTCCTTAGAGGTTTTTAAGGTCAAGCTTGACAAAGCCCTGGCTGGGATGATTTAGTTGGGGATTGGTCCTGCTTTGAGCAGGGGGTTGGACTAGATGACCTCCTGAGGTCTCTTCCAACCCTGATATTCGATGATTCTATGATTCTATGAAAAGAAAAAGAAAAGACAACTAAACCTTCAGCCCCAATTGGACTCAGCATGCAGTCCTATTTCCCAGAGGGAGGCTTCTTTGGTATGCTTGTCCAGGAGCCTCAGGGTAGGTATCTCTTCCTCTCCAGCCTCCCCCGTTCTGAGCTGAGTTGCTACCTTTTAATCTTCCTTTCCAGTTTTAGCAGGCTCTGCAGGTCTGGAGGGCCAGGGGCTACCTGGGCCCAGTACTGTCCTTTAACCCCATTTGGGCTCACGTGGGGTTTGTACACTCCATCACACCAATCAATACGTCATCCACCACCTCTCTCTGGGGAGCATGATACAATATTTAGTTGACCTCTCAAATATTTACATTTCCCCAGAAGTAACTCCTCCTATAGTTGACCTTCTTAAAATGTATAGGCTTTTTTAAATATTTGTTTCCCTCTGCCTTTGGGTAAACTATCCCTAACCTAGCCTAAAGGGATTATTATAACAGAGTATTTCAACGGTCATTTTTAAGATACCTCTCCCCTAAGTCTCCTTCTCTCCCATTTCCTTCTTTCTCTTTCTTTGTAAATTAAATTACCATACTGGTAACATTAAGGAACATATTTTGAAAGGAGGCATAACCCAGCATCTAAATTAACACCCATCCAGCAGTTTTTCGGGCTACCCAAATCTTGTATTTACATATGCCAATAAGGATTTAACAGACAACTATCCAATTTGCATGTACATATCCATGTGTGTTTTTATGTCTGAAAATGTGTTCATGCAAATGCAAAGGCTGCTTTTGAAAACTTTATCCCAAACAATTAACACCTATAAAAGCAAGAACATTTCACCCTGACTTTGAATAAAGTATTTTCAATGTGCTGGACTTAAGCCAAGCTGCCTCTTGTAATGTTACAGAAATATGTGATGCTAAAGACCAATACATCAGATCAAATGAGAACATATCCTTGCAATTCTGAGTTGGCGGCGACACTAAATTCTTAACTCATGTTTAAATTTAAAAGCACAGCATAAATTAAGGCTAATGAAATTATATAAGATTAAATTATTGCCCAGGGCCATGGAAAGGTTCACTCTTTATTAAAATAAGCTAACTCCATGTTTAATTTTCATTTAGAACCTTCACGGATTGTGGACATTACAATGCCTACATGGTTGGCTTGAAATCACCAACAAAGAATATGTGTACTATGAATATGGGGCCTGATCCATAATTTCATTAGATTGAAATCAATGGGAGTTGCAATAGTGGGGAATCAAGCCCATAAGCAGCAAATGGTCTGAAACTCTCAACAATGTGAAAAGTCTGTATGTGAATTATTCTTAAGATTTGACTTCTTAGACACACTGAATTTGAAGTAAGAATTTCTTAAATAGTCTGTAGCTGAACTTGAAAAGTACAAATTGTGGAGCAATTGGTGTCACATTAAGGCTCGATAAGAGAATGACTTTCAATTCCCTGGTTCATAAGTGTGCTATTGATGGCAGGGTCATGGTGTATCTTTGTTGGGTTTGATCTCAGAGAAGCTCCTTATAAGATGTAAAACACTGAAATAGTGGCTGCTCTATACTGAACGAGGAAGTTGCAGAGTTGGAGTAGGGCTAAAATACAGCGTAGATCGAAGGAGTATGGCAAAGTCAATGACAGACTAACCCTTTTTTGCACTAGACTGAAACAGAAAATGCAGTCATTCCTCCCCAAGACAGGAAGTGCAACCTTCTCCCAAATTCTGTATGACATGAAATATAAGTGAAAATGCATTGCTCACAGAATTCAGGTGATCCGAAAGTATCCAGTATCCAAAACACACACCCAAGTCCAAATAATGTGAAAATGGAAACTCTTCATGAAAGTCATTTGTGTAACCTTTTCTTCTCTTGCTTGCTGGATGTTTCCTTTAGCTTATTGCTGCCTGAAGTCTTGTCCCATTCAGCTCATAAATATGGCACTAAATAAAACTCAGGACGTAGAGGGAGGTACTTTAATGAAGAACCCACACCTGAATACATGTGAGCCCCTCCTAACATTGTGTTTTACTGGTTCAAATAGATTTGGGTACCCTTTGCAAAGCTTTTAAATTGGGAGGCCCCAGCTACAAGATGCTGTGTGCAATGTTCATCCCCCTTCCATGTGACCCAAACTCTTGAGAACTGGGAATGGCATGCTTGGAGGTTGCAGATAATAAGTTCTGAAGTGATATATGTGTTCGTGGAAGAAACAGTGGATAGAGATTTCCCTTTAAAAAGGAAGGGGGAACCTATGATGTACTCTAATCATGGTCATGATAAAGGTAGAGACTTGAAACAGTTCATGTTCCACCCCCCTGTGGCAGTAGAGCATGAGCAGTAAACATCATACACATTTTGGTAGGGTCCCTTAAAGCTGTAGTTTTGTGATCATTGACTAAATAGGCCCTCTTGATATAAAAGGTCCTATCTCTCCAGAAACAACATTGGCAGGCCCCAGGAATAATGGTCAGTTACGCCCTGATGGGTAATCCTACTCCTGTACGTACCATAGTAACTTCCACATCAATGATATTTTTTCTTATATCTTTAGGGGGACAAAGCTGCCCTCCACTGCCCTGCTTCAATCTGCAGGGTTGCCTTTTAATTCGGTTTGAAGGTGAAGAGGGATCTGCCAACATTAAAACTGAATTCCATGGGTATAACTATGGGAAACGTCATGTCAGAGAACACACCCTCAAAAATTCAGATCTGCTGAGACAACCAGCAGCTCAGAGCTGGCAGGTTGAATGATCTGATTTTACAGGTGTTGGTCAACCACAGCTTCAGCTGAAGTCAACAGCAGTTGCAGGTGTTCAGCATTCATGAAAATCTTAACCCCTATATTAAAGTATTAAACAGAACTTTCCCCATACTGCATCTGCTTCATTAAAACTGCCCAGCTTGCCAGTTTGTTCAACAACAAAGGGGAAAAATTAGTCAGCCTTAATACTGAAATCAAAACAAATACAACAGAACTCTTGAACACCAAATGGAAAATTATATTATTATTGGCTGGCCTGGAGTTTAGTCAAAGGTAATCCTACATGTACGTTAATGCTGGCCAGGTTGCCATGAAAATTGAAATATTGTAAGGATATTTGTAAACCCTAGGCATCCAGACCTTATCCAATCAGAACGGATACATACTGTGTATGATTTATGAGTGCTGCCAGTTAAAAATTGGATGCCAAATTGAATTTGTTCCTTAACCCAATTGTGTGTGTGTATATATATAAATGACAAATACAAAATATAATGTCAGAAAGGAAAGGAAAAACCAATCAAGAGGATTAACAAGATTTAATATATCACCTCTCACCACTTCCCCAATTAATACTCAAGAAAAGCCACAAAATGAAAAGAAGAAAAAAAAAACCCCTCAGGATTCAGACTTTGCCAGTCCTCCATTCCCCATAATGATAGCACACAAAACTTCTGAAGATATAGGCAGGCAGTGAAAACAAGTTCACTGCATTCCTTGGTGGAAAAAAAATGGGATGTCACTGCTCAGACTGAGTACAAGATATTTTTTCTTTCCTGCCATAAGTACCCACCACTATGGGCCTGATTCAAACCCATCCAGATCAATGAAAAGACAATCACTGACTTCAATGGGTGTTGGACCAGGCCCTTAAGTGAGGATCCACTCTGCAGATGTTAACTATACTAGAAGATAGTGCTTTAATTGTGTTTCTCTCTGTATTATGGGTTTCACACAAACATTTTCAAAGTAGGAGCGATTCAAACATTTTCAGTGGAAGGCTTTGTTCATGAGTTTCTTCTAGCTCTCCAACCAATTAACCACCATCATTAACCAGTTTGATAGGGAAGGGGAAAAAACAACCTTAAGGGTGAGATTCTGCAGTGCATATCTAAGCCATCTTTTCACCATCCTGATACCTGTTCCAGGGACTGGAGCCTCAAGAGCTTTCACCAGCCTTCCTGCACTGTCCTATGGACCACAACACTGTCTGCTGCAACCCTACCCTCAAAACAACCCTGCCATTCCCAGCATGCCCCCTACATAACAGGCTGGAAGGGGTCCTCCAATGGTAGCCTTATGGCTGTCTTCCACAGTGCCTGTGCCAAGGAAATCCTCCCCCTCCAGAACCCGGGCCTTTAGGGCCCTTTACACCACCCTGCCCTTTTACCAAGTGTAAAGGGGCTGGAGTGGGGGGTAAGGATCTCACACTAAGCCTCCAACCTAAAATTATGTAATATTTTACATTTTTTTTCTCTCGGTCTCCTCCCCGCCTCCAATTCTATTACTCAACTACTTGGAATTTTTAATGGCCTCCTTTCTTGCTGTGCCCTCTAGCCCCATCTACCAGATGAAGCCAGCAGAGTGGAACTAACGCTCCATAGATTCCATCCTCCTGTTGGGCCACTGGCAAAACTACTCTACCTAGGAAGTGAAACTGACCTGATCCAATTTAGTTTGATTCTGTACAAAGAGAGTTTTTCCTGCAGCCCAGTAGGGCTCGAGTGAAATTGACTGAGTTACACTGATTTCTTTCGAGTGCGGTTACTCTTGCCAGCTCCCTTGTGAAGTATACAATGCAGGAGAGGCAGCTGTGATACTACCCTCCTGCAGAGGAATTTTGAAAGTAGGAAATGCTTGCAATCACATGACTAATTCAAGCACCTGGAAGGGTTTATGTTATATTCTCTCAGCCAAACTGCTCTTGATCCCCTTCAATATGTTCCTAACTTTACGCATGAGTAGTTTCATTGATAGCAATGTGATTACTCATGTGCTTAAAGTTCATCATCACATGCTTAAGTGTTTTGCTGGATCAGGACCTGTAACCACTGGTGCCACGATGTTTGCTGTTTTAATGTGACTTTGTTTAGTTTCTCATTTGAAGTTGTTTCTAAAAAAAAGGGTCATGTAGTGCCACAGCCATTGCCTCATCTATGGGAGAAAAATATGGTTCAATAGCTCAAAAAACTCCCCAGGTACTCTTCCCTAATCTGTTCACTTACTCATAGGTGTTTGAAAGTGGACTTGTTTATTCTTTCCAGGTTCATAACAGAGGACAGGAAATAAATGAGTAGAATCCACCATGGTTTTGGCACTTGCGGACTTCAGCCGGGTTACCAAGGGAGTCCATGCTACTGCAGCTGTGTTTGTATTTGCATACAGTCCTCATATTTCTTCAGTTCTGAAGAAGGCACACACTGACACAGGTACGCACTGCCTGTTCGACACTTTCATTTTTTCCCTTGCCCAGATAAAATAAATATGAGACTTTCTTCAGTTTCTCATTTGGTGTGTAGGGATAATATTTTATTAGGTTTGGATTTTGAACTCCTGGCTTCTTCTTTAAATATCTGTATTCACTAGAATAGTTTTTTAAATTCTTCACAATGATTGACAGTTAAAATAAAGGCATTCTGGAGTGTATATATCTTATTCCCTTATTCACTAATTGTTGGTGAAAAGAAATGCATGGCTGCTAATTGAAGAGAGATGAGTAGTAACAATTGCAAGCAGTATTTACCACCCATGTCCTGATGAAAATGTTTGAAGGAGTGATATTACTTATCATAATATATGTCATTAACATTAGGTTATTTTGAAAAGAAAATCTCCTAAAACACCATCGTATTTTCTACAGGCTCTTTGTCAGGCAAATTTTTAAAGCTGCTATTTGAAATTTCCCACAGACATCATGCCAAGCCCTTTTCAGCATCAGCTCCCAGCACAAGTCTCAACAAGGTGCACTTCAGTTTTGATTCCCACAGACCTTCCACCAGTGTTTTGAAATGTCACAGTGTTCACATAATGGATTAAGTGTGATTCTTTCATAAGAAAATAGACATAGGCATATCCTGCAGGAGTACAATTATTTATATAGAACCCAGCATGGGCTGGGCACTTATGGCTCTTGACCAATATGAACATCTGGGTGCACCGGTTTGGATAAAATTAGAAATTCTCACCCTGCCACCCAAAACGCAAACCAAACCTGATTTGAAAATACTTCTCCTCATTCTTTGTCATTTCTACGTTCACAGACAAGACCAGGAGTGAAAGTGACAAAGCGCAATGTGAGAGCCAGACATGGTAGCCTGCTGCAACACAGACCCAGGTCTGGTTCATGCCCCCAAAGCTGCAGACTTTAACCAAAAACTGCTCAGCGGGTCACCAATCTCCAACACCCAGCTCCCAATGGGATCCAAACCCCAAATAAATCCATTTTACTCTGTATAAAGCTTATACAGGGTAAATTCATAAATTGTCCTCCCTCTATAACACTGACAGAGAGATATGCACAGTTGTTTGCGCCTCCAGGTATTAATCACTTACTCTGGGTTCATTAATAAACAAAAGTGATTTTATTAAATATAAAAAGTAAGATTTAAGTGGTTCCAAGTAATAACAGACAGAACAAAGTAAGTTACCAAGGAAAATAAAACAAAACACGCAAGTCCAAGCCTAATACATTAAGAATCTGTTTACAGGTAAAATCTCACCCTCAGAGATGTTCCAATAAGCTTCTTTCACAGACTAGACCCTTTCCTAGTCTGGGCCGAATCCTTTCCCCTGCTACAGTCCTTGTTAGTTCCAGCAGGCATCTTAGGTGAAAAGCAAGGGCTTTCTCATGACTGGGACCCCCTTTGTTCTGTTCCACCCCCTTTTATAGCTTTGGAACAAGGCGGGAATCTTTTGTCTCTCTGTGTCCCCACCCCTCCTTCTAAATGGAAAAGCACCAGGTTTAAGATAGATTCTAGTTCAGGTCACATAATCACATGTCACTGTAAGACCTCCTTCTTCATTACCTAGGAGCTGGCTGACACATACACAGGAAAGCTTGCAGGTAAACAAACCCATTCACAGTTCATTGATTCTGAAGCACCCTTAATGGCTTCCACTTAATGTGTTTACATCAGTAATACAAATTTATATCTTATCCTCCTAACTCCAGACATAGAAATAATACATGCAAACAAATAGGATGAATACACTCAGTAGATTATAACCTTTGTAATGATACCTTACAAGAGACCTTTTGCATAAAGCATATTCCAGTTACATTATATTCACATTCAAAGCATATTTTCATAAAACATTATGGAGTGCAATGTCACATAGGCACCTAAATATCTTTGCAAATCCCACCGTTGGCCTCTCTTGAGTACCAATTCCCTATCTGTAAAATAGGGATAATACTACTCCCTTTCTTTCACCCTTTATATGTCTGGTCTATTTAGATTGTAGTGCACTCTTCTGATCAGGGCTGTCTCTTACTATGCTTTTGTGTGAGGTACAACACAAAGTGCTTGCATCTCATTTTGGGCTTCTAGGTGCTACCGTAATAGAAATAAATAATAATTTACCTTATTGTGAAGTTTGTTCTAGTGTTGCCCATAAACACTGATTTTTTTTGTATACTGAGATATGTAAACAGCTCTTTGCAATGCATTTATAATAAAATCCTTCTTTTCTTTTATTACTTAGAAATGGTTTTATTCTGTTTTCAGGAGGGTGATTTTAATGCTTTGTCCCTGATATTTTTTTCCTAGCCTTGCATTTTGGTTTTCTGAGTCACTCAGTTGAGCTAGGTGAGACAGTCAGGGGAGATTTAGGCCTTCTGTATTAGCTATGTGATATTTAGTGGTAAATTTCCCTAGAGTGCTGGATAAAATATGATCAATTGAAGCCACGATCTTTTTAGATTTTGTTATTGTGCAGTTATTCCCCTTCCCAGATTGTGGCTGCAATGTAAGCTAAATTCACAACTAACCCTTTAACACATTTCGATTGGGGCAAAGACAATATAGATCTTTGAACTTCCCTGGAAGATCTGGCAGTGCTTCAGGTCTCTCAAGTCCAGGGAGTCCTACAAGAGTAATTGTTGCTGCAAAGAGAAGAGTCATGCCCTAAGGGTTGGCCCTTCCTCAGTCTTTTAGGTCTTGACTAGACTATGATTTAAAGTGTGATGCTAGCATGTGTTAGCTAACACGTGCTAACTAACATGTTCGAGGGTATGTCTATACTTCAAACTGGAGGTATAATTCCCAGCTCGAGGAGACATACCTGCACTAGCTCTGATTGAATAGCATGCTAAAAATATAAATGTAGTCACAGTGGCATGAGAGGAGAGAGGGGCTAGCCATCCCAAGGACATACCTAGCATCTAAGATGGGTACATACTCAGGGTGGTTAGCCCTTCCTGCCACTCATGGTGCTGTGGCTACACTTTAGCTTTAGCACAGTAGCTCAATCATGGCAGGCATGTCTACCTAAGCTGGAAATTGGACCTCCAACTCAAAGTGTAGACATACCTGAGAAGCCGCCTAGAGTAGGCAAGGCACACTGCTTTAACATGCATTAAAGTGGTTGAGTTAAAGCCTAGAGGGGAAGCTTTAATTTGCCTGTTTTAGCACACATTAAAGGCAGTGTGTCTTGTCTACAATAGACTTTTAGAATGTGTTAGCTTACACATGCAAGCATCAGGCCTTATTGGGTAATGGGTGCAATAGTAGCCACTGAAGTTAGATCCTTGGCAGGAATTAAAGTACAGTGTCTTATACCACTCCTGAGTGCAGCGTCTTTATTAGGAGAAATGACAGGGGGCACTAGAAGGAAAAGAAGAGAATATGAAAAGTCAGGAAAGTTGCATGATCCCTGTCCTTCATACAGGATACTCTTCATGCTTTTGGGGAGCAAGAATGGAGCTAGTGGATTCTTTGGAGGTGCTCACTTGCTTGTCTGTTGTTAACCTTGTCCCCAACACTTGGAGCACTTCTTTTTGGGCAGGAAACAAGTAACTGAGCCCAACAAATGTGAAAATTATTATGGAGGGAGGGAAATTCGTCTTTTTTCTTTAGACTTGGTTCAGATTCAGTTTGAGTTCTGTTGAAAGGCACAGGTCAGTTTTCATGAGAGCTAACCTGTTTCACACATTCTTAATTATGGATTTGATCCAAAGCCAATGGACTTCAACAGACTTTGGATCAGGCCCTATGTGAATAACATTCCCAGATATCCCAGTTTTACAGATATCTCCATTCTACTGACATTTTTAGGGGGATAGTAAATTAACTACATGTCATATTACTGCTTGTCCTTCTTGCCTATCAGTGAGTAAGGAACCCAGCCCTGTCTCATACACTGGTAGCTAAGAAGGTAGAATAGTAAACAGAAGCTTTTTTTTTTTTTTTTAAATCTTCATGGAGTAGACTTCCTGCCTAGAGAGAGAGAGAGCGAGAGAGCGCTATAATGGGATGAAAGTTTTCCTGCTTCATTTTGACTCAAAGCTAAGACTGTTGTGTTGTGAAGACATATACATTATTTTATACTTGATAAGCAGGGTGCCAACTCTTGCAATTTTATTGTGACTCTCACAATATTTGGTGTTTTTCCTAAAGGCCCAGCTGCTGGAATCAACGGATTACATGAGAATCTCAACTTTCTCTCTTTTTTTTTAAAGTAATTTTCTAGCCCTCATAGCTGAGGAGAAAAGCTTAAAACTGTGAAGCAAGAACAACCTAAAGACTTAGAAGGCAAAGAAAAGGAACCTAAAAATGATTATTTTAAAAAAATCTCATGATTTTTTCGGTCCTGGCTCATGCTTTTTAAAAACATGGTGGTGTCAGTACTGGATAAGACTAATTTGTTTATTATATGGGCAGTGAAAGATTTACAATGTTCTTAACTATTCATTTCCTTTAAGTGTTTGTATCTTGTAAATTCATTGATAGAGAAGTGCATTGTTGTCACTCAGCAACATTGGTTTATTTTTCAAACTTTGGTTTATTCTTGGAATTTGCCATTTTTTTAAAAAAAATCTTCTTTTGTGTGGCTGCATGCAAGCCACACTTTTTAAAATTATAAATACATTTCATGGGACATGTCAGCAAACTATTTAATTAAAGGGTTATGTGATGCTATCTAAGATGCTAATGGCTCTGTTGAGCTCTGCCTCATTCAAAGAACACTTGACAATATAGTAGGAAGGGAAAAGCAGGGAAGAATAGTTATAGAAGAATGTATATTGCAACATTGGTTAAAACAAAACAAAACTCTCCAGAAAAACAGCGTGTAAGCAAAGCAATTATATTTGTCGATCTCCAGGAAGAAGTGTGAGTAATGTGAGAAGTAAATACCATGATAGCACATTAGCATAATGTTCCATACAGTGTTCTTTTTCACTGAATATGAACATTAGAATTTCATAAATTAACAGAGACTTGTCTCACACACCAAAAAGCTAAAAATTGATCACGTTTGTCTAAACTCATACACTACCCAGGTCAAAAAGTTCTTGGAGCGTTGGGAATGCTGTAGCAGACTATAATTATGGACATTTCTGAGGTTTTAAAGGGGGCAGGACCCTCCTATTAGGATCTATTTGTGTGCCTTGAGGAAACATATTAGTCATTCTAGATTTGCTATCAGTATTCAGACAAGCATAAAAGCCCAAAGCGACTGTGCTCTAAACAGTATGGGCCCGGTTCTCAGATGGTGTAAATCAGCATATCTCCACTGATGTTGTGGAACCTATGCTGATTTACAGTGGCTGAGAATCTGGCCCTGTGAATCTATGGCTCCAGAGGAGTCTTTTACAATGAACATGGAAAAGGTATCGGGGAGAAAGCTTTACATAACCTGGACTGTGATGTGTAGGAATTGTTGATCACCTGATGCTTTGGAGAATTAGCAAATCACTTATAAGGGTCAGGAGGGATGTTTCCCCTCCATTGCCTTAAACATCCGACAGAGGCCATCAAGTTATGGGTGGACTGCAGTGCTTCTATGGTGCCCAGTCTACCCATATGTTGTAAACAGCAGGTTTTTGGTAGGCTTTCATTTCCAGTGAAACAGCAGGTAATGGCCACTGTCAGGGGCACAAAGCTGGACCAAAGCTTTGAACTAGTGTATCAATGCCTGGGTTTCTCTGTCAAGCTGCATTACTTTAGATATGTTAAAACAAACTGCTTTTTGACCTGTCATTTGCTAGTTAGTTTATTGTAATCATGTAATTCGTTATGATGGTTTTGTTTTGACTTAGCCATTTCTTACTTACCAGCTGACTAGAGAGCAACTTGCTAACATCTCCACGTGGGTGTACATCCCCACCTCCAAATCTTTTTCTACACTTCTATGACTGCAGGACTTATTAATCTGTTCCTTAAAAATGCCCAAAGATGCTGAAAGCAATGAAAGTAGAACAGGTGAGAGTCACATGCCAAAACGAAAGAGATCAAAGGATATCTAAAAAACTTGCTGTGTAAAGTAGAGCAAAGTCTAGGCCATGCCAAGATAAGATAATTTCTTAAGTCCCTTTGTTATGCTTCTATCCGTTTCTCCATCAGAGCCACTGAACAAAGAGAACAGCTAATGTATGAGAGCAGGTTTAACTTAAACGCTGTCCAAAATGTAGTTTAATGTCACAACCAAGTAATACAAAGAACTGGTGGTGTGTTTCTGACACAGGGCAAGGCAAAAAGAAATCAAATATACTTCAATTGCTTCTGTATTACATTAATTATTATATTATTAATGTGAGCTGAATGGGCTATAAAGCATTTATGGTCTTCTCATTAGCGGTGAGTGTCCCTGCTTGTCACATAAGGAGCCAGGACTCAATTCCTAAACAGGGAGGTCTTGAGTACTCCCAAGTCCCCGTTGTCTCATCTTGAAGGTCAAACTAAATGATCATAACAAACCCATCTGGCCTTAGCATAATACAAATAGAAAATGATTTTAACACCAAGATAACGTACCCATTGTGCTAGACACATTGTAAAGACACATGGTAAGAGACAGTCCTTGCCTTGATGAACTTATCATCTAAGGAAGTATGCTCAGTTGAATACTGAAGAAATGAACAAAATTCCCTTATTGTTAGGCACAAAATAGTCTATTTACTCTGTGGTAAAGTGAAATTACAATGAATTGTAAAATAAAAAAGCACAGGATTATTGTGTTGTGTCAGGTATCCTTTCCTAAGCTTTTCCCTCCTATTTTTTCATACACCACCAGCATTTTCCAATCCTTTAAAATATCTATGGCAAACCATATTGCAACTTAGTATGAAACATGCATTTTCATTCCAACACTATTTTTTTTTAAAAATTGGTTTGCAAAAAGCTACATAAATAGGATAGATACTGTTAAATCCCAGAGGTTTCTGCTCATGTCTCTTAATTTGGAACCAGAACTGAATAGACACTTGTCAATAAATTTAATGGACCTGAATCATTCAAAATATTACAATGGGCTTTCAAAGCATGTATAATATATAAATCTAAAAGTGACGATGTCCATCATCTGTCTAATAAGGTGCTTTTTGCATATATTAAAGACTATTATTGACCCTGTCCTGTCTTCATGCTATGTGTTCCTTACTCAAGCTTGTTGATATCAGGAAGAATTTTCAATTACAAATGCAGAATGTCTGAAGAGAAGACTGTTTCTTTTCACCCATATTTTTTCTCATACATTTTCTTATTCTATCCAGGGCTCTGGAGAACTCCAAAGACTGCATTATGTCCCATTTATTTACAGTTCCAACACAGCCATCATTTCAGCTAGGTAACGGCAAAGTCTAGTTTTTAAATCAACATTACTGGTTCACTAAAAGACATGTGTATATGGATAGTTCTAGGTATAGTTGGGGACCCCAAGGCTTGTCTTTTTGTGAATGAGGTTTGTCACAGCCTTCACTACTCTCTAAGGCCAAACCTGCAGCCTTCATTTTCATCTGGTGAAATTCATAGAGTTTAAAACCAGAAAGCACCATTAGATCATGTAGTTTGACCTCCTGTATATCACGGGCCATTACATTTTATGCAGTTACCCCTATGTTGAGCCCAATAACTTGTGTTTGACTGTGCACAACCTGTATTTGAATAAAGCACATCTTCCAGCAATGCATACACTCTTGATATCAAGAGATGGAGAATCCACCACTTCCCTCGGTAGCTTGTTTCAACGGTTAATCACCCTCATTGCTAAAATATGTGCCTAATTTCTAATTTAAAATTGTCTGGCTTCAGTTTGCAGCCATTAGTTCTTGTTATGCCTTTCTCTGCTAGCATTAAGAGCCCTTTAGTACCTGGTAGTTTCTTCCTGTATTGGTACTTATACGCTGTAATCAAGTCACTGCTCAATCTCTTTCTGATAAGTTAAACAAATTGAGCTCTTTAAGTCTCTCACCACATTTTCTCCAGCCCTCAACTCAATTTTGTGTCTCTTTTCTACACCATCTCCAATTATTCAACATCCTTTAAAAAATGTGGATACGAGAAGTGTACACAGTGTTCTAGTGTCGGTCTCAGCAGTGGTGTATACAGAAGTACTATCATCTCCCTATTCCTACTCACTTCCCCATTTATACATCCAAGGATCGCATTAACGCTTCTTACCACAGCCCCACACTGGGAACTCATGTTGTATTGCTTGTCCACTATGTGCATTAAATCCTTTTCAGAATGACTGCTTTCCAGGATACAGCCCCTCATTCTGTAGGCATGGTCTGCATTCCTTGGTCCTAGATGTATAACTTTGCAAGGGATTCAGATTGCTCTGTTTGACTGCCTTGTCCTCATCATTATTTACCATTCTGCCAACCTTGTCATCCACACATTTTATCAACAGCAATTTTATATTTACTTCCAGTTCATTGGTGAAAATATTAAATAGCATTGGGGACCCAGGGCGTGCACAGGAATAAAAATTTGGCCGCTTTTGGAGGGGCACTTTCTGTGCCCCCCGTGGCCAGAGGAGCTAGCTCTCTCTGCCTCCCCCACCCCCACAGCTGGAAGAGCTGGCTCTCCTCCCCTCTCCTCCACCTGTGGTGCAGCCCTGGGGCTGGTGCGGCTGGCTCTCCCCGCAACCCCCTGCAGCCCTGGGGCCAGTGGAACAGCTGTCATTCCCCGGCCCAGCCCAGGCTGGAGGAACTCGCTCTCCCCACCCAGGCCCCAGAGGAGTTCTGTGCCCCTACTGGTTGGAGGGAGCATGCCCCTATTTTCCCCCTCTTGTGCACAGCCCTAATAGAGCCTAATACTGAGTCCTGTGGAATCCCCCTAGAAACACCCCCATTCTTTGACTACTACATTTTGAGATCTGTCAGTTAGCCAGTTCTTAACCCATTTAACATATGCTCTGTTGATATGTACAGTGCTAATTTTTAAATCAGAATTTTATGTGGTACTAAGTTGAATACCTTACAATAGGTAAAGTATATTATATCTACGCAATTACCTTTATCAAACAAATCTGTAATCTCATCAAAGAATGAAATGTTTTGTTTAACAAGATATTTCCCACAAAATGTTTACTGGCATTAATTATATTTCTATTTAACTTTTAATTCTTTATCAGTTGAATCCCGTATCATTTTTTCTATTAACTTGCCCAGGATTGATCTCAGATTAACCAACCTATAGTTATCGAGGTATTCCCAGTTGCCCTTTTTGAATATTGCCACAATTTTAGCAATCTTGCAGTCTTCTGGAATGTCCTCATATTCCAAGTTTTATTAAAAACAATCAGCAATCAGAGGTCTTCTAAAACAACTCTTTTAAGACTGTTGGCTGCAAGCTATGGAGGCCTGATTATTTATAAATGCATGTACCTAGTAGATGACGTCTAACATCGTCCTCTCTTACTAAAAGATGGAAAGCACTTAATCATCCTCATGTGATATGAATACATAATCCTGCTTCTTGCCAAATACAGAAAAGAAATATTTATTGAACATTTCTTGTCTGCATCATTATAAACAAGTTCACCGTCTCCATCTAGTAATTGGCCTGTACTATTGTTAGGATTTCCCCCCCTCAAAAAATAGTTTAAAAAACTCTTTTTTAGTGGCCTTTACCCGTGGATTTTTCCCTGATGTCTTTAGCTTCCTTTATAAATTTTTCTACATGTCATAACTTCTAATTTATATATAATTCCATCTATTTCCCTCTTTTTCTATTTGTTTTATATCATTTCTTTATTTCTAAATTGCTACCTTCACTTCTCCACTGAATCAAAATGGTTTTCTAGCCACCGATATCCGCTTTCTTGATTGTGGAATCATGGCTTTTTAGCCATTTAAGAAACTCTCTTTAAAGAATTCCAAATTTTCATTCAGTTTTTAGTTTCTAAATTTTTTCACACCACCAGTTTGGCTCACAATTTTCCTCAACTTTGAGAAATTAGGCCTTTTGAAGCACCAACTAGATATATTGTTCATTGAGGCTGTCCTCTGTTTGCCCAGTCCATGATCTCTCGTCCCTAGGCAACCATCAACTTCCAGTCCAGTGATGAATTCATCTTTATCTGTCATAAATGAGGTCAAAAATAGAGAAGCCTCATGATAGGTGCAATATCTTTTGTGAGAAAAGACAGACACCTTGGCATTTCACATACATATTCCCCATCAGACCCAGGAATTGGGGGAGCACAAAGGTGGCCTAAAGCTACCCACATTAGCTGTGCTGAGTAGAGCTCTGAGGTCACTGAAGATTTGTGTCTACATATTTATTCTCTCTGTAAAGAGCCATGCCCACATATTGAGATATATACAAATATTGTTAATGTTGGCAGAGGCACCAAATGCCATCCACTCATATCAACGATGTGGGAGCCTGATGGGGCCAGCAGTGAAAGGGAGACACTCACTACGGGACAATAAGTAGCTCCTCTCTCTGGGAGTCTTTGGCACCCATTGGCCAGCTGAGGGAAAGGGGTGCTGGTTGGCCAGCATTCCCCAGCTCGCAGGATTTAGCCCAGCACAGCGGCCATGTGGAGCCTCTTTTGGTTCTGTTCCAGCAGCCCATACTACCCACCTGAACTAGGAATAGGAACCCATCCTGACAGATGCTGAGGGTCTAGCTGATTGCCTGTTTAGGGGGTAAGGATGGAATTTTTTCTCCCATGGATCAAATTGGCAGAGGATCAGAGAGATTTTTGCCTTCCTTGCAGCACCTTCAAGCCACAGTGGGTTAAGTATAAATGCACGTAGTACCTAACTGAGATACTCGGGGCGGGAAGGTATTTGTTGCCACTTGCATACGGTTTCCGATGTGGTTAAGAGAATAAAATGAACAATTCCCACAGGCAAAAGACCTGGGATCTTGGTATTGGGCTCATGTGATAGGGTCGGACCTTGTGGCCCTTGCAGGCTGAGGTCCCCATCCTGCTGCACCCTCTGTCCCCCTTGCAGGGGGGAGGGCGCTAGGACTCAGAGAGAGCTGAGTCCTAGTGGGTAGGCTGAGAAGAGCCCATCCCACACTCTGGATTATATAGTAAGGATCTCTGTAACCCTGGTGCCAGTTACAGGTTATATGGTAAGATGCCCTGTACCCCCCACTGGAATCAATTAAATGCCTGGTTTAGGCGAATATGAGTGATGGGCAGATAGCACCCCTCCCCTGTGCTAAAGTTTAATAAACGTTGCTACCAGCTGCTTAATTCCAAGCATGTGGCTGTCCTCATTTCACCACTATGTCCACATCAAAGTCACTTGTCCAAGAGCAGGTGTAGAGCCAGGAATAGAACCCAGGGTGAAATCCTGACCCTACTGAAGTCAATGACAAATCTCCTTCAATAGGGCCAAGATCACACCCCAGTTTCCCTCTCCAGTGCCCTAGCCATTTAACCACACTACATCTTACTGGAGCTATCCTGGTTTACACCAGCTGAACCACCAGCTGGCCCAAAATGTTGTTCAGGTCTGGACAAAAGATTTTGCCTTTGTCTTCTTATACGAACTGGTTCATGCACAAGTCTAAAAATTAGATATTTAAGATGTTGGGCTTACTCTGGCAAAATGACCATTGACATAAAATATTTTGTCTGAGGAAGACACTCAAGATTTGGCCCTAACTGAAAAGAAACTGCATATGTCAGTACAAAAAATAAACAGCTGGAAGCCTTGTGTATTTTACTTTGTAGATAATAACCTCAGATGAAAGCACCATGTGATGGCTTCATAGAAAAGATTGTTCTGTAGAAACAAGGTCTAAACCTTTTCAGGGTATGTTATTGATATTTCATGAGTGTTTGATAAAGAGAGGCATTAAAGAGATGGTGTTAAATTTGTGCAGGACAATATGTGGAAGGCATATTGGAAGGCAATAGAAGGCGCTTGTTGGACATTGCAGGTTCAAAGTGCTTTAAGTAGCTAATTAATTATCTAAATGAAAAGAGAAACCACTTTAATAATTACCATTTGAATAGAAAGAGAACATGTAGTGTTCAATACTATTGATTGGGCTCTCCCTGTATAAAACTTTTTTGTCTGTGAAAACCTTATTTTTTTTTTTGGTCCATTACAATTGCTTTTTGTTGAGGGATATTGTGAGGTTTATGAAATGTTCTGAGTAACTCTAAGACTAGGCATCAAATGAAAGGTCACCAGGGATGGAGTATCTGCCTCAAAATAGAAAAGATTGAGAAATATGTCCTAGACTCTTTCTCATTTTGTTTTGATCATCTTAAAATGTTTCATTTCAATAAGGTGAAAATGTTTTTGTTTTGAGTCTCTCATTTTGATTCATTTGATTTTGATTTTTATATTATATTTAATTTTTTATTTGTATGTGTGTATATTGTACTTATATACACCTCTACCCCGATATAACATGACCCGATATAACACAAATTCGGATATAACGCGGTAAAGCAGTGCTGCGGGGGTGCGGGGTTGCGCACTCTGGCGGATCAAAGCAAGTTCAATATAACGCGGTTTCACCTATAACGCGGTAAGATTTTTTGGCTCCCAAGGACAGCGTTATATTGGGGTAGAGGTGTATTATGTAATATCTTATATTATGTTTTGACATTATCAAAAATAAAAGGTTTTACCTTATCAAAATGAAATATTTCAGTGGTTCCACACGGAAATTTTTTTGAATGTTCTTCTATAGGAAATTTCTGATTGGAACAAAAACAAAATGTCAAAATTTAAATTTCCATTTTCTGACCATCTCTAGTTATGACCACAAGCATATCTTCATTATATTTGAATCAGACACACACAAAAAGTAGGTCTGACATTTTATCAAACCGGTAGAGCACTGTTTTGTTGTTGTTTAGTTTTTTGGTTTTTTTTTACAGTGAAAATATCTGCAGAATCTACCAAACCATATAAACAGACTCCTCCATAATCAGTAAATGTCTTTGGAGCCCCAGGCCAAATGGCAAATGTACAGAACAATAAATAAGTACATGGCTTATGAAAGGTGAAGGATTAGCAGCCGTGAAGACTGTGTAGTGCAGGGGTTCTCAGACTGGGTTCGTGACCCCTAAGGGGGTTTCAAGGTAGTTACATGGGGGTCGCAAGCTGTCAGCTCCATAGGGCCTAAAGCCACCCACATTACCTGTGCTGAGTAGAGCTCTGAGGTCACTGAAGGGGGCTGTCGGAAGCGGCGCGGGCCGAGGGATGTGCTGGCCGCCACTTCCCGCAGTCCCCATTGTCCTAGAACAGCGAACCACGGCCAGTGGGAGCTACGATCAGCCAAACCTGCGGACGCTGCAGGTAAACAAACTGTCCCAGCCCACCAGCAGCTTTCCCTGACAGGCCGTGTGCCAAAGATTGCCAATCCCTGCTCTGAGGCTTGCTGTGTGAAAGGGGTCACCAATACAAAAAGTTTGAAAACCACTGGTGTAGTGCAAGATTCATCTCCTCACCCCATTAATGTGACCTGAAGGAGTCAACTTTAGAGATGAAAGGGCAGTTTGTTTCAAAGTCCATTCAAAGCTGATCTCTCTGGTGACATTGCTAACAAGGCTGGCCAATTTGTGCAGTGGTTCTGTGACTAGGACGTTTGGCCACTAGGAACAGTCTATAAACGCTAACTCATTTCATAAAGGTTACCAAATACTCACACCTATTAGATTGCAATAATTTTGAGTTACTATTAACCAGGGCTGGATTCAAACTAGCTACCTTGAGATTTAAGTCTCTAACTTCTGAGCCATACAGTTTGTCCAAAAGAACACCCTTCCAATCAAGGTTGTATTTTTATGACTGTTTAGTTATCAGGGTTTTGTTTGGTTTTCTATTAATGTTTTGTAGGCCCTTTGTTTCAGGCACATTTCTTAAAATCTGCTTCATAAATGTACTGTCTCCCCAGTGATAAGTGCCTTACTTATTACCTAAATAGGATTTGTGGGATTTCATCTAGCAAAAATGCTAATGCAGAACAAATTCTTACTTTTTTTCCCTAAGGGCAAACTTAATCCTGGAACTGTAGCTCTTCTGAGTACATCAATACCTGCAATACAATAAAGAGAGGGTTTCTGTATTTAGTATTGCCTTCCAATCAGTCATGCAGAAATGTTTGTAATTTCAAGAAACGTTTAAAATTATAAAAAGTCAGCAAAGTATATTGTAACAAAGGCTGAGTGAAATGTATCTATCATACACGCATGCACACACACACACACACTTCACATGACATATCACATGATTATGATTTCTTGTTATTCATGAGCCCGGTGTTTCATTTTTCACAAATATTTGGTTGATCCCTGCTAATTTGTAAAAAATGTTCACAAAACTCTGATCCTGTTCCAATCAAAATCTGTAGGAAAAATTCCATTGATGTCACTGATGTGGATCAAGCCCAAATAGCAAACATTTCATGAATTCATCTTATGCAAATAAATTTTCATTCCAATATTCATACTGGAAGTAGTCCCATGAATATGTTGAAATTTCTTTCTTGATGTGATGAGTGAAAGAGGAAGGAATTTTGGGTAGAGGTGAGGGAAGAAGTGACAGGAAAATAAAAGGTTTCAGAGTAGCACCCGGGTTAGTCTGTATCTGCAAAAAGAACAGGAGTACTTGTGGCACCTTAGAGACTAACAAATTTTTTTGAGCATAAGCTTTCGTGGGTTACAGCCACTTCTTCGGATGCATAGAATGGAACATATATTGAGGAGATATATATATACACACATACCGAGAGCATGAAAAGGTGGGAGTTGTCTTACCAACTCTGAGAGGCCAATTAAGTAAGAGGAAAAAAACTTTTGAAGTGATAATCAAGATAGCCCAGTACAGACAGTTTGATAAGAAGTGTGAGAATACTTACAAGGGGAGATAGATTCAATGTGTGTAATGGCTCAGCCATTCCCAGTCTCTATTCAAGTCTAAGTTGATTGTATCTAGTTTGCATATCAATTCAAGCTCAGCAGTTTCTCGCTGGAGTCTGTTTTTGAAGCTTTTCTGTTGCAAAATTGCCACCCGCAGGTCTGTTACTGAGTGACCAGACAGGTTAAAGTGTTCTCCTACTGGTTTTTGAATGTTATGATTCCTGATGTCAGATTTGTGTCCATTAATTTTTTTGCATAGAGACTGTCCAGTTTGGCCAATGTACATGGCTCTCTGTATGTGTATGTGTATATACATATGTTCCATTCTATGCATCCGAAGAAGTGGCTGTAGCCCACGAAAGCTTATGGTCAAATAAATTTGTTAGTCTCTAAGCTGCCACAAGTACTCCTGTTCTTTTTGAGGAAAATAAAAGGAGTTAATTGAACTAATAAGGGCTTGTAAAATACACCCTTTGGAAATGGCATTGTGAACAATTACAGAATTACTGTTGACTTCAGCTGATTGTGATAAAGAAACAATAAGATGGTAGAAAATGCAGATGGTAGAAAATAAGAAAGCAGTGGATTCAAGAAATCTAAAGACTAAAATGGTAACACATGTATCCAATGAGACGCCTTGCACCAGTGAGGAGTGTCCCTGAGGCCCCTGGTCAGAGAGTTGCCACTAGTACAGTTAGGGCCAGATTTACAAAATGTGTTTAAGGGCCTAAAGATACATATGGAAAGATAATGGAGCAAATAACTAAGCAATCAATTTTCAGACACCTGGAAGATAATAAGGTGATAAGCAACAGTCAGCATGGATTTGTCAAGAACAAATCATGTCAAACCAAATAGCTTTCTTTGATAGGGTAACAAACTGTGTGAATGGGGGAAAAGTGGTAGTTGCTGTATATCTTTACTTTTGATACTGTCTCACATCCCCTTCTCATAAACAAATTAGGGAAATAACACCTAGATGGAGCTACTATAAAATGGGTGCATAACTGGTTGGAAAATCATTCCAAGAGAGTAGTTATTAGTGGTTCACTGTCAAGCTGGAAGGGCATATCAAGTGGGGTCATGCCAGAATCAGTTCTGGGTCCGGTTCTGTTCAATATCTTCATCAATGATTTAGATAATGGCATAGAGAGTACATTTAATACGTTTGCAGATGATACCAAGCTGGGAGGGGTTGCAAGTGCTTTGGAGGATAGGATTAAAATTCAAAATGGTCTGAAGTAAATTGGATGAAATTCAATAAGGACAAATGCAAAATACTCCACTTAAGAAGGAACAATTAGTTGCACACAAACAAAATGTGTAATGACTACCTAGGAAGCAGTACTGCGGAAAGGGATCTGGGGGTCATAGTGGATCACAATCTAAATATGAGTCAATAGTGTAGCACTGTTTCAAAAAAAGCAATCATTCTGGGATATATTAACAGGAATGTTGTAAGTAAGACATAAGAAGCAATTCTTCCGCTCTACTCAGCGCTAATTAGGCCTCAGCTCGAGTACTGTGTCCAGTTCTGGGTGCCACATTTCAGAAAAGATATGGACAAAACAAAGATATGGCCGCCGGGGAGGGGAGGGGAGAGCCGAGCCCCAGCCAGGGCTCGCTGCCCTGCCCCCGGCGCTCTGGCCGCCGGGGGGGAGAGCCGAGCCCCCGCCGGGGCTCGGTGCCCTCCCCCCGGCGCCCCCGCCCGCCCCCCCCCACCGGGGTGGGGGGGGCGGCCGGAGGCTTTTTCGCCTGGGGCGGCGAAAAAGCCAGAGCCGGCCCTGCCAGGGAGGTTGCGGCATCTCCATCATTAGAGATTTTTAAGAGCAGGTTAGACAAACATCTGTCAGGGATGGTCTAGATAATACTTAGTCCTGGCACGAGTGCAGGGGACTGGACTAGATGACCTCTTGAGGTCCCTTCCAGTCCTACGATTCTATGATATATGCACCTCGTGGGATTTACAAAAACACCTAAGTGAGTTAGGCATCTCAGTCCCATTGATTTTCACAGTGTTTATATATTTTTTAAATCTAGCCTTTTGAGTTTTTATCCACTGATGCAAATGGGAGCTGTATGAAGCCCTTTATGTAAGATGGACAAGGGCAAATATACGTGGTATAAAAAGCACCACCCAGCTACATGCAGGTGTAAAACTGAAACAATAAAATTCATGGTACTCTTCCTAGTTCCACACACAAATAAACTCTACCCACAAATAATGCCAAAATGAGAAATCTCTCTCAATAGATTGTGCAGTTGTTCAAAATATGACCATATGTTCTTTCTGAGCTCCTTGGACTTAACTCACTATGGCTTGAATACACCCTACTGGCTTTTCAATCTTAGCTTTTTCTTGGTGGGGCTGAGATGCCCAGCTGAGCTATGTGGCCTAGACATCTTCATTATGGGACATAAAAATAAATTCGTGGTTCCAATTCCCCCCCCCCCCCAAAAGTGGTTCCCATTGCTGGCACCAAAATAAGTGGTCAGGGTAGATTGCGTAGATCTTCTTAATAATATTCTTCCTCTGTATATCGGAATAATAAACAAAGTCGGCATTTAAGGTCTCACCATTAGGTATCTGAGTTAGCACCCACTGGAATGAATGGATCAGTGCACACCTCTCAAAGCCCTTGTTTCATACATTCTGCAAACTCAGAAAGATATCACAGCACTGGTTTGCATTCAATTTACATAGTCAAGCTTTTCTTCATAACCAAAGCAACTAGAAACTAAGGTCTGGTCTACACACATTTTTTGTACCAGTATAACTATTTTTTTTACCACTATAATTATACCAGTATAAATGTACTTATACTGGTAGAGCTTATTCTACTTCCTGTACAGGAATATACTATGCCAATATTAGAACCTTTATACCTGTATATCTGAGTTCAAAACTATACAGGTATAGTTAAAACTGTACAACTTGTGTGTGTAGACAAAGCCTTACTTGGGGTTTTTTGTAATGAAACTGAGATTCAGGAGAATGAATAGGAAGCTTCCAGGAGGTGCTGATATGCCATACCACTGTGTATTAGCCCAGTTTGAGCCCTGTTTGCATGTGATTAATAACGATGGTGAATGATTGGAGACAAGTGGATTCAATCCCTGCACTTGACAGGTATATAAAATAGCATGTGTATTTACTGTAAATGACATGGGATTCAACAGCTCTCTAGACAACATCAGACAATCAAATGAGCCACATAAGGGTCTAGTTAAAACTTTCATAAAAAGGACCACACCTGTACACACACAAACAATTAGAATGTGGTATAAGAAATTAGAATGCAACATCTGCAAGAGGCTCAGTCCTAGCCAAATTTGGCTTCCATTTTGCAACTCCACACAGGTATCCAGGAGGACAGAGTTTGGGGCGAAGGAAACATTTTTAGTTCCACCAGTGATTAACAGTATGTGGCAAAGAAAAATAAACAGCTGATTTGGTTGTGGCTTTTTAATTCCTTGGAAGAGACCATATTAATGTATATCTTAATAACTCCAATAGCAATCGCCCTTGAAAGACTGTACTAAGAAAAATAGTCAAGAAATAATAATTGGAAAATAAGAAATTTGTAAAGAAAAAAATCCTTCAAATATGTATTTCTTACAACTATTAATATTTGTTTAATAGCATGGATGCTAACAGTTACTGCTTAGATCAGATGACTGCCCTTCAGATAAATATTTTTGAATAATGCCTTTAGGCCCCAATGCTGCAAAGATTTATGCATGTGCTTAATGTTACATACTGTGGGCCTGATTCGTAATTACACTAAGGACTCTTTACATCTGTCTGATGGTGAAAAGGGGACTTAAAAGAGTATAAATGTAATTTATGCCTACTTTAACACCAATTTATACTGCCAAAGCATTGTAACATTGCCTTAGAGTAAATGAGATCCAGCCCTTGCGAGTAGTGCCATTGATTTCAAGGGGCCTACTCACAGTGTGTAAAGTTAAATATGCATGTAAATCTTTACAGGATCAGAGCCCTACAGAAACTATCGAGTCTCTGACCTCTAATTTCCTGGCAGACACTGGAAGAGAACTCTTTGCAATTATATCCTCTCAGGCTTCCTGTCCAATATCATATACTGAGTTATTGCTCCCCTTCTTTAATTATTAGGGATTGTATTGTCCCTGGATCATTGCCTGTTGAGGAGATTAGTTTTGATTCTGAAGTCTATTACATATGGTCTATGGTTGTTACCTTTAATATGAAAAGCTTTGTTAATTTGCTATCGAGTATGGATTACCTCTATCATAGCCTAGCTAGCTGCACATGTTGGAGGTAATTCTCCCCATCTGTGACCCTTTACGATACATTAAACACACTTTTTTCATCTGCATTTCCATTACAGTTAATCACATTGTGGAACAGATTACACCAAATATATTATCAGGACCCAAACATTAACCAAATGTCACTCAGATTTGTCGGTGGACAATGGGCTGAATCCAGTGACACATGTTTTTAATAGACTTTGAGCTTTCAAGTCAATAGTAGCTCTGCCTGCTTCACCCAGCAACACAGGCAACTACTGTCAATCCCAACACAGTTTAGATCAAGCAGCTCAATATTTTTATGTGATCAGAATTGTAATTATTTTAATTTGAATATTAATTTATTTTTAAAGCAACCTTTCTGGGTCTGTGCTCCATCTGGCATGGTTTCATGTATCATGACATTATTTTATCTGTGGTCTAATGATGAACAATGGGTGTGTTTACATATATTGAAATAATAATGTTTACTAGCTGGAGATGTTACATTTCACAATTATTGAGGCAGACTGCCAGGCATGTAATTGTTAATCTATTAATTTCATTATCTAATTCAGCAACCAATATTCTTTGGAACACAGCTTGAAAAGATATAGGTCAGGAAAGCCACCTAAATGTAGCATACACACAGATCTTTGAAAGGTGGCACAGATCAGATGCATATTTTTAAATTATAATATCCTCCTCTGTAATTTAAATAAAATATTGCATATGTATATGATTTTTTAATTAGATGAAATTCAGTGTATAGGTAATGGACTTTGGGAGGAACAGTCTGAACTCATCATAAGTTGATGAGTTTTCAATTAACTGGAACCACTCAGAAAAAAAGATCTAAATGTCATTGAGGACAGTTCATGGTGGGAACAGCTGCTCATGCAGAGCACTAGTAAGAAAAAGCAAACAAACAAGATAATCCAGGTCAGCCCTCCCCTCCCAGCATCTGCTTAAAGTTGCAAGGTAGGAATGTGGTAGCCTGAGTGGTTTTTGTGGGAGATTTATCCCAGCCAATCAGAGCACAATTGTTCCATAGCCACATCAAGCTTTTCTGGGCAGAGATATTTGGCTGGCAAGGTCCCAAGTAGCTGCAACAGCTTAAATGTGTGGCCTCTACTTTTCCAAGATGGAGACTCTGTTTCTCAGACTCTTTGTGCTGAAAAAAGGCAGCTCTCTTCAGAAACAAGGAGGGGAGCGAATAATCTGCCATAATCTATTTTATTCATCTGAATCCCTAATGAGTGTGAAGCAAGTAGCTCCCTTCCACGTCAGCCACCACCACCACCTTCCTCTTTCCTCCACCCACTTAAAAAAAAACTACTATTCACTGAGGAAACATGGTTCACTAGCATTTAAACAGGTTTCATACAGCTCACAATTAACCGGTGGAACTCATTGCCATGGGATGTTGTGATGGCCAAAAGTATAACTGGGTTCAAAAAATAGCTAGGTATGTTCACGGAGGACAGGTCCCTCAATGGCTATTAGCTAAGATGGTCAGGGATGCAACACCATGCTCGGATTAATGCTAACCCTCTGACTGCCAGAAGCTGAGAGCAGACAACAGGGATGGATCACTCCAACTGCCCTGTTCTGTACATTCTCCTGAAGCTCTGGTACTGGCCTAAGTTCCCTCTAAGGCTATCAAGGACCACCCAGGTGGGGACAGGCACCCCTCCCCCAGCCTAGCCCCTCTGGAGCTGCCTCAGCCATGGAGAGGTGCCTCTCCCCTGGCCCAGCCCAGCCGGAGCTGCCGCGGAGAGGCACCCATCCCCAGCTCAGCCCAGCCCAGCCCAGCCGGAGCTGCTGCAGCCAGGGAGAGGCTCCCCTCCCCCAGGCTGGCCCATCCGAGCCCAGCTGGACCTGCCAAGGCCAGGGAGAGGCACTCCTCCCCCAGCGTGGCCATGGAGAGGTACCTCTCCCCCGGCTCAGCCCTGCCAGAGCTGCCGCAGCCGGGGAGAGGTGCCTCTCCCCCCACCCCCAAGCTACGGCTGCGAGAGAGGGCTGGGGGGAGTCCTCGCTCCCCACCGCAGCCCCTGGGCAACCTGCACCCCAAACCCCTCATCCCCGGCTCCACCCCAGAACCCACACTCCCAGCCAGAGCCCGTACCCCCTCCCACAGCCCTGAGCCCCCTTCCACAACCCAAACTCCTCATCCCCTGCTCCACCCCAGAGCCCGCACCCCCAGCCAGAGCCCTCACCCACCACACGCCCCAACCCTCTGCCCCAGTCCTGAGCCCCTTCCCACACTCCAAACCCCTTGGCCGCGCTACCCATCACCTCCATATTGGTGCACATAACAAAATTCATTCCGCACATGGACATAAAAAGTTAGAGGGAACACTGGACTGGCCACTGTCAAAGATAGGATACTGGGCTAGATGGACTGTTGGTCTGACCCAGGATGGCAGTTCTTATGTTTATTTCTGAGAGTGACAGGAACATTCCTAAGTCATGATCTGATTCTGCAAGCCCCCTGCCACCTTACCTAATCATAATTTACAAATACTGTATATAATATAAAAAACAGTAAATAGAGAGGCATCAATTAGCATTAAGAATGGATGAGTGGGACTAGTGCCTGTCACAAAGTGCACGGGCAATCTCATGAGCTATTTGCTCCCCGTATTAAATTCCCTTTCTCAGTAAAGGTCTGATGCAAAGGCCATTGAAATCAGTGGAAATCGTTCAACCCATCGCAATGGTCTCTGGATCAGGCCCTACGAACCAATCTAGAGTTTATTCTTCCCCAAGTCCAATCTTAATTACCCATTATCAGGAAGTGCCCTCACAAACCTTTAAGGAGATTTCCTTAAATAATTGGAAACATGTAAAAAATGGACATGCCTCGTATTTTCTACAGGAAACAAACACAAATAGGATTTACATGCTGCTTTCCCAATGCCTCATCGGCAAAGTGAACTTTTATTCTGCAGCTTATAAAGTTCTAGTGGAAAGGAAAATGGCTAATGGGCAAAGATGGTAAGATTTTTTTTTTTTAAATAAACCTTAACTATTTGCAGCAGTGAATGAACACAATTTGAAGTAAAACCTTTATTTTAATACATACAAATAAAGATATAGTATGCAAATATAAGAAGAGGTACACTGTGTTCATTCAAAGCCTTACACAAATAAAGCCAGTGTTCTGCCAATATTGATAGAGCCAGAATTTCTATACAAAAGAATCTGCCTATTTGTTCTAGTTAAACTGTAAAAATAACTATTACATAGTACAGAGGTTAGCATTGTTCTTCCACCTGCTAACAGCTAGCTTGTTTTTAAAAGCATCTGCAGCAACCTATTTACAGGGTTGATAAATACACAACTCGACAAATTCTGAGCAGGTATTTTCAATAAATCAGGGAATGGATGCAAATAAGAATGTGAATTTCAAGGTATCAGACCTTCCAACATCCCCTAACAAAGAAGCAGCAGATTGTACATTTGCATACTTTTTCATATATTTGCACAAACAATTAAAAGCACCTGCCTTGCACAGTTACAATTATCATGTAAGAAAAACAAAACCTCAAAGAAGGAAGATAATTGCATGCTTTTATGGGCCGCCTAATGTGTTTATGATACATGACATAAAATTAGGTATAGCTACAGAGGAGGGGGGATTTCCATGCCATATTTCCAGTATAGTTCCCATCATCTTTTGCATATTGACAATCCCTAAATATGCAGAGTGAGGAGAACATACCAATACTAATGTAATGGTAAAAAGAATATAGAAAAGTCACACTATATCATATGAAGGGTCCAAGAAAGACATTCCCATTTTTTCTTCAAAGGAATTCACTCTTTGACTCCAGAAAAAAACCTAATCATTTCTGAGGTAGCGCCAGAAAGTCCTCTTAGCAAATTTAAAAGCAGAACAAGATTAAATGGAAAATCTAAGACTTTGCTTAGAATTATGTCTCATGAGAGACCATGAGGCAATCTGGATTTAGATAATCTAGAAGTAAAGGAAACAAAGGATTACTTCTAAATAATTCCAGTGTCAGGTTATTTCTCAAATTATTCTGTGAGTGAGGCAGAATAAACAACCTCACCCCCATCCTCGACAGAAGCAGCTGGGGATTCAGACCCCACTACCTGGTGCCCCGTTGAAATTTAAACTCTTTAAAAAAGCCAATATTAGTAAATATTGTGGATTTAAATGTTTAATACTGCTGATGATCTTCAATTTCCTCCCACAAGTGTCACACAAATGTTCCTACTCCCCCTATATTTTCCATACCGTTGCTCTTATCATCATCATCATCCTTTTACCATTAGCACTGCCAAACAGTACTTGAAAGATCGAAGTGACCCCAACACTGGAAACTCCAGGCAGATGTGGAGGGAAGGCAGACTCTTCTTTCAGGGCATGTCTGTAATTCTGTGTGGATTAAGAGGGAAATGTACTTCTTTCTGTGTCTTCAACACTGAGGAATGTTACACTGGACTTTGCGCTTGCTTTCTAACCAGAAGACATCGATTGTTGGGTTCAGGAAGTTAACAATGCTAGTCTTGGCTTTATAGGTGAACACGATTTTAATATTATGTCTCTTGTATTATTTTTCATGCTCAGGCAACAAAAACTTTTTGGTCTCTTAATACTAAGCTGAGAAACTGGTCATTGCTATAACATAAAACATGCAAATATTTTAGATAGATAGACAGACAGACAACATCCCTGTTCCTGATGGTATCCAGGGAGATTGGTGGGAATGTTAAACCTGCAAGTTTTAATGTTATTTAGGAGAAATAGTGCTTCATCCAAAAATCCATTTCAGAAGTGCAGTATTCATTATTCACTACTTGTCATTTATATTCTCCCAGTTAAACAGCTTCAGTTATCCAGTCAGGAACCAAAACAATACCAAATGGGTGAGATGACAAATTACACACCATGAATAACCATAGTAAAAAGTCTATAATGTGGACAAATTAAGTAGTTCACAAGAATCCCATAGGTTGAAATTTGCACACAAACTATTTGGCAAATAGTTTTATACAGTTGCACTAATTGAGATCAATTTGCTAATGATTTGCAAACTAAACAAAAGAGAACAGGAGTACTTGTGGCACCTTAGAGACTAACAAATTTATTTGAGCATAAGCTTTTGTGGGCTACAGCCCACTTCTTCGGATGCATAGAATGGAACATATATTGAGGAGATATATATACACATACAGAGAGCATGAAAAGGTGGGAGTTGTCTTACCAACTCTAAGAGGCCAATTAAGTAAGAGAAAAAAAACTTTTTTGCAAATTTAAAAGAAAAATGGTGGAAAAATCACTGTTTTCACTTAGCTAAGGACCAAGAATTGAAAAGCAAAGCACATTATGCTAAGAAAAGCATAACATATATTTCCAAAATATTTCCCATGATATTTATTTTATTATCACTCCTCTTGTAAGCTCTTGCAGAACCCTCACTGCTCATGGAAAAGAGAATTCAGGTAGCGTGCAGCTGCTTGTGTCTCTGATCTATGCTCTGCTGTACACACTTAAACAATTAGCTTAATTTTTGTAATTAGTTTTGATCTGTGATTTGGAGCCTGTGGAATATTAGGAACTGTTTCACCAGGCATCCATAAAAGTGGTAAGCAGTTTTCTAGCTGTAGCATATGGCTGAATTAATTCTTTCTCTCTCTCTCTCTCTCTCTCTCTCTCTCTTAGGCCTGGTCTACACTAGGCTTTTATGTCGAATTTAGCGCCGTTATATCAAATTAACCCTGCACCCGTCCACACCAGGAAGCCATTTAGTTCGACATAGAGCTCTCTTTAAATCAATTTCTGTAATCCTCCCCAACGAGAGGAGTAGCGCTAAATTCGAAATGGCCATATCGAATTAGGCTAGGTGTGGATGGAAATCGACGCTAATAGCTCCGGGAGCTATCCCACAGTGCACCACTCTGTTGACGCTCTGGACAGCAGTCCGAGCTCGGATGCTCTGACCAGCCACACCCCGGGAAAATTTGAATTCCTTTTCCTCTCTGGGCAGTTTGAAGCGCAGTTTCTGTTTGGACACCGTGGCGAGCTCGGCAGCAGTGGCAACGATGCAGAGCTCTCCAGCAGAGATGGCCGTGCAATCCAATAGAAAGAGGGCCCCAGCATGGACGGATCGGGAAGTCTTGGATCTCATCGCTGTGTGGGGAGATGAGTCCGTGCTTTCCGAGCTGCGCTCCAAAAGACGGAATGCAAAGACCTATGAGAAGATCTCTAAAGCCATGGCAGAGAGAGGCTACAGCCGGGATGCAACGCAGTGCCGCGTGAAAATCAAGGAGCTGAGACAAGGCTACCAGAAGACCAAAGAGGCAAACGGACGCTCTGGATCCCAGCCCCACACATCCCGTTTCTACGAGGCACTGCATTCCATCCTAGGTGCGGCCGCCACCACTACCCCACCCCTGACCGTGGACTCTGAGGATGGGATATTGTCCGCGGCCGGTTCCTCCGACATGTTAGCGGACGGGGAAGATGAAGAAGGAGATGAGGAGGACGAGGCAGTCGACAGCGCTGGCACCGCTGATTTCCCCGACAGCCAGGAGCTCTTCATCACCCTGACAGAGATCCCCTACCAACCGTCCCCCGCCGTTACCCCAGACACAGATTCAGGGGAAGGATCAAGCAGTAAGTGTTTTAAATATCTAAACATTTATTTACAACATAACTGGCATATTTAAAATATTAACAGTAGCTAAAGTGCTTTAAAACAAGTAAACATTTATTTACAACAAAACAGGAAGATTGAAAATATTAACAGTGGGTAAAGTGCTTCAAAACATGTAAACAGGAAAGTCAAACAAAAGGGGAATCTGTGCAAAGTGTATCATGATTAGTCTGTCTTTGGGCGCCTCAATATGTAGTCCGAACCATTTTCAAAAAATTTCACAATGTCCGCTTCATGATTATAGTGCCCAAAACCCTGCAGTCATTTGTCCCTCCAAGGGCACCTAAGCCAAGAACTGGTCAATGTAACCGGGGATAGAGGCGACATCCTCCGGGGAGAACTCCTCATAGGTCTCCTGCAGGTGTTTTTCCAGCCTCATGAGCAGGTTCCTGGGTAGGGAGAGCTTATTAGGCCCCCCGTGGTAGGACACGTTTCCCTGCCACAACGCCAGCAGGTACTCCGGGATCATGGCCTTGCATAGCATTGCAGCAAATGGCCCCGGTTTCTGCAGGCTGTCCCGGAGCATCTTCTCCTTCTGGCTCTCCGAGACCTTCAGGAGGGTGATGTCTGGCATGACTCCCTGCTGTGAATTAGGTAGGGGAAAGTTAGTATTGGGACTGCTTGCCCGTCCCTTTACAGAACTGCAACCGCCGGTTTACAGCCACGCGGTTTACAGCCGCGAGGGGGTGGGACAGGGCCAGAGTTCATGCTTGCAGGATTGCTGCCAGCAGAGACTCGCATTGCTTTCTATGTGAAAGGAGGCCAGTGCCACTCTTAAAGTTTTAAGCGGCCACAAGTCTACGGCTTACCATGTTTGCCAGCTAGACAAAGTCCGGTGTCCAGCCCTGCTCCTCAGCTCGCCACAGCAAGACCGCAGGCACTGTAGGCGAGGGCCGAAAATTCGACCTTGTCCTCAGTGCGCGTGTGATAGGTGCTCTGCATGGTCTTGTTCACAGAGAAAGACTGTGTTCTCTGTTCACAGATACATTGCTCTGTCTCAGGAATTCACTCCCTTTTTCCAATTCCCACAGCCACATCTGCCCAGAGGCTAGCGCACATTAGGAGGAGGAAGAAGAGGACACGGGAAGACATGTTTGCTGAACTAATGGGATGCTCCCGAGCACAGGCAGCCCAGCAGACACAGTGGAGGGAGAACTTGTCCCAAATGCACCGGGCAAACATTGAACGGGAGGAGAGGTGGCGACAGGAGGACAGGCAGGCTACTCAAACGCTGCTTGGACTAATGAGGGAGCAAACGGACACGCTCCGCCGCCTTGTGGATGTTCTGCAGGACCGGAGGCAGGAGGAGAGAGCCCCGCTGCAGTCTCTCTGTAACTGCCCTGCCCCGCCACCAAGTCCCATACCCCCCTCACCCAAAGTCCAAACACGGAGGGGTGGAAGGGGCCGTGAAAAATTTCACTCCACCCCTGCGGACTGCTCTACCACTAGAAGGCTCTCATTCCCCAAAATTTGAAAAGTCCTTTCCTACCCGCCTCACACAAGACCCCGTCCAAGTTTCACCCCCCCGTTCCATGTGCGGTTGTTAATAAAGAATACGTTTCTGTTCATTTCTGTTTCCATCCTCTTCTTTTGGAGGGGAGTCTGTCTGAAGGGGGGGGAAGGGGCTTGGTCATTGGACAGGACAGTCACCTTTAGCAGGGGGCAGGTGCAGCAGCAGGGCACATATACAGTGCAGTGACTAGTTATCCTGGTCAGTCTGGGAGGTGGTTTTCATGTTCTGTGTGGTGGGGGGGGTGGTGTTGCTCTGTGACTTGGTGGCGGGGGAGGGCAGTTACAGATCTTATGCAGCGGTCCTTACCCTGGATCACAGAGCCGCGCAGCAGGGGATCTGTAACCCTCCTCCCCCTGCAAGACAGTCACATAGCCGACACATACACGCAGTCCCGGCCAGGAGGGCTGGCAGGCTCCGTTGAAACAACCAGTCCACCACCGCGGAGCCTGTCATTCCTGGAGTCTAGAAGCATCATTTGCATCACAACCCTAAACCCGCCCCCCGCCACAGTCTGCGTCCCAGGTTTAAAACATTCCCGCGAAAACAGTAATAAAGACAACGGTGTCCATTAACAAAACAGAACAGATTTTATTTTTTGGGAAGGGGGTGAAGGGGGTATGTAATTGGAGAGGATAGTCGACGGCAACTGGGTAAAGAAACGGGGGCAAGTTCTGCTTCTGTGTCCACAAACTTAAAAGTCACTGGGTACCCTGCTCAGCCTTGAAACTGGCTTTCAAAGCCTCCCGGATGCACAGCGCGTCCCGCTGGGCTCTTCTAATCGCCCGGCTGTCTGGCTGGGCGTAATCAGCAGCCAGGCTATTTGCCTCAACCTCCCACCCCGCCATAAAGGTCTCCCCCTTGCTCTCACACAGATTGTGGAGCACACAGCAAGCTGCAATAACGATGGGGATATTGGTTTCGCTGAGATCACAGCGAGTGAGTAAGCTTCTCCATCTCCCCTTGAGACGGCCAAAAGCACACTCCACCACCATTCTGCACTTGCTCAGCCGGTAGTTAAACAGTTCTTTTTCTGTGTCCAGGGCGCCAGTATAGGGCTTCATGAGCCAGGGCATTAGCGGGTAGGCTGGGTCCCCGAGGATCACTGTAGGCATCTCCACATCCCCAACAGTTATCTTGTGGTCCGGGAAGTAAATACCTTCCTGCAGCCGTCTAAACAGACCAGAGTTCCTGAACACGCGAGCGTCATGAACCTTGCCCGGCCATCCGACGTAGATGTTTGTAAACCGTCCCCGATGGTCCACCAGTGCTTGCAGCACCATTGAAAAGTAGCCCTTTCTATTGATGTACTGGCTGGCCTGGTGGCCCGGTCCCAGGATAGGGATGTGAGTCCCATCTATAGCCCCACCGCAGTTTGGGAATCCCATCGCAGCGAAGCCATCTATGATGGCCTGCGCGTTTCCCAGGGTCACTACCTTTGACAGCAGTACCTTGACGATTGCCTTGGCTACTTGCATGACAACAACCCCCACGGTAGATTTGCCCACGCCAAAGTGGTTCGCGACTGACCGGTAGCTGTCCGGCGTTGCAAGCTTCCAGAGGGCTATGGCCACTCGCTTCTGGACAGTCAGGGCTGCTCGCATGCGGGTGTCCTTGCGCTTCAGGGCAGGGGACAGCAACTCACAAAGTTCCAGGAAAGTCCCCTTCCGCATGCGAAAGTTTCGCAGCCACTGGGATTCATCCCAGACCTGAAGCACTATGCGGTCCCACCAGTCCGTGCTTGTTTCCCGGGCCCAGAATCGCCGTTCAACAAAATCCACATGCCCCATTGCCACCGTGATGTCCTGGGCGCTGGGGCTCGTGGTTTCTGACAGCTCTGTGCTACTCTCCGACTTCAGGCCCTCACGGCGGTGCCGTAGCCTCCTCGCCTGATTTCTCTGCATCTGCCTCTGGGAAAGGTGTATGATAAGGTGCGAGGCGTTGAGAACGGCCACAACTGCAGCGATGGTCGCAGCGGGATCCATGATCGCAGTGCTGTGGCGTCCGCGCTGTCACTGATCAAAAAGTGCGCGAACTGATTTCCCGCCGGCGCTTTCAGGGAGGGAGGCAGGGCGGTAGTGACTGACGGATGATGACAGTTACCCAAAAGCACCCTCGCCACATTTTTTTACCCAGAAGGCATTGGGGGCTCGACCCAGAATTCCAATGGGCAGCGGGGACTGCGGGAACTGTGGGATAGCTGCCCACAGTGCACTGCTTCCAATGTCGACGCTTTCCCTGGTAGTGTGGACTGACAAAGTCGAATTACTGTCCTTAGTGTAGACACACACGTTCGACTTTCTAATATCGATTGCACATATTCGATTTAACTAAAATCGAACTACTCTCGTAGTGTAGACATACCCTTAGAGAACCTGGAATCAATACTATCAGACAGGAACATGTTCTGTCATGTATTTTTTCCCATTATCTTTAATTTGTGCTTTATGAACTCTAGGTGGGGTGATGTGGAGTCTAACGAAGGGAAGAGGAATAATTTGCTGGGTTGACATGATACACTGTGAAGACATACAAGATACTCTCAATGTTTCTTTCACAGACCTGAGAACAATAACGCATTTTTTTTTTTGAGTTACGGTGGTGGTATTGAAACAACCTGCCAACTCTCAATGAATAATATTCCAGCAAATGGTTTTCATCATAGAAAAGAAATTGGAAATAAAACCCATTTCTGAGAGATATACAGAAAGATAACAACAAAGCTGCAGTCCAAAAAGTAAAGAAATGGGACAGAACAATTTATCAATTATTAGTTACATACACCAACCGATCAAGTTAAGAACCTATACATCTAACAATACAGTGTACTTCCCACAATGGCCTTTGAGTAAATTATAGCCTGTTCAGCTGCTGCAACCTCTCTATTTATAATATTGGCCCCAACCTGCGAGGTAATGACCATAATATGCATGCCACAGTATAGTATTGGTGACTTTAAAGAAACAGTCATGACTCTGAAATCTGAAGAGGTCAAAGAATGGTTTAAGATATTCTACATGAATTAACCCTTTAATAGGTCTAGTCAAAAATAGTGGGGAGGGATCCATTTTTTTCTTAAATTCAAAATTTAAAATTTTTGACTTTTTTTTCCATTTCTATAGTCAGACCGAAGAATGGAGTAACTTTTTTGTTAATTTTGTTGCAATTTTCCCCAATATTTTTCATTGTGTTTTGTTTTAATTTTAAATTTTGAAATTTGAGAAATTTTAATCAGCTCTACTATCTTAGTGTTACCATATGCAAAACATGCCCACTTTTAGGTACCTAGCCCCTGAAGGAGGCTTTCCCTGGCATGAAACCATTCCAATATGCAACCATCCATTTCTCCAGTAGGCAGGGCCGGTGCAACCACTTAGGCAAACTAGGTGGCCGCCTAGGGCGCCTAGTGGTTGAGGGCGCCTAAAAGCCCGCTCAGGCGAGGAGATGGAGTGGAAGTGAGCTGGGGGGGGGGCACGGGGAGGGCCGCCTGCAGTAACAGGGGGGGCACACAGGGGAACCGCTTCCCGCCCCAGATCACCTCCACTCTGCCTCCTCTGCTGAGCACACAGCCCCCGCTCTAAGTCTCCTCCAATCGGTGCCGCAAGCCTAGGAGGGGAGGAAAATTAGAGCCGCGCTGGCGTGCTCAGCGGAGGAGAGCCGGGACAGGCTCCCCGCGCGGGGTTAGCTGCTGCAGAGAGGGGCGGGGTTAGCTTCCGCAGGGGGGGGCTCCCCGGGCGGGGTTAGCTGCCGCGGAGGGGGGCAGTGTTAGCTGCCGTGGAAGGGGGCTCCCCGGGCCGGGTTAGATGCCGTGGAGGGGGCTCTTGCAAGGGGGGGTAGCTGCCGCGGGGGGCTCCTCGGGTGGGAGGGGCGCGTGGGCGTGGTTAGCTGCCACGGCGGGGGGGGGGGCGCGCAAGTTGGAAGCTTCGCCTAGGGCGCGAAACTTCCTTGCACCGGCCCTGCCAGTAGGCTCTGGTTTCCCATTCCCAACCACCATTTTATCATTAACAGGGCTTTTTGCCACCCCAAGCTGCTCTTCATTCTTCGGCAGCAATTCGGCAGCAGGTCCTTCGCTCCAAGAGGGAGTGAGGGACCCACCGCCGAATTGCCACCGAAGAGCCGGACGTGCCGCCCCCTCCGTTGGCTGCCCCAAGCACCTGTTTGCTGCGCTGGTGCCTGGAGCCAGCCCTGATCATTAAGCATCCTCAGAGACTGAACTCCTACCTTTCTCTCCCAACATCTTCACAGGAGGGCCAGCTGATTGCTCCTTGACTTACATTTGGGGGACTAGTCGGAACGCCTTCAGAACAATTTTATATTTTATCTACAAATTAATCTGACCTAGATACGACTGCTCAATGCAGGCAGTCAAATCATCATCTAGTGTACATCAATAAAAAAAATTTCACCTGTCTCCAAATATGAACTTGAGCATACTACATGCTGGGAACACTAACCAATTTACATTGGAGTGAGAGGCCTTGCTCACTGCCAACTCTGGCCATATGCATAATTTGAAAATAGGAATGATCATATCAGAGTAGGAAATTAACCTATGTCATCCAGCCACTATCATTCCTTTTAGAGTAGCCTATCAGAGACCATCATGACAGGGAAAAAAAATCCCATGGTGAGACAGACATTTAAAAGTCAGAACCGTACATACTATGATGATTGATGATGATGATGGATAATAGCAGACAGAGAATCCAATAAGTTTGGGGGCACAAAGATACATAAGTGAGATTTATAATCTAAAGCCCTGATCTATCAAACAATTAGAAAATGCACCTGCAAAGAGCCTCACTGACTTCAGAGGCCCTCCTACACAGGATCAGGTGCAGGTTATGGGCTTAATAAGACAAGTGATAAAAAGAGAGGGAAAAGATACAATCAAAGTAATGGGCTTAAATTGCAGCAAGGGCGGTTTAGGTTGGACATTAGGAAAAACTTCCTAACTGCCAGAATGGTTAAGCACTGGAATAAATTGCCTAGGGAGGTTGTGGAATCTCCATCATTGGGGATTTTTAAGAGCAGGTTGGACAAACATCAGGAATGGTCTAGATAATACTTAGTCCTGTCTTGAGTGCAGGGGACTGGACTAGATGAACCTCTCGAGGTCCCTTCCAGTTCTATGATTCTATGAAATATCTGCAATTTGAACAAGTTTTACTGATATAATTATATAAAGTGCTACATCCCCCACCTGTGATCTTTAAAAGAATTATTTTTCCACTATTATTTTATCACCAAAGCAAGTGCAGCTTGTCATCCATGCCTCATCAGAGCACATTGTTCCAACTAAGAATGGGCAAACTGGTTTGTATAAGACCCAGCCCATGCCTTCACACAAAGCTCATACCAAAACCAAACACCTCAGCATTTTCTCGTTTTAGGTTGCAAACAGACATACAGTAGAACCTCAGAGTTATGAACACCAGAGTTACGAAGTGACCGGTCAACTACATGCCTCATTTGGAACTGGAAGCATGCAATCAGGCAACAGCAGAGACAAAAAAGCCAAAAAACAAACAGAAAATACAGTACAGTGCTGTGTTAAACATAAACTACTAAAAAAAATAAAAATAAAGGAAGAGCAGCATTTTTCTTCTGCATAGTAAAGTTCAAAACTGTATTAAGTCAATGTTCAGTTGTAAACTTTTGAAAGAACCATAACATTTTGTTCAGAGTTCAGAACATTTCAGAATTACAAGCAACCTCAGTTCCCGAGGTGTTTGTGACTCTGAGGTTCTACTGTACTGCAGTAAAAGGCTCTGCAGTAAAAGGCTATTCTCTGTATTTCATAACATGGAAGTACTAAAGACCACACAGGAAAGTATGTCTTTGAGACATCTCTTGTCCTGGATTCTAGATTTAGAAGATGGAAATACATTTATAAAAATCCCTTGACTTGTGGATGCTTATCCAAACTGAATCTGCAAATCATTTGTGGTTATCCTTTGAGGCTGTCTGAGACTTGCTGGACTTCATTTTATTGGTCTGCTTTCCGCCCATGCTGAAGTAATACTTATAGCTGGGCTGGTACCTGGGAAATAAATTATAATCTTGTGAGATGGTTGTATCAGAGGTAACTCTCCCTATTCCCTTCTCCATCTTCTTCCTTTCTCCTTTTTTCTTTCCTTGTGGTGTATTGAAAGCTATATTAAAATGATAAATTATCACTTTGAATTCTCAGTGGTTTTCTTGGTCCTGCTTACTGGGTAGGTGTCTCTGTAGGGAAGTATGTGATTGAAGTCTAGCAGCTGCAGTCAGTCTTCAAAGAGCCGGCCTAAAGCAAGAGTTGTGCCTCTCTGCCTTACAGATCAGCCTGCTTCTCTCTCCCTCTCTCTGTTTTTGTTTCTTGTATGTTAAGGTTCTGAATTTTAAGAAATGAAGTAGTGTTACACTGCAACCTTCCAACAAGAGTGTTCTATGTTTTTATCTATCTGCACTGTGCATATGCCATGAATGTAACAGTCCCTACATCCTCTCTCTTTCTCCTCTCTTTCATCTCTCCCTCAGACATGAGCCCCTGCATGCTGAAGCTATAAGAAAGCAATATGATCACACTACTTGAGCAGGTCTGATAGCGATATCTTTCAATAGAAGAGGTGGTGTTTCAGAGACCAGATAGACACATGTACCATACGGTTACAGAGGGTCAAATTGTTGTATTTTGGCACAGCCCTGCATAGCGGATGTTGCAGTGAGGAGCTCCACCACCATCAGTGGTAATACTGGGAGTCATTGTGTCATTTGTGCTTCCTGGAGCAGCTCAGCGTGCAGGTGGAGTGCATCTGCTGCATCACCCTTTAGGTAGGTCAACATGTACTCCTCTTCCATTCCCTGCCTCCATCCCTCCCTTCACTTCCCATTTTGGGATGGCTTGTGTCTCATGGGGCACTAGCTCCCTGCAGTCAGAAGAGTGCCAGAAGGAACTCAATTATAGCTGTTCTTTGTGCAGGAGATGGAACACTACTTATGCCCCCCCCCCACCCACCCACCCACTTGCATATCCACACTGGGCTACCCACAATGTGGCAGAGAGCTTACCAACAACTAGGACAGATTTGCACACACATCTAACTTATTGCACCAGACAATGTTTTGTGGATTTAAAATGCAAAGCATTTTCTCAGTGCTGTACCTGCCTAAAATGTGGCCATCATCGCAGCACAAGTACACACAGAAGTGAAAGCACAACAAGAAATAGCTTTTGAAATCAACTAACTACTAGATCTGAAAACATTCAATATATTTTCAAAAAATTTCCAGGTCTATTTTGGACCTATTAGTCACACAGAAATACAATAGACTTACATGCACGTGTCTATCTCTATATTTCCTACCTTCCCTTCCCATTTTACTGTTCAGATTCATTAGTAGTAGAAATGATAATCTAGAAAGTAGTAGAGATTAGCAGGATTCCTAATGATTCAGAAGGCACTTGATCAGCGCTCACATACTAAAATCTTTGCTATATACACTGAGGACCAATATTTTTTAATGTGCTACAATTATGGTACCTATTCAAAATGAAAGCTATTTGTTTTCCAAAACCAAAGGGAGATTTTTAAGTCCTGAATGATGGCTATATCAAGTCAACTTTTAATTGTGTTTTGAATTTAACAACTGTTTACAGGAAAAATGAAGTAAGTCCTCATTAAAATGCACTTTTCTTTGCTTGAATATGTGCAAACTACCCGCTTGCAAATTTGCCAAACACAAATACACACTACTAAGGAGTAGCATATACCTGCTATCCAGTTAATGATAATTTTGACAAATTTTCATGGCACAAAGTATATAGAAAACTAGGGAAGATTCAACATATTTACATACAAAATAAGAACAATATTTGTATCTGCATGTATTGCTTCATGACACGAAATAGTAGCTATGAAAGGTAACAGAAATAGTCAACTACGAATTTTTCTGTTACTAAGCAATAACCAAAACTTCGGGATAGCAGAGCTAATATCTTGAAACACAATTAAGTTGATGTTACATTCAGAGAGGAATATTTTCCAATTTCCTATTGTACTCCATTCAAATCATTATGCTAGTTTGACATGCCCATAAGAATTGTAGATTTCCTTTTTAGCAAGAAATCGTTTTTTTCAAATTCAATGTGCTCTTAAACTCATGCTTTTCTAAGTTTTAGATATATCTGTTATGAGATCCTTATGGAAAGCACAAATACTACTGCTTCTCAGGAGAAATCAGTACTAAATATTATGTTAATACTATCTATGTCATCCCTGAATGTAAAGTATATTACACACAAAAATATATTAAAAGTATTATAAAGGTTTCAAAGTCAAACACTCAAAATTTAGGAAATGCCAGAATTAAGGTTGCCTGTGCAAATTTAGGTTTCAGAGTAGCAGCCGTGTTAGTCTGTATCCGCAAAAAGAACAGGAGTACTTGTGGCACCTTAGAGACTAACAAATTTATTAGAGCATAAGCTTTCGTGGGCTACAGCCCACTTCTTCGGATGCATAGAATGGAACATATATTGAGGAGATATATATATACACATACAGAGAGCATGAAAAGGTGGGAGTTGTCTTACCAACTCTGAGAGGCCAATTAAGTAAGAGAAAAAACTTTTGAAGTGATAATCAAGATAGCTCAGTACAGACAGTTTGATAAGAAGTGTGAGAATACTTACAAGGGGAGATAGATTCAATGTTTGTAATGGCTCAGCCATTCCCAGTCCTTATTCAATCCTGAGTTGATCGTATCTAGTTTGCATATCAATTCCAGCTCAGCAGTCTCTCGTTGGAGTCTGGTTTTGAAGTTTTTCTGTTGTAAGATAGCCACCCGCAGGTCTGTCATTGAATGACCAGACAGGTTAAAGTGTTCTCCCACTGGTTTTTGAGTATTATGATTCCTGATGTCAGATTTGTGTCCATTAATTCTTTTGCATAGAGACTGTCCGGTTTGGCCAATGTACATGGCAGAGGGGCATTGCTGGCACATGATGGCATATATCACGTTGGTAGATGTGCAGGTGAACGAGCCCCTGATGGTATGGCTGATGTGATTAGGCCCTGTGATGATGTCACTTGAATAGATATGTGGACAGAGTTGGCATCGGGCTTTGTTACAACGATAGGTTCCTGGGTCAGTGTTTTTGTTCAGTGATGTGTGGTTGCTGGTGAGTATTTGCTTTAGGTTGGGGGGTTGTCTGTAAGCGAGGACAGGTCTGTCTCCCAAGATCTGTGAGAGTAAAGGATCATCTTTCAGGATAGGTTGTAGATCTCTGATGATGCACTGGAGAGGTTTTAGTTGGGGGCTGAAGGTGACAGCTAGTGGTGTTCTGTGCAAATTTAATTTCCCCCACCACCCCCTGTACATTCACATTATGACACACAGGCCCAGATTCACAAAAATACATAAGCACCTAATTCACAAAACTCCCACTGAACCCTGTAGTTATCTAAACTCACTTGGCACCTAAGTGTTTTCAGTAAAAAGTTCCGTAGGTGCCTACGTTTCTGCCTCTCTACACGGACACTATCTCCCTCTAGGTGTCCGGACATCTAACACCCACCTAAGCCCCAGAAGAGTGAGAATGACTCTATAGCTTGGTGGCTAGAGCACTGTCATGCTTGCTCTCTCTCCATCTCTCCAGCCCCATGACTCTTTAAATATTTAATCCAAAGTAGAACAGCTTCAAAAGAATAGAATTAGGGAGCCCCACATCAGAATATTGCATTGCCGAATAGTTAGAGAACTCACCTGAGAGGGGGAAGAGCTCTTTTCAAATCCCTTTGCTTCACCAGGCAGAGGGGCATTTGAACAAGGTCTCCCACATCCCAGGTGAGAACTCTAACCACTAGGCTAAAAGTTCTGAGGGATGTCCTCTGCCCCCATCCTGGAAAAAAAAAATGCCGTAGACACCTAACTCCTGAAAGGGTTCACGCTTATGCTTTGCTAGAGAGATAAGCATCTCCCTGCAGTCTGGACTTAGGTGCCTATCTCTGTGAGGGGGTGGAGTTTAGCACACCCCTGTCATCAACATCTCCCATTGACTAGCTGGCTTTAGTAGCTTGCATTCTTGGGCAACACTCTCTCCCCATTCATATTATAGGGAGCCTAGGTGCCTAACTCAGGCTTTGTTCATTGCATTGTGTTCCTCTGATTTTCTAGGCACCTAAGTACCTTTGTGAATCTAGGCTAGTCTTTCATTACATGATCACATACTATTTTTTCCACAGGACCCCTGCCTCATTCAGTGCAAATATTGGACTGTACTCATTTAATGAGCTGCTAGTCAATATTTTGTTTTTTCTTCATGTTCAGCGTGTGGCCTCAGGCCTGCTTTACCACACATTAATAATTCTGTCTTCAGAGCAGGGTCTGAATAATCTCCTCAAGGGTTTTTATATGGTGCTCATCTGTCATCACTATAGTATCTGTGCCTCATAGGGTGCTTCACAAATGTTATTCCATTTATTTTCACAACACCCCGGTGAGAAGAGAGGTTGATATTATCCTCCTGTTACAGATAAGGCACAGAGAGATTGAAGTCAAAAGTATCCAGTAATTCTGGGGTGCCCAATTTGAACGATCTAGGACCTGATTTTTCAGACTACTTAGCATTATATAGCACTCTATATGTTCAAAGTACAGCTTTGACTCTACTTTGAAGTCCCATTGACTTCAGTTGCAGTGTAAATGTTCAGCACTTCTACAAATCAGACCCCAGGGTCTCAAGTTGGGTGTCCAGAGGATGATGAACATTCAATTAGTGACCACCTGTGAAAAAGCTTGGTTTAAGTGAGTTGTCCAGCATCACATAGAAACTCTAGAAGAGCTAGAGATAGAATCCAATACTCCAGGGCAGCTTTCAGCTATCTTAACTGTCTTAAACATCACACCATCCTTTCTCCTCCTGCCAGCCTGCCTCATTCACTACACACCTTCCTATTTCTGCAACAAATGAAGAAGGGGTCCTACAGATAACTGTCTCCTTCACTACCCAGCTCTGGTCCATCCCCAAAGCAGGTCCAGTCTGTGCACTGAATGAGGTTTTTTTAAAAAGCAAGCAAACAAACAAAAACACAGAAATTCTATCATGTGGCCTCATATTGACACCCACACAGCTCATCACCAGATTGGAACCATTAGATCCACTGCCACTTGAGCTGATAGAGTAACTGGTAGTAGTAGTAGCTTGTCATTCTCTGTGTGGACCAGCAGTAGAGGGGAGTGAGACACACACTTTGCCAGTGGATTTCACAGATATTTGCTAACAGGAGAGGAATGGTTAGACTTAGAAATCATGGATTCCATTCAGGCTGTGGAGGGGAGAACACTTTAGTGGTTACAGACCCTTCTGCCTGTTCTCTCCAAGCTCAATCCCTTCTTCCCCATCCCCTTCAACCAGGCCCAGACTGCCCCAGCTCCTTGTCTCCAGTCCTTCTGCCCAGCCAGTTCCCCTTCTTCTGGCTCCTTGTCTGATCCAAGCTCTGACCCCCAACTTCTTTCCCCCACCCCAAAGTTTCCCAATCCCAGTCTTCTTGTCCAGCCAGTTGCAGTCTCACATGCCAGTTCTTCATCTGACTTCAGTCTCTCCCCTTAGCTCCCCCTCCCCCCCTATTTCCCTCCCCAGATACCAGTTTCCTTGCCCAGTCAGTTCCTGCCTCCTCTGAGATCAAAGATACATTGTTTGCTTCTGGCATTAATATATTAGTATATCCCTAACTCTCAATTCTGATGAATAACAATGGAAAAAGCAACGTACCAATCCAAATAGCAAGGGGCCTGATTCACCACTGAATCACTCCAGATCAATTCCTTTGAAATCAGTGTCATTTCTGAAATCAGGGTAGTCATACTGGAGTAAAACTGCAATGGTGAAACAGGCCCTAGGACTCTAGCTTTAATTTCCAAGTTCCAGCAACAGCACACTAGGTTAACGTTACTGAGACAATATTTTTTTTAAGTTCTTATGGAGGCTTGAGATATATTCAAGCAAATGTTATTTTTCATCTGCACTTAAATGATGTTCAGCTTCATCTGTGCAGTGAATTACAGTACTTCAGGCACTTGTCTGCTCCTTCTGTTTCTTAAAAAGACGTGATTGTGGTATGGTATAGCAGACATTTTACAGGGTCGAGCACTGAAGCTTCTGCATCCGCTTGCAAAAACAAACCAAAAAAACCCCAAACCCTCTTAAAACCTGTCTGTATTTGTTTCAGTAGTTGAAGAGCTGCCAAATATAAAGAAACCCTTGGTAATTAAGATCAGGTATCTCTCTTACTACTTTAAATTACAGCATTTTTATTGTTTTTTTCTTCTCTTTGATCAGTTGCATGTTGTTTTCTTCTGGTATTCTCCTTGCTGAGCTTTCTTCACTGGGGTCCAATTTGCTTTTTCTCTGAATTTGGCACAATATCTCCTTTTTAAATTTCAATATCTAGGACAGTCCAAGAATTCAATGGCAACATCCTTACTTACACCTTCCAAAAATCCAATCAAACGAAACAAATTTTCCATGATACTAGCTTAAAGCTGAACAAGTTGTTCTCTTTGATAAGGATGTTGAGGCTTTACATGCATTGTCTCTTTTAGACTTCTTTGGTGTGACTCCTCTGAGTCAAACTGGATTTATCACTCCCTCTGGATAGACCTGGGAATTTGACACACACACACACACACACACACACACACACACACACACACACACA
>NW_020664419.1:74500241-74521853 GCF_002925995.2 Terrapene triunguis
CACACACACACACACACACACACACACACACACACACACACACACACTTGTCAAAACTGCAACTTTTTTGCAGGAATGTACTGGGTTTGACAGAAAGTTTTGTTGGGAAGGGTTTCTCAGGTCCAGGATGGAATGTTTATTCCAAAAAGGCAGGGGGAGAGAGCATGCACATGTGTGATAGTCTGGTGATTACAGCATTCACCTGGGATGTGGGAGTACTGGATTAAACTGTCCCCCTCTCTGTATTTTTCATGACAAAAAATCAAAAGATCTCAGTTTCCATAGAATGGAATGGGAACAGTTTCCAAAACAGTGAAAATTTCCATTGGACGGGAAAACCACTTCCTTCCTAGCTCCACTCCCAGATACACAATTTGCCATGTTAAACCTTCCTTTCATCTTCTTCTGGCTAGGAAGTGGCTTACCCAAAATCAGAGCAAATGAATGATTAAGCAGCAAATCCAGTGTGGCCAACTCTGACAATTTTATCATGAGCATTGTGATATTTGGTGGTTTTCTTACAGGCCAAGCTCATGAAGTCCCGTGAATATGTGAGACTTTCAGATGTGACCCGAGGGGACCGTAAAGGCATCAAACCATAAGTCAAAGAACCATAACCCCAATTGTATCCCCCCATTTTTTTTTTTAATATCACGATTTTTAAGACAATCTCATGATTATTTTGAGTCTGACTCATGTTTTTGGAAGCTTTGGATTTAGCATTCCTGACTATAAGACCCTCCTTTTTTCTCAAGGCCACAATGTCTCCCTGTTGTTTTGGTCATTTATACTAACCAGTTCTCCCATTTTTAATTAAAATAGGTTCCTAGTGCACAGTAATTGTGGTTAAATTATACAGAATAATTAGTTTTATTAGTTTTCTTTTTACTTGGACTTTGTGGCAATAATTTCCTGGAGGGTTTTATTTTTATTTTTTTATACATTTAATGAAGATTTATGAAGCCATGAAATATTCAGTACAAACGCCTTAATATTATACAAACATCATAACAATACCTAACAATTAAAATATGCAAGGACAGTAGAAACTGCAAAATAAGCAAGCATCTGTCACTAAATGCAACAAATTGATTTCAGAGTGAGTGTGAGTTCCAAGTCTTTCTGCTGTTATCAATACCGTATATCAGTGCTTTTTGACCATGTGACTCATTCTCTGGCCTCCTCTTTGCTGGGTAAATGTCAACAGGAAGGATCATTTCAGCATTATTAGTGTTTTTTGCCAATTATAAATAACATATTGCTATTATTGGGTGCTTATTTAACTGACAGGACTGCAGTCAAGCATGGACAAAGGAGTAAGGTCAGTGATTCAATGACACAGATTACGCGGTATTAAGTAATTAAATTGGCCCTACTCTGTTCTTTTTATTTTATTTTTTCCCTTTAGATGTGCCTATCCTCCATGTATCTTCCGTGCACAGTGATGGACACTTATTCTCCCCTTTTGCAGTACAAGTTGAATAGCCATAACAAAATTTAAATAAATGTTTGGTTTGGACCAGTGCAATGGTTCTCAAACTTTATTCTTATCTAATCTATCTATCTATATGGTTCCATTTCCTCAGCTTGGGCTCAAATCCACAAGATATTGCTGAGCACTCTGACCCCAATCCAACAAAGCACTTAAACATAAGCTTAGCTTTCATCATGTGAGTAATTCCATTGATTTTCATATGTGCTTAAGTGCCTTTAGATTCATAGATTCTAGGACTGGAAGGGACCTCGAGAGGTCATCGAGTCCAGTCCCCTGCCCTCATGGCAGGACCAAATACTGTCTAGACCATCCCTGATAGACATTTATCTAACCTACTCTTAAATATCTCCAGAGATGGAGATTCCACAACCTCCCTAGGCAATTTATTCCAGTGTTTAACCACCCTGACAGTTAGGAACTTTTTCCTAATGTCCAACCTAGACCTCCCTTGCTGCAGTTTAAGCCCATTGCTTCTTGTTCTATCCTCAGAGACTAAGGTGAACAAGTTTTCTCCCTCCTCTTTATGATACCCTTTTAGATACCTGAAAACTGCTATCATGTCCCCTCTCAGTTTTCTCTTTTTCAAACTAAACAAACCCAATTCTTTCAGCCTTCCTTCATAGGTCATGTTCTCAAGACCTTTAATCATTCTTGTTGCTCTTCTCCGGACCCTCTCCAATTTCTCCACATCTTTCTTGAAATGCGGTGCCCAGAACTGGACACAATACTCCAGCTGAGGCCTAACCAGAGCAGAATAGAGCGGAAGAATGACTTCTCGTGTCTTGCTCACTACACACCTGTTAATACATCCCAGAATCACGTTTGCTTTTTTTGCAACAGCATCACGCTGTTGACTCATATTTAGCTTATGGTCCACTATAACCCCTAGATCCCTTTCTGCCGTACTCCTTCCTAGACAGTCTCTTCCCATTCTGTATGTGTGAAACTGATTTTTCCTTCCTAAGTGGAGCACTTTGCATTTGTCTTTATTAAACTTCATCCTGTTTACCTCAGACCATTTCTCCAATTTGTCCAGATCATTTTGAATTATGACCCTGTCCTCCAAAGCAGTTGCAATCCCTCCCAGTTTGGTATCATCTGCAAACTTAATAAGCGTACTTTCTATGCCAATATCTAAGTCGTTAATGAAGATATTGAACAGAGCCGGTCCCAAAACAGATCCCTGCGGAACCCCACTTGTTATGCCTTTCCAGCAGGATTGGGAACCATTAATAACAACTCTCTGAGTATGGTTATCCAGCCAGTTATGCACCCACCTTATAGTAGCTTCATCTAAATTGTATTTGCCTAGTTTATCGATAAGAATATCATGCGAGACTGTATCAAATGCCTTACTAAAGTCTAGGTATACCACATCCACAGCTTCTCCCTTATCCACAAGGCTCGTTATCCTATCAAAGAAAGCTATCAGATTGGTTTGACACGATTTGTTCTTTACAAATCCATGCTGGCTATTCCTTATCACCTTACCACCTTCCAAGAGTTTGCAGATGATTTCCTTAATTACTTGCTCCATTATCTTCCCTGGCACAGAAGTTAAACTAACTGGTCTGTAGTTTCCTGGGTTGTTTTTATTTCCCTTTTTATAGATGGGCACTATATTTGCCCTTTTCCAGTCTTCTGGAATCTCTCCTGTCTCCCATGATTTTCCAAAGATAATAGCTAGAGGCTCAGATACCTCCTGTATTAGCTCCTTGAGTATTCTAGGATGCATTTCATCAGGCCCTGGTGACTTGCAGGCATCTAACTTTTCTAAGTGATTTTTAAATTGTTCTTTTTTTATTTTATCTGCTAAACCTAACCCCCTCCCATTAGCATTCACTATGTTAGGCATTCCTTCAGACTTCTCGTTGAAGACCGAAACAAAGAAGTCATTAAGCATCTCTGCCAGTTCCAAGTTTCCTATTACTGTTTCTCCCTCTTCTCTGAGCAGTGGGCCTACCCTATCTTTAGTCTTCCTCTTGCTTCTAATGTATTGATAAAAAGTCTTCTTGTTTCCCTTTATTCCCGTAGCTAGTTTGAGCTCATTTTGTGCCTTTGCCTTTCTAATCTTGCCCCTGCATTCCTGTGTTGTTTGCCTATATTCATCCTTTGTAATCTGTCCTAGTTTCCATTTTTTATATGAGTCCTTTTTATTTTTTAGATCATGCAAGATCTCGTGGTTAAGCCAAGGTGGTCTTTTGCCACATTTTCTATCTTTCCTAACCAGCGGAATAACTTGCTTTTGGGCCCTTAATAGCGTCCCTTTGAAAAACTGCCAAGTCTCCTCAGTTGTTTTTCCCCTCAGTCTTGATTCCCATGGGACCTTACCTATCAGCTCTCTGAGCTTACCAAAATCCGCCTTCCTGAAATCCATTGTCTCTATTTTGCTGTACTCCCTTCTACCCTTCCTTAGAATTGCAAACTCTATGATTTCATGATCACTTTCACCCAAGCTGCCTTCTACTTTCAAATTCTCAATGAGCTCCTCCCTATTTGTTAAAATCAAGTCTAGAACAGCTTCTCCCCTAGTAGCTTTTTCAACCTTCTGAAATAAAAAGTTGTCTGCAATGCAGTCCAAGAACTTGTTGGATAGTCTGTGCCCCGCTGTGATATTTTCCCAACATATATCTGGATAGTTGAAGTCCAACATCACCACCAAATCTTGGGCTTTGGATGATTTTGTTAGTTGTTTAAAAAAGCCTCATCCACCTCTTCCACCTGGTTAGGTGGCCTGTAGTAGACTCCTAGCATGACATCACCCTTGTTTTTTACCCCTTTTAGCCTAACCCAGAGACTCTCAACACTTCCGTCTCCTCTGTCCATCTCCACCTCAGTCCAAGTGTGTACATTTTTAATATATAAGGCAACACCTCCTCCCTTTTTCCCCTGTCTATCCTTCCTGAGCGAGCTGTACCCATCCACACCAACATTCCAATCATGTGTATTATCCCACCAAGTTTCAGTGATGCCAGCAATGTCATAGTTGTATTTATTTATTAGCACTTCCAGTTCTTCCTGCTTATTACCCATACTTCTCGCATTTGTATATAGGCATCTAAGATACTGGTTCGACCTTGTTTCCCAGTTTTGCCCTGACCCTCCTTTCTCTCTGCCATTATAGCCCACACTCCCTCTTGTTTCTGACCCATCTCCCAGGTCTCCATGTTCCCCACTTACCTGCGGGCTTTGCTCACCTGTCCCCGTCGAACCTAGTTTAAAGCCCTCCTCACTAGGTTAGCCAGTCTGTGTCCAAATAGGGTCTTTCCCCTCCTCGAAAGGTGAACGCCATCTCTGCCTAGCAGTCCTTCCTTGAATAGCATCCCGTGGTCGAGGAAGCCAAAGCCCTCCTGGCGACACCATCTTCGCAGCCAGGCATTCACCTCCATGATGCATCTGTCTCTGCCCAGGCCCCTACGTTTGACAGGAAGAATTGAAGAGAATACCACCTGCGCTCCAAACTCCTTCACCCATACTCCCAGAGCCCTGTAGTCACTCTTGATCTGCTCAGTGTCACACCTTGCAGTATCATTTGTGCCCACATGGATGAGTAGCATGGGGTAGTAGTTAGAGGGCTGGATAATCCTCGACAATGCCTCCGTAACATTTCGGATACGGGCCCCCGGCAGGCAGCATACCTCCCGAGATGAAATGTCAGGGCGACAGATGGGCGCCTCCGTCCCCCTCAGCAGAGAGTCTCTGACCACCACTACCCTACGTTTCCTATTCGCAGTGGTGGCAGCAGACCTCCCAGCCTTAGGGGTACAAGGCTTCTCCTCCTTTACTGCAGGGGGTGATTCCTTCTCTCCTGTATCAAGAAGAGCATAACGGTTACCTATTACCACGGCGGGAGGGTTTGGAGCAGGGGTGGAGCACTGCCTGCTGCCAGAAGTAACCAGCTGCTAGTGTCCACCCTGAGCTATCTCCTCCTCCACCAGTGGTATATCAGCAGTCCTGTGTACTGGGACAGCTACCTCAGCTGTCACCACATGGACACTGTCCAGGAATTGCTCATGGATTCGGATGCTCCTCAACCTAGCCACCTCCTCCTGTAGCTCTCCCACCTGCTGCCTGAGAGATTCCACCAGCAGGCACCTTTCACATTGGATGGTCCCCCCAGCCTGGATATCAGTAAGTGGAAATTGCAAGTTACAGTCTCTGCAAAACCACACCAGGATCTGGGTAGAAGCATCCATGCTCAGGCGTTCTGTCTGGCTACAGGCGCAGGTGGAGGAGACAGAAGCAGTGCTGGCACAGGTGTTGCGGGTCTTCCTAACCATCGTAAGCCTCCCTCTGTCAAACTCCCTCTCAAACTCCCCTGTCTGCAGCCCCCTGTCCGCTGAAAGGGTTATTTAAGCAAGAAGTTTTGAATGTAGTTGGTTTATAGGTTTTAAGGGGAATAAAGGGAAAACTGATAGAACCGGCAAGGGACCCTCGCCCCCTTCCCGCTCCCTTCCCAAACTCCCTTGCGAAACTCCGTGTTAGCAGCCCCTGTTCGCAAAAGCTCCCTGGTCGCTTGTGCACTGCTTTATAAAACCCTGTGGATTGGGGCCACATTGTTTAGAATATATATTGTAGGACAGAGCCCAGAGTGACACCACTGACTTCCTGTGAAAACTACAATCCTTTGAAAAAAAGAACAGGAGTACTTGTCGCACCTTAGAGACTAACAAATTTATATGAGCATAAGCTTTCGTGGGCTACAGCCCACTTCATTGGATGCATCATCCTTTGGTGATCTTCCAGAAAACACCACCTTAGCCACTATGGATGTAGAAGCCCTTTACACCAACATTCCACACAAAGATGGACTACAAGCCATCAGGAATACCATCCCCGATACCATCATGGCAAACCTGGTGGCTGAACTTTGTGACTTTGTCCTCACCCACAACTATTTCAGATTTGGGGACAATTTGTACCTTCAAGTCAGCGGGACTGCTATGGGTACCCACATGGCCCCTCAGTATGCCAACACTTTTATGACTTAGAACAACGCTTCCTCAGCTCTCGTCCCCTTACGCCCCTACTCTACTTATGCTACATTGAGGAGATCTTCATTATCTGGACCCATGGGAAGGAGGCCCTAGAGGAATTCCACCAAGATTTCAATGATTTCCACCCTACCATCAACCTGAGCCTGGACCAGTCCACTTCCTAGACACTACAGTGCTAATAAGCGATGGTCACATAAACACCACCATATACTGGAAACTTACTGACCGCTATACTTACCTACATGCCTCCAGCTTTCATCCAGACCACATCACATGATCCATTGTCTACAGTCAAGCTCTAAGATACAACAGCATTTGCTCCAATCCCTCAGACAGAAACAAACACCTACAGAATAGCTATCAAGCGTTCTTAAAACTGCAGTACCTACTTGGTGAAGTGAAGAAACAGATTGACAGAGCCAGAAGGGTACCGAGAAGTCACCTACTATAAGACAGACCCAACAAAGAAAGTAACAGAACACCACTGGCCGTCACCTACAGCCCCCAACTAAAACCTCTCCAGCGCATCATCAAGGATCTACAACCTATCCTGAAGGACGATCCCTCACTCTCACAGACCTTGGGAGACAGGTCAGTCCTCACTTATAGACAGCCCCCCAAACCTGAAGCAAATACTCACACACCACACAACAAAAACACCAACCCAGGAACCAAACCCTGCTACAAACCCCGGTGCCAACTCTGTCCACGTATCTATTCAAGGGACACCATCATAGGACCTAGCCACATCAGCCACACCATCAGGGGCTCGTTCACCTGCACATCTACCAATGTGATATATGCCATCATTTGTCAGCAATGCCCCTCTGCCATGTACATTGGCCAAACAGTCTCTATGCAAAAGAATAAATGGACACAAATCAGTAATCATAACATTCAAAAACCAGTAGGAGAACACTTCAATCTCTCTGGTCTCTCAATAACAGACTTAAAAGTGGCAATTCTTAAAAAAAAAAAAAAAAGAACTCCAGCATGAAGCTGCAGAACTGGAATTAATTTGCAAACTGGACACCATCATATTAGGCCTGAATAAAGACTGGGAGTGGTTGGGTCATTACAAAAGCTAAACTTAATTTCCCCAATACTAATTTCTCGCTACTGTTACTCACACCTTCTTGTCAACTGTCTGTAATGGGCCACTCTCTTACCACTTCAAAAGTTATTTTTCCTCCCTTGGTATCCTGCTGTTAATTGATTTATCTCATTAGACTGACCTCAGACTTGCAACCCCCATCCTTTCATGTATTTATACCTGCTCCTGTATTTTTCACTCCATGCATCTGATGAAGTGGGTTCTAGCCCACGAAAGCTTATGCCCAAATAAATGTGTTAGTCTCTAAAGTGCCACAAGGACTCCTCGTTGTTTTTGCTGATATAGACTAACACGGCTACCACTCTGAAAACTATATAGTTCTTAAACCTTGAATCAAGTAAAACTTAAATAGTCTTTAAAAAAAAAAAAGCATAATTTGTAGATTATGCAAGAATTTGTTAACTTTTATGATTCTACTGCAAATCTTTCAATTCATTACAAATCTTGTGAATAGTTAAGTTCAGTGACATAAAAAAAATCCCACTGCATATTAGTGCTCAAGAAGTGGAGCTACTGACCATTCCATATATGTTAACATTGGAACAATTATAAGGTAAAAATCCCGATTTAAGTTTTTTTTTTTTTTATTTTATTTTACTATTTGAAGCACTTTGGTCTAGATCCTCAAACGATATTTAGACACCTAACTCCCATTGAAATAAATGGGAGTATGTAAATACCTTTTAAGATCTGGGCCTTTCAGTCTTTAATTTTAGGGCTCCTGATGAGTATGAATATCCTAAAGTGTAACATTTTTATTTTGCTTTCATACGCCATTTAAATACAGAAAGGAGGGTTCTCAGCTGGTGTAAATTGTCCCAGCTTCATTGAACCTATGAGCTACAGCAGTTTGTACTGGTTGAGAAACATTTACCTGGCCTCTGCTAGCCAGCTCTGTGCTCACATTTGTTTCTGTGGTAGTTGTAATATCACCTAGATTGTTCATGCTGGGTGTTTTATGAAGCAAAAACAGGGAAACCCAACTTCAGGGAAATCCAGCATTAGATAAGGGTAAATGAAAAGTGTTGGGAACTCAGAAAATCAGCATTTATCTAATTCATTTAAGAAGTACAATACTGTCCTTTCAATACTTAGATTTGAAATTGCTCTTCATTGGATTCGATTCTGCACAATTGTATTTTCAAGTTAAATTTTGTAAAAGCATGAAAAATCCAGTTACTGAAGGAGGCTTTAAAAGAGACAATACTGTATTCTAAATTATTTTACATCTATGAATAATAGAGGTATATAATCCCTTTCCGTTAAAAATAATAATAATAATAATAATAATAATAAATCCACAGGCTTAAGTGACTGAAGACCTAGATGATAAATCTTATTTAAGATAATGCATTTTGAGTATTGCTGGCCTATTTACTGATTTGATGAGCCAAAGGATTACTCTCAAGAGAATTTTTTTTTAACAGAAGAACTGAGTAATTAGAGAAAGTAATATTTAGAACAACCTCTTACACAGTATAGCAAGAAGCTGGCTTTCACTAGGAAATGCTTTAAATGAGCACAGCTGCTTCTGTTGCTTGGGAGACAGAATGGAGGACTGTAGCAGTAGTTTCTTTTTGAAGTGAAGTCACTAGTCCTCCTCAGGCACAGCTGTGGTGTTCAGCAGGGCCTGAGAACCTTCTAAGCTTCTTTAAACTTTATCCTTACTATGGAAAGATGAATTGGGAGCTATTTTTGGATTCCTAATTTAGTTTCTTTATTAGCAGCAAAACCACGAGGGTTACGCTGTTGGTGTGCTGAGACTACCGCCTATCATGCTGACCAGTTTTGCCTCATTGTTTCTTTGTGCTACCTGTCTGTATCCACCTGTAGTCCCTTGGCTTAGGGTATGTCTACATCACAAGCACTACAGCAACACAACTGCAGAGCTGCAGCTACACTGCTGTAGCGCAGACACTTACTACAGTGACAGGGATTTTTCCATTGCTCTAGTAAATCCACCCCCTCAAAAGGTGCTAGGCAGGTAGATGGAAGAATTCTTCCATCAAACTAGCTGCAACTACAGTGGGGGTGAAGTCAATCTAACTACATCACACATGGTGTGAAATATTTTACAGCCCTGGTGATGTTGCTAGGTCATCCAAAGTTTTAGGTGTAGACCAGGCCTCATACATGGATTGTAAGCTTTTGGGTGCTGTGATCGCCTTTCTGTTCTGTATTTGTACAGCACCTAGCACAATGGGCTCCTGGTCCATGACAAGGGCTCCTGCGCACTATGATAATACAAATAATCATATTTAATAATTCACAGGCATTGCTGGGCACTAAAACTATACTGGAGGAAGGTTGAGAATTGAAATAGAATGTTATAATGATATGTGTATGTTTTTCAGTATAACTTCTCATGGTCTCCTGATATCTGGCAGCATCATAAACTTGTGTGTTTACTTAAAATGGTCACCATGTCTCATTATTCTCAGTGGGACTGAAGCCAGACTGCGCTCAGTTAAGATGGCAGACATTTCCATGCAACCTGAGTCAGTGGAAGCCAGGCCTATATCTTTCATAGTTATAGTGGAACTGAAACCGCTGTGTTCTCAAAGAAGATGGCCGCTCTCACTGTCTCTGTGGCTTGAAAGCTGGACAGGAAACTGTGAGAGGATGAGAAACCCCTCACCTGTGAGGGGGTAGTAGGAAGGCTGAAGGCAGTAAGCAGTGTGTGTGAAGGTAGGGGCAGAAATGAGACTGAGGGTACGTCTATACTTACCTCCAGGTTCGGCGGTAAGCAATCGATCTTCTGGGATCGATTTATCGCATCTTGTCTAGACGCGATAAATCGATCCTGGAAGTGCTCGCCCTCGACACCGGTACTCCTGCTCCGCGAGAGGAGTATGCGGAGTCGACGGGGGAGCCTGCCTGCTGCGTGTGGACCCGCGGTAAGTACCTTGTAGTTCGAACTAAGGTAATTTGACTTCAGCTACGTGAATAACGTAGCTGAAGTTGCATATCTTAGTTCGAACTGGGGGGTTAGTGTGGACCAGGCCTGAGACTAATGCAGGAAGGAAGAGAATGTAGGGTGCAGAGAACATATTATACAGGATGGACAGAACTGAGGGCTTGTTCACAGCAAACTGTGGTGTAAATCTACCCTTCATTAGCCTGCTGCGCACTAAGTGTCTGTGTGGACCCTGCAGCCATGCACTAAAAGTTCCCTAGTTCACTTTGATCTACTGCTGTTTGAAATGGGAGTACATCAAAGCATACTAGTGACTGTTAGTGCATGGCAGCAGGGTCCACGTGGCCACTTAGCATGCAGCAGGCTAGTGCAGGGTAGATTTACACTCCAGCTTGCCACAAACTACATGTTCAAGTAGACAAGCCTTGAGACACAGTAATAAATTGAGCCACGTGAGAAAAAGCAATAGCATTACTGAACTAAATTTGATGGAGAAAACTGAGTAATACCCTGACAATGACAACCAATGTGAATTATTCATTTTGTGGGTTTTGTACAATCCTAATCACATGCAACCCCTCAACCACAAGTTAATAGGTTCCCACTTTATGGGGAAATTTTAATCCTATTTTTTTTTTAAACAAAAATCTTCTCACATTTTTACTGAAGTAAACATAGTAAATTGTCTGATTTGCATGTAATTTAGTATGCATGTAGATGTTGGTATGAACAGATTATGTAGTCTAGCGGACATAGGAGCTAAATCATATTTTAAGAATAAGGAATTCAAATCTTAATAAGGTTTGGCTCTGTTACCCTTTGTTTCTTTCCCACCAATTCATTCTTTCCACTTTTTTCCACTTTTCTCAGATACATATCAGATAAGAAAAATTAAAACTGATGAAGAACATTTCCAAAGCAAAAAAGCCAGAGTACAAAAAAAAAATGGTTCAGACATAGAAAGATGTGATATCAAGTTTTTTTAAACTACTCATTTTAGAAAGAAAAAAAATCATAGTATCACTGTGTAGAATGCATGACCCCCTCACTTAGGAGCTACATCTATCTCAGTACTAATGGGGCTCTCATCACCATAATATAGCTAAGCACTTCATTGTCATTAATGCATTTCGTCCTCAGAACATCCCAGATGAAAGCTGAGGCACAGAGTAGATTAGGTGGTTTGCCCACATTCAAAATGGAAAAATCTATATCAGAGCCAAGAATCAAACCCAGGTATCTTAAGACCCCATCAGATATAATCTACCAGACCATCTAACCTACCTGCTAGAGAGAGACCAAGACCCCAGTCATGCAGTGAGCTCCACACTCCTGCAATGATCCCCCCATACAGAACTTCTTGTAAAAATTAGGGCACAAATAAGCCCTAAATACATTGTGGGACTTGTCTACACAGAGACAGGAAAATTAATCCAAATTAACTACAGGTGTGTATTTAAAGTGGATTAGTTAAACTGCATTCACTTCAAAGTGAATTAAACTACATTGAATTAAGGCCACTTGAATTCTGAACAACAGCATCCATGCCGACATCTGTATTTAATTTGGATTAATTTTCCTGAGTGTCCCTGTGTCGGGGAGCCCCTCCATAATTTGAGCATATAAGCAGCAATGTTTTTCTAATGTGACTGGCTTTGTATCTATCATGTCTTTCTATGACTGAACTTTATTTTTTTCTAATTTTACTTTAAACACTCCCCTCTCCCCCAAAAAGAAACACACAAAGGGGGAAAACTCCTGATCTGAAAATCATATACTTATAATAAGCATTGTCCATTTTTGTAAATCTCACACACACACGTATTCATTGAGTAGAATCAACAGTGTTGTGTATTTTTGTCCTGTTGTGCCACCTGCATTTGAGAGAGAGATTTTAAATACTTCCACTGTCAATGTTATTGATAATTTAAAAAAAAAAAGCCTCACATATCTAGTGTGCAATATCAGAGTACTTAAGACTCACTCATTCAGCTGTGTTCTCTATAGCTGAATAATGACTGAACTTTTGCACCATTACATCAGTGTTTGCCTTCAGTATTGAAATGCTGCTTACCATTGCTTGTTTTTCCATACAGGGTGAATTAAAAAAACAAAAAAACAAAATTCAGTGCATTCAACCTTGCTAGTTTAACTGCATAGGTTAGCAACAATGTCACATTTTAATGAGAAAATGAATACTCGGACTTAAAACTTTACCCTGCTATGGATCATCTCAGGCAGATGTGCTTTTTATTCATTTTTAGTATAATTGAAACAGATTCACTGACAGCAACCACAGCAGGACTCCTCCTCTTTGTTCAGCTTTTCCATACAACACAAAATAGATGTCACTCTAGATAGGCAGGTGGATCATGCCAACAACACCTACATCCTCTGTGAGCTTAAAATATATTCCTGTTTATTATACTTCCAGGAAAGTAGACTATTTTTCCCCTACATATTTGTTTAAATTCACCCCATAACCTTCCCCGCCTTTCTCCTCTGTTAGTTTGTTTTATCACCCAACTGAAAAGTATAGCTCTAGATTAGCATTTTGTTTTGTTTGTTTTAAAACAAAAATCCACTTTTAAACGATTCTACATGTTTTTAAAAGTAATGGTAATAAAAATAATAATGAATCTTAGGGTGACCAGATAGTTACTGTGAAAAAACGGGCCGGGAGTGGGGGGGTAAATAGGCGCCTATATAAGAAAAAGTCCCAAAAAACAGTACTGTCCCTATAAAAACGGGACATCTGGTCACCCTAATGAATCTTATCTTGCTTTGTAAGTAACACCACTCAAAAGCATTATGCAATTCTTTTGATCTCAAGTCATCATGATTCCAGAGAGACCAAACACAAAAGTGATCAATCCGGTTTCTATCTTTTCCATTCTGCACAAATGGGTCTGTTGGTTTTAATTATAAGCAAACATGATGGTAGTTATGATGTTTTGGAAATTCTCATCCTGTCCCACACACAGACCCTGCATTTGTGGCTCAAAGAAAATATGTGGTTTCTCTGCTTTTAAAACTAATAGCAGCCCAGTGCATCCCAGGGGTAACTCCACTGAAATAAATGTCCTCCTAGGGCCATGGTCCAGATCCCATTGAAGTCAGTGGGAGAAGGCACTAAGTCTCTTTGTACATTGACTTTGTCCTTTTAGCCTAAAATACACATGAATTTGAAAAACATCATCTTATTTTTTTGTTAAGTTAGACAGTTTTTACTAATAGTGCAATGCTCTTTACCACAGATTGGTCACAAGATCTTATTTGCAGCTAAATACCTCTGGCACACATAGCTTGTAGTTACCTTTTCTGCTGTTCAACAGATACATGCCACGCCATGATACATATTATTCCTAGCGTACAAAAGGAAACCAAACCAAACCAAAGCTTGAAAACCACTAGACTGATGATTTACTCTCACTTCTTAAAAGGGGTCTTCTAGTTCATAGCAGCCACAGGTTGTGTACGGTGTATATAAAAAGGGACAATTAATTGTATTTTTGTATTTTGCCAATTCTTTTAAAAAACAACAGTTAAAAAGCCCCCCTACTGTTTCCTAGCTTCATTTCTCTGCTATCTATTCCAATACTGGTGCAGTTCAAATATGAAACTGTTGCTAACCCAGGTTAGTATTCCTTTACTGAATTGTTCAGACTGGGTATCTACAGTTGGCTTACAGGGCCACCATAATGTGGAGTTTTTATGTTAATTAATCTCTTTGTTTTTCTCTTACCACTTTAATTATCTCTCTGCAGAATGAAAGATGTTAGATACGTACAAAGCTAACTGTTTCATAGCAAATAAATACTGTACTTATGTTAGACACCACTGAAAATTGACCATTTCCAAAGATTCTTAGAATTTCAATAATCTAAAATCAGTAGCCTGTAGCATTATAGCCAAGCACATGAAGTGTGTGTTTGTATGAATGGTGAAGTATTGTTACTAGGTAATGCTCTAAGGTTGCAGAGTGGTGTCAGAAGAAATGCATGTTTCTGACTTCTTGTAGTATATACAGTAGTCAGCCGTGCTGGGGAACTTTCTAATGGTCTTCACTGTTTGCCAAAAGTGATCAGGAAAAGTACAAGAAATGACGCAATTACTCGCAGTAAGGCCCAGATCCACAAAGATATTTAGGATCCTAACTTAAATTGAAATCAATGGCTGTTAAGAGACTAAATACCTTTGTGCATCTGGGCCTAAGAGCCATGAGTCTGTCACCCTTATTGAGTAGCAACTTACTTCATGAGTAGCATCTAATAACTTCAATGAGACTCTGTGGACTAAGGTACTGTTTAGCTGTTTCTAACATGGGCTATTTGGGGAAATTCACTGCTTAGTAAGGCTGAGGCCTTGGCTACACTTGCAGATGTACAGCGCTGTGAGTTAAACCTGACTTCGTGCAGCTGAGTAGGGAAAGCGCTGCAGTCTGTCCACACTGACAGCTGCCCAGCGCACTGTCGTGGCCACATTTGCGGCAATTGCAGCGCTATTGGGAGCGGTGCATTATGGGCAGCTATCCCACAGAGCACCTCTTCCCATTCTGGCGCCATGGGTTGTGGGAAGGGAGCGTGGGTGCGGGGCATTCTGGGTCCTGTCCCAATGCCCCGTGATGCATCGCTTTGCATCCCAGAAATCCCTTTGTTTCCGTTCACTTTTGGCGCCATCTTTCAACGGTTTCTGTGCAGCGCGATCTGTCTGCGGGAAATGGAGCCCGAACTGCTGAGGCGTATGCTGACTTATCTCGCCAGCACGTCACATTTGGCTGTCGAACTATTCCTTAAGATCCAAAGTGACAGAGTGAGGAGTCCGATGATGCTATCGAGCCGTGTAACGCATACAACACGAAATTGCTTGTGGCATTCACGGACATGCTCAGCACCGTGGAACGCCGCTTTTGGGCTCGGGAAACAAGCACCGAGTGGTGGGATCACATCGGCATGGAAGTCTGGGATGACGAGCAGTGGCTGCAGAACTTTCGGCTGAGAAAAGCCACTTTCATGGGACTGTGTGAGGAGCTCGCTCCCACCCTGCGGCGCAAGGACACGAGATTGAGAGCTGCCCTGCCAGTGGAGAAGCGGGTGGCTATTGCAATCTGGAAGCTGGCAACTCCAGACAGCTACCGGTCGGTCGCAAACCAGTTTGGAGTGGGAAAGTCGACCGTTGGAATCGTGTTGATGCAAGTTTGCAAGGCCATTAATCGCATCCTACTCAGAAGAACCGTGACTCTGGGTAACGTGCAGGAAATAGTGGATGGCTTTGCACAAATGGGGTTCCCTAACTGTGGAGGGGCGATAGATGGGACGCACATTCCTATTCTGGCACCACCCCACCTAGGATCCGAGTACAGTAATCGGAAGGAGTATTTCTCTATGGTTCTCCAGGCGCTTGTGGATCACTGTGGGTGTTTCATTGACATTAACACAGGCTGGCCTGGAAAGATGCATGACGCACGCATCTTTCGGAACACTTGGCTGTTCAGGAAGATGCAGGCCGGGACTTTTTTCCCAGAGCGGAAGTTCACGGTAGGGGAAGTTGAAATGCCCATTGTGATCCTTGGAGATCCCGCTTACCCGTTAATGCTGTGGCTCATGAAACCCTACACAGGGAGCCTTGACAGCAGCAAGGAACGGTTCAACTACAGGCTGAGCCGGTGCCGAATGACTGTGGAGTGTGCCTTTGGCCGTTTAAAGGGCCACTGGCGATCTCTGTATGGGAAGCTGGACTTGGCTGAAAACAGCATCCCCACGGTTATATCCGCGTGCTGTGCCCTCCATAATATTTGTGAAGGGAAGGGTGAAAGCTTCACTCAGGCATGGACCTCTGAGGTTCAACACCTGGAGGCTGAATTTGCACAGCCAGAGAGCAGGGCTATTACAGGGGCCCAGCGTGGGGCTGCAAGGATTAGGGATGCCTTGGGGGAGCAATTTGAGGCTGAAAACCAGCAGTGATATCTGGTGCCCTGCACGGGAGTGAAGAGCAGTAGTTCCAATCTTTAGGAATCAGTGTCTGCTAAGCAGACAAGCAGACTTGCAGTGCCTGTTTATTTCCTGGGCTAAGGAGTCTTTTTCTTTATGCAATAATAAAGAATGTTTTCAAAGCCAAAAAATCCATTTATTGAAAAGAAAAAAAAATTATTTATTGAAAAGAAACAAGGGGGTGGAGTGGGGAACAGTACAATCACAGATTCACGTATGTCCTGTCTGGTGTGCTGTGCAGTGAGTGCTGCACTTCAGGATAGCTATACTGCATGGTGATAGGGGTTGAGAGCATGAGGGTAAGGGCCGTGGTTTTCAGGGCTGGGTGGTGAAGATACTGGTGTTGGAGGCAGCGGGTGGCGTGAAGAACATGGAAGTTGGGGAAAGTGGGTTGGAGGTGACAGTGGGGCACAACGGAAAGAGTTTTGGGACAAGGGCTGTGGGGGGGGGCGTTTGTGGTACTGCTCCTCTTTCTGCATGGCTACGAGCTCCTGGATAGCGTCTGCTTGGCGCTCCAGGATGCTTATGAGCCGATCCATGCTTTGCTGCCGGTGCTCCGTGCTTTGCCGCCGGTGCGCTGCGTTTTCCTGGCGGATCCTGCTTTCTCTCTGCCTCCAGTTCTGTGCTTTCTCATTCTCTTTAATAGATTGCCGCATCACTTCTTGCAGCATGTCGTCTTTGCTTTTTCGCGGTCTCTTCCTGAGTCTTTGCAGTCTCTGAGCAGGCAATAAGAGGGACGGCTGAGGTCTCAAGGTTGATGCTGCTGTATAGGCAAAATGCAACATTTACCAGAGGCAGCATTGTTTATACCAGAAAGAGTAATGATTCCCCCCGTACTTAAGGAGTAGAAAACACACAGGGTCTACACAATAGCATAATTTTCCCGTCCAAAACAGAGCACACATATCCCATGGGAGCCTCAAAATGGTGAGTAAGGGGGACTGATTGTTTCAGGGCTGCACTGTCCTCTGGGTTTCTGTGCCTTGGGGAGAGCCAACAGCTTCAGGGGGCACCTACACTGAACACTGTCCCAACATTTTCCACAGGAGTTCGTCCTGGACGATATCTCGCTGCTGAGGATGACCTGGGAAGCAAGGGAGCGTCTTCTACTGGAATGCAGCTTCCGCCCTGGCCCATATGCAGCTTGCCTGTGTGCAGCAATGGTCCCCCCGCCCCTCGCGGCACAGTGCCATGGACACGTTAGCCTGGCTGGGACTAGGACCATGGTGGCTCTCCCGATAAACCTGCGCAAGCGCATTGCACACGTTCTGGATGAGACATTTGAGGAGATTATCAAGGCCGATTACCGCGATGTGATAAACCACATCAATGCACTATTCCGCATCTAGGCATGCATGCCTAACCCTCCTCTCCCAAAGGGCCCGCACCGAAAAAATTCCTTCCCGAAAAAAAAACCGCTTACCGGGAACCTGCTCTTCTGTTTGTCCTCCACCAAGTACCGGCCGCTGCGACTGGCTACCTTCCTCCTGGCTCGAGAAGAGCTCCTGGCTGCATGGCTCCCGGGATTCCGGGGTGTCTCCATCCGGCCCACCACCATCACTCCCGTTTTCCTCCTCCTCCTCCTCCTCTTCCTCCTCCCCCCCCCCGGCTCTGAAGTGTCCATGGTGGTGCTCGGAGTGGAGGTGGGGTTAACCCCAAGTATCGCATCCAGCTCTTTGTAGAATCGGCAGGTCGCGGGGGGAGCACCCGAGCGGCCGTTTGTGTCGCGGGCTTTGCGGTAGGCACTCCGCAGCTCCTTCACTTTAATCCAGCGCTGCAGGGCGTCCCGGTCATGGCCCCTTTCCATCATGTCCTTTGATACCTTCCCGAAGGTATCGTAATTCCTACGGCTGGAGCGCAGCTGGGACTGGACAGCTTCCTCCCCACAAACACTGATGAGGTCCAGCAACTCGCCATTGCTCCATGCTGGGGCTCACTTGGCGTGTGGAGGCATGGTCACCTGGAAAGATTCACTGATAGCACTCCACACCACGCCAGGCTGAGCAAACAGGAAGGAGATTTTTAAAATTCCCGGGGAATGTAAAGGGTGGGTCACATGGTTGGTTACCTGAGGCCAGGGCAGTAGAGTTTGAACTGATGACCAGAGTGGCTAGAACAGGCATTGTGGGATACTGCCGAATAATTCTGGAGGCCATTCACAGCGCATTGGGCGGCCACACTGGCGCCGCAGTGCAATACTCGCTATTCCTCTCGGGGAGGTGGAGTACATGCAGCGCTGCAACCACGGAGATACAGCGCTGCAAATGCCTTGCCAGTGTGGACGGGGAGTGAGTTACAGCGCTGCGGGCGGCTTTACAGCGCTGTAACTCGCAAGTGTAGCCAAGGCCTCAGATGATGCCAGTAAACCCCAGTTGTAGAAGTAGAGAATATAAATAATATGCAAAAGTATAAAAAAAAATGAGTTTAGCAGAATTTAATATGCACCTCTTTAAAATAGCGTTTCCTATAAAAATGCACTATTGATATAGACTGTTCTTAAACCAACATAACAGTCACACAATATTTGGATTTCATAAAATTAAGATCTGACTCTTTGTTCTGTCCATAAACAACTTATTGGTCACAGGCCTTTTACAGCTCCATAATAGTGTTAAGAAACTCAAAGAAGCCCGTTTTTTGTGGGGCCTCCATTGAAGAATTCATAAGGCAGTGAGTCAAAAACAAGTGATCAGATATCACAACCAGACCGGCTCTCTCAAACAAAAAGGCTAGCAAATGACAGGAGCGAGGCCTGTCCTCCAGGTTTGACTTTGAGTGTAGTACTGAAAAGATAAAACACTTGATATAGATTTGTCAAACTAAAATCAACTGGCTTGTGAGACAGTAACTGAAAAGAAATGGAACTAGCAAAACACAGGCCAATCTCCACTTGTCTTTGCTCCTAGGTTGTAATTCTTTCTCCCATTCTTGTCTCTCTCTCTCTTCAGGGGCAGGGGTTGTATTTTCTTGTAATTCTGCATGGTTCCAGGCATAATGCCAATAGACTCTCTAGTCTTAATTATAATATAAATTAACAGTATTTGAAAGACACAATGGCCATACATAGGACTTCAAATCCACCCTGCCTCTTAGCCTAGTTACTCAATGTCACCTTTGGGTTTAAGTGCATATTTTCCATAGCTATGCATCAAATTCACTGCATCAACATATTTTGAAACTGAAACTGAGCAAGAAGCAGAGTCAATGAAGTAATTTTCTAAAAATTCAATTCACATAAAGTGGCACTATGGCAGCGTACTAACTAATATTCCCATGGATTCTTTTTCATGGCTACACCTACGCTTAGAGTAGCAAATGTTTAATCTAGAAATGACAATGCAAAAATAGGATTTTTGACACAATCAAGGTGAACAGAGTCATCTATAAAATGTTTGTCACCCCAAGTGATATGTTGCCTTCTAGAGTGTGGGGTAAGCAAGAGTATTTAAACAGGGATATTTACTATAAAATGTTAAGAACATCACTTCAAAGAAAAGAATGCCACTAAAGCATGTCTTTGCCTCACTGTATTAGCACTGCAGGCAGAGGGCTTATTAATATCTTTGGCATGCAAGTTTGGAAAGCAGGAGGCAGGAAATTTGCCCATCAGTGTTAAATACTTAGACACTTTTTACTAGGGCTGGTTGAAAAATTTGACAGAACAGTTTTCTGTCAGAAAAGTGCTATTTTATCAAAATATTTTACAGAAACATGTCAATTTTGACAACTTTTTTGAAAATTTTGATGGGAAAATTTCAAATTGAAATAGCAAGATTAATAAAAATGAAATGGCAAGATCGAATATGTTGTTTCAGTTTATTTCACATCAATTCTGGCATTGTGTTTCTATTAGACATGAGGGGGGAAATGGCTTCAACACTGCATATGTCTGATAGGTCAGACTTGTCAGGTGTTCTGTGTATTTTTTCATTAGATAAAGGCATCCATTAACATTGTGAGGATGTGGGATTGGTTCAGTTTACCCACTTATGATGTCATGGCCTGATTTAAAGTGAAGCTTGATATACAGTACAGTTGATGCTCAATAGCAGTTTGGAGGTTAAATGTAGGAGAAGCCACACACAATTCTACAATGAAAAAACTAACTCCTTGCACCCAAATGTGCACCCAAATATTTCAGTTAGTTCCCAGATCTCAGACACAAGTAACACTTGGAAGTCAGCTGTGAACTGTCTTTATTGCACTGGGTGCCTTAATTGCTCTTCCAACTGACAGCAATTTCACAAGAAGTCGTGTGTATGCCTATGGGTGCACAAGACTTTTTTCTGCACATTGTGCAAGCAAAATGTGGAGATGGGCCCAAACCAAAGCCCTGATCCAGAATTCATACACCCAAACAGAACAATATTCCCACATCTGCATACTCACCACCTGAAGGATTCTAAATCAAGATCTAAACTGTCGCAACGTGTGAGGTGTTTTGATTTAGGAAATTTTAGTGAAAGGTAGAGCTGAGCAAATACTTGATTTTTCATTTCAGTGGCCAGATCAAAAAATAAGTCTGTCTGGTTTGAACTGAAACTGATTTTTTTTCCTTGCTAAAACAGAAAATGGAAAAAAAACTCTATTTGAGTTGAATGAAACACTTCCAATGTCATTTTGATTTGACATTTTCTACACAAAATGTTGATTTAAAACACAATGTCAAAATGAAGTGTTTCAACATTTCTGGAAAAAATTGCCACATTTCCAAATCATTTCAGAGCCCCGAAAAAGGCATATTTTAGTGAATTTACTATTTGCCAAAAAATCGCCCAGCTCTAGCAAAAGATTTAACCAGGGATCGGGGGCACTGGATATGGAGTTTTCATTCAGGCCCATCTCTATTAATAACATCACGGATGCTTTCCCCCCACTTTTAGCTGCCAGATCACGTTGTTGTGTTTTGGTTTGTTCTTTTACTTTGAGATTAATTATTGTGCCTGCCCACTATTTATTTTTCAAAATATTTTATCAATACTTTGAACAATGTAGCTATGACAATGGTAAAGTCATAATAACCCCATGGAAATGAGTGTGTCTTACTGCTTAATAGTATCAGAGGGGTAGCCGTGTTAGTCTGAATCTGTAAAAAGCAA
>NW_020664419.1:74522253-74551022 GCF_002925995.2 Terrapene triunguis
TTGCCCTATATAAAAGCTGAAAACTTAAACTAACAAAAACAAGAAAATCCACAGTTGTAACTGACACTTGGGCCAAATACACCTTTCACTGTTGGAGTAAGTCCACTGTTTGTTTCTATTTAACTCAAACTATTGTACCTAAGTGTATAATAGTCTATAAATAAAAGCAGCAGTTAAGAATTTTGAACTATTTAGTCACAGATTCACAGTAGCAGGGGCGTCTCTATGTACTTTGCCACCCCAAGCACGGCAGTCAGGCGGCTTTCAGCGGCCCGACTGCGGGAGGGCTGCTGGTCACGCAGATTCGGCGGCATGCCTGCGGGAGGTCCACCAGTCCCGCGCTTTCAGCGTACCTGCCGCCGAATTGCCGCTGAAGCCGCGAGACCGGCAGACCTCCCGCAGGCATGCCGCCGAAGGCAGCCTGACTGCCGCCCTCACGGCGACCGGCAGGCCGCCCCCTGTGGCTTGCTGCCCCAGGCACGCGCTGGTGCCTGGAGCCGCCCCTGCACAGTAGAATAGTTAAGGGAAGAGTGATAGTCTAACCTAAATTTTTGTCTAATGTTTTAACCAAACAAGTTTAAAGTGTGTAAACTACACATTCCACTTAAACTTTGTTCACTCTGAAGAATTTAAGCAATATATATAACAATGGCTCCTGAGAAGCCAAAAAGGTTTTTTTCCCTGAATAGATCGTGATGGTGATTACGTATTATAAATAATGTCAAAATTATCACACCTAACAAAATATTATGCAAAATTGTCTGTTACAAAAATTCATTCTGTTCTTTCCGGTAACTAATGTGTGACAAAATACCGTTAGGAGAATTCAAAACAGCTACTGTATATATTTTGCAACCATGCAGTAAATAATGTGTTCACATGTATTACAAAAATGAATGAGTTTACTTTAATTTTAATATAGCACAGTCTTAACTCCAATGAAATCTCTAGAATACTGCAGTACAAAGAAAAATGGTGGATATTCAGTGATAATTACACTTAAATAACATTCTGGCATAAATCAACAAAAGCCAGAAAAATTAGCTAAAACAGGACAAGGTTTTTAACTACAGAATTTCCTGACTTGTTTGTTTCCATCTCATCCTTAATGTTATCTGAATGTTGTTTCAGTCTGGGAATTGAATTTTCTTTTAGTTTGAGCAGGCCATATATTCATTTGTGGGCTCTCTATCTTCATCAATCAATGTATTATACCAGGCAGCTTCCTCTCCTCACAAAAGATAACCCTGGATTATGTCATGGCTCAATTCCCCATTGCTCCACCAAGATAATGAGTTTGCACATGTCAGAAGGATCATTTACAAAAATGAGTGGGGTGCTATTATATCACTTCCATCTGCCATAGGATGATTCCATTTGCAGAAATCAATCCCCTGGAAGAGGATTTCTTAGCTACTGTCTGTGCTGGAGAGGTATTTCAGAGCGGAGTGTGCTTTCTGGCAGGATTAAAAAAAAAGGGAGGGGGGAAAATCACATGGTTGCTGCCTCTGGAAAGCCAAGAGTTGTTTTCATCTTCCTATTTTTGGCCCCTAAACTGGAAACGTGAATTAGGGTTGAATAAGTGGCCCTCACTCCACATAAGATTGGGTTGCAAGACACTGGGGCTGAAGGAAACATCAGTTCTAATAGATGTGGAAGGGTCAAAGTGTCCATGTAGCTAGGCCACTGCCGGCTACCGATGGGTCTGTGGAGTATGTAATAGTGGGGTGGCATTCTGTTCCCCTTCTCCTGTAGGTGGAGTGTTGGCCATATAGATCTGTGTTGTGCATTAACCCCCTGGCATGCCCCTGGCTGCATGAGCATTGTTCACATTCACATTGTAGGATCTTGGGGAATGATCATGCAAGCCTTGCTACCACACAGCTCGCATCCATGCAAACAGTGCCATTTACTTCAATGGGGCTAGGCAACACTAGTATAGACATGTCCAGCAGAGACCTGAGAGTTATATTGGTGGGAAGGCCCTTGTAATGATCATGGATGGAAGAAGACTAAGGAGGAAGCCAAAGACTCGATACCTGGACCAGATATCAGAAGACCTTAGAGAGACCAATGTGCATGACAGCCAGGTGTACAATCGTGAGTTTTGGATGAAGGGTATAAAAGTCACCAACCCCAGCTAGAGAAGTGGTATAAAAGGAGGAGGAGGACAATGACTATTCATATGCACGAGGATTACTCACCAGAGTAAGGTGTTAAAGGATAATACCCCTGTTGTTGATGTCAGAGGAGTGGTTCATTGAGCTGCAGATTTCCCAAGTGTGGGTTGTTGATCACTTTGGTTCCATGTGACAAATATGGCCAGATTTTCAAATGTGCTCAGCACCCAGATTTGGTAACACATTTTCAAAAGAGCACAGATTCCCTTTCGATACCTAGATAATGTGGCCATATTTTTGGAAGTGCTTAACACTCAGCAGCTCTCATTGTGGAAAATCTGCCCACTTATTTATGTACAGGAATTGGGTAATATCCCTTTAAATAGTTTGGGAATCCTCTAGTGGGCCTCCTTATCTTCTATTTCTGTAGCCACCAGAACACTGCCACCGCAGCAGCCTACATATGTACTTAGGCGTTGTAAATTTGTATATAGTTAGTAAACATGGATATTTGGAACCCAACAGTGTCCGTGTTGTTTCTACATATTCTTAATGTAGTATAAACAGGAAAGGCTTGTTAAGATCATTTGAACATCTGGCACTTATTAATTATGGAGTTAGATCTTTATATACCCACAAAAGTTACCTCAGGATATAGCATACTGTTACATCATCATATCCTCTGCCTTGCTCACATGTCTGGATTCTAAACAGATATTCAGGATTAGTGTCAATTGTCTTGCCTATAGAAATGCATTAAAGCAGTCTCAGAAGAATAAGAAATTTCTGTTTAATGCAAATCAGTAATTACTGTCAACATTTTGGCTTGGATATTTTGACATTCAATTATGGGAAAACACTTTGCTTTTGTTTTTTTCAACATCTATCTTAGCTGTCACATTTCATCCTCTACTTAGTGTACATTGTGTCACAGTGTGATCTCATCAGGTGTCATGAATCATAGCCTAATTCAACAAAATGTGACCTGATGCAGCTTGACAAAAAGCTTGAAAAAACAAACACCATGTTGATTACTGGCCAACACCCATTGGCCCTAGTGGTTCTGGCACTACCACCATTAAATTGATCACTAACCTATGGACAGCCAGACACTAATCACAAAATGATCTCAAATCATAAAGGAGAGAATAATATAGGTAGTAAATAGTTTCCTAAAGTGTTCAGATTAATATAAAAAAAAAACTTCTCAAAAATATCCTATGAACATGCACTTAATCCTTTCAACCTGTGTTACACTTGTTATGTTCTTTTCTGACTCTTTCAGCAAAGTGCAAATTACAGCAGAGTGCAAATTCAGTGGAACAAGTTTTTTTTTTTAAGTTTAGGATTCAATCAAAATAAAATGCTAAAAATTGAATTATTATAGCAAACATCTTTGCTCAAATCTTGTTATAATTTATTTTTCTTTTAAAAAATCAATGTTTTATGACAGTTTAAATTTGCACCTGAGACCACTATACTTTATATCAAGTGAAAATGGATAACAAATTAAATTCATGGACCCTCATTAAATATAAAATTACTCAACAAGAACCAACCTGAATCAATTAATCATAGTGTAATATGACTTTAATTTTCTAATACTTCCAAAATCAAAAGTCACCATTTGCATCATTTTTCATTTTAGTAAACATGACTAGCATTGTTTAGAATTGATGAAATACATAATTGTAGTCACATTAATTACTTGCTCAATCTTTCTCTGTGAGCATTCAGTTGAAAACTACAGCTGTTAAAACTGGATATTGCATAACAAAGCCCATTTATTCTTTAATATTTTTCTCTTGATTTTTAAGAGAATATGAAGCAAAGAAGACAGGTGCAGATTTACATTGCATATGTTGACAATAGTAGTAGTAAAGTAACCATATTTTAAAACACAGTGAGGTAATATTTTCAGTTATAATTATTATGCAGTGGATGGTATGTAGAAAGGATGACCATGTATCCCTCCAAGAATTGATTGACAGCTCATTTAAGTCAATGAGAGTCTTCTGTTGCTTTCAATGAGCTTCGGATTAGGTCCCAAGAATGTCTGGTTTACCATTTAAACAAAAAGACATTATTTCCACTTTTATAGATTCACCTAGCCAAGGAGGCTAATCTTATCACTTGGGTTACTCACAGTTCTTATGTCTTTTTGAACAATATGAAATTCTCCATAAAAAAAAAAAATCCCGTTCAAAAGTTTCATTTTTTATTAAATTATTTCAAACAAACAGAGAAGAAAGGGAAGGGGGAACCCCATTCCCCAAAAATCATTTAAAATCAATTTTGTGGAAAATATTTTCAGTTTTTTCAATCAGCCCTAGTTATGACATTTCTTCTAAGAAGTTGGATGCATAGATGGGTCCCAATCTCCACACCACCATGTCTGAAACACACTTTGCTAAGGCACCTTCGGGAAACTTTGGGCCCAGGTCTGAATTCCCTGACTCAAGCATTGCTCTATGATAGGCTAAAGTGGAAAACACCAAAATCCTCAAACTTTTGGAAAGGTTCAGATTGGAAGCTGGCTCTAAGTATGAATCTTACCTGGTTTCTCTGGTCATTTGTACCTCTTTATGGCTGTTGGACAGAATCTAGCTCATTAAATATACAGGATTTACCCTTAAAACAGTGTACATTTGCTTTTGATAAATACATAAGGTTACCACAGTATTTGCAGTATTCACTGTACTTCTCTATGCTTACTACAAGGAAAGTTGAGATAAGTTATCTAAGGCAACTGACAAGTTTTTATTAAGAATTACCATTGTAATTAGAGTAATGTCCATAGTAAAATCCAAATAAAATGACCGTATCTTGATAGCTTCTGATTAACCTCAACTATTATGCTATAGGTTGTTTGCTCTGACTACAGAAGACTTCATTCCCAATATCTAATATTCTATTGCCCTCTTGCTGTCCATATGCATGCTGGAGCAGGTATTTGCTGCCTTTACATTACTTCTTTAGCTTATAATAGGTGTCTCTCACATCAGAGCTGATTCTTTCGATAATGTGCAACATACAGCATGTGTGTTGACCAGAATCTGTATATGCAGATACATTTAGGGCCTGATCCAGCTCCATTGAAGTCAATAGGAGTCTTTCCATTGGATTGGACCCTTATTGCATCTAGGTGAGCATTGGCTTATTTGTAGCTTCCCTCCCTCCTCTGACTGAAAACACACTCTTTGAGACTAATATTTTGGAAAAGTATTTTCACATTATATGTTTTCTTAGGCAAAGGGATGGTGACAATTTAAGGTTCATCTCCTGGAACTTGACTGAGAAAATTCAGAATCGTATTCAAAAGTGAAGAGATTATATGGCCAAAACAGTACAAACAGTGTGTAAAATTGAGAAAGTTAGTAAAATATTGGTGCATGCAGTAAATTAAAACTAATCCAGGGACTTGGAATGCTCTTCCATTGGTACTAAGGCCCTGATTCAGCAAGGTACTTGGGTACACATTTAATTGCTTTGTTGAATCAGCATTCTGACCCTTTCATGTTCCCAAGGGGTCTGATCCTGATTAGCAGAAGGTTTAATTTCACCCTGATTAAAAAGAGAGCAGATGAAGAAGGATGTTGAATAATCCTTCAGGCATGTATCTATCAATCCTTAGTCAGTCACTCTTTGTACTCTGTTGTGGTATAGTGTATGCACCAAAGTTTGACTGCTCTGAAAATTTTAGAGAGCTCATTTCTGTCAGATAAAAATCTCCCAGGCTCTTTTTTCTCATATTGATAGGATTGTGGTGTCTGACAGAAAACCATCACAACTATTTGTTAGAATTCACACACACACACACACACACACACACACACACACACGACCATGTTTATTTCATCTAACAACTTTCAGATGTGAACTCTTATACATGTTTTCAATAATACCTAACTGGATTTTCAATAATGTGATGAATGTTTGTTGGCAAATAAAATACTTACAGCAGAAGTCTCTCCTTTACAAATATGAAATAATCATGTACATGCTTTTATGTATTTATCTACATAGTAAATCTCAAACTGGTCAAATGGGGTGTTATCTTCCTCTTGATGGTGATGCCATCAAGAAATAGGAACTACCGTATCTGCGATTTTCTGTGTAATTGTTCAAAATATGGGAGTATTCTTAAAAAACAGAATTAACCCAGGTTCACTGTTGGCCATTACAGGGTTTATTGTAGGAAGCTGGACTCTAATGCAGAACAGTATGTAAATTCATACATCATCACTTGCTGGTACAGTTACACTCTCACAAGAAGATGGGAAAATACATCTGAGCCAAGATATATGAAACCGAATACAAAGGGATGCACTATATGTGCTAGATTAAAGAACATCTGATTTACGACAAGAGGTATTTAAATAATAAACCAAACTCCTATAAACAAAGAGATATAAATGAGTATTACTGGTGAAATCTGCCAGAGAAACTACTCTCTTCCCATTTTGGAAGAAAATGAAAAGTTAAAAACTTTAACATGAACTCAAAGACCTTAATGCTTTGTATGAAATAATGATTTTAAATTACTCCACTGTAAAGTATGTGCATAGGTAGATATGTATACAAAAGCAATGATATAACACATTTTCTAATAAAAGTGTATTAATATAAAGAAAAATGATTAGGGACAGATTTTGTGCTACCACTCTGGATGAAGTCTCTAACAGTGGGTATGATACTTCATGTGTCCTGTACACCACTACAACAGCATATAAAGGCTGGGATGGGAGGGAGCTAGAATTGGCCCTTTTGGGTTTTCAGTATTACATACAGGTAAGTCTTCCAGGTGTCTTACACAATGGAAGGATTTTGTGGGCTTCAAACTAGCCCACAAAAGAAATAGAAAGGCCCCAGGAAGTTTTTAAGAGTCATTTCTGATTTCCACCATTTCCAGAAAATGATTTCTTTTCCTATTATATTATCCGAAAAGACATGATATTAAGGAACATTTCCAAGTAATAACCATGCAGATAATTTGCAAAAACAGAAAAAGTAGAAGTTACTGCCTCCATGTCAGACCCCTCTATCTTTCAAACGTTGACATTAGTCAGATGTCCATTCAACCAACCTGGTTGGGTTCTCATCTCCCCATCCCTCATTTCCAATCTATTTTTGTCATCCCCTTATTGAACAGAACTTTTGCTTTGGGTGTTTGTTTGGGAGGCAATGTGTTCTGGTGGGAGAGCACTGGAGTGGGATTCAGAAGACCTTCGTTTTATTCCTGGCTCTTTCCCTGGTCTGCTAGATGCGAGTCAGTTCCCTATCTGTAAAATACTGACCTCTTTTATAAAGTACTTCGAGATCTATTGATGGAAAGTGCTATATAAGAGTAGGTATAATTGTTATTGAAGTACTGCATAGAATTGCCATGTAATGGTACCCTGGCAAATTACAGAATACCAAATCATTTGGGCCATTTATTTCCACAGACAAAGGTAACGTTCACTTCTTGAATTATGCAGTTATAAGAACCTACCTCATTTTGAGTGTCTCTGAACTCCTTTCATTCTGGAAACTGGTAACATTTCATAACGGATATCATCATCTCTCGCCACTGTAGTGCTTTTCAGCTGGGACAAGAAGGTGCACATAACTCTTCAGTAGAGTATCTTTTAACTAAGAAGAATATACTATCATTATAAAACCTTGTTTGCAAGTCAAGAACATAACATTATGCATCTACATTTTATGAGATAGGCCATGACAATTGATCTTTGGGGAGTTAAGGAGTACTTTATGCCTGCAAGTTTCATGAACTGCTACATTACAACTTCCCAATATTCACAGGTACAGTAAGGCTCTTCATTATGTTCCTACTTGTTCAAAACCAGCCAAAGGGCTTCTGTGGGGATAAACTGTTACCAGTTCTTATTCTGAAGACAATGCGTGTGGCGCAACTGCTATTGTTGTTCTGTAAAGATGTGGGGGAGGCTGCAGAGGCCAAAGATCACACTCCATTTAGGAAGGTGGGGATCTGAATTGCAGAGGGCAGAACAGACTGGGGCAGGCTGCAGCTTACAGCAGGCTCTCATTGCTGTGTTATGAAGTGTTTAAATAAAAATAAGATAATTATTTAAAAAAAAATAAACTGATTCCAATTAAATCGTTACTGCAATTTTGACCTGAGTTAGCTAACCTGGTTTTTGACAAGTGTCGACATACCCCAAGAAGAACACAAAGTGCTATTTGGAACAGAAAAAGACATCATATTTGTGAGCCAATCTATTTATCTTGAAGACAACAGGAGCTTTTCTGTTGACTTCAGCAGGGCCAGGATTTCACCCAAGCTCTTTGTGCTTCATGCAGTATATGTTTACACATAAAAAGGGAATGTTCTTCACCCCCAAAATTGTAACTTGAGTTCAACCCCAGGCTTCCCTATAAGTTTTACTCATGCTGCTATCCCAGCTTTTAACTTGGGTTAGCAATTTAAGGAAAGCTTATGGGGAGCCTGGGCTGGAACTCAAGCTACTGCCCCCAGTTAAGAACACACCTTTTTTGTAGTGCAGACATACACAAGTTCTTCCTGCCTCACTGAGTGTAAGAAAACATGGCTCATTTGGAATATTAACACCAAGCTGATACTGGAATACATCTGTATTAGTAATCAGCTCTGAAAAAATATTGCAGTCCATGAAACTTGGACTTCAACCAACAAATAAAGCAAAGTTGTGCAGCTCACATGAACTTTAAGCTGCCCTTTAATTTTTGACATCCATAACCATTTATGATACTTTTTTATTCCAGTAATGTTCTGCTGTTACTTTGTGTCCTTCAGCGGTGTCTATTTATGTATTGGTAAATCATCATGATGACTGGGTTGTCTTCCCATAAAGCCACTGGCCAAGGAACAAGTTTGATTCTGAAAACACTAACACGTGAATAATTTTACTCATGTGAATAGTCCCACTGATTTAAAGTTATTCACATGTGTAAATGTTTGCAGGATCAGGCCCTGAATGTTTTGACCTTAAAGTGTTTTGCAGATTGAAGTTGACGTTCATATTGCAATAAAATGCTCAAAGCACTGAATGAGGCAAGCAGTAATATAAAATAGATATATTCCCTGGATCATCAGGTTTAACAATTGGATTTGTATTTATTTGCTTTCTTCTTTCAGAGAACATAGATTAGAGACCCAGTTATCAGCAAGAAAAATGCTCAAATGGGACTAGATTCAGAGGTTTGTAAGAGTGAGTATGTGTGTATAAATTTTTCCCATTTTGGCCTACAATTAACCATAAGCTTACAGAACCTAATCAGGGGCAGCTCCAGGCACCAGCGCAGCAAGCGCATGCCTGGGGCTGCAAGCCGCGGGGGGCAGCGTGCTGGTCGCCATGAGGGCGGCAGTGAGGCAGCCGTCGGCGGCATGCCTGCGGGAGGTCCGCCGGTCCCGCGGCTTCAGCGGTGGGTACTGGCAGACCACCCACAGAAACGCCGCCGAATCCGTGTGACCAGCGGACCGCCCGCAGGCGTGCCACCAAAGGCCACCTGACTGCCGTGCTTGGGGCGGCAAAAAACATAGAGCCACCCCTGAACCTAATGTACTTCACTGCTTTCCTCTGATGGCAAAGAACCATGGAATTAATTACTATTAAAGTTATTATAAACTACAGTATGGAATACTGTATTGCACTGTATAATTTATATTGTGTAGAGATCATTACCATCATGAAATAAACAAACATAACAGAAGACAGGACATTCCAGTCATCACAATAAAACTGAAGCTTCCCATGACAAATACTGTTCTGCTTTTAAGGGGTTACTTTTCTGGAAATGCCTCCACAGTTCATAAGTGAAGGAAAGAGAATGACAATGTTCTATACAAATAGAAGAATACACTAACCCCAAAACACTCTGAATAAGCAGCTTGCTTAAAAAGGGAACCTATTTCAAGTGACAGCATTCATGTTTCTATTAAAGTATATTCAAGAGCTTGCCATAAAGTTCCAAACATTCTCTCAGTGTAGGAATTTTACACCTAAGTCTTTATAACAAAACTGGGGTGACATCTTCTGCAAGTGTTAGTAAAAAACTAGGAGCATGTCAGAAGAGTTTGGAACCTGCTTGAAAGCAGATTGGCATCAATGGGAGTCTTTTCCCATTCATTTCAGTGGGCTTTGACTCAAGCTCTTGGTTTCTGTAGAATAAATATGGGTTTTTCTTTATTTTATCTTTCTAAAATGTCCCCCTTCAAATGTTTACTGAATTAATACAATAAAGCTATAGAGGAACTGCAGTTTAAATCTCATAACTGTCTTGATAACAACAAAGCCCCACATTCTTCATTAAAACAAAGTCATGTGCGTGTTGTGTCCAGTGATGTGCAATGTCATTTAAGACATTTCATCATTCCCTGCTTGAGCACTTCTCTCTAATCTGCTGAGGTGCCCAGGGAAGAGACAATGATAGCCAAGGCATTAAAATGTAATCAAGATATGCAAATTCATATCTAACAGTGATTTGCTTGGAAAAAGAAATTAATCTAGTGATGGCCAAATAAACAGTGTGTAATATGGATAATTAATCACCAAATTAGCAGCTGTAGTCCCATGAGAAAATTATGCAAATGAAAAAGACCCCCCACCTACAGGCACAATTAAACCACTTAATACCAAACAAACTAAACAAAACACAACCTCTGGGAACATCATAAAACAAGCAATCCAGTCAACCTTAGTGGGTTATACTCCAAACTCTGCAGTAATATGTTTGTACAGTACTCCACTATATTAAGTGTGTGGAGACTGAACTATTTGCTCACAAAGATCTATGTCTTATTGCACAGTGTGAGACCACCAATCTTGCTTCAGCACCAGATTACACCATACACTCATATAATATGAGACTTGGATACAGTGAGTGAAACAGAGGCAGGAATTAAGAAGTAAATCTTCAAACCAGTGCCAAGTCTGAGTAGCAGGGCTGAATATTGAGGATAGTCATAGCAGAGAGAATTATATAACCAAATCATATCTCCTCTATGCTTCTGCAAGTTGCCGGTCCCAGCTGGAGTTATTGCTTTGAGACAACATTCCATTAGAGCTGGTTGGGGATTTTCTGTTGATTTTTTGGGAAGGGGGGGGTAAAAGATGGGGTTTTTGAAAAACTGAAATTTTCCATGGAAAAATGCTGATTTTTTGCTGAAAAATGTTCAATCTTCAATCTTCCATCAGGAAGATCTAATGGAAACATTTCGTTTGGGATTGGTTCGACATTAATCTGTACCTGCCTGAGCCCTGTAGTACCTCATTGGAGTTGTAATTCAGGTGCCTCCTCTCCCCACTTTTGCCAATGGGTTGGGGTCCTAGGCTGGACTACATGTCTCAGGATGCACTGTTTTCTCCCCCTCTGGCCAGGGGCGGCTCCAGGCACCAGCGCAACTTCGGCGGCAATTCGGCGCGGGACCGGCAGATCACCCGCAGAAACGCCACCGAATCCGCGTGACTGCCGTGCTTGGGGCGGCAAAAAACATAGAGCCGCCCCTGCCTCTGGCTGAGCTATGAGCTATGGCCAGGGAGCTCAGTCCAGACAAAAAAATAGGGGCACAAGACTACAGCTACAACTCCCATGAAGCACTACAATGGCTCAGATAGACACGGATTAATGTTGATCTGATCTGGAATGAAATGTTTTGATTGTTTTTGTTTCATTACAAATTTTGATGTTTCAACTTTTTGTCCTAATTTGGGATGAAAACAAATGCGGAAATATTGGAATTTCCCATGGGACAGAAATTCCATCTGATGATCAGCTCAACTTTCAATGTTCCATGTAGAACTGGGAAGGCACGTGTCAAGAAATAACTTTTGCTGGAACACAGGCAAGGGAGCTCCACTGAGAGTTTTGGGCAAGAACAGAATTTCTCACTTTGGATCTATGATGCCCAAGCAGTTTTAAGCACTTAAAAAAAGGAAGTTACTTTTGAAAGCAAAGCACTGCAGGGTTATGTCTACACTAGGGACTTGGGGAGTGGTTCCCCTGTTCGCAAACACTAGCTCTCGTCAAGCTGGCACGAGTATAAATAGTAGTGTAGCTGCAGTAGCACAGGCAGTGGCACTGCTTAGCTGTGCTGAGTATAAACCTGCCTGAAACCAGTGGGTACATATTTAGCACAGCTAAGCCATGTCTCCACTGGTGCTACCCATGCTACCACAGCTACACTGCTATTTATATCTGCACTAGCTCAATGAGAGATAGCACGAGTACATGCACATGAGCAGGGGAAATCACAGCCCTAGTTTGTAGTGTGGACATAGCCCAGGAAACCTAGTTCAAAGGATAAGAGCACAGCTGTCCTGAATTCTCACAGTGGGAAAAAACACAAGTTGGGTTGCTTAGATAAGTATAAGTTATAGTGGAGGTGGCTGTAGTTTTGAAAACTGTCAAGCTGGCCTTTCTGATGCTTAGTCCACAATTTGCCTTTTTTAATAGTTTGTTCAAGTATGCTCAGGTGTGCTGTAACCACACCTCCCAGTGGTTGTATAGACATACCCTTAGTAGCTTGAAACAGGGAACATCAAGAAGCCTCTCTACAATCACTATTTCAGCTACACAAGGTATATGACAGACTTCAGTATACTTAATCAAGCAGTGCCCTATTGTTCACATTAACATGTCCAATGTTTTTATGAGTGTCACATTTCTAGCAGTTAAACACAGGTACGCTACGGAAAACCAAATTCTGCTCTTGGGTGCAACTGGTATAAATCCAGAATAACCCCCATTTGTAACTGAGTAGCTTTTGGCCCATAGAAAAAAAAATCATGGATGAATTAGTACTGAAAAGAACAGCAGTAGACCTAACTGGAATTATTCCCCTTATATAACTGATAGTTATGGTTCAGCAAAATGTAATTCTAAATGAAATAGGAAACCTGTGATAAAGACATCAGGGAACAGGTTTTATGTGGAGATGACAATAAATTACCTGGTAAGACAACTGTATTGACAGCATTTTGTTTAATTATTATTATGATGATGATAACATCCAGCACATATGAACAGCATGTTGAGGGAAAATTAATCCCTCTGGGGAAACATTTTAATTAAGATAAAATTGTTAGATTTCTCTGAAATTCTCTGATTGGCAACTTTTGCTATATTATTTTTTTCCTAATAGCTTTTAGGAACAAAAATACAATAATTAACCTCTTATTTGAAGAACTAAAACTATCTTGCTGAGAGTGCAAAAGTATTAGTTGACTGTTTATTTTATGTAGCATAAATGTCCACAGGGATGAGAACATGCAATGATCAGTGCTTTTTCAAAATTGTCTTTTTTTTTTTTAAACAGAGCCCTTATCTGATTACTAATGCACACTGAGCATTTTTATCCTTCCAATGCTCCCATTTTGCAATCACAAAGCATCAGTGCTGGTAGGAAAAGATTAGGCCTGATGTCCCATCTGGAAACTAATTTAGTGGGAAATTGCACAGTGACAAAGTGATGATGATTTTAAAGGCAGATGTCTTATTAGTTATGATTTATTGAGATGACCTTCCCAGACTGATGATATTTTCTCCCATCCCCAAACACTCCAGAGAGAACAGAAGTAAATATTGCCTATTTTAGGGCCTAATCTTGCAAACCTGTATTCACATAAGTAGACCCATTGACTTCAGTGGCACAATTCATGTGAGTAATGGAAAGCAGTTTCATGTGATACTTATTAGCAAGTATCTTGAAGAAAAAGAGGGGGGAAATTCTGGTCATTTCATTTTCTCAGTTGACTTACTTGAATTTTCCCAGGATTTTCTGATCTATCATGCAAACTTACAATGAATGTTTTTTTGTGGAGAGTGCAGGAATCAAGAATTCCATATGTTTTGATATTTTGGGCTGATTATTATTTTAAAAAAATCAAGTTAATAGATGTATGAACTTGCAGAGTCTTAATGAAACAGCCCATCGGAACTGCAGGAAGTTAGCAACTGTATTCCAGGAACCATAATGGCAGAGTCACGAGTGGTTATAGTCACAAAAAGTCTTCCCACCCACATTCTCATCACTGTACATGTTGTTGAAAAATTCCAAAAAGAAGAATCCCCACCACTATCACCAACAGAAGTAGCAGCTTCTAATCCGAAGCTGTGTTAATCTTTAAAATACACTTTGTTCTGTGTCCTTGAACACATTGCCCATCTAATACTTTATCCAATCAAGTGTATTAATCATACAACACATGCAAATTGTTATGGGGCAAGGAGAAGGATTTTTAATGGCTAGACTTTCTCAGGTTCATAAAATAGCTTCACTTAAGGACCTGATCCCACACATTCCACCCATAGAATTCCTATTTATTTCAAGGAGATTTTCATGGTCAGGACACATAGTTTGTTCAGATTTTTAAAAAATGTTTAATAACCCAAACCATTTTTACAGCCTCCCCTGAGCAACACTGGGTTTGAATGAGTTTCTTGAAACCAAGAGGGTATCTCCGGTGATAGAAAATGTAGCTCCTTCTCTGTTGGTTGCAGAATTAGACAGTGCTAGTAGTTTGCAAGAGACAGAATACATAGTAGTTAGTTAAAACGAGGAGTCCTTGTGGCACCTTAGAGACTACGAAATTTATTTGGGCATAAGCTTTCGTGGGCTAAAACCCACTTCATCAGATGCATGGAGTGGAAAATACAGTAGAGAGGTATAAATACACAGCATATGAAAAGATGGCAGTTGCCTTACCATTTGTAAACACTTGGTAAGGCAACTGCCAACTTTTTATATGCTGTGTATTTATACCTCTCTACTGTATTTTCCACTCCATGCATCTGATGAAGTGGGTTTTAGCCCAAGAAAGCTTATGCCCAAATAAATTTGCCAGTTTCTAAGGTGCCACAAGGACTCCTCATTGTTTTTGCTGATACAAACTAGCACGGCTACCACTCTGAAACCTGTTACATAGTAGTTGTTATTCTTAGGCAACCTCCTATTTAAGGAGACAACTCAAAAGTAGCTTCAATTCTGCTCTGTTTTTATTAGGCCATCTCCATTACACAACGCATTTTTGCCAGTTTCTTGGAGAGTCATTTAAGACAGATTAAAACAGAACAACCACGACCCTTTTCAAGATTCAGAATCATTAAAGTCAAATCCACTGCTTCCTCCAAAGGTTCCCCAAGCAATACAACTACCATGGTTCCTCTGCACTGGGAGGAGATTGGATGTGGGGTGACACACAGGGAATGCCCCCGCCCCGCACCACCATCAGCATAGAACTCAGCTCCACTCTCTCCCCTTCCATTACTGCACAGCACCAGCTAGAGGGGACAGGGCCTGGATAGTCTGCAGAAGGGACAGTCGTGGAGCTGAGGAATTTGCAGCTGCAATGATCTACCCATTGTCTGCTCCTCTATTGGGGGCCATAGACTCTGAGTCATCCCTTGGCTGCTTTAATTTACCCTGGGGGAGCCAGTTTGGTCCCCTGACCAGTCCTCAGACTGAGTGAGGTGAAAAGAGGATTTGCAGCCACTGGTAGAGCTGCTTGAAAAGAGAGGTTCCCCCTCCTCGAACCTTAACAGGAAATTGCAACTTTGTCACACACAAAAAAGAGCCTGAAAACCTTTTCTGTTGAAAATTTTTGGTGTTTGGATGTTCAGTTTTCTGATAGAAAAAATATTTTCAAGAAAAGCAGACACTTCCATACACACACAAAAAACCAACATAAAAACCAAAAACCCACCTCTCATTTAATCAAAAACCTAAATTTTCCATCCCAAAAAAGAGTTTTGATGGAAAACTTTCCACCAACCTCTAGCCATCTATGTCTCCCCTTGCTACCGAGATGAACAAAATGTGAGCTCAGGGTATCTGAAGATATAGGCTAATAATTTTAAAAGTACTCACACCTATGGTTACATGCCAAGTCCTGAGGTCCATATTCCCCAGTTTTCTCTGAAACCATTAATGATAGCATCACTTCTTTCTATACGAGCACAGGGAACTCCCACAGGGTGGGTCTGTATCTTAAATAGTTTAATTAAAAAAGTCTTTTCCTTTGGAGCTAGCCTGAAGCTGAGGCTTTTGATGGTTCCAGATCTGTCAGAAATGACTCCCGCTCTTGCCTCTGCAAGCCTACTCCTCTGGCAGCAGAGTTAGGTCCACGAACAGAAGGGGGCTGGGTTTGGGGTGGGTTTTACAAGAAATGTGGACCTTCTGCGCAGCACAGAACCCACTTTGCAGAACTTCCTTGTGCAACAACACTTGGAGGATAAAGCCAGAGGATCTGTGATGGGCCTCTCCCCTATGGCAAGGTGTACTGAGGCCACTATATAGCCCCTATATAGAAGCTGCACAACTTGGGAGGGAGGTTTCCTGCCCTGCTTGAAGATGTCCAGGCCAGTTACTCAGTATGACATTGCAGAGGAGATTTAGGCTGCACTTTTTTAAAAAAAGCAGTTCTTTAATAAATCCCATTGTGGGAATATGGCCCTTTGCAAGCAGAAATCAATGTACCCTGTTCTTGCAGCGTTTGCAATAGAAATGCAAAAATGCTTCTATTGATATTTTACTAAAATTTATGACATAGAACCCACATTGTGGGACAAATGGATCATCATATAAGGAGTTTTTTCCCCCAAGGAACTTATGTTGAGAACAGCTTACTAGCTGAAACCGAACTAAGTCTGCCTCTGATTGATAATTCATTACACTAATAGATCTGGAGTTGTGAAGGTATTGTCTAGAGGTGAAGAAGTCAAAAGTTAATTATATTCTCCCATTCTCTGTCATTCTAGATAATGAGAATAATGTAAATGTAAAGACCAAAAATGAAAAAGGTACCTGATTGTACTAGCTCTACTTGCTGAAATCCATCTCAAAAATCAGTATAGTGTGAAACCAACCATGTAACACTTGAAAACAGAATTGGTCTGCAGAGCATGTTGAACACTGGAATATTAAACATGGCTTTAGGGGAAAAATCAAATTTTTTAATAAATCATGAAAGCATTAGCAAACTGTCAAACCATACTCCCCATTTAAGTTCAAGGTTTAAGAGACTTTAGATATGACACAATTTGGGAAATCCATGGAATATTGGGGAAACAGGATTGATGGCACTAATGTTGGTTTTATCTCTGCAAACTCAATAGCTGTGAGTAATTTGAATAATTGCAAGCTTCAAAAGCTTGACAGGTTTCACCTACGCAAATCATTTGCATTATCTGCTGCATCTGTGATCAATTAAAGCCTTCAAAACACACTATTGAACATCAACTTTTCTTCCATCCCCACCGTCTATAAATTCTTGACATGAGTGGATCTACATGCAGTGGAAACACTGTGTAGTGTAGTTTCGAGGAATGTGAAAGTGACACAGTATAGCTAGGAATACCCAAAAATACAAAGTTTTCTTCTTATATAGTCAACCTATCCCAAATCTATCTCCATTTTAACAATTAAAGCATTTGCGCAAAAATGTTCTAGCTTGCTGTTGCATATTATACTGATTTATTTTGAAAGTCTGTTCTGTATCTGATTCATATCTCTCTCTGAAGGCCTGGCTGCATGATTATATTTGCTTATCATAAATGTATCAGCCAGTTCTTCTTACCCAGTCATCTGGCAGGATGTTAAAGCTCAATTTTCTAAATTAAAAACAACAACAAAAAACCTCAAACCGACACTCCTTGAACAGAACATATTTCTCTATAGCCAGAAACCAACATTCAAAATGAGTTTTAGATGGTGTGGAATAATCAAAGCCAGGCCTCAGATTTACTGATGCTTAGAACTCATTCTTCTGATGATTTAACATTCATATTACAGTAGTGCCCAGAAGCCACAATCAAGATCAGGTTCCTGTTGTACAGAGTGCTGCACAAACACATTCACAGACAGTCCTGAGGAACTTGCACTCTTTATTCTTTGTTGTTGTAGTTATATACAAACTGATTCCTCTAATATTATGGACCCCAAATTGTTAACAGATGGTCCATTAACAAAGAAATATAGAGCCAAATTCCTGAAAAAAGCTGTTATTTGGCTGTACATTTTTTGGAGCAGCAAAACACAGCAAATTCAGTCTCATTTACATGAGACTGAACCTGAGCTAAAGCCCACTGACAGTAGAAAGACTCCCTCTGACTTCAGTGGGCTTTGGATCATGCTTATTGTGCTTAAGCATATGGAGTTAGTAGTGTGAACCAAAACAATGGTTTTCACTCTCTCTCTCTCTCTCATATAAATCTTTGCTGTACCAGCCAGGGACCTCTTTGTTCCTTTTATGGAGCAGAACAGTCAGCAACCTCCTCAGACTTCAAATCCCAGAAAAAAGCAGATTGAAATGCTCTAACTCAATTCAGGTTAGAGTAGGTACAACAGACTGGGAGACAGGCAGCACGAATGTACGGTCTCAGCACAAGGCTGGCTTCAAAATCATCATTAGAGTAGGGAACATGGTTATGGTGAGGCTTTCCAAGCCAGAGGATGATGACCAGCCAAATATCAATAACTGAAGCTTCGAGTCCCAGTGCTGGCACCTTACCAGTGTATTGGAATGTTTAATAAGCTTCTCTTTTCTAATAGAATTGATCCATTGGTGGAAAACCCACCCAACAGAGTTTTGAGGGGGGGAAATATCTGCACATTTCTCCTGTTCAGGAAGCAGGGCTCTGCTCTATGAACAGCCTGCAGAATCCATGCAAATCTCAGGGATCTGGAGGATCAGCAGGAGGCCAGAGGCACCTGTGCAGATCTCCCAGAAGCCTCCTCCATCACTTGCGTACTAGTACAGCACCATACTAGCAGTCCTGTCCAGGCTCCTGCAGCTGGCAGCTACCCTAAGGATCCCCATTGCAGTGGGGAGCCTGGCTGCAAGATAATGTATGTGTAAGGCCCAGCTTAATTTGCAATATTGCAGAAATTGTGGATCCCACAATATTAAGCTTCCACTGCAATTTTGATGCTGAATTCAGGGGTATGTAAGTTACATTTTAACAATCAGCCCCATGCACAGCTCCCTCTGTCAGCTCTGGGTGGCCGGCATTTCCAAATTACCATAATTAATAAAGTTCTGTTGTTACTTTTCTGTGATTTTCCATGTCTTGTCCACAACTCAGGTGCAATTATTTGACAATCATCCCACAGTTTGAGTAGGGCCTTCTGCATGTGATTATTTTTCTGGCCTTATCTGCACAGGGCTAGTAGGAGGATAATGTACATGAAAGACTCCCATTAATTTCAGTGGAAGTAGGATCAAATCCATACGTGGACGCAGACTTTTTAATTGCATCTCTTTGTTACTGTATCATTCAGATCCTCCCTTAAGAGACTGAAGTTTTTTGGGCATTCAGTACAGGCTCTATATCTTTGTCTGTAAATAGATGAAATCTGTGTTCTAGCAGACTGATTTCTATTATTGCATCTTCCTGTGATTGAAGAAGAGTTGTGTTGTGTGCCTGGAAGAATGAATGAATGATATTTTGTTTAATATTATGCTTGTTCCTATTTGGCCAAGAGGCCAACCAGGTCAGGCTCTATTATGCTAGACACATAGAAAGTGACAATCCCTCCCCAAAAGGCCTTACAATCTAACAAAACTGGAATCCAGACATTTCAAAAGTTACGTAGGCTGGAAGGAAAAAGCTACTATGGTCCAAGACTGAATTTAACACTGTAGTTTTTTCTGCCTCGTTTTCTTGCCCCATAAAATAGAAGTTATCTAAAGACCAAAACCATGTGCGTTCCACATTTATGACGACAGGACATCATTTGTCTCTTTTGACTAGGGGCTCTCTTTCTACCACATTTTTGTAATGCTTTGCTTCTAGCTGACAATTAAGGGCTAGATTGTAATGACGCAATCTGTCCTGAGCAAGGGACAACACATAGCAGCACCACCCCAGAAGCAGATCAGAGAGGGAATTGTGGCTCTTGGTCAGGATTGCTTCCTTGGTCCCCCTTTTTCTCCAAAGCAGCACTAATCTGCTACTGGTTGTACCAACAGCGATTACTTCCCTCTCTGTGCTAATTTAGCTCTGCTGACTGTGCATTAGGTGGGTGGAGCCAAGGCATTAACTATTCATTACCTTTGTCCTGCTAATGGTATGGTGTCATAATGGTGTGGCAGGTCACAATCCAGCAGGATCTGTTTAGCTTGTTTGCATGCTACTAAACATCATTGTGCACTGTGATGTATTCATTCATTTTCTTTTTACTTAGGGCCACATTTTGGGCAGTCTGATATTTCTGCAAATATAAGGGGACATCAAGGTACTCCCTTATTCATCTGCTTCTGGTACCTGCATCATAGCAAGGACCTCAGCCTCCATAGGGCTGCTACTCCCCCTCCTGCACATATGACTGGATTGAGTGGGTAGGTGTGGGGAGTGATGGAACCAAGTGAGGTGATCTATGCTACATATAGGCCTGGGGCATGAGGGGGAAAATCAGAAACCAGATTGTGATACTTCCCTTCTAAGATCTCTCTTCCAATGCTATGACCTTCCATCAGGGCTGCCCGGGGGGGGGCGGGGGGCAAGTGGGGCAATTTGCCCCAGGCCCCGCAGGGGCCCCCACAAGAGTTTTTCAGGGCGCGTGGAGCAGGGTCCTTCACTCGCTCCGGGGGCCCCAGAAAACTCTCGCGGGGCCCGGGCCCCCGGAGCTTCTTCCACTCCCGGTCTTCGGTGGCGGGGGGTCCTTCCGCCCCGGGACCCGCCGCCGAAGTGCCGGGTCTTCGGCGGCAATTCGGCGGCGGGGGCCCCCCGTCACCGAAGACCCCAGGCCCCCTGAATCCTCTGGGCAGCCCTGTCTTCCATATGGGCAGTGCTAAACTTTTCTAAAACAAGGCCCTGATCTTTTTAAACCTGGCTTTCAAAAAGGCTCAGTGTGAAAATATTCCAGCTTTCCATGGCTGACATTTTTCTGGTCTAACTTGGATTGTTTTGTCCATGTTGTTTTTGACCAGATAAAAGTGTTTTAAGCTTGTGTCGATGCTTCCCAGATGAAGTATGATTTTCATTTTAAACTCTAAACTGTGCTTGAAAGTTTGGTGCACATTCAGCTTTGGGGAGGAAAAAATGGAAATAAAAGTAATAATAATAATCTGCCCAGGGTGTTTATATTTGAGTTAAATGATTTATGAGCTTTTTAAAATAATTTCTAGTACTCCCATACTTTTAATATACTTTTTTTCAGCTGTAATCCCACCTCAATCTATTTTGGAAGACAATCAATATGAAAGTAAAGCCTTATTTCATGTTTAATGAGTGAGTTGTTGCTTATGGCTTGACAAACTGTGATCCTCCAAGAAGATCATAGTGTTGGGTTTTTTATGTACTTTAAATTTCTATTAAGTTATTGGCTGATCATCAAAAGAACCTGGTGACTGGATCTGGCATGAATTCATGCCTTCTGATTGATTCAAAGCAATATGCATTCAGTATTTTTCTTTTCAGTATTTTCTAGTCAATGTGAATTTCAGGTGAGTGTGACATACTACCAGCAGTCTTGAACATGCATCCCCTACATTGTACTTTTAAAAAAATGTAAAAGTATCTGCACAATCAGATTCAAATGATGGAGATGATAATAATACTTAGCACTTATTCATCTCTTTTCAACTTCAAAACACTTGACAAATATTAAAGGCTTAATTTTAACTCATAGAGCAACAGACATGCTGGGGAAGAGTTGCTCCACTTGGGTGGTAGTAGATGGGAGCATTAAGTTTGCAGATGCCAGGAGCACATATGGGGCTGAGATTACCCCTGAACCAGTGCTGAGTCAGCACAGGACTCAATTGGGGAAGCAATGTCTGGTCCAGCAGAAAGATCAAATGACTGGGAATGAAGAGAGCTGGTTTCTGTTACCAGCTGTGATACTGAGTCAACCTGTGACCCTGGGACATTGATCCACTGTGTGATTTAAGTCACTTAAGTCCCAAACCTACAAACATTTAGGGATGAGCGTACCTTTAATTTTGCAAGCAGTGCCATGGAAGCCAATGGAATTACTCATCTATGTAAAGTTCAGCATGCGTATAAGTGTTTTCAGGATTAAGGGCTCAGGTCCACATTTTCAAAAGTGGCTTCTAATTTTGGTGCCTCTTTTTTTGGATGCTGGATGTTAAGACTCCCTCCCCCTCAAATATTTGTTTTTGAAAATGTTTATCTTTGACCTGTCAATCCCACCGCCGCTCCACCTGTCAAATGGTAACGATAATACAGACACAGCCTTGCAAAGCATTTTGTGAACATAGATTAAAAGTGCTGTGTAAGTAGGGTGACCAGATGTCCCGATTTTATAAGGACAGTCCCGATTTTGGGGTCTTTTTCTTATATAGGATCCTATTACCCCACCCCCTGTCCTGATTTTTCACACTTGCTGTCTGGTCACCCTATGTGTAAGGGCTAATAAAGGCCCCAGTCCTGCAACTGATAGTATACAGGGACCCAGAAGAAGCTCCATTGATTTCAATGGGAATTTGTATGGGCACAGCAGTCCTCCCATCATTCTATCAATCACAGGATTGGACCATAACTATTATTATCCTTTAGCATGTTTTTAATTGTATATCTGTTTGCTACTATCTGAATCTGATTGTAACAAAACTCCCATTGAACTGACTGGAAGAAGATGAATGAAAGCATTTTCATAATCTTTAACATGGGGGAAATGTAATTTTTAAAATAATTATCAAATCACATAAAGACCATGTAAACTCTAGGAGAAACTCTTAAGAGATTACGAATGAGGGAACAATTATGCAAGGCTTCCTTTCCTATAGTGTATCCAAGTGCATCAGTAACATACCACAAGTGCACACCACATGAGGAGATTAATGAACTATCATTCTTCCAGGAAGGGATGTAGCTGGATCTACATTCATTATATAGTCCACCCATCATCTGTTATATATTTAGGTATTTTTGTACTAGTAGCATTAGAGATATCTGAAGGCATATTGTCAAAGTATAAATATTATATATTTGTTGAACATTTTACTCAATATAAGAAAATGGACACCTTGACTATGGCAGTGGCAAAGACAGATACAAAAAGTACAAAGGTTTCAGAGTAGCAGCCGTGTTAGTCTGTATCCGCAAAAAGAACAGGAGTACTTGTGGCACCTTAGAGACTAACAAATTTATTAGAGCATAAGCTTTCGTGGGCTACAACCCAAAGTACAAAGGAACTTACTGTTCTAGAAATAAGCTTTACATTAAAAAACAATGCAAGAGGACAGAACCAGCAATAAAATTTGAATGCCTTCAATTTTAAGAGCCAAATTCTCTCTTTGGTTACACACACGTCCAACTTTTATTGTCTTTCCTGGACGGTGTGTTTGTGTGTGTAACCAAGGAAAACGTTTGGCAATAAAAATCTAATTTACTTCTCCCCATTTATGCTCTTTGTATTACTATTTACACTTCAGTCACCCCAGGCAGTGAAATTATAATGCACTTACCATGACCAAAAGCAGTGAGAGATGGACTTCAAAAAGGGTAACGCAAAAATGTGCAGGCACTTTTCTGCATATGCAAGGTTTGAGTATGCAAACTAAAATGCACACCTGGTTTGAATATACATATACTCACACACTTTCCTGTGTGCACAAGTGCAAGTCAGGTGTACACAAAGTACACATGCATTACTCCAAATCTGGTGCGCATCCACATGCACACACATTATAACGCAACTTCCCCTTGTTCTAGTCAGTGTACAGAAAGTTAAAATTCAACCTACATAAATAGAGCAACGACTAACACTGCATAATATTTCTCTAAACAAAATGGGATATTTTTGCAGCTGCAACTATTGGTACACGCAGAAGAATCACATTTTAAAGTTGCTTCTATTTCCTTAATCATAGCTATAAAAAAAAAACCTACAAAAAGGGAATATTCCACAAATTTCAATTAAAGCCAGAGCAGCTGCCAAGCAATAGTACAGCCAGAAGCTTCCACATCAAAAATTCTCCCCAGAAGAATAAACACACATTTCTAACAATAACAGGTTGCAATATACTGATTCTTAATTTTGCCCCTATTCCAAGACTGAATATTGCCCATCTAGCACCTCAGACAATATATTTTTTTTAAATGATGACTATTTGAAATTGCTTCAAAGTTTGGAATATTAGATGCATTCCCAGCAGTGATGGATTAGTGGGCAGAGCTCAGGTGAGGTGGTCAAAGGTACATGATAATTTCTCACATGGATTATAACCATCACATACTGTATATGGTATATAGTCCACACAGATTGAAACTGGATGTTACATTTGCACAAGTGAAACCATCTTATTTCATCAAGTAGTATAGGGAGTCAGTCTTTTTCATTGAGTACAAACCATAACATCTCTTTCCAGCATTATTTTGCAATCTTCCGAAATACTGGTTCAATATAGTTACCAAAAAAACAAACACATCAAGCGTCAGAAAATTCAGTTAAGATTAAGTACAAAAGACACCCAAACACTTGTTAGTGTGAAAATTCAGTTTAGCCACCCAAACAACCAACCCTAGGTCTGCTCCTATAATGATGTTCTGAGAAAGGAGGAAAACCAAACCAAAATAACAGACAGACTATCCATCCACAACACATACTTTCATCTTATTAGTGATTACAAATGCTAGAGTTTTTTACTCTGAGTCATACAGAGGTTCACCAAACTTTTGTACAGCCAAGCCCAGTTTATAGAAAAAGACCTACATTATAAAGCCCTAATTAAGGAATGGATTCCCCAATCCATACTGATGCTGAGTAATACCTTAACGCCACAAGTGGTGTGATTTAAATTAGTGAAGCTATTTGCAAAGTAAGGTGCCAATAATCATTGTGGGTAAAGGGTGATAGAATTTGGTCCTGACCAAGTAGCCACAGGAAATCTATCATTCCATGCCCCTCATTAAGGCTCTATTTGCCATCAAATATGCATGGTTGCTGCCAGATCTCTTTGTTGCAGAGAGACAGCACTAATTCTTTTCCTTGAAAGTCTATTGTCCCAGCCCAATCCTGTGTGGCTTGTGAGGTGTGAAAGGATCACAGCACAAAGTGATAGACATGTAGTATAATTCCTAATGCTGTTTTTGAAGAATGTGAAAGTAGTGTTTGTCATCAGTAATGCTGCCTAGAAGATTGGAAAGCTTTTGTTCTGTTCTTGGCAGCATGTTATCTGTTAAAGTATTGTTGGAGGCAAACATGGGAAATTATGCTGCTCACAAAAGAATGACAAATGACTGAGCACATGGAAGACCCTGATATTGGTTATTGCAAGCATTTTATTTAGTAGAACTGAATATTTCAGTCACAACAAATGAAGCAAAAGGAGACGCGTTCCCATATATGTATATGAAAATATATACATGTAAATTTATGCAATATAGTCTTCAGTATTTAGAAACAATAGATGGAAGGAGCATCTGCTGAACACATTAAGAGGAATTACTTTTGACCTGAAGGATAAATGGACAGATTGTGGGCCAAATGCTTCCACAGACTTCTAGAAATATTTACATTAGGTGCATTGTAATGCCCCCTTCCTTATTAGTGATTTTAAGATGCGGCAGCCAACTCTTTCAGCTTACAATAAAATCACTGTGGGCCAGATTTTCAGCTAGTGTAAATTGGTGTATTTTCAATGGAACTATACATATTTAAACCATCTGTGAATCTGGCCCACTATTAATATTTATTTTTGCAATGTCATGAATGCACTTTACAAACTTGACATACTTCACAAATGACAGAATAAGAACTGAGGCCAAAATCTGCTCTCATTTATAATGATGTAAATTTGGAGCAACTTCATTGGCTTCAGAGTTACAGCAGTGAAATAAGATCAGAATTTGGCCCTAGTCTGGCTCCACCAGTCATATAAGCCAATGTAGACAAGATAAAACACAGGACAACAGTTCATGCATGGGAGGATGCTGAAGAAAACAAGGTAGGAAGACTTCCTTTGAGAAGTGAGATTTAAGGAGGGATTTGAATAAGACAATGGCCCTTTGGAGGACAAGACTTGTGAGGATGTTGCAGAGCAGAGGTCAGCTTGTAAACAGTGATGAGAAATGATCTCTTGATCTCATTTTTTCACTAATACACAAGTGATCTTAGCTTTTTAAAGGTCTTTTAAAAAAAAAAAAAAAAACTGCTTAGAAGCCTCCATTATCTATTCCTTCCTTTCTTCTGCCAGCATGAAGATGAATTTGCTTAGACATTTTGGTCTCTTGAAATAAAATATATGAGCATAGAGATTTGCTTCCTCCATTTATGCTTAGGTAATCATTCTGTGACTGTAAAACAAAGGCAACAAAGTCAGACTAATCTACAAAGAGCAGCTAACAGCTGAAAACATTTATTATGCTTAGCTGCTTAAATTATAAAAAGGGACAAGTTTATAGCTCAATGGATTTTTTTTCTTCCCACAAGTGCTTCCCTGATCAACTTAGCAAGCATCTTCTATTCTGTGCCAGCTCCCTGATTTCTGTTGCTGAGTTACTCACATATAAAGTTAATTACGCTTTTGACCTGATGTCCCAGTTGCTTCTTAGAATAGGAAAGTCAGTGGCCCACACTGCTCCAAGGAAATAAACGTTTTTTTTCAAAGCTGTTGAATTTCCTAACATTTTTATTTTTAAAAAGAGCAGAAGAATTTCCTTCATACTGTATTGCAAAATTGAGTACTGTGGCCACAATCTTACCCAGTGCTTTGCAGCCTTTCACGAGACTAGGAAAAGTAATTTCTTTTTACCCTCTTGTTCTTACTTATTGGCGTGTGCACTGAGTGCTCAGAAAAGGGGTCAGACGGACACCCCTAAAGACCTTCATTTACCCACAGAAGGGACACAACAAGGACAACACTGATGCAATTTCCTCCATCTTTTGTTGCTAATGTGCCTCTACTCAGTTCAAGAGAGATTACTTCTACTAGTTTTCTGAATAAGATCTAGTTAGACAATAAGCCTTTTCCTTCCATTCAAAGGTTAGGTCTGCCTGCAGCTCATCTTTTAGAAGGAGTTGTGTACTACTGTGCATGTATCTGCAAGGCTGGATTATTCCATGACACTTCTGTGAACCACCTGAGAAGGAGGCTAGGAAGTGAGACTTTAGTAGGGAGGGTGAAATGATTTAGCAGGAGATTACAAAGCAACGTTGGAGCAAGAGTACATAAAATAACATCCAATAGCTCTGTAAACTTATTAGACCAGATCCTTAGCTGTTGTAAATAGCTTCAATGGAGCTAATAGAGTTCTCCAATTTACACCAGCTGAAGTTCTAGCACTGTATTTGTTAAAAGAGCAAAAATAAGCTTTCCAAAAGATCAAGATCAGTAACAAGAAAAGTGTCTCTCTGTCATCAGGAGACATTGAAACTAGACAAGGGCCTGAGACACTGAATTCAGATTCTAATCTGGATGGGTGTTTGACTCTAGTCATTTGATTTGAGATAGCGGTCAGCCACAAAATTCAGATTTAAATGCAGACTTTCCTAGTCTTTGGAGGGTATTCATATCACAGATACCCGAGTTTGTTTGTTTTTCCCTCCTCTCTCTCTCTCTCATTCTTTATATAATACACACCTTAGACTAAGTGTGTAGAAGACATACTTTGTTGTTATTGTTGCATGTCTACCTTTCTCTTAATTGGATTTATATCAACTCAATATTGGGGGGGGTAAAGATATTAGTACATCAGACAATGAAAGTAAATTACTTGTTGAACAAACTTTCCTCTTAAAAACAGTGGCATGAATTCTCTGGGAGGGAAAAAAATGTAAATTCTCAACTGCCCCCTTTCTAGATTTATTTTATATTGATTTCCTCCTGGGAAGGTATACAGGTCTTGTTATCATTCAGACTATATTTGCTTTTGTTTGATCATGGGTTTTGGAGAGAGGTTGTGGGCTGCAATTCAATTAGTTTTCTAAAACCATGACATTGCATTTTTTTTTAAAGAAATTAGTTTGCTGTAACACTAAGTAGCCAAAAGAAACAATGCCAAGAATAAATACTGATCATATGGATTTTCATCGCTCCCAGCACACCAGCCTTCTCTGGATTAAAGGAAGTAACAGAAAGCTCAATGTGCTAGTTTTACAAAGGAATTTAGGTGTGGTGATGCTCAGGCACCCAGAAAATCACTATGATTCACAAAGCCAGAGTTAGGTGCCTAGGCTCCCCATACAATTAGTGTGGAGAGAGAGATTTGCCCCCACACTCAGCAGTAAGATTACAGTTATTTCAGTATTCCTTCCCAGCAGGATCCTCCTCTGCTCTTGTTTTGTTTTCCAGTAAAATATCCAGTCTCAATCCACTGAGACACAGCTTCCATCTGTATTTCTTCCCTAATGTAACATTAAGGGTTAAATTCATAAAAGGCCTTGGGTTCCTAACTGCCTAAATCCCCAGAATCAGGCCCCTGCACGGCTGCTGCCAAACCTAAACTCATGCAATGCCTGATATTTTCCAGTAAAAGTTCTCTAGGAACCTATGTTTCTGCATCTGAGCATGCGCACCCCAGAACCACACTGGGAGTCCAGACGCCTAAGCCCCATACAGGGCCGGCTCTGGCTTTTTTGCTGCCCCGGGCAAAAAAGCCTCCGGCCGCCCTCCCCCCGCCCCCCGCGGGGGGGGGCGGCCAGAGCGCCGGGGGCAGGGCGGCGAGAGGGCGGCGAGCCCCGGC
>NW_020664419.1:74551032-74601325 GCF_002925995.2 Terrapene triunguis
CGGCCAGAGCGCAGGGCGCGGGGGGAGGGTGGCCAGAGCGCCGGGGGGAGGGCGGCGAGCCCGGCTGTGGCCCCGCTCTCCCCGGCGGCCGGAGCGCCGCGCCGCTCCCCTCCAGGTGCCGCCCCAAGCACCAGCTTGGTTGCCTGGTGCCTGGAGCCAGCCCTGACCCCATAGCAATGTGTGAACTGGAGGAAGAGAAGTATTCCTCCATGTAACTCATTTATGGCATCCAATCCAAGAAGCATGTTCTGAACTTGCCTTCCGGAACAGGCCCCAGTAGGAGGCTTATGCAAAACAGCAACCGCAATCTCGCTTTCAGGAGCTGTTCCACTCGGACTAAATAATTTTTCATCATTGGGCCACAGAGACAAGAAGCATGACCTGTAGCCTGGTGGTTAGAGCACTTACTGGGGAAGTGGCAGATCCAGAGCCCTATTCATATGACTTGTAAATGTATTGATCCACAGTGGAATGGCTTCACCAGGAGAAACTGAAGGAGCTCCACATGAGAATACCCCATAGCCCAGCAGTTATGTTATTCTCCAGAGAGGTGCCCGAGCCCTCTCAAATCCCTTCTCCCCCATAGGTGGACAGCGGACTTGAACCAAGGATTTCCCATATCCCAGAGGAGTATTCTAAGCACTGGCCTAAAAGTTGTGCGGGAGATTCTTCCCCATCTCTGCACTATTTTTTTGCAAGTTCACATGTGGGGCCCAATCCAGTAGGTGAGTTCTGAGCATGCTTACAAGATTGGCCCCACAGGCCAGTTAGGTGGAGGAATGCCTATCTTTCTCTGATTTGTGCATCACTCTAGTGCAGGGGTCGGCAACGTTTGGCACGCGGCTCGCCAGGGTAAGCACCCTGGCGGGCCGGGCCAGTTTATTTACCTGCCGACGCGGCAGGTTCGGCAGATCGCGGCCCCCACTGGCCGCGGTTCGCCATCCTGGGCCAATGGGGGCGGCGGGAAGCCGCGGCCAGCACATCCCTCGCCTGCGCCGCTTCCCGCCGCCCCCATTGGCCCGGGACGGCGAACCGCGGCGAGTGGGGGCCGCAATCTGCCGAACCTGCCGCGTCAGCAGGTAAATAAACTGGCCCGGCCCGCCAGGGTGCTTACCCTGGCGAGCCGCGTGCCAAACGTTGCTGACCCCTGCTCTAGTGCATAGGCATCTGGACACCTAGAATGGGGCTGCACTGAGCATGCTCAGAGGTAGAAACATAGACACATAGGGAATTTTTACTATAAAAATTTAGGCGTCAAGCAAGTTTAGCACCTACCTGGTTTGGTGGCAGCTGAGTGGGGTTTTTGTGAATCCAGTGGGGCCTGATTCTGGGATTTAGGTGCCTAAAGTGGTAGTTAGGTAGGTGCTAAGTCCCTTTGTGAATCTAGCCCATGTTTCTTACTTTGCACAGGCAAATTGCAAAAGTTCCATTGACTTAAATGGGGTCAGAATTTCACTTGTAAACTTTATGAAACTAAAGGCCAGCCCTGAAATATTATATTATATATGTACTTTTTTGTTACGAGAATTAATAGTTTAATATCTGAATAGTGTTGAGTTAAAAATTATTAAAGAGATTGTTTCATGAACATGAATTTTCACTATTTGATCATCCTGTTTAGAATAAGCCAATGGGCTGATTTAAGGGAGATTGATCAGACATTCTAAATAACAAATACCATATTCCCAAAGTGAACAATTTTTTGTTTCCTTAAAATAGTCCATGAGCAATGGCAAACTGTAGGCGAATTAGTAAAAATCCAAGTCTGTTCATGAATAATTAGCCAAAGGAAGAACAGAGAAAAGGAGCTACCAGATGAATTTTCAATGAATCGATTTGACCCGTTTTATATGGATTCGTCTAGGTATCCAAGTGGGGATTTTGCTCAGATTCTTTATGGTTGCATCACATCTGGAAAAATCTTTGGGGATAGTTTCTATGTTGCTAGCTTTCATTAAAAGTATGGTTTTATTTTCATATAGATGCACTCGAGGCTTAGGCATTTTAATAAATAAATGAAAGGGATACAAAAGGAAAGTACTGGCATCTCAGTTTGTGACTGGCTTTCTCAGACAGTTTTGCTTTTGCTTTTTCCCCCCCTCTGCATGTGTGTCTGTGTTCTCTCTGAAAATTGTGTTGGCTACTAAAATAACCTTAAAGTAAACTGGTTTCTGGTAGCTTTCATCTGCTGCTATAAATACTATTCTGGGAACTACTTTCATTTGATTTACCAGCACCATGAAATATGTGATCTTATGAAATCTCTGTCCACTTTTCCTTGTATGGTTAAAAATACCCCTTGTGCGGATTCTTTGCAGTGTCAGTATAATCTGGGGAGAAAATACGTCTCACAATGACACCGCAGACTATATTTCCAAGCACATGGTCTACCTATATTTTCTTTGTTGATCTGCTGTAAAACTTGAAGCCCCTCTGATATGCAACATTAACATTTTCTTTGTTTTCTATACAACTGATATTTTTCCTAATGGAATATCCAACAGGTATTTTTCATGAGAAATATGAGAATGCATAAATGTATTGGGGGAGGGGAAGTGTTTGTTTTTGGGGGGGAGCAGAGGTGGTTTCTGGCTGGTAGCTCAACAGTATATTAAGATTCTGAATCACTGCAGTTCTGACACTTATCCAAGTACTGTCTTGAATTCATCCTGTCGAGTCTAAGGTGCAGTGGGAAGCAGAGTTTTTAAATGCTTCATCCTCTTCCCCTAACCCCCAAATACAGTCAAGTTATTAAAGAAACACAGTTTTTCATCTATTGCAAAATCATCCCTGTCTCACCAAGCTGTAAATAAAATAAAGGTAGAAAAGATGGAGAGAGATAAAATGATCCTCTTTGAAATTCAGTTAATGATTTGTAAAAATGTTTCAGGAAATAGTCTGTACTAGCCACAGATTATGGAATCTGAACAATTTGAAAGTCCTCAAAACTCTAGTTCAGTAAACAATGTAGTTGCCATTAAAAACATAAATTTCATCTTTATAAAGCACAAAGCAAAGATCTGATCAGTTAAATGTTGAGAGAGAGTGTTGCAACTCCTAATGATTTTTGTGGAAAATTTAGAGCAATAAATTGTGATATATTATTTTGCTCCAGGTTCAGTATTTTAGAGCCTTGTAATTTTATTATTAACCTGGATAAATAAATCTTGTTTTCTACTAATTTCAGCAACAGTTTCCAAGCTCTGGGATGCCATGATAAGAGAATGTGGGTTTTGGCAAGAAATTAAATGATAATAAACATAGTTGGGACTCAGTAGGAGTGATATTATTTAATGTCAGTGGTGACTGAAACTGCCTTCCAAACGACTGAGGCTTTGTAGGTCTGTTCTCCTTAAATTAATTTCTCCTTCTCAAAGGCCATTATCTTAAATTGCATGTTATATAACCAGTGCCGCCTCCTTCCAGCCCACATCACCATTTCTAAAGCAACCTGGTGATGCATATTGTGGAAAGCATTCTTTCCTGGTCTCAGCATCCAGGAGATTACAATTTCCAGTGTGTAATGGGAATGGATTAGATTTTGTACTATTTCCCATTCTCTCTCGAGCCATTCTCATGTGAATGGATTCATGCTGATGGGCCATTTACTGTTCATTTCTTTCCCCCCCACCCCTTCTCACAAGGATGGCACCTTAAGAGTTTTAATATTGCAAGCAATGAGAGCACTGGCCTAGTTTAACCTTCGTGATATTCTGTATTTCCAGCAGTTAACATCTGCTTTGCAGAACACTGGAGCTATAAAGTAGGGAAGCACTGGCCAGCCAAACAAATTAGAGAATATTAAAATGTCAGTGCACTCCAGTTCCCTAGCCACTAAATTCAGACCTCTTTCTTTTTGTGGCAAAGATTGTAAGGGGGCAAGGGGGAGAAAGGAAATGTCACAGCATGAACCCATTTGTCCATCCTTGAGACAGTAAGTCTAACAAGAAAAGGAAATGGTGCAAAGGTCACCTAATCTCTGATACAGTGGACAATCTTAAGATTCCACACTCATAGCCTCTTAAGCAATGCAGTTCCAGCAGTGGGAGATTGCAAAGCTTCCATACCTGCTTTGATTTCTCATCTGTTCTCGACAGGTTTACCTAAGAAGTTAAGATCATAGAACAGAAAGTTATATATGCCAGTAAACTTCACCTACTGCATTACATTCACCAAGAGAGAAGAGAGAAAGACAAAAAAGGGAGTGTGTGTCTTAATTAAAACTAAGATCATATTATCTTCTGAACTTTTTAAAATCTCTTCACTTTAGGTCTTTGGCATTGTCCGGCAGGGATTCCAGATGAAATCCTGGCCCTATTGAAGTCAATAGCAAAACTCCCATTGACTTCAATTCGGTCAGGATTTCATTCTCAGTATTGCATACAATACTAGAGTTTTAAATAGTGTGTTTTCCTTTTATTATCATGTTTACAACATTGTAAATGTTTCCTTTGAAAGATTAATTTGTTTGTTGATTTGTGCCATAAAAATAGGTTTAAAAAAATCTATAATAAAAAATGGATTCAAAGCTTAAGGACTCCGACTTCAAAGAGCATCTTAACATTAGATTTCAAGCTGTAATTTGCTATCTGTATCATAAAGCTTCTGTTGGAATGAAACAGCTAGCCATCATGTAGTTAAACTGATTGGGCTGGATTCTCATCAGCCTCAGTCTGTCAAAGTTCACTTTGTGCCACGTGAATGAACGTAACCTGTGTGGAGATTTGTACTGGAGATCTACTAAAGAATCTCTGCCAGCCTAAAGCTCCTACAAAGTTGACTCCTATCCCAGCATCTTCACATGTCACACACACACACCCATTGCTGCAGAGGGGAAGATGAGGTATGTTGGGGGTGAGTTGAGGGCAAGCTGGGGGCAGACGTGTGTGTTTGGGGAGCTGAGTTCCTCTAAACCTAATCTCCTGCTGGCTTTAGCAGCAGAAATTAGAGCAGGCCCCCTGCGGCTCTAATTTCCTCTGAGATGGAGCAACCGGCTTCTTGCAGTTGCCACTCTCCACTAGTTCTGAAAACTGGGGCTCAGTAGCTCAATTCAACAAATGTTTTAACTTATAAATAATAACATATAAATTACATGTATTGCTCATGGAGGAAAACCATAGCTGAAAGTGCTTTGAAAACAGAACAGTAAGTCACCGGATCTTGAAAAAAAAAAAAAAAAACTCTTCCAAGTTTGACTCACAACAACAGACTCAGGAATTTTTGTGCAAAACCCAGTTCATATTGGTTCACAGGCTCTAGAGTTGCTACAGCTTTGCATTCAAGCTGGGGTCAAATTTTGTTGTGAACCCACTAGCAAAGTTCAGATTTAATAAATTATTGCCTGTTCACATGAGTTCACATCAGCTTCTGGTGTACTGACCCATAACTGAGTATAAGCCTCTGCTCTGTTACAACAACCAAACTCTGGTCTCAAAGAAACAACTTCCCCCTCTGAAACTGGGCTATAATTAGGTCAGCCAAAACATGGGAGTTCCCAGCAAATGAGGGAACTGCATAAGATAATAATGCACTAGATCGCTGCCTGCCAGAGTCCAACAGACACTGGAGTTAGGAGAAAATTTTGACTTTTCCGTCTTGAGCAGAGAGTTCAGCTAAATAGTAGCCTGCATCTCTCTTGTGGGGGGGAAAGGGGAGTGAAAAATATTGCTTAGCCCCAGGGGAGGTGATGGAGCATTGAGTAAAATTTCCATGAAGCCAGTGGAGTGATGAAAAAATTGGTGGTTACTGATACAATTAAACTGGACTGCAGCTAGAACAAAGGATTTGGTCTTTGAAATCAATGGGTTGAACAATTACATTTTCTTGCAGTTTCAACTAGGATATATATACACATGTCCTACCTGTTCCCCCCTCCTGTTGAAATATAAAAGGGGACCTTGTCTGAAACAGCCACAGCCATTTCTCACCATAAAAAAACCTTCTACTTCTTGACTATGAGAACTGAGAGAACTATGAGACATGAGAACTCAGACTTATTTCCTCATCTTAATCAGCTTTCCACTTGTCGTGTAGAGTACTGGTGGCATTTCCATACTTCCCAGCCCTTTGCCTGGACATCGCAAGTGAAGAAATGAGACTCTCTGGGATGGTCATGGTTTAAATGGATGGATACAACTTTACTAACCAGTCTACCTAACTTTAACAGTTAAATGTTCACAACTAATAGCGTTTCCAGTTATGTTACTCCCCAACAAACCTGCCTAAAGGGGTGCGCCATAATTAACAGCTGACCAAAAAGGCCCTTTATTCATGGGAAGGAGGCCACATACATTCATCCCCTCATCCCCAATCAGCCAAGCCAGATTTAGCTTCAGACCAAAATGCTTCACTCTGCTTTTTCCTTAGGCAAAGAATTTGGGCACTTTAATCCATGGTCAGCACCGAAGTTGAACATCAGATTCAGGCTTCATTCACTCCTCACCTTGTGTTTGAGATTTATCCCAAAAGGGCCACTTATCACTGAACTCCAGCCAAAGAAGTTGCTACAATAAAACTACTTCCTACTAGCACATAACTCAATTGACTGTCTTCCTCAAATTCCTGCAACTTTCTACCCTTTATAGATGAACCTACCAAATGCTTTAGGGAAGGCAAAGAAAAAAAACCCTCAGTGGCTCATGTCACTCCCAGTGAATGACCAGCCATGTCCCAAAGCAAACCAGGAAACCCAGAACAAAACCTTCATGTTGTGGAGTAGGGATTTCAAAACGTACTCAGCGTTGGCCTAATTGTTTCCACTGAAGTCAATGGTAAAGTGGGTGGGTCAACACTGAGCACTTTTGAAAATCCAACTCACAAAACTGTATTATACACCACAACCACAAAAACTATGCAGTGGGGAAACAGGACAGGGACACTTCATCTGCTGGAAGCTACAACAAAGTTTCCAGTCCCAGCAGTCAATTATTCTCCCCAGGCCACTGCAGAGATCAACAGGGCAGCCCTTGAAATAGCATGTCCCTATGGATTGAACCAGGCAAGAGATCCATGGACCACAGTGTCCCCTGCCATTTCAGTCAAAGACACATCCCAGTAAGTTAGGATGAGCATTTCTAATAGTATATAAAACTCAGCCAATGAGCCTAATATTGAGGTCTCATTCAGGTGAAAGTTCTGCTAGAAATCAATGGGAATTTTGGTTGAACAAGGACTGGTGCAGTGTGGGGTAAATTTCCACAGCAATGCTTGGTGGTTTGTCTGCATGATTTCCATTAACTTGAAGAGGAATCAGACGGATATAATGTAGTCATCCAAAGATGGTGCAAGGCCCTGTTTATTATAAACATTTTATCATAAATATAAATTGACTAGAAGATTTGTAGACTATCAGGAGGGGTGATTTATCATAGAGTTTGAGATGAATTCTCTTAAGAGTGCATTGGAACAGCCATGGGACTTTTAGATTTGGAGAAGACCTAAGTCATACAGAAGGTCCCACAAACTGCTATGGGGAGAGAAAAATAAAGCAACGATGGTTGCAAACTGAAGTTAGTCGGCCACCGATAGAATGGGAGACAGTTATAGATGGGTGGTGAAATAGAAGCTACAGAGAAGAGACCCTTGCTATGGAATTGGGAGACTCTGAAGCAGGTAACAGTTTATACACTATTTAGATTGTAAATTCTTTGGGGCAAGGATTGTCTCTTTTGTACAGGGCCTAGCACGATAGGATCCTGGTCTACAACCAGGCTGCTTAGGCACTATGGGTAATACAAGTAATTAATAATAAGTAAGGCTACATTTTAGTCATGGGTATTTTTAGTAAATTTCATGGACAAGTCACGGGCCATAAACAAAAATTCACAGGCCCATGACCTGTCCACAACTTTTACTAAAAATACCCACCGTGACTAAAACTTGGGTGGGGGTCTGCTGGTGCTCGGGGGGGAGGGGTGGTCTGGGGGCACTGCAGGTGCTAGGGGAGGTGGCCCGGGACCCATTGGTGCTGATGGGGTGGCCGGGCTGTGGCGCGGGCGTGGAACCCCTGCTGGTGCTGGGGGGGGGGGGAAGTGTTGGCAGGGGCTTCCTACCCAGCTCCGCATCTCTGCAGCTCTTAGGTGGCAGAGGGGCCGGGGCAGGGGCTCCGCTGCTCCCGCCTAAGCACCAGCTGCCACAGCTCCCATTGGCTGGGAACTGCAGCTAGGAGCTGCAGGGCCATGCCAGTGGGAGCAGCCCCTGAGCCAGCACCAGCTGCTGCAGAAGTCACGGAATCCGTGACTTCCAGGACAGACTTGCAGCCTTAATAATAAGGTATATATTTTCAGGAAACAGATCTTCTGCAGTCTCAGCAGAGGGTGGAGCACCGGATGTTGATCACAGAGTTTGGGCACTGATACCAAAGATATTGGCTGTCCCTCAAGGACATTCATTTATGAGGATTGGGAAATATTAATACTACGTCATGCCATATTTGTTATCTAATCCCATCAGTATTGCTGCCTAAAACTAGAGATAATTATGTTTTTCATTAGATTTCCCCTGAATTAAGATATTTGTCCTGTTTTATTTATCTTTAGTATTACAATTAAATAAATTCAGGATCAACACTCTTAGAATCTTAAAGTCTTACACAATTTTAAAAAGATTAAACCAGTAAGGTTCTATAGAAATTTAATGGCTTTCTAGAGAATTGACTGAGAGAGACTGATATCCTTTCCATAGCTTTACATTAACCTTTAGAATACTGTAGTAATGGAGAATTTTTATTAAATTCAACAAAATAGTCTCAAAACCTATGGAAAAGTTACTTTTTTCTATTGAATTCTATAATGCTTTTCTACAAGGGATTATTTTACTCAGTTTCCAAATTGTAGACATCACACTAATTTGTCTTTTCAAAAATACACCATAATGTGCATGTTCTAATAACACAGACACTGAAAATGAGCATTTAGAGTCTCATATTTTTGCACAAATGTTTTTGTATAGAAGCAATTTTCACAAAAGCTTGACCTTTTGAACAGACATCAAACGCTCTGGACCAGTTCGACTGGATATTCATGTATCAAAGAACCTAACTCCTTTGGTAAGTGAATCACCAGGAAACAATCTAAAAATGAGATTCAGTATGTTCTTTTGACAAATTATATCACCACCGTAATTACCAAAAACTCAACAAATGCATGCATTTACATTCCCTTTTATTAAGCAAACGTTAGTGCTTGGCTGTACTCCACAATGTTATTTTTAACGCTTCTTTTTATCAATGCTGTTTTAAGTAAAAGTACCATCTATAACAGACAATGCATGATGATAATTGAAACTCTCAAGGAAAAAACATCTTATTAGTTGCTATCTGCCTGAAGTGGAGAAAATATGGAGAAATCAAAGCACTTAATTTTACCTTAGGGTACTTGTATCATAAAAACAGACATACATGTACAGAACACCCAGACCTCCTCTAGGTAGTAGTAGGCATCAGTTAAACCCTTTCATCAGTTAAATTTAATGGGTATAATCCTGGCCTCATTGAAGTTATTGGTAAAATTCCCATTGATTTCAAGTCCAACATATGAATTCCTGAACATCTGAGGTACAGTTTTAGGAGCCAAAGCCACACTGGTTTTGCTTCTTTGTATTTTTTTCCTCCAAAGAGTGTACCTCATGTTTAGAGGAACAGAAATTCTCTCCCCACCACCCCCTTTCTAAAAGAATTCATCCTCATTTTATGTCTTCATACAACACATTGAGCATCACTGGAAGCCCACTAAGTAACCAAGAGCCTTTCCACTAACTTTAATGGGTTTGGGGTTAAGCCCATAGCTTGATATCAGTAATACAAACTTCAGGATTTTTCCAGGCATGAACTAATGGAGTGAGACAGTGAATTTGAAGAGGGTGCAAAAAGTATTCTTAAAAGGTTAGATTATGCCACAGTTACTCACACTAATCAGAACTTTACTCCTTGAGTAGACCTATTCATTTCAATGGATCAACCAAGCTGTGTAAGGTACTACTCAGTGTCAGTAAGGGTGGCATATTAGCAAATAATTTTATTTTGCAAATAAAAGATGCAATTTTTCTTTAATGGCATTAACATTCCATAACATCCATGTGAGGGACATTTTGTTCTCAAGGATGTCTGCAGAAAGTCTCACAACTACTCATGTGAATGTATTATCATATGAGTGTTTTGCAATGGAAGAGGTCACACACCTATCTTGAAAGCACTTTGAGTTTAGGATTCGGAAGGGGAAGGAGAGAAGCAGTTGGTTCTATAAAATCTGGAAATTCTATATGGGAAAAATGACTTCCATTAAAAGAGATGTGCAGTGGTTCCTTGAAATCTGATAACCCTTTTCAGATTATGCTGAGGAAGTCCAGAGAGCAAGAGAGAGAGAAAAGCCAACCTCACTTGCCCCATACTGACCAATTTACAATTCATTTCCCCTGTCACAAAGTATTTTCTCCTATATATAATAGTGATAATTATAGGCTTTTTCTTTGACCCTGGCTGACTATGGTAAACTGGAAAGGAAGCACTGTTTATTTATTCATTTTCACTTCAAGTAAAGACTGCTACTATATCTAGAAACAGAATGTTAAACCTAAACTGTTATTTAGTGGGTCATTTCTTGGGCTATGTTTCACCCTCTATTTTCATATTGGTTCTTTGGTTAGTTGCTTATTATTCTTTAAAAGCTGTTGTGTTTGGTGGTTTTTTTTCTGGTACATATGATTCAACCTTTGTGGTCTCAATTTGTAAAAGCCCATTTCCTTGCTTTATGCATGTTTCTTGTTTTTCACTTATTACAACCTACAAAAATCATATAAAGAAAAGAGAGTTGTGTAAATGAAGCCAGTCGTTAGATATACTCTCAAGGTCCAACATTATGATATGGGCTGAGGGTTGATAATGCCTACTGTCTCTGAATATTAAATCACACTGAATATTAAATTACACTGAAATCTGGTTCAAACCACCTACATTTGTGACATGTCTGTGAAACATGAGGCTGCATAGTAGGCAAAAAGGATTAAAACAGTTGTTGAAACAAGTACTGTATTTTAGGGTTGGGAAACTCATTTTGCCAAATTTAGAAGCCACTTAAAAGTCACAGTTTGTGGTTTTAGAATAGAAATTAAACCTTCTAAGAGTTATGTTCCCTTTGTCTTGGCAAAAAGGACATCCTAGGCTGCATCTTGTTTCTCTCACCTTATTTCCCTTCTTAGTCTTAGAAGCAAAGACAAGAATCCAAGAAGAATCTGTCTTGTCTTCATAGCATACGTTCCCTTTTACACAAAACATATTTAATTTCATTAAATGGGATATGTAAAATATATTGTCTACATAGAGACAACAATATTTTACATAATGTGAAAAGGTTTTGCAAATCTAGAAGTTCTAGAGCATATGTAAAAGCTCAGAACAGGCTCTCAGTTTTCCTTGTATATTGATATACATACAGAGTAAGTTACGTACACACACACACACACACACGAAAAAATGTGAACTTCTATTAAAGCAGTTGGACCTACCTAGTAAGAAACAGTATGCAAACATCACTGGGCTGTCTTTAAAATACATTAACTGAATTGTCCATGTCATCCCATACTGGGGTATATATGCAACTAACCAGCTGTTTGTTTTGTGACTAGAAAACCTCATTAGCAGATGAATAAAATAGCTACTAAGCAAATCTAATTATTTGTCTGACGCCTTCTGCCATACCAATAGCACTTAGCAAACAACATATTCTGATGTGAGACACGCAGCATGGGGGTGTGTGTGTGGACTCCTTGTTCTGGATGTTGATTATTCCCCGTGTAATATGAAAAGCTTTCTATTCTCCCAGCTTTATGCAATATATCAGAGGTAATGGATTCATAATCATTATCAAGCTTGATAGAGGCTTGGCTACCGTGACAGATGTCTTCTCAATTTTCCTATCTCATACCTTCTTTTTCCCTCTGGAACATTGCTTACATAAAATCCAGTATTAATATTGCTTTTTTGTTGTTTAGTATCAGTTGTTGATGGCAGCAATCACTCTTTTAATCCAAATGAATAGATAATTGCTACTGAAGTGCCAAACATATTGGCACAAATTAAGCTATCGTCAAGCAAACCGTAATGCTCAGAATTATTGTCCTCAGGTAACATGGGATTTTATTACAGATTTATGCATCTGAATATTGTTTCTATTGGCAACTATCATACCTAGTTACTGAGTACTGGCAAAAGGCAGCATATGATACTATACTGGTTCAATTTTATACTCATCATGAAAATAGATTAGGTAGCTGTGCAAATTGTTCTCCTACTTCAATACTATTTACTTTTTTAAAATATCTGGCGAGGGAAAGAGACTGCATGGTACCTTAAATCCTTCCAAGAAAAAACAAACAGGTTTATAAAACCTTCCTCCTGGAAATTATTTTTTTCCTTTGCCTCAAGCAGCACTTATTTAAATATCCTGGGCTGACAATCCATTAGAGAGTTTCCAGGCCTACTCTGCGAGAAAATATTTTATTCTACTTAAAGAGAGTTCTTGGGGTTCCTGTGCTTGATCTTCCCCAGTTCACAGTAGGCTCAATCCTGCAAGGTACTGGTGCTTAACTCTTCCACGGGGTCACCAACTCTCACAGAATTCAATAGGAGTTGAGGGTATGCGGCACCCCTCACAGGGCCAGTGCAACCAGTTAGGCGACCACTAGGATTTGGGGGGGCGCCATTTTCTTCGGCAGCGACCGCATCTTCGGCCGACCCAGTCGCCACCGGCATTTAGGCGGAGGGAGCTGGGGCAGTGGAGCGCGGGGAGGGCTGCCTGCAGCAAAGGGGGGAGGGCGGCACGCAGGGGAACTCCCCGCCCCAGCTCACCCCTGCCCCGCCTCCTCCCCGAGCACGCCGTGGCTGCTTCACTTCTCCCACCTCCCAGGCTTGCGGCGCCAATCAGCTTAGGCGCCGCAAGCCTGGGAGGCGGGAGAAGTGAAGCAGCGACGGCGTGCTCGGGGAGGAGGTGGGGCAGGGGTGAGCTGGGGTGGGGAGGGTGCCTCCGGGTTGCGGGGGGAGCTGCCGCAGAGGGGGGTGCCTCAGGACAGAGGGGGGGAGCTGCCGCGGGGGGGCGCCTCAGGGCGGGGGGACGGGGATGGGCGCAAGGTGGAAGTTTCGCCTAGAGCGCGAAACATCCTTCCACCAGCCCTGACCTCGCAGCACTCCTCAACTTGAAGGAATGAGCCATATACTCAATAACTTCACTGCCAGTGTATGTTTTGTTCATCTTCTTCTGCACCTCGTTGTGTTGGGCTTGTACATTTTTTTTTATATTGGCTTCATCTAAGCTACAACATTATGTCGACTTAAGCTACGTTGGCATACAGCCACCGCAGTAATTAAAGCGGTGGTTCACGTGCACACTATTCTCCTGTCAGCAGTTTGCATCCTCACCAGGAATGCTTCCACTGACTTGACAAATGACATTTTGAAAAATGGGATAGATAAATTAGATTATATTCTAAATGCTCTTAAACCATTTAAACCATACAAATAACATTTTCTTGCTGTTTGTGTTTTGCAATTTTAAACTCTTATATTTATATCACAAGGCATTTAGTGATCTTTTGAGACATTACCTAACTAGTATAAGTTGCAAAAGCAGCTTTCTAATATAATAGATAGGTGTTATTATGATGTTGCTTAATCACAGTTTACATTGCAGTTTATTGCACTTGGATACTATCTCTGATCCATCACTTATAATTGCCATATGTTCAGAATTATTAAACTGGCATTTTATTAAACACACAGGATAAGGTGTGAAACATTTTTTCTCATCTATCATTTTAAAATTCAAACTACTGAACATAATCTTACCCAATGAGGCCATAAAACACATTACAAAATAAATAAATCATTGTCCTTTTCTCCTCAACAAGCCCCATAAAGACAAAACCTAACTACCCCCCCGAACTCCACACACACACACACACACACACACGTGTGTCAGGGTGTTAAGTAAATCAAACACCCAATTGTGACTGCTTATAACATTCATTAGACCAGTCCTATAGAAAACAAAATGCTGTAAAGTCCAATAAAATCTGAATATAGGCTAAACTTTAGTTAGAAATCAGGGAATTCGCATTGCATAATGATTTTGAGAGCACTGACAGCATTCTCTTGTGATAATGAATTCAATAGCATATTAAAACTATTTAAATCCAGATTAGTTTATGTTTAAATTTGAGAAGGAAGCCTGGAGAACAAAAAGTTATGATCCTGACCATAACCTAAAGAATATGACCAACATTTTCAAAATTGGAGCCCAGATCCACTAAGGCACCTAGTTTCCATTGAAATCTATGGGAGTTAGGTGCCTAAACTCCCATTAATTTCACTGAACTTAGGTGCCTAAATATCCTTTGAGGATCTTGCCCCGGGGGCTTAACGTTAGGCACCTCGATTCACATTTAGGTACCCAGCTGAAGACCTGATTCTGTACCACTGATAGTCAATGAGAGCTGGTAGGTACTCAATACCTCTGACAATCTGGTCACTTAGTGAGGTGTCTACATACAGATTTAGAAGCCTCAATTAGGCAGCCACTTTTGTAAATGTTGCCCTATATTTTCAGTATCTTATATAAGATGATCTTTTGCTGAATAAAGTATAGTGAACTGAGCATTTAGGGCTTGATCCTGCATCACTGAGATCAGTGGGAATTTGTTTCCTTCCACACACCCCCATTGACATCAGGGGGAGCAGGATCAAGCCCCTGTTTTGGCCTCATCTTATTTCAAAGATTTAATATTAGGTGAAATCCTGGCCCCATTGCAATCAATGGGGACTTTTGACATTGTCTGCTAATGGGGCCAGGATTTTACTCTAGGCCCTGAGCCTCCAATAAGATTGGTGTGGGAAGAACTCTATAGAAGTCAGTGGAACACCACACTGGCACAGTAGCTTCTCACACAGATCTTTGGATCAGGCCGGTGTTCTGCAGGAGTGAAGTCCATATCCTCAAAAGGTATTTAAAGGGCAGTTAGTTACCTAAATACCTAGGGCCGGCTCTAGGCACCAGCAAAACAAGCTGGTGCTTGGGGCGGCACATTTTTAGGGGCGGCACGGTCGGCGCCAGAATGCCGCCCCTAAAAATGTGCCCCGGCCGCCCTAGCTCACCTCCGCTGCCGCTTGCGCGCCGCTACTCGCCCTCCCTCCTAGGCTTGAGAGCCTGGGGGGAGGAGGCAGGGAAGGGACGGAGTTGAGGCGGGGCCGGGGGTGGAGTAATTAAAAAACGGGGGGGGGGGAGGGGCGGCCAAAATTGTTTTTGCCTTGGGCGGCAAAAATCCTAGAGCCGGCCCTGTAAATACCGTTGAGGATCCAGGACTGTGTCTCAGGGGCATCATCAAGAAATATCAGACTTTGCTATCCTTTGTACATGACTATTAATGATGATGATGATTTTCCAGATTTGCTCACTATCTTTGAGAGAACTAAAACCAAAAGATTTTACAGCAAACCATCTCTACTCAGCAAAGCACTTGAGCATGTGGTTAAAGTTGTGTCTGTGTGTGTGTTCAACTCCCTTTGATTTTCATGTTAAAAAATGCTCTTAAGTGCTTTGCTGAATTGTGGCCTAAGAGGGGCTTCAGGGGGAGATAAACAAAAAGTCTTTTTTATTGAATAACTTAGGGTCAAGTATTTCAATCAAAAATTCCTGAAATAATTTTGGCACTAAAGTACATGATTATCTCCCTAGGCACCTTCTTTCAAATACTATTACTCACAGGTTGAAGTCCTCGGCTTCTTTCCCAGAGCCTCCAACCTGCACTGCAGTACAGCGTTCTCTTGTGCTAATGAATTCAATAGCATATTAAAGCTATTTAAATCCAGATTAGTTTTATCTTGATCCTTAATTATATCCTTTCAATTCCCTACCCCACTCCCCCACCTGTTCTACGGAAGTTTCCAACTTCTGAATCTTAGGAAGAAAGATATCCAAACTAACTCCATTTTTGGGGGGGAGGGGGGGGAAGAAATGAAATGTCTCAGATTCTCTGGTAGAAATGAGCTGTCTTCCCTTGATCTAGGGCTATCTTATGGCCGGTTTAATTTTGGATGTCACTTAGAGTAGCCTTCAGGAGTGCTTTGAGGTCAACTCTAAAGAGCACTGAGCTGCTTGTGATCTCCAGGGGCCATTCCAGTAGCGGGTATTGCTGGAGTGCAGCATCACTGTGCATTTGGACATGTTCACTTTTCCCAAGAACATGCCCTTCACCAGCAGCTGAGAGGTAAAGAGCGGCATAGAGCCTTCATACTGACTCTCCACTACCCAGAATTTCCCCCCGTGCAAGAGGAATTCTCAGGGAGACATTCAAGCCAAGTTATGGTACTTTTTTGCTTGAATGGAACAATAGTTGGATCAAGAATTTGACCCACAGCATTTAAAGCATTATCCTCCTCTCCAGATGCAAAAGAAGCCAAACCTACAGGCAAAACTGGGCCTGCCTGGGTAAATGGGAATAGTGGGGAGAGAGTACGAACTATGAGGATACACTAGTCTCTGAGAAGCCTCCAGCTTCTCTGCTGATTTTAAACTCTTTACATTGATCCGAGAAGTCAAACTTATCAAAAATAGTTAGATGACCTGTGCGTCTTTGAGTCTCTGATATCACCCCCCGCCAAAAAAAAGAAAAAAACAAACAAACAAAAAAACACAGTACATGGTTGTATGTCACTCCAGGGTTTAAGACAGCTATAAAACTGTACTTATGTATGGCCAAACAGACTCTTGCTGAGAAGGGGACCATCATCATCATGCACACCCCCAGGTCCTGTACTGAAAATAAACCGCAAATCTGCTGGCACATGCCACCTTCACCCAGATGGAGAGAAGCAGGGTACCTGGGGGCTGATGGCTGCTGTCACTCATGGTACCAAGTCATTCCTACCTCCTCTACCCCATCCCTCCCCCCAAAATAGGCTCCTTGGGCTTGACTTCTGTTTGATCTGGGGGGGCAGGGAAGGAGATGGCGGTATATCCCAATAAACCAGCCACTTGTGGCAGCCAAATGGGACATCCTTCACCATAGGTGCTGGAACTAGGGATCCGGGGGGTGCTGAAGCACCCCCTGGCTTGAAGTGGTTTCCATTATATACAGGGTTTACAGTTTGGTTCAATAGCTCTCAGCAGCCTCATTATATAAATTGTTCCAGCACCCCTGTCCTTCACAGTAAATTGCGCAGAGCCTTTCTTACATGAAGAATGAAATAATTAACCATGTTGACAATTTAAATCGTCACCTGGGCATCTGAATTAACATCTCACTTAAATGAATAGGGCAGTTTACATTTGCCCAGAGCTATTGTTCCAGGCTCTCCCTAGACACACACACACACCCCGGAGATCTCTGCATTGGTTACACTCAGTTCACATCCTTTTCTTTGTAACCATAACAGCTTGTAATTTTTTTTTCTTAAACTGAAACCTGAGATTCTGGAGCGCAAGACAACACCTCAAGAGAAGCGTGTCATACTGCCATGTACTAGCCAAAACCTGACTAGGGACATGTTGCATTTAAAAACTGTACCATTACAGTATGTGTGCTAACCCACGATGATGATGCTAAGGTGGATTCAGTATGTGTGAACACATATGTATGGTTCACCTCTCCATATTTGGGTACAACCTGTTATTCTCACAACTGTTGAGGACATGCAATTCCTTTAGCCTTCCCTGACAGGCAAAGCTCCGTTGCAGACATTTTCCCCAAATTTGATCCTGCTTCCACGAATATATTGGAGAAAATGTAGGATGTTCAAGAACAGTGATCAATGATCTCCTGTCAGCCTTGGGTTTTGGCCCCAGAGAACGGGCAAAATGTGAGGAAGACAATATGTGACTTACACGGCTTTCGTGGAAATATACATTTTCATTTTGCTTCTCCTCTATCTTAATAATTCATATATTTGTGGCATTAGCAAAACCAGGAAGTTAAGCTACTCAGGGCCTCACACAACTCTTAAAATGTCTTTTCATGCAGGAATGGGGAACCAGCAGAATTACAGAAGAAAGCACTGTCAAATAGCATTGAAATGGAAGATGAAGATAATTAGTGTTTGCTCCATTTTCTGCCTTGCTTGTCAGGCACATAGTATTATCTGAAATACAGATTACAGTACTGGAACAATGGCTTTCCAAATTCCCAAAATAGGTGTATACTACATTAAACATTTGGGAGGTATCCATAAAAGTGTACCATTTTGATGTATTGTATTCAGCTGAAAAACTGCATCCCCTGCCAAAACACCAGACCAGGATACAATGTTTTCAGCTTGGAAACCTATTTTCTTTCATTCCATCTTTCATTCCATCTAGGAAACTTCAATAACCTTTTATACCTTGTCTTGCACCTAGTATTTGAATCAGCATCAGAAGTGTAAACTCATCTGATAAGTCTTCCCTTAAGTTTGCACAGTAAATAGGATTGTAAATCAAGAGAAACTTTGTCTGGCTCAAAAGTCACGTAGGTGTAAGTCAGTTCAATTTACAGTGAAGTGTTAAAGATCAAGCATTTTTTGCCAGGTTTGTTGAAAATATATGTGATGCAATGCACAGGGGAGTGAGCAAAATATACAGAGCCAGATCTAGAGCATCACTGATTTGCACTAGTTGCGTATCTTGCCCTCAGTTTTTTTTAAAACGTGCTGCCAGGTAAACACTTCCTAAGTAGTGGCAAATGCTAATCATATTTCAAATATAAATATCAGCCTTGTCCAAGTCTTTTATTATTATTATTTTTTATCCATCCTTTCCTCCAAATAAATTCTCTTTTCATGTCCTTTGATCATTCACTCTTGCTAACATCTTCTCTTAACAATGATCACCAAGTCTCTTGGAGTCATTTGTCTACCCATAAAATTCTAAGTTATGAAACATTGCTTATCCAGGGAAAGACTAGTCTCATGAAAAATAAAAACCCATGTTCTCAGCTGTGCCCAGGGTTTTCTGGGAGCAGCTGGGACAAAGAAGCCATTTGCAGCTCAGGGCAGTTTCTATGCGGCATTATTCAAAACTACTCTGTGGACAATCTCAGGGCAAGGGCTCCACTTCACCTGGCAATCCCCTCGTGCCGATGGACTCCTCAGCTGGCTAGCTAGCAAAGCAGGCTTTATGGGCATTTTATGCCATCCAAACATCTCTGAGGATTAATTAGCATAACATTTTTGCATATGCACTCAACATATTAGTCACCCTAATAATTTGTGGATTTGAGTTGTTAGACTATACAGGTGTCAATATTTACAGGTTAACATAATTTCCAGTTCACGTGCTACTCTGACAGGGATATACCTTATAAGGTAGTGTACTCATCACCCGTACCACCCCCTTGTGTCAGGGTGTGATGCTGCAAGGGGTCCTTATCTCCAGCACCTCCTGCTGACCATCTGCCTCTTGCCAGGTCTTCTGTGGCTCAGTCCTCCAGCCCAGTCACAGAAAGTTAAGATAGTCCAACTAAAAGTTCACAAAACCTCCCAACACAAAAAAGCCTTCAGCCGCCTTTTGGGCTGCTGCTCAGCCTGGCCTGTGGGGTCAGGCTCCAGCCCCACCTTGGGCTCAGCATTGCTTCTGTTGGGCTTCCTCAGGCCCTGATAGGGGAACTCTCCACTCTGGGTTGGGCTCACTGACCCTATATTAACAGATAGGCCTGCTTCTTCAGATGTGCATCTGTTTCCAGTTCCTACCTCCAACCCCTCTCAGGCTGCTTCACACAGCCTCCCTTTGGTTCTCAAGCCTCTGGCTTCTCCTTTCCCTGTTGAACTAACCACTCTTCTGCCCCTCTCAGGCTCCCCTAAAGTACTTTTACTGACTCTGACCTCAAGGCGTCCCCCACAGGAGTCTAACCCATTCCCTGTGGATTCTCCTACCTGCCTTCTTGTCCGTTTAAGCCCCTGTTCACAGTTTCCCCCCCTCCCCATTCCACAGGAGTCTGACTTAATCTCTGTGGGTATCACAAAGAATCCTGTCTCCTCTACAGACTCCTCCTCTACAGAGTTCTCTCAGCTTCTTTATAAGGGCTCAGGTACCTAGTGATCCTTACCTAGCTCTGCCCACTGCCCCAGTCAATTGGAGGTACACTAATTGGCTCTTAATCACTTGTCTAACAGATGATGGGAATTAGCCTCATCATGTAACCTTCATGGGGTAGTGTAGATAGAGGGTACATCTACACTGCAAAAAACAAACAAAAAAACCCAAACAAAAAAACAAAACAAAACACACCTGACAGCGTGTCTCAGAGCCCAGGTCAACAGACTAAGGCTCATAGGGCTCATGCTATGGGGCTCAAAATAACAGTGTAGATGTTCCCACTCAGATTGGAGCTCTGAGACAAAGACTTGGGTTTCAGAGTCCAGGCTCCAGCCAAGGCTGTAACATCTACACTGCTATTTTCAACCCTGTAGTGTGAGCCCCGCGAGCCTGAGTCAGTTGACCTGGGCTCTGAGGCTTACTGCCATGTGAATAGAATGTACACACATTTTAATGAGACTAAAAAATTATCCCCTTCCTGGAGCTTAGCTGTATTGACAACCCCAATACCACCACCCAAAAATATAAACCTCAACCTAAACTTTTCCTTCAAGTTTGCCGGCTCATAGAGTTTCCCCAGCAGGTTCTCCTTTCTCCTAGACCCCAGCAGGTCTACCCTTTCTGTCCCAGATCTTTGAGAGCCAATCTCACCTCCCTTCTGTCCAGAGCAGAGTTAACATGCTACATGTCACAGTAAATCAGCACAGGGGGGAGAATGCAGAAGAAAACCGTATAATTTTCAAAAAGAATGTTCTAAACAAGAAGGTTCTAACCAAAAGGACTACTCTTAGCAAAGAACCTCATGTTCTTAGCAGGCAGAGCTCTAGATGGTCCATTCTATTTCCTGGCTTGATTTTCACTTTGTAAATCATATCTTTTCTCCTAATTTTGCTAACCAAAAAAAACCCCAACAACTTCTCTTTGTTTTAGCATGCAGAATGCACCTGCAGACTCTGGGGCAAACTTAGGTCTGGGGTGCACATGGAGCATTCATTGCTTCAAAGGGAGATGCTCCCCCACATCTAAGGACCGACTCTGACTGCAAGATTCCACAATGAATACGAAAACGAGGCAAATGCAGGTCATTTCGGTAACAGTAACTGTAGTCTCAGGATAGCCCAAAAGTGAAAAGACACAAGGAGATACTGATTGTTACAGTGAAACTTTGAGTACCTCATCAGAGAAAAAGTAGAAATGCTGAACATAATTTAACATGACTATTTCAAGTGAGTTGAGTTTTTCTTAGAGAAAGCAGTTTTGCTACTTTGCTTTGGATTCAAGAAAATGTTAATCTTCACTAGCATCATTATTACTGTGTGTTCCTTGTGTTTCCCAGAAAACGGAGGGAAAGATTTATGCATGTATTTCTTCTCTCTTCAGCTTTGTGGACTAAAATAACCCTGGTATATAAGAAAACAAGACAAGATTCTGTCCCGGAGAACCAAGGTAGGGATATATTGTTTCAAATATATTAATTTTGAATTTCACTATATGGTTCATGGTTGAACTACAATCAAGAACAGTAACTTTCACAAAGGCCAGAGCTCAGTAGGTTACATTTGTTAGTCTCTAAGGTGCCACAAGGACTCCTCGTTTTTATTGTCCCTCTGGGAGGTACTGGGGCTTGAACACTAAAAAAAAAAAAAAAAAGCTGCAAGTAAATCCTCCAAATGGGGAAGGCTAATTGGTTGAAGGTTATAATATGCTCATTCAGAAAATGCTTGGCATTCACAGAATGGTCAGAAATTAGGATACATTGTTTTACATATGTTTTAACTTTTTAGGGTTGTTTGTTTTTTCCAGGTTGGTGGGCTTTTCCCCCTCTTTTATGTTCATTTAAAACATTAAGTGGAGGCATAAATATGGGATTAACAAATATAAACCCCATAAATCCCCCAATGCTGCAAGCAGACCTCTTCATCTGGGCCATTGTTTTGTGGCTCTGCCCAGGAACAGGGATCTGCCCACATAGAAGATTGTGCAGAATCTGAGCCTAAATATATTTTACCCTGATGAAGTGAACAAAATTACAACAAACTACATGAAATGTTTTTAGTAGGAGCTGGAATAACTTCAAACTGTACAAAGTGCTTAACTCACAATAATAGGTGTAGTGGGAAAACACATACATAGGAAGTGGGAAAAAACAAAGGATTTTTATTGTGGTGGTATCAGACAGAGGAAACAATCTTACACCTTTCGGGCTGAGAAAAGCTGCATGCATTACACAAAATTAGAGGTGAGAAAACTATCACTATGGTTCTAAAAATCAGATTCCCTTCAGATCTTGAAATGCCTGGTGCTTGCAATTTGATCTGTAAATCTGCACTAAAGTAATGTAACAAAAGTTTAATGGAAAATTAGGGGCTTTTGCACCATTGGCCAAATTCCTCACTGATGTAACTGGTCAGTGGAGTCATACTAAGAATCAATCCAGCCTCATGTTTCAAAAACTGAAGACTAACATGGAGAAAATGGAAGGGAATCGATTTCTATCAGTGCCCTGTGTTGTAGGGAAAGAATTGAACTCAACAGTATTAAAAACCTTTCCATCCCTGGTAGTCAAAGAAGATGCTGCCCTATAATGAAAAATTGGGATAATGGAGCAACTGCTCAAATATAGAAACCTCAGGATAATTGGGATTCGTGAAAACACTGATCCATCCAAAGCCCACTGAATCAATGAGTCTTTCCATTGATTTGGATGAGGCCTGAAATGAAAATGGGAAGGCAGTTGAGGTTTGGGATTTAACTGAACTTCTATTTGAGATTAGATCATGGCGGGTTATCGCAGCAAACTCTCCCCCACTTGGACCACTGCAGAGCTGTTGGATCTGCTCAGTATATGGGGAGAGGAGGCTGTGCAGTTCCAGCTGCGCTTGAGCCATAGGAATTGGGATACCTAAGGGCAGATTTCTTTAGGCAGGCATACCATAAGGCAAGGGAGGCAAACCATCGCTCAGCTGCTTCACATAAGACCTGCCGGTTCTATAAGGAGCTGGATGCTATCCTCGGTGGCAACCCCACCTCCATCGCCAAGAGCCCTGTGGATACTTTGGAGGACACAGAGGAAGCGGAAAGAGGATCTAACCCAGAAGATGAAGTTATTGATGAAGAGGTGGAGTTAGATGAGGATGTGCAGCTCCCGGTGGGGCAGGCAACCAGGAACTGTTCTCCACTCCAGAGGTGTCTAGCCAGTCTCAGCAGTTGCTCTCTGGTGAGGAAGAAGCAGATGAGACGAGACTCCTGGTAAAGTGGCTGTGGCTTGTGTAGTGCGGAGGTGGGTTCAGGGCATAGAAATGTGGGAGGCTGGCTGTGTTTCTGTGCGCTGGACATTTCCCTGTGTAGCTAATCAGTATGGTGGAACAGGGTGTTGATGCACACCGAGATCTCACAGGAATCCTCCAGAGAGATCTCCAGGAAAGTTTCCTGGAGGTACTCAGTAATCCTCTGCCAACAGTTCCATGGCAAAGCTGCTCTGTTTCTTCCCCCATTGTAGGAAACTTTCACGTGCCATTCGGCAATCACTTGCGCAGGGACCAAAGTGGCACATAGGCGAGCAGCATAGGGAGCAGGGTGGAAGCCACAAGCATGGAGTAGGTGTACCCTCGTTTCCCTGCTTACCCTCAGCAGTGAGATGTCTGCTAGAATTACCCCCACCTGTGGAAAAGTGTGGGAGAATTTTAGAATTTGTTCCCTGGAATGCTGCACCACGACCCTTGCAAAGAGTGTGTGCTCTTTTCCTCATGTGGAGCACCCACCTCCCCACCCCTGCCAACACTCGCCATGCTTTGGGTGTTCGCAGAGATGTGTGCCTAGGTAGGGTCAGTGAGAAAGTGATGGCAATGTTGCAAAAGGTATATTTAACAGAAATGTTTCAATGCTGTGCATGAATTTAACAATCCCACCACTGTGCATTGTCCCCCAGGCTTCACCAGATGTGGCCTTCAGGAACACCTCACACACCCCAGCTGAGCATCTCCACCAATAAGAAAGCACCCAAGATGCAGCAAAGAAGAGATGTTCTGAGGGGTCCTGCAGTGTTCCAGTGCAGAAAAAAGGGAATGAAAGGAGTGCTGGGAAGCCAAACGGCAGGACAGAAAATAAAAATCACACGTTTGTTAAGGAGCGAACACAGATGCTGATGGCCTTAATAATTCTGCAGACTGAGCAGATCAGTGCTCGACCTCCACTGCAGCACATTCAGAACTCTTTTCCATGTCCCCTGTTCAACTCCAACCGCACATTCCTTTCCACCTTCCAGGACTTCTCGGTTTCCCTTTCACTCCACCCCCTCGGACAACTTTCACAATGATAGTTGGACCTGCACACAGCTGTAAAAGTCTGCCCTTCTCTGGTTCCTCCTTTCCCGCCAAGCATCTGTGTGTGCTGTTTCTTGTGAAATAAAAGCAACCTTTTATAATGGTAAAATCATCTTTATTTTTTTTTTCAACACAGTGAGATTGCAGGCACTGCCAATACATGCACGGGTATTTTAATAACTTTATTACAGGAATATAAAGCCCCAAATGTCACCATTACCCTCTAGGAAAACTACATGTCATGTAACATTGAAGCAACTCAGACAGAGATATACAGTATGTTATTGGTGGTCATTGTCAAAGTGCTGCCTCAAAGCCTCCTTGATTCAAATAGCTCCCCTCTGGGCTCCTCTGACAGCCCTGGTATCTGGCTGCTCCAAATCAGTGGCCAAGTGGTCTGCCTCAGCATTCCACCCCTGAGAAAACCTTTCACCCTTAGCTTCACAGAGATTATGCAATGTACAGCACACAGCTATAACCATAGGAATATTATCCTCAGTGAGGTCCAACCTGCCATAAAGGCATCGCCAGCCCGCCTTTAATCTGCCAAAGACACATTCAACTGTCATCCGGCACCTACTGAGCCTGTGGTTGAACCACTCCTTACTGCTATCCAGGTGTCCCCGTGTAAGGTTTCATGAGCCACGGCTGTAACAGGTACGCGGAGTCCCCCAGGATCACTATAGGCATTTCAACACCCCCCACTGTAATCTTCTAGTTAGGAAAGAAAGTCCCTGCTTGCAGATTTCTGTACAGGCTGGTGTTCCTGAAGATGGTTCACAAGCGCCTGCTATACTATGGAGAAGTACCCTTCCTATTGATGTACTCCGTCGCAAGGTGGTCTATGCCAAAATTGGAATGTGTGTGCCATCTATCACCCCTTCACAGTAAGAGAAACCCATTTCTGCAAAGCCATCCACTATTTCACGCACATTTCCCAGAGTCACAGTCCTTCGTAGCAGGATGCGATTTAGGGCCCTGAACACTTGTATTAACGGAGTCCCAACAGTCGACTTCCTCACTCCAAATTGATTTGCGACTGACCAGGAGCAGACTGGAGTTGCCAGCTTCCACACAGCAATTGCCACACGCTTCTCTACCGAGAGGGCAGCTCTCATTCTGGTGTTCTTGCGCCGCAGGTCAGGGGCAAGCTCCATGCAGTTCCAGGAAGTGGCTTTCCACATCTGAAACTTCTGTAGCCACTACTCGTCATCCCACACCTGTATGATGAGATGATCCCACCATTCAGTGCTTGTTTCACTAGCCCAAAAGCGATGGTCTACCCTATGCACCTGCTCTGTGAATGCCAAAAGCAATCTAAAGTTGCTCCTATCCATATCACACAGAATGTCGGGCACCTACGAGTCTTCTTCACTGCCATCTGCGATGTCTTCATGACAGTTAGAGCAAAGGAGAGCAGTGCGGGATCCATCCCTTCTCACAAAGATGCTGGGGTGCACAGAAGGGCCGTTGAAAAAATGCCACGAAAGAAAGCTGGAAGCCCATGGAGTGCTGGGACAGAAAGCAATGCATCACGGGACATTTAGCACTGTCCCAAGATGGGCCGTGATCTGCTCCGTCATCCCACAACCCCTAGTGACAGGACTGTGGGATAGGTACCCACAGTGCATTGCTCACACTGTCGATGATTGTGCCCCCACTGTGGATGTGATCTGCTGACAGAGGGAGCAACTGTGAACATGAAATTGCGATTTTTATTATGTCAACTTTTGGGTACAATCATAATTTTTGTCAACACAAACTGGTAGTGTAGACCAACTGGCTGAACTCTTCAAAAACTCTTATGTGACAGATTTATTATTATTATTAATGGTAAACTGGGTAACTAAGTTTTTATCTTTTTTTTTATTATGCTTACACTGATGTTGTACAGCTCCACTTTAACTAGAAATTTAATATCCTGTGAAGATTCAGAGTCTCTCAAGATTTTCTATTAGGGCATATCATTTTTACTTTGAGCAACATTTGGGTTTTTATTAATAAATGGATTTGATCACCATGTTGTTAATTGTATCCAGGAGACAGCAGTTGTCTCCTTCTCCTAACAACAAAGGAATTGCAGAATGTTGTCATTTCTGTTATTTTTCTGTTTTGTTTTTCCCTCTTCTTCCAGTTCCATTTGTGTAGCAGGACCCCCGTTATGTGAGGTCTTCTCTATCTTGAAAGTTTTTGGTTAAAAATGCCCATAAAGAAAAATGTTTAGAAAGGCAAACTCCTGAACAGAAATTGTTTTACAGATCCAATATAGATTATTGGAAAAGACTCAATGGGTTTTGGATCAGGTTCATAATCCTCTAGAACATAAATGAAATAAACGGGGAAGTGATGAAGCTTTACAGAACAGTTCTTGCTAGATCACTCTGATATTCACTGTCAGAAGTACCAGCCCACTGGAACATGAAGGAAGAGCCCTGAGGTTCTAGTCACACCCATGGTTTTTAGAGGACGCCACCCTTTCCAGTTATTAATTATACAGTTTCATACAAGAAGCTGATTAAGAGCCAGACTGTGATATTTAGCAACAGGCCTAAATTGGGAGCTGTGCTATCGTGGGGGCAGCTCCAGGACAGCTTGTGCCTTAGGAGGGCCAATCCTTTCTCTGGTTTCTGAGTACACCGAGAACAGGTTTCAAACTCCACAGCGTAGATGGTATTTTAAGCCTTGTCTACACTACAAATGCTTTGCTGGTATAGTTAAACTGGCAGAACCCAAGTGTAAACACAGCTTATGCCACCAGAAGGAATGTTTCTGTCAGCATAATACAACTTCCCTGAACGACATTAGTTATGGTCAACAGAAGCACTTTGTCAGCATAGTTTGCCTCTGCACTGAGGGCTTTGCCAGCATAGCTATGTCAGCTACGGGATATCCAACACAGTTATGTCAACAAAGCTTTGTAGCATAGAGCTGGTCTACATGATACACAAGTAACTGCAATCTTTATAGTTGGCCAACTGTGCTCATTTCTAACCCGAGTTTTCTAAATAAGTAGAAATGAGAAATAAGTAGCTAAACCATCTTATATTTCACATACAAAACTAACCCAGGCCTATAACTTGTATATTCTAAACAGAGTGTTTTCATTTTTCCTTACATGGTTGTTCTCATTTGCTTTTTATGAGCCCAGTCTAGCAAAGCACTTAAGCATGTGAGCAGTCTGATTAAAGTCAGTAGGTCTACTCCTGTGCTTACAAATGTTTTTTGGAACAAGGTTTATGGATCCACTCTAGACAGCTATGGGAAACAAATACTTTTGCTTCATGTGAAGTAAGTAGAATTATACCATATCATGAAACCACATCCCTCAGGCTTTCAGCATTCTTTTAAATTAACAATGCCTTATAATTATCAAAACCACCTGTGAGAGCTTGCTGATGCTGCATAGTTAAGGCCCAAAGTTTAATAAGTCTCATAAGAAATTATTTGAAAGAGCCTCTGGGTTTTCTTTAGTCTGTCAGGAACATGCCATCATTTCCACCCCCGAACAAGCACATACTTTTTTCCTCCTTTGCTATATAGTTTTTTTCTTGGTTTGCTCAGCTGGTAACACAAACTATGTATCTCCTAAAGCAAACGGACAAGCCATAGACATGAGCATGTCTAATCATTTAAAGGAACTGAATACCCAGAAGGCCAGATCCCCATGTACACCAGAGCACCTGGGAGGCTGGGGCCACAGGTCCTGATGAGGGGCAGGGGACTGTGATGAGGATATGCGGGAGGTGGCTGGGAAATGGAGCCAAAGTGAGGGAGGGAGAGGGGACCTAGGTGTAGGATGAGAAGTTGGAAAAGGGTTGTGGAGGTGGAGTCAGTGTGAGAAGACAGTGACTGTGGCAAGGGCAGGCTGGAGGAGCTAGAGGCAGACGGGTCTGTAGCCATTAGAGACCACTCCCTCACAAGCTGGAAGAGAAGTTATTATTCCTGAGTCTCAACATTCTGCTGCTGCTGGAAAAATGTTCGCCTCATGTCCTCTATGTGGGCTAGCCACTAGTGGGAGGACAACCTATTACTATTAGATAATCTGTTAGCTCAAGTGACAAAGCTCTGTGCAGTGGATCTAAAGCTTCTAACACTGCTGCTGACCTCTGTGGGAGTCAGTATTGTTCCATATGAAGGAATTTCTGTTTTTTTCCCCGTTTGCCTTTTCAAAAAGCTAGGAAATCTCTCTATCTCACACACACACAAAAGAAATTTAAGGTTGCAAACTCAAGTACTCAAAGGTTAGTCCCATATAACCTTAATTCAGCCCCCTTGTGAGTATGCATTATAATACAGTTTGTAATCACATAATCATACTATTTTTTCCACAGGTCCCGCCTCATTCAGTGCGCAGGATAGACGATATTCAGGGATGAATCAGGATTGTCTAGTCAGTAAGGCTGTAAACCCCCATCTCATTTATTTCAGGTGCGGGAAGATATATAGTGAATGAGGCAGAGAAAGGGTAACCTCATGGTCAAGACAGTTGAATGTTGCTCTGAAGAACTGGATTCCTTCTGCCACATAATTCCTATGTGATGCAGGCAAAATACTTAATCCAAACTTTTCGCAGGTGGTCACTAATTGTGTGAATCATTTTCTGGGTGCCCAACTAGAGACCTTGGAGTCCGATTTGCAGAAGAGTTTGTGACCCAAGGACCTCTTGATGCCAACAGGCAGAGGGCACAGGGGTACATAAGGGGTACAGGAATCCCATGGATCTAAATATACACACTAGTCCAACAAAGAATGTCATGTAAGGTCTCTAATGAAAGCCTGCATCACACTGGACATCATAACTTATTGTGAGATGTATGTACAGAAAACGTGAAGATTACGCACATACATACACACACTCTCTGTGTTCTCCAGGTGTATGAATTAAGACAGGTCACCAAAATGTAATCCACATACTCCTGGCAAGCAGAGGGGAAGAGTTGCTTCTCTTACTCTGCCTGGTCATATGCATATTGAGTATTGTATTGTTAACAATGACTGCCCATTTACAGTCAGAGTGAAATGCTAACTGATAGATTATGGGGGCTAAAGGGGAAAAAAACAGGAAGAGCAGGGGTTAAAAATGTTGGGACAATGACTTGGTCAGCTATCTCGGGGATATGGGAAATGCCTTGTGAGTTAAGTTTAGGTTCTAGAAAGCACATTATGATTTTGTTTTATATGTAGCCATTTGTTTCCAATACTCTTACTGTCACTTGAATCTCTGTTCTTTGATACACATATTCTTGTTTTCACTATATATATATATATATCTATATATCTATATATATATATATATCTATATATATATATACATACATACACACACACACACACACACACACACACACACACACACACACACGCCTACCTCCAAGTGTTGTGCATTAAGCAGAGCGGTGATCATGAGCTGAAACTTACAACTTGGGGTATACTATTCTCTGGGGAATAGCACATCTAAAAGTTGTGTGAATATTCAGTGTACCTGGGGGCTGGGCACTCCAGAGGCACAGCTGGAGGATGCAGGGGTTGGTATATGCCTGTCGCTAACCAGTACAGAGCGAACAAGGCCTTTGGAGGCCTGGAAGTGCATGTGTTGCCAGAGGCTGGTGGCTTCAGGGAGCTGGTCGACAGGAGGGACAGACAAAACTTCCTTATGCCAAGAGCAGGTGGTGGCGAACTGCCTTGCAATTATGGGTATTCGAAGGAAGCATCCCAGTTCGCTGAAAAATTATACTATAAGCACCTCAAATTGGGCACCCCAAATTCATGGGTACATTTGACGTTAATGTTTCTGTGCCCCAGATGTGAAAGGGGAGGAACATCATCATCTCACATCAGGGGCGCTGTGAAGATGAATTAATGCCAGTGAAGCACTCAATGCTATAGTCATGAGTGCCACAAAAAAGCCCATGAGGAAATTAAGAATTCTGTCTCCAGAGGAGTGTTTGAATAGTGTGTAGCAAATAAGGCTTGCTGAATGATCAGGATAAAACAAAATATTGAATCAGTTAAGTGAGCACTGTCCATTCTGTGCACTGAATGAGGCAGAAATCTTATGGAAAAAAAAAGATAGTGTGTGGAACAATGCATACGGATAAGGGGGCTAAATTAATATTGCAACTGAAACCTTAAATCTGGTGCTTACTAATTTATGAGTGCTTGACTTTGCAATGTTATACTTTTACATAGTTCCTGGTATGTAATTTATTTCTAAAACATATTGGGAGAAGAATACAAAAAGGTCTGATAGTAAATTCTCTCTTTACTACTGACTCAAAAAGGAGGGACCATTTATTTAGGGAAGGCCACTGGAAATTGTTAAATGCCTTAGCAGAATGATGTTCTTTCACACATATATGGGATTTATTTTAAATGCACATTGCATTCCATTGATCTGCACAGCATAGCAGTTCTTTACAATATAAAAGAATGGCAGAAAAAATATTGTAAAGATAAATCATCCCTGTCTTAGCTAAGTGTCCTGACACACATTTATGTTTGCCTCTGGCAGGGATTCTTGTTCTGTTTCTGGGATTATTAAAAAAAAGCAACTCCATTTTCCTCTTAATACTTCAGTCTTCCAAAATATTGAAGAGACCACAGTTCCAACCGCTAAGCAAGTAATGGCTTTGTGAACCAATTCTGTAGAGATGTAAAACCACAAGGGTTTCAGAAAGCTGTGTCAAGAGATGCAAACTTGGATGCTACCATAATACAAACATTCATGTTATCTGGCGTGCATGTAGAGTAAGAATTCAGGAGAGCTTAAAGATGGCTAATGAGAGACTGAAAATCTTTAAAATAAAGGAAAAGGGAGTGGTTCCTGAAAGAGATGCAGCAATGGTTAAAATATGAAATTTTCGGTCCTATCAAGCAACCTGGGATGAATGACAGAGGATGAAAATCTAGGACATTAAAATTCAGGATAGCACTTTTGGCAACCTTTATTGTGCACATCAAGTACACCAATGCAGAGGTGCTTAGTGTTTGTGGATTTTGAAGCTACACAAATGAATGTCTTTTCAAAAGCTGAGGTGCTGTGAGTTTCTAAACACCTTTGGACTTTTTGTTGTTGTTTTTTAATTGCAACACGGTTTGCAAGAGTTCAGATTTTTAGTGCCCTTGCCCAAGCATCTGCAAAAACAAAGTCTTGCAAAAGTAAGGCAAGATGTGAATCTGCATCATTCATAAATTATCCAACACACAGTCTGAGCCTTGGACTGTCAATAAGATGAACTACTCAGAAGAACAACACAGCATTGACTGGAATTCAGTAAATATTCCCAAAGAAAAAGCAAATAGAAATGGGAGTTTCAAGAACATACATAATCCTCAACATTTATTAATCCTTCCATATGAGATTATTTTATTTTCAGTATCAGACCGAAGAAGGAAGTACTGGGCATTATGCAAAACTGTAAAAGTTACATGGTGAGATTGATATTGGAAATGTGTTTTTCCCCCGCTTCTGTTCCCATGGATTTCCCTGTGGATTGATTAAAAACATAAGACCTGGTTCTTCTTTTACTTACAATGAATTAAATCAGGTGTAATTCCATTTGAGTCAATGCAATTATACCAGCATAAAAATAGAGGGAGATCAGAATTAGGCCCCCTATTTTTCCTAAAGCTTTTGTTCATGCACTCTAAGGGCAGGTCTACACTAACCCCCCAAGTCGAACTAAGGTACGCAACTTCAGCTACGTGAATAACGTAGCTGAAGTTCGAAGTACCTTAGTTCGAACTTACCTCGGTCCACACGCGGCAGGCAGGCTCCCCCGTCAACTCCGCGGTACTCCTCTTGCCGAGCAGGAGTACCGCAGTCGACGGCGAGCACTTCGGGGTTCGACTTATCACGTCCAGACAAGACGCGATAAGTCGAACCCAGAAGTTCGATCGCTCGCCGCCAAACTACCGGGTAAGTGTAGACCTACCCTAAGTAACAAAACCCTTTTTTTCACATTCAAAGTCTGAATCAGTGGAAGACCCTATAAGAATTTTGTCCTCTTAAAATATTTATAGCACAGAGCAGAAGGGAGCAAAACCCCATAGTTTTCTCCTCTGGAGAGCAAGAAGAAAAAACACCACCACACTTTGGGTGTCTCATATCTTCACTGGGTGGCAAAATCATTTTCTGTATAACAAACAATCCCTTTCTATTTGTAAGTTCTGATACTAGTTTTCCCCTAGCTGTATTTCTTCATTTTTTGTGATGAGTTATTTATGAGTTGGGATTCCCTCACCCCCCATCCCCTAGGGGAAAAAGTCTGTTTTCAGTAGAGGTAGTTATCTTTCCTGAAAAGATAAAAAAAGCCCTCCAAGGTATGCTGAAGGCCACAATCCTATAACTGGCAGGAGGCAGCATATGTATGGACAAACTATACTAATAAACCTTTTCTAGTTTTAATTTCTAGTGGTGCTCCTATGGTTAATATGGAAATGACAATCCACTTCTGTTACCTATGCCTGGCTTTTACTCTTCTCTAGATTCAGCATGAGAATATTTTATTTAGTCATCTTTAATCTCCGCAGAACTGTCCTCCATTGAGCATGATGTTAAATGAGCGAAGCAACAAAGATAGAGGCCAAATCCAAGATACTACTAGGTGCTGTTACAATATATAATAGATTATAAAGATTTACACCAATGTAACAGAGCAAGTTCTGGCCCAAAACATATGCTGCTCCTACTTCTATGTAAAGTGGTGGGGAGAATCATATTTATGCTTAAGGTGATTTAGCATTTTAAAATTAAGTATGGGAAGCTCAGTATGTAAAAAAATGTGATCTTGTATCCCCCTCCTTCAGCTGAGACAAAGATTGTGCTAAAAAATTCATTTCAAGTTAAATAAAGTTAATTTTTTTGGAAAATATAGGTTTAATGGAAATGTGTTCTTACTAACCCTACCCCAGAATACAAGGTGTTACATCTTGTGAGACCATACTAGTAAGTACAGTGGGTATTATCTGTTACTGTATAAGTTGTTCAAAGGGTTCTCATGTATTCCCACAGCATGAAGGGTTTATTAAAAAGACTGCAATCAGAACACTTTGCAACTTAAGCATTTTTATCCTTTAGACTTAAAACTTCCATTTAAGTTTTTATTTGCTACAACCCCAAAGAGCCTGCAATGTCAGTGCCTGAAGAAATGAGGTTTCGGAGGTGATTATAGTATTATGTGGAACAAGAGCTGTTATGATCTGGAAGACAGATGCTAATAGTGAGTCAGATAAAGGTACATACTAAGCACTTGCAAGCTATCAAAGTGCCTTTCTTTTAGTCTCTGGGAAAGCAACATGCAGTGTACTACAAAATCAAAATGCATAGATCATACATATGAATATAGGATAGATATACATTTTAGCAAAACTACAAAGCACCACGTTTTCATTTAGGTAATTAAAAAGTGAAGCACACAAAGATCTGAGACCTACTCTAGCACATGAGGCTGGTCAATGTAGATCTCGAAGCTAGGCGCATAGTTACTGGGACTTCACGTGCAACTCTGTTGCCATGGCTGCCAATACTTAGTAACATAGCACTACCCCATATTCGTTGTGGGAAGGATCTGTCATGCTGCTGCCCAAGATTCGTGAGAACAGCGATCTGCCTTTGTACGCAGACCTCTTCAACCACCCACCAGCTTGCCTGGTTTCTAGACACTTTATATGGTCATTTATGTCACAACAGGACATGACAGTGGAATGTGCTGACCATTCATTGTGCCAAGCAATGACAGTTGTTAATCACTCTCTTGTCACTGACCCAACCATCTATCCAATAGGTTTTGATCTGCCAAGGCACCTGTGGTCATCTCTGAACCATTTTCAAGCAGGACAGGGCAACTATGCAGTAATCTCTTTAAATGGGGTTTTTCTAATGAGCCCCGATGCAGCTGCCATCAACTTCAGGCTATGTTGCATATCCTGGACGAGTGCCCATTGATTTATTTTGATGGTGGGCAATTGCTCTCTGCCTGGCTGATGAGGATGCCATCAAATGGGTGGGGATATTGTGCCTATGCTGAGAGAGATTATAAAAGCTTAACAATGTGACCATATTCTAAAAATATTTTACATAGAGTCTAGATGACTTTCTAAATTTGTTGTATAGCAGTCAGCCCGTAACCTTAACTTTTCCTAAATACTAATAACAGCACTATTTTTTTAAAATTGGTTCATATGCATTCCTTTGGCATTAATCAATATGAAATCTATCTACCCTATTTTAATCCCAGATCCATTGACCCTGGATATTAGGAGAAGAAATGAGTTATAGGTAGGCCATGCTCATTTATAGTGAGTCTGAATACATGTTTTTATTCCAAGAACCTGCACAAGGTCTAAATTACCTGAGGAAAAAATTCTGCCCTCTCGTATTGGTATACTTGGTACATGGGGGACAATACAGGGAGCCCCTTTCCGTGTTCAAGCACATATACAGGAACAGAGCAAAACAGGGACCATCTTGCACATCAACAGTAATACAGGGTCTGCAGGCCAAATTATGCCCTCAGACACGTGTGTAAACCTATCGGTTTTGGATTATGTTTTTCTTGGCATCTATGCATAACCTGTTTAAATCCGATGGGTTTACATGGGTGTCACTGAGGGCAGAATTTGAAAACAATGGATTTGCAAAGATGTGATTGAGGGCCTAATCGGTCTTGTAGAAACTTTATTGCTGGTGATGATGCACAAGATAGAAGAACCCAGTTTGGCTGCAAAAGCCAAGAGTGAATTTGCTGGGTATGAGCTTAGATAAAAAGCATTGTTTCTCTTGCAAACTGAGCAAATTTGATAAAGAAATAACTGAGACAGGGAATATGGAACCCCTCAATACCACTTTAAAAAAAAAAAAAAAGACACCCACAACCCACCACTTTTGCAGAGCAAAAATGCATTTTAACTACAGCTGGCATTACCAGCTGCTATGAAAAACAGCGATGTTCATGATCAAATATTTTTCCCAACCTACACTAATTTTAAGTGTCTAGCTGATGAATTGTTAGGACATGCAGTACTAACAAATAAGAAAATTGATAAGTAAAATATTCATGTTCTGAACTGCTTCATTTTCAGAATGTCAGCACAAAAAAGAATACATTAAAAGAACTCAAAAAAGGTTGGGAAATGCCAGAATTAAAGTTCTCCATGCAACTTTAATTCAGCTCCCTTGTGTGTATGCATTATGATAGAGGTCAATGAAGATCCTGTTTAAGTTATAGATGAGTATTTCCCTGGTCAGTTAACTTGAGCTGCAAATACTGCAAAAAGAGTAATATCTATTTGACTTTTTAAAAGAATTTGTTTTAACTACATTCACATTTCCTTTGTTTGCGCTTTTCACAATTTTCTAGGCAAGTTCTCTTGCACAAATGTTCTATAAAACACAAGATTTTATGAAAATATTGCAGAATATTAAATTATTGCTCTATTGTTCACATGAAAAACCCAATTCTAAAAGTCAAACTCATTCAGTCAAGGAACAGAAAAATATTATGTGATCTACATGTATAGTAAAAACAGCTTGTCTTTCAAATACTCAAAGAACTCCTCTTTAACAAGCTACAGCCCCAGAATTACTTGCAAAAATTTAGTGAATGTCAAATGAGTTAATTCTCATCTGTTCAGAAAATTTGCAATCAGTTAAAGTGAAGCTCATTGAATATGTTATTTCTAACTATTCACCCATCTCTACACTTAATCAACAGTCTTCCTTAAAATTATAACATATGTACTTTCTAAATTACTCTTTAAATAAGTATCCATGTATAGATGTACAGCATATTATTATGCCATTAGGGGAAAAATCCCACCCACAGTTCCTAGGGAGTTCCACAGCTTCCCCTGCACTCCTGAGTAGTCCCTCCATCCCCAGTCTGTGGGAGAGGGATGCCCAGTAGATTGAAGTCATGCCACCAGCCCTGCTCCTCCTTTGACCCATTTCCCAACCACCCATCTTGCCCTCCACACTATTAAGCCTGTGACTGAGATGTTTGCTCCAGCTGTTAGTTACTGATATTTCCAAATTTGTTTTAATTTTTGCCCACGGAGAATGTGACTCACTGGCCACTGAGTTCCACAATGCAGCTTGTAGCTACCCTTGATATGGACATGAGGCCTGCAGAAATGACAAATCCTAATATTCAGTACTCCAACTTGATCGCAGAAGAAGCTTCTTGGATGAAGGTGGAGGACTACATGACCTCCTGAGGTCCCTTCCAACCCTAATATTCTAGGATTCTATGGTAGAATATACAATTTCCAAGCATTGTTATAAAAATTAGACTAGCTGCAATCTCTTCTGTTATACGGAGTTGTTGTAGGCCAAGGGTTGTTAGCAAGTTCCAAATGCAGTCTTCATTGGGTAAAATTCACTCACCACTTTTATAGAATTCTTCATTTAACTTTATCAAGGAAAATATATTTATATTCATTATAACTGGGGTTTCTCTTAGGTAGTCAGGGTCCTTTTGTCACAGCCTTTACCAAAGAATTGCAAACACAAGATTTTTGATCTGTTAAAGTTACTCAGCAAGCATTTCAGAAAATGCCTTTAAATCCTAACTGCGTTTCAATTTAAACTGGTGCTAATTTCAATTTAAACTTGTTAAAAGGTGTATGGTTTGATGGAAGATGGACACATTTTTTTTTAACCTGAGTCATACCATTTCCAGTAAATCTGTTGTCACAGATTAAGGCTCTGATCCAGCAAAGCATCTATGCACATGCTTAACTTTAAGCACATGAGTAATCTCTCTCATGTCAACTATAGGCACTGGATCAGGGCCTAAATGAACAAGGAACTAAAAGCCTGTTGATCCCAAGGCACGGTATCTTCTCTTCTGCAGAAACTCAGATGTGAGGAATTATTTTGGGGTGGGTTTAGCTCCAGCAAGGCAGTGAAAAAATCATGGGGAAATCATATGGTGACTAGCATGTTAAAGTACACTGCAGATTAGGGGGCCACAGTAGCAAAGCAGATCCCAACCCGCGCCTCAGAGACAGAGGTAAACATAGGCAGTGGCGGTTGCTAACTGACACGCCGATACTTCACAAGGCAGCACCTGACAGTTTCAGTGGCAGATCTCACAGCAGTCAATCACCACCCACGGCATAAGCAATTCAGTCAGTGAGGTGTAGATGTTAGGAGGAGGAGTGGGAACAAAATAGACGGTGGGTGATTGAGGTTAACGGACAGCAAGCCAGGAAAGCAGCACAAAAGCCACAAGGGGCACAGCCCAACAAACCACAATGCACTAAAAATAGCAGTCAGCTGACAATTATGTAGGAGAAGGCCAAGTACAGGACACAGGTGCACTGTCAGATATCAGCTGTAAGATGTACCAACAAGCACTAGCATAATACACCTCTTCCTCATGACAGGCAAATTGTTTCCAGTCAAGTAAGTGCTGGCCATTAATTCACAATTCCTTTTTATTCCAGCTACCTACTACTGGACATTAGCATACTTGTGTGTAGTGTCTGACCACCCATTTTTTTACCCTGCTCTTAATTGATTCAGTGGGAATATTCATGGAAATAAAACTAAGCAAATGCATGAGTTTCCAGGATCAAAGCCTTAGTTAGGACAAGCTTGCCCTGTTATTAAAATGTTTAACAGTCTTCACTTCCCCTAAATCCATTTGATATGATTCATTATTAAACACTTTTCACCTTTGGCTACATACACATCTTGGGGGCCTCCCATGTTATTCCAGCTAATGTCAGTCATGTTGTATGGAGTTAGCTCAAGGGCTTCCTGTTTTAGATGGTAGCATGCAAAGATCTCCAGGGTTTGACATAAGCCACCTATATTAGGTCAAACTACACCCTTTTTTGTGGATGCAATTTCAGATGTGACGGTAACAAAGGAATCTGAGAATGTGTAAGCATTCAAAAATCATGAGTCAGGCTCTGGAAAATCACTTTTTTTAAATTGTACATTTGGGGTCGGTTTCTTTGCATTTCTGGTTTTTGAGCATTCAGGGTACACTTGGGTCATGTTTTCAAGCTCTTCTGTGCCACCAGGAGAGCTAGGCGCTTTTTTAAAAAAATGAAAGTTGAGATTTCCATGTAATCAATTGTCTTCAGGAACTGGGGCTTTAAGCATATCATCAAATATTGCAAGAGTTGTGATAAAATAATGAGAGTTGGCAATGTTGCCTTTTGGTCCCTGTGCCAGGGCAGGGATGAATCTGGGTAATACATATACAGTGCAATTCTGTAGCAACATCATTGTACTTTGAGGGCCTGTCAGGAATTGCTACAGCATTGCCAGTAGGGCAAGGGAGTATATAGCTGCAAGTTATAGGGAAGAGCAGGTCTTAGGGCCCAACTCTCTTCCCATTTAATGAAATGGAAGCCTTAGAGCTCTGTCCAATGCCAAATGAAATCAATGAATCTTTCCATTTACTTTAATTGGTTCTGAATCACACTCTTAGTGAACGCTTGAATTGTTTCTTTTAAGAAACTTGAGATGCTCTCAGGGGCATGCAGATGATAACATACTGAACAAAGGCAAGATGTTCATTTCACAGTTGCTCCCTTTTATAGCATTATTGCTTTTTCTCCGATGTTGTCATCAGCTACTTTTGGCGTGAAGTTAAAGGAAGGCTTCTAAAAAGGTGCTGATGCTGCATGTTGTATGTAAGATTGCACATCATATGTGTGATCTGCATCCTGTTTTGTCTTACAATGCAGTACTCATGTCATTATTTCCCCTCAGATTGTGCCCCAAGTATAAAAGCAGCTGCTTCATGGAAAACCATGAGAATGATAGAAGTGTTTGCTTAGGCCTGCATCCAACAAACCCTTATTTGTGTGAGTAAAACCGATTAAAGCCAATTTCATTGAAAACAACGGTCTGCTCCCTTGCTCTCATATGCAGATAATGGAAATGCTGGCAGACCCATAATTATTCTTTTAGTGCACTTAATACACCAGGAGCCTGAGTCTGAATGCCTTGAACACTTAAAACTCCCACTGAAATGAATGGAAGTTTTAGGGGTAATAAGGTAGCAGGATCAATTCCAAGTTTCCATGTCTTTTTCTAAGTATCTGTAAAAATTGTGCATTTTGCTAAGGCTTAAAATTGCATTTAATCATTTTATAGCTCACTGTGACAGGGTGCTGCACTCACTGCTAGGATGGGGCCTCTTCTTGGTCACTCTGGGGAATAGCTTGCGAGGTCAATGCCCCTTCCCATAGTTGCACACCATCTCTCTGCCTCACTCTCTGGGTCAGCAGCCCCTCACTCACTCCACAAGCTGTTGCTCCCTCTTCATGACTTGGCTCTCCAGCCAGATCACTCTAAATATTTTCTCCTTATGGGGAACCAAAGGATTTCAAAGTCTTGCTCCACACTAGAGGCTTCAGGAAGTCTTCCCATTCACTGCCCCACGATGCCACTACCTCAGTGGTTGGCAGGGGAACCTGGACCTGCCCTCTATTCTGTGTTCCAGCTCAGGGACCCTTTAGCCAGCAGTCAAGATATGTTCCCTTTTAGACCTTACTGCCTTTATAGCACCAACCCAGCTCATGCCTCCTAAACTGATCTCCCTCACTCAACCAGGGGATTACTTGGCCACCTTATTCCCCTCAGCTGTAGCCTGTTAGGTTAATTAGCTGTCTTCTCAGTCTGCATTAACCCTCTCAGGGAAAGTGTGGGGTAAACACCCCATCACACTCAGGGCCCATTTCAGCCAAAGGTGAAGAAAATTAGTCAAGTTTTCATGCTGCATAAGCCCACATCTGAGTTTATGGACACCTCAGAATATCACTTTGCAGTGGGTGATGTATCATGAAAGCTTAAACTATTCTTCAGAATCAGCCTCAGAGTAATTAATTTCAGAATCTAGACTGGCAAAAATGAAAAATGTTACAATGCACACATTCCATAATTTGCTTTTTAGTTCATTCTGAATTACCTCAGCTCAGCCCAGCAATTCATCAGTGCATAAAGCATGCAGGGACTGGAAGTGTGAATTATGCATGAAGTATTATTTAGCTCTGATGTTCTGAAATCCTGCTGCATGTTTGTGCAGGGTATGTTGAAAAGTAGCACTAACAGCCATGTGAATACTGGTGCTTTGTCTTTGGAATATACACAGCCCTGTGCTATTTGGAAGTATGGTCAACTGTAATACAAAGCTGGTAAAAAAAAAAAAACCTACATCAACAGTGTAAATAAATGATGCCTTTAAAATATGAATCATAGTATAAATAAATGATCCCTCCCCTGTCTCCCTCAGTCTTCAGATAGAAAAAAAAAATCAGTTAAGGGAGTGTGTTATTCACTCCGTACAGACTGCCTGACCAAACAAGTTTATTTACTTCCATGATGTGGACATATCCACCACAGAATGCAAACTTGATGTGCAACCAATAATAAATGTGTCGATGACATAATTTATCTGTTTTGTTCTGGCATGCTTCAGATTTGAATATAGTTCCCTAGGGATTTAAAAAGAAAGAAAGAAAAAGATGCAGAATTAGACCTTTGAAGAAGGAAGCTAAGTTAATCATAGTAATTAAAATAATAAATGAGAAGTCATTTCTGATGCATTATATAATAATCACACAAAAAACATTGTTAAAATGAACGTAAGGCCACAGGCATATATTACTGATGAGTGTATATTGCCTTTCAATAATATTTCATTTCCTGTATTTCTATTTTTTTCAAAATGATAGAGTTAAGATTGCATTTCTCAAACAAGTTACTTCAACTGTATTAATTGTAGAGCTGGTTGAAAAGTTAAAGAGATTGAGACATTTTTTAAAATTCAATATTGTTTTTGCTCCACAAATTTCTAAAATAATTTTTAATTCGTTTGAAGTTTGTGGTGAATTTTTGGTTTAGAAAATTCTTTTTTTTTGTTGTTGTTGTCCCTCCACCCCCTTTTTCCATTAATGGAAGAAAGGAGGAGTAAGGGATGGCAAAATGTTTCTGCAAAAAGATTTTCTTCAATAAAAAAAAAAAAATCCAAAAAACTGACCACCACAGTGTAATTCTCACTTTGTAACGACAGCTTGAGGAAATAAGAAACTCTTGCTGTGTTATCCATTAGGTGTGAATTCAGGAACTGCTTGTCCAGTTCATGTCACATTTGGCAGAAAAAAAATCTCCTGGGGCTCTAGACCTAACACACCAGTTTTGAGGCTGATATGACTTATGTGAATTCTGGAAGACAGAGAAAAGTTAGGATCATGGAAACTCAGTTGCAACTTTAACTATGAAGCTGCTGATCTGTAATTTAGAGCAGTAGCTTCACCTATTCTGAACTGAATTATACATCTACAGCTATATCTTTAATCTAGTGTATAGTTTATTTTTAAAAATACGAGCAAGATAATTACATCAAAGCATAGCCTTGATTTTATTCTGCGATTTTCCCCCTGTGCCTTACTACAAATTGCAAACACACAGTATGGAAGTGTATAGGATTGGTGGTAGGCTTATTTAAATAATAACTGAAGTGAAAACATATTTGTAAGAGAAAAAGAGATCCTTGATATTCATAAAGAAAGAAATGCAAGTTTCCCAAGCCAAAGCATGCTGAGCTCTCTGCCAGGGGTTAGATTAGTTCATAAAGAAATATTTTACTAAAAAATAGCTAGATCACAAACCAACAGCAATCCCTACTCCTCCCACCTCCAAAACTGCACAGTGGAGGAAAAGTCATATTGGATGCCTACCAGATTGTGATTACAACCACTACAGAGAAAAGTTACTCAATCCCTGTTTGCTAGCCGCAAAAACTTGGCTAGCAGTACTTTCATCAAGACATGGTAGCTGGCCAGATTCTGTGGTGCAAGGCCCCACTTTGTGTCTAATTGCTGGCGGGCCAGCCCTAGGAAGATTCCTCTAGAGCAAGGAGAATCCTCCAAGGGCACAGTTTTGGAATGGAGGCTTATACACCGACCCAACTGTCCTTGGTGAAAGTGAAGGGATGTGCCTGGAGTAAAGTGCAGGTGGCCACGACACACAGACCCCGTCCCTCCTCCCCACCCCACATTGCAGTAATCACTGGCTGTGGGGTTTTGGATCCTTGATTGGGCTTAAAGGAGAGCTTTATGTCACTTCAGCCCCGTGTTGCATGCAGATCAATGAAGCCCAGCATCTAGTTCAATAATTAGTAATGAATGCCATGGATGGTACCTTTTATGTAACAATTGTTCCATCTCATGAATGGCATGGCTCAGAGTGTGCTCTGTGTAAAGTTATTGCTGAAATTCATGCCTCCCCTTACAAAGCCTGATTACTCCGGTTTCGTGCTCAGAGTTAAGTGGGTATGGATGCAGAAAGCCTATTACACACTGGTGCCTTACGATTAGCACTGGCTGCCAGTTAGTTCCCAGGTGGAAGTGAAGGTGTTAAGTTGTTTGGGTCCTGGCTATCCGAGAGACCATCTCTCTCCCTGTGAGATACCACGGCAATTGCAATAACTGAAGGTGCTTACGTTAGTATGCTCCATCTCGGTTAAAAAGATGAAAAGCACATTGTCAGGAGCCTTCTGTGAGGAGTCGTTGACTCTGGAACTGACTTCTCCCCTTTCTCTGACAGAGCCCCAATATGCTGGCCTTGATAGCATGTGGCAAGCCTCATCATTTTTCAGGTCGGGTGGGCTGAGGGCACTAAGCTAGTTTACTGTGAGTCTTTGTTTACTGTATGTGGAGAAGTTCTAAGCTTTGATTGGGGCTGTTAATATTATTGTGCAACAGTTCTGGTGGCATAAGGGATCTGCGATAGGTGTGGTTTTTCCTTGGGTTCTTGTACAGTCTAGATAGGCATTTCTGAAAAAAAAATTGAAATAAATACATTACATTAAGTAAACCCTGCTGGTTTATGACTCAATGGTTCTCGTGTGCTTAGGTATTCACATCCTGCTTCTTGGACAACTTAGGGTCAGATTTTCAAAAGAAAATAGCAACCAGCAGCTCCCATAGATCTCAAAAGGTGCGAAGCCCTTTTGAAAACCTGGCCACTCGTCCTCTTCTCTGACACCATTACAGTTTTTGCAAACTTCCAACAATTTCCTGACCTACACTTTTCCAAAGTACATTACTTATACCTCATAAAATGGATACTATGCCCGAGGCAAAAAACATCACCACCTATAACAGTATTCAGCTGGAATCGAAAATGGAGCTGTCATTCCATACACCTTTGTACAGGTTCCTAGGACCTAAATCAGAGATTACGGCTGACAAACGAGAAAGCTACAATGCAGAGACCACAGAATAGCTATTCACAGTTCATTTTTCAGTTTGCTGGCAGTTCGGGGGGGGAAGGAACATTTGAGTCAAACTGCAACAGATTTTTTAAAAATTTCAGCTAATTTTAAAAAAAAGTTGGAAAAATGTTTGTTTTGGGACAAATGAAACCTCTTATTTTGAAAGAGAGCAAAGGAAATGAAGGGCTAAATTCCCAAAAGCTGAGGAGGAGAAGCAGCAGCCACCCATCTTAGGCCTGGTCTACACTACCCCCCCCCCACTTCGGACTAAGGTACGCAAATTCAGCTACGTTAATAACGTAGCTGAATTCGAAGTACCTTAGTCCGAACTTACCGCGGGTCCAGACGCGGCAGGAAGGCTCCCCCGTCGATGCCGCGTACTCCTCTCGCTGAGCTGGAGTACCGGCGTCGACGGCGAGCACTTCCGGGATCGATCCGGGATCGATTTATCGCGTCTTAACCAGACGCGATAAATCGATCCCAGAACATCGATTGCCTGCCGCCGGACCCTCCGGTAAGTGTAGACGTACCCTTATACTCAATAGCTTCGTAGTTAGGACACACATGAGGAGGAGAGAGAGCTAGGTTAAAGTTCCTGCTCCAGATCAGGGATTCAAATGTAGGCCTCCTCGCTCCCAGCTGAATGCCCTAGCCACTGGGCTACAGTCACTCTCACTCGTTCTCTGGCCCAGTGACTATTCAAATCCCCCAGTACGCCACAGTGCTCAACGCCATAATCTAGATTTTATAATTCAGTTGCTTTTTTGCTAACCTATTACAGCAATAGATTTTAATAGGCATTTGCTGATGTTTATCAAGTATCAAAACAGATACAATGAAAGTAACTGCAAAACAATTACTGGATGTCTGTTGCTTTCATTTAATAAACTGCAATCCCATGCTAGCCAGTGGCAGCATCCTCATTAAAACAAAGTTTGCTACTTCTTATTTGTGGATCGTATGGAAACATTTCAGTTTTGCTATAAATACTTCACCTTGCATCCCAGATCAGATGCCATCTGGATTGTGATTTCCTTATTAATGAAATAGTAATGCTCTGATAACATACTTGTAGATTTCATTTACCTGTTAGACTTTGACAATTCTTACCACGTTGTGTTGCATTCTGAAGAACAAGATCCATTGTGCTACATCAATTTATACCAGCTGAGGATCTGTGCCCTAGTACTGAGTTAGGGAGAGTAGGAGGACTAGAGGAGAAAGCTGGCTGGTTAATACAAGTATTTTCTGTGAACCATTGTCAAAACAGTTTTTCCTCTAGTACTATACTGACCTCAGGCATTATTAACAGAGTTTCATGGAACAGATGTTCTTCAATTTGCATAATGACAGACAGACAGCCTTTTCTTTATTAAAGGTCACTGAAAACCAATGCTTCTGTTTAGTCAGCCCTGCCTTCATTAAGCGATTTCAGGACAAAACTGCTTTGTCTTCACTTACAGCCTTGGTGATCACTACTTTACATACTGTAATCAGATTGTTTTGCCTCCAAAGCATTTGCCTATTTCATCCCACATATGCCCAGCTTTTCTTAGCTTGGTTAATTTCTACTAATAAAGCACTATTTTTGTTTGAAAGTTCAAATCTCTCTGAACACAGGCCTAGATACTCAGGTTCTGTAGATTGGGGTAGGTCCGTTGACATCAGTGGAGCTACACCAATCTATCCTGATTTACATCAGTGAAGGATCTGGCCCTTAGATGCTTCTCCCCTTCCGCCCACCTCCTCACAGCCCAGGTATAGTAGTAGTCCTACCACTTAAATTCACATTGATTTCTCACATGGGCAAAATTCAGTTGACATTAAGTTTCTAATTAGAGCTAGTGGAAATATTCATTATGAACTGTATTTGCTACAAATTTAGCCTCACTTATGGTAGCAAATTGTTCACAAACATCCTTATTTTCTTCAAATGTATTCATTATCTGTATGCCAAGTCAAATACCTGGACAAATTATTTTCAGTTTGTGTGTTATTTGCTAATACCTGACTCCGGCTATTTGCTATTCATCATTTGCACTGTGTGGTAAGTCACATGGAATTGTTTCTTTTCCCTGATTGGATGACAAACATCTAAAGCAGAAGATCACACACTGAATAATGGCCATCAAACACTGAATACATATACAGTAAGTTTTTGCAGATGAATGATCATTTGTGCTAAAATTCATGAAATGTTGCAGTGCCACATGGAAGACAAGGATGTGATACTTTGCTCACTGGATCAATTAAACTCAAATGAGTTACAAAAGTGACATGTTTAATTTCCAGTGATGCCTTGTGATCAGTGACACCTCACTTCTTAGTGCCAGCCAAGTTCCATAATTAATGTCCCAGATAAGAAATACATGTTTGCCTTCAGGGCAAAAGGTAAGCCCTGTGTTCTCAGCCACATATAGCTGTAGAGTTACAGAGAAATCAGCTATAAGGCTTAGGCAGAGGGGAAAGGTAGAAAGACCTCATCTGGACCACCCAGTTGCATCAAGGGGAAAGAAAGAGAAAAACATGCTCAGATGCTTGACAGAGGGAAGGGAAACCCATCACAAAAATAGAAAGTAAAAATAAACACAGAATTTCATGCTTTAAAAATCACTCAAATGACCAAGAAATGAAAGATGTACCCACATGGTAAATAATATTTTTTCTACGTGACACACTTTCAATTTTCAGTTAGCTTTGCAATTTTCCACTATGTGGTTTTTATCACTGAATCACACACTAGCATTTGCTGCTATATTACAAGGAAAGGAACTGTAGGATGATGTTAAAATCATCTATTTGCCCATATTTCAGATTAATTTAATATGACTAAGAACACTCATAACGCTAGACTTACACATGGGCAATTGGATGCTCTGCTGCACAAAACAAAACATATAGTATTGCTTCCTACCTCTTCTGAATTATGAATAATATTTTGCCTAGTGTTGCAGGGAAGGAAAGGGTGCAGCAGCCCTTCCCACCAACTCCCCCTTCTTCTTGTGGGCAGTGGCCAGTGCAATCCTGTTCCTTCCACTTCTGTACAGCAAGTTCTGGGGGAATCTAAGGTTGGCAGCAGCACAGAACCTACTTAAAGACAGGGAGGAATGGGATAAAGTCCCAGCTGCCTTCACATGGGCCAGCACCGCAAGGCCAACGTGAGAGGACTAGAATCTGCTGCACCCTGCTGTGGGCTAGATCACACAATTTGAAGGAAGCACAGCACAGGGGCCCATGTAGAGCTGCCCTGCCTTGAGGAAACACCAGGAGAGATTATGCCTCAAGAGAATTTCCTCACAGCGATTCTACCACATCATTTGGTGGGGGGAGAGGAGGAGGTGATGGTGATATTTACCCCTAGAAAAGGGTGTGGAGCCTACCTTCAAGTCTAACAGGAGGCCAAGGCCATCTATGTTGAGACTATGTGCCTCTGCAACAGCTCTGGTAAACAGTGGGATGTCCCTAGGCTGCAGCAGCCCCCAGTCCCATCAGGAGTGGCTATACAGAGAATACAATACAGTCTGGATCCTTCTACCTTTCCTAAGTACGTTCATTTTGGCCAAGAGTGAGGTTGGGGTGGTGGGGGGGGGAGTTGAAGGGCCTATCACCTAAATCCTTTTCCTGCCTCTTGCGCCACCCAGTCTACACTGCTTCACCCAGTGTGGTCCCCAAACCACATGGACAGGCCTTTGCTGGGTCCAAGTAGGTTTGGGGGACAGTGCTAGAAAGGTAGCTGAGCCCCCAGTTCCATGTGGAAGGGGAGATCGGTACATGGAGACCACTATGTATGCAAATCTCAGTAGAAGGGAATGGGGACAACCTGGCCATGGTTATGCTTTCTGAGCCCGTGCCCAGATCCTGGCATGACCATTTGTTATAGTGATAGAATTTGAGTACTGCATGTCGCTTGTTAATAGTCAGGTTTTAACTTCTCTCTGAGGTCCAATTTTTATTTCCCCCTGCCATCACCCTCCATTTAAATGGAATTCTGACCTCCCTTCTAGCTGGGGTTTAAGTTGCTGGTGCTGATGAAAGCCCTGAATGGTTTGGGATCTGACTGACAGAGGAATCCCCCCCACCTGATATCATTAGAGGAGCCATCACATGAGCTAATACCACTGGACTTATTTATACAGGCAAGGGCTGGTAGTAAGCTATTGTCTATAGAGAGTCTTTTACTGTGAAATGTGTTCCACGTTCCTGTACAACAGAGCCCGGATTTAGCAATCAAGGCAAGCTACAAAGCTCACTAAATTTTGTGCCTGATGCATGGAGGGTAGTTATTAGACAAATATTACAGGCAACAAAGTAAAAGAAGCAGTGAGAGACAAAAAGTCATCCTTTAAAAGGTGGAAGTTAAATCCTAGTGAGGAAAATAGAAAGGAGCATAAACTCTGGCAAACTAAGTGTAAAAATATAATTAGGAAGGCCAAAAAAGAATTTGAAGAACAGCTAGCCAAAGACTAAAAAAGTAATAGCAAAAAAAAATGTTTTAAGTACACGAGAAGCAGGAAGCCTGCTAAACAACCAGTGGGGCCACTGGACGATCAAGATGCTAAAGGAGCACTCAAGGACGATATGGCTATTGCAGAGAAATTAAATGAATTCTTTGCATCGGTCTTCACGGCTGAGGATGTGTGGGAGAATCACAAACCTGAGACATTATTTTTAGGTGACAAATCTGAGGAACTCTCCCAGATTGAGGTGTCATTAGAGGAGGTTTCGGAACAAATTGATAAACTAAACAGTAATAAATTACCACGACCAAATGGTATTCACCCAAGAGTTCTGAAGGAACTCAAATGTGAGTAACCTATCATTTACATCAGCTTCTGTACCAAATGACTAATAGCTAATGTGACACTAATTTTTAAAAAGGGCTCCAGAGGCGATCCTGGCAATTACAGACTGGTAAGCCTCTCTTCAGTACCGGGCAAACTGGTTGAAACTATAGTAAAGAACAGAATTGTCAGACACATAGATGAACATAATTTGTTGGGAAAGAGTCAACATGGTTTTTGTAAAGGGAAATCATGCCTCACCAATCTACTAGAATTTTTTGAGGGGGGTCAACAAGTATGTGGACAAGGGGGATCCAGTGGATTAGTGTACTTAGATTTTCAGAAAGCCTTTGGCAAGGTCCCTCACCAAAGGCTCTTAAGGAAAGTAAGCTGTCATGGTATTAGAGGGAAGGTCCTCTAATGGATTGGTACCTGGTTAAAAGATAAGAAACAAAGGATAGGAATAAATGGTCAGTTTTCAGAATGGAGAAGTGGTGTCCTGCAGGGGTCTGTACAGGGACCAGTCCTATTCAACATATTCATACATGATCTTGAAAACGGGGTAAACAGTAAGGTGGCAAAAGTTGCAGATGATACAAAATTGCTCAAGATAGTTAAGTCCCAGGCAGACTGCAAAGAGCTACAAAAGGATTTCTCAAAACTAGGTGACTGGGCATCAAAATGGCAGATGAAATTCAATGTTGATAAATGCAAATTAATGCACATTGGAAAACATAATCCCAATTTATACATATAGAATGATGGGGTCTAAATGAGCTGTTGCCACTCAAGAAAGAGCTCTTGGAGTCATTGCAGATAGTTCTCTGAAAATATCCACTCAATGTGCAGCTGCAGGCAAAAAAGCAAACAAAATGTTGGGCATCATTAAGAAAGGGATAAATAATAAGACAGAAAATATCATACTGCCTCTATATAAATCCACGGTAATCCTGAATACTGCATGCAGATGTGGTTGCCCCATCTCAAAAAAGATATATTGGAATTGGAAAAGGTTCAGAAAAGGGCAACAAAAATTATTAGGGGTATGGAATGGCTTCCATATGGGACTTTTTAGCTTGGAAAAGAGACGACTAAGAGGGGATATGATAGAGGTCTATAAAATCATGACTGGTGTGGAGAAAGTAAATAAGGAAGTGTTATTTACTCCTTCTTATAACACAAGAACTAAGGGTCACCAAATGAAATTAATAGGCAGCAGGTTTAAAACAAACAAAAGTAAGTATTTTTTCACACATGATGATTACTGAATGAGAATAACTAAAGGTGAATGAGAGGGCTTAGTCTAAAAGAAGAAAAAAGTGAAGGGGAAAAAATAAAAGTGTCAGTGAAAATACTTAACAAGAAAAATGATCATATCCAGGAAGCTATTGAAATATACAATACTGTATCTAAAATGACAGGGTAGATTCATGAAACATGTGAGTGGCTACATTTAGGCCATTAAACTACAACAGACTAGGTAAAACCACAACTCATTTTTCAAGGGTCAGTGAATTAAGTGCCAGCAAACACTTTTTCTGTTTCAGATATAGCTGGAAAGAACTCAGAAGTTTGTGAGGACATGGTAATATACATTTAATATCAGTGTTAGCCTAAAAATGTTTCGATAGGCTTTTAAAAATATTGTATGTTCACTATAAGATTTGGAGGTTTTTAGTTTTATTTTGACATTGTCAAACTGGGGCAGCAAAAGAAAGGTTGAAGGAGTTTTTGTTCCATGTTTGTAGAGTGCCTAGCACAATGAGGTCCTGGTTGATGACTGAGGCTCTTGGGTACCACAGTAATACAATACAAACCTACTGACCTACCAGGGCTGCAGATTTGTCACAGCATTAAAAAAAAAAAAAAAAAAAAAAAAACAAAAAAAAAAGAAAAAA
>NW_020664419.1:74601725-74712204 GCF_002925995.2 Terrapene triunguis
ATGTGGACAAGGGGGATCCAGTGGATTAGTGTACTTAGATTTTCAGAAAGCCTTTGGCAAGGTCCCTCACCAAAGGCTCTTAAGGAAAGTAAGCTGTCATGGTATTAGAGGGAAGGTCCTCTAATGGATTGGTACCTGGTTAAAAGATAAGAAACAAAGGGTAGGAATAAATGGTCAGTTTTCAGAATGGAGAAGGGTAAATAGTGGTGTCCCCCAGGGGTCTGTACAGGGACCAGTCCTATTCAACATATTCATACATGATCTTGAAAACGGGGTAAACAGTAAGGTGGCAAAAGTTGCAGATGATACAAAATTGCTCAAGATAGTTAAGTCCCAGGCAGACTGCAAAGAGCTACAAAAGGATTTCTCAAAACTAGGTGACTGGGCATCAAAATGGCAGATGAAATTCAATGTTGATAAATGCAAATTAATGCACATTGGAAAACATAATCCCAATTTATACATATAGAATGATGGGGTCTAAATGAGCTGTTGCCACTCAAGAAAGAGCTCTTGGAGTCATTGCAGATAGTTCTCTGAAAATATCCACTCAATGTGCAGCTGCAGGCAAAAAAGCAAACAAAATGTTGGGCATCATTAAGAAAGGGATAAATAATAAGACAGAAAATATCATACTGCCTCTATATAAATCCACGATAATCCTGAATACTGCATGCAGATGTGGTTGCCCCATCTCAAAAAAGATATATTGGAATTGGAAAAGGTTCAGAAAAGGGCAACAAAAATTATTAGGGGTATGGAATGGCTTCCATATGGGACTTTTTAGCTTGGAAAAGAGACGACTAAGAGGGGATATGATAGAGGTCTATAAAATCATGACTGGTGTGGAGAAAGTAAATAAGGAAGTGTTATTTACTCCTTTTTATAACACAAGAACTAAGGGTCACCAAATGAAATTAATAGGCAGCAGGTTTAAAACAAAAAAAAGTAAGTATTTTTTCACACAACGCAGTCAGTCGTCTGTGGAACTCTCTGCCAGAGGATGTTGTGAAGGCCAAGACTATAACAGGGTTCAAAAAAGAACTGGATAAATTCATGGAAGATAGGTCCATCAATGGCTATTAGCCAGGATGGGCAGGGATGGTGTCCCTAGCCTCTGTTTGCCAGAAGCTGAGAATGGGCTATAGGGAATGGATCACTTAATGATTACCTGTTCTTTTCATTCCCTCTGGGGCACATGGCATTGGCCACTGTAGGAAAACAGGATACTGGGCTAGATGGACCTTTGGTCTGACCCACTATGGCCATTCTTATGTTCTGATTCTGCCATCCTTACGCCGTTTCTTGTAATGATTACTGAATGAGAATAACTAAAGGTGAATGAGAGGGCTTAGTCTAAAAGAAGAAAAAAGTGAAGGGGAAAAAATAAAAGTGTCAGTGAAAATACTTAAGAAAAATGATCATATCCAGGAAGCTATTGAAATATACAATACTGTATCTAAAATGACAGGGTAGATTCATGAAACATGTGAGTGGCTACATTTAGGCCATTAAACTACAACAGACTAGGTAAAACCACAACTCATTTTTCAAGGGTCAGTGAATTAAGTGCCAGCAAACACTTTTTCTGTTTCAGATATAGCTGGAAAGAACTCAGAAGTTTGTGAGGACATGGTAATATACATTTAATATCAGTGTTAGCCTAAAAATGTTTCGATAGGCTTTTAAAAATATTGTATGTTCACTATAAGATTTGGAGGTTTTTAGTTTTATTTTGACATTGTCAAACTGGGGCAGCAAAAGAAAGGTTGAAGGAGTTTTTGTTCCATGTTTGTAGAGTGCCTAGCACAATGAGGTCCTGGTTGATGACTGAGGCTCTTGGGTACCACAGTAATACAATACAAACCTACTGACCTACCAGGGCTGCAGATTTGTCACAGCATTAAAAAAAAAAAAATAAAAATAGATCGAAAAAATAAGAGAGCAGACACAGAAAAAGTCACAGGTGTTAGGATTTAATTTTTTAAAAAGTCATGATAAATGAGAAGGCTGCATCTCAGGGCGTGGGTGCTTAGATTCCCCAGGGATCTGTGGACCACAGGTTGAAAACCACTGCTCTAGAGGCCTGATCCTGGAATAGTTAAGTCACTTGGTGCAGAATTGGACTCTAGCAACAGCTATACTAATCCCCTTTGGCCCCCAGTAGAAAACTTCTGTGTAAGGCACATTTGCTCTGGCTTTTCACAGCGCTAGGATCTAAATCCATATAAATCCATTCACTATGAATGTCCATTACCTAATCGCTGAACAGAATTTTAAATTTGTGATGCTAGGTAAAACTGTCCTACCATTTTACAGTCCTTAGACAATTTGCAATATATATAGTACATACAATTTATGACTTTCTTCTTTAAACCAATACAACTTCACTTGTTCAACTGCAGTTGAATTTCAGTTTGTGTTGATATTATTGGTGTTTATTTAATATGCCATTGACTTGCATGATATAATGCCAAGTGTAGACCCTCAGGAGTTTACATGCTAAGGGGATAAACAAAAGCCCATTCAAGGTGGTGGGAAAACTCCAACTGACTGTGTTAACTTAGGGTCTAACCCAAAACCTTTCTTACAACTATATTGCCAATTAGAAAAAATGATGAGCTGTTTTCAATGCTAGTATGTCCTTTTTAGCTTCTATTATTCCAATGAACAAGCTCTTGTAAGGAAGTACAAAATAGAAAGCCCATGATTACAAGTTTTTGTTACAGATAAATTTCTTTACTTCGGAGTTAGTACAATAGATGGGAACAAAAGCCTGCAGTGATATTGGTAAACCCTGGGGAGCAAAAGACAGTATTGTTCTGCTTTAATTATCCCATCTGCATTTGAGAGTGATTTATTCATTGGGTGATGATTAAAAAGAATCACTTTCCACCGTAATAGTGCATGATAATGCAATTTGCTGGGAATTGCCATTTTCCTTGAAGGAAAGAGAGCTGAAAGTCATAGTACAGCTAAGTATAAACTGCATCTTTAATATTTAATTTCCCCCACACACACTGATACGAGTTCTTAATACTGTCAAATATACAAAATATTCCCTCACAGCAAGAACAGAAGGGTGGGAAGCCAGAACCAAACAACAAGAGTGTCATTGCAAAAAGTTATGCTTTAAGTGCCAACATTAAATTATTCCTGCAGAGTGAAATTCACCCTTGTGCAGAGGGCCAGCACAAGACCTGTGCACTATTTAAAGTTCACTCAAGCCCTATTTTAGGTAGTGAAGTGAAACTTGAGTAGTTCATAGCACTAGACTGGCCCTCTAGACGGGGGATGAATTTCTTCCATTAAATTCAAGTGCATGGAAGGATTTTTTAAATGAAAACAAGAGGACAATTTCAAAACTGAAATACCCACTGTCTCTACAAAAAATTGATTGAAAACAAGAATTTGCATATAAACCACAGTGCTGATGTTATCTCAAGTCAAGATCTCTGTAGTTTTACCTTAAGTTTCTCTTTCCTTAGGGCAAGATTTTCCAAAATAGGAGCCTAAAGTTAACACTACTAAGCCCATATTTCAGAATCTGAATATATGCCTGATTTTCAAAGGCTTTGAGCACCCAGCAGCTGCACTGAAACCAGGCCCCCTATTTAGTTGCCTATATATGTCCTTAGAAGCTTCACTTTAGGCACCCATTTTGAAGATCTTGGTCTAACTTATGTTTTAATTATTAAAATCTAAGTGCCCATTATGTTTTGTTTTTAAAGTTAGCATTAATGAGGCAGACAAACCGAAGATTAACTGATCAATCAATAAGGAGATCAGTAACCTCTCCATCACCACATCCAAAATTAACATTGGTCTGTGATGGAAATGGCAGATGCAGATGGAAATGAATAATGCCTCAGTGCTTACTACTGATGTCTGTGGCAGGAAGGCTAAAGGAAGGGGTTCTTGATGCTGCCTAAGACTCAGTGAGCTCCCATTGATAGTTGGGCATTGGGAAAGCAGGACCAGAAGCTGGGCAACAGCCTTGTACAGTTTCTGATTCTGATAGTATCAAAAAATAGTACCTTGGCTGGGAAATAAAATTGCACATCTAACTGCAACCAGCACTGAACTTGCCTTGCAAACATTTAATGGTACAGTGGGGAAGAAAATCAGATAGAAGCTGAACTGTACTTTACAGGAGAATCCAAATCCTCACATGGCATTCCAGAAAGTTCCACGGCCCACGGAGGGATCCCATTTACGAGTTCATATCCTTCCTTTCCCCAAAATTAATGACAGCCGGGTTCAGGAGCTAATTCAAGAAGGCCTGGCTAAGAACCAAAGTGCACCACCTGCTACTCGGGTAGAAAAAAAGTGTGTAGTTCCTGCTGGTCCGCCTGTTTCCATAATGGAAAAGGCCAGTACAGTTTTCAACAGTGCACAGAGGCTGGAAGATAGAAGCTGTGTCTCAGTGGATTAAGACTGGATATTTTACTGGAAAACAACAAGGATTATAAAAGGATTCTGCTGAGAAGGAATATTGAAATAACTAATCTTACTGCTGAGTGTGGGTGTCTAAGTATAAACTAGTAACCAAAAGCACATGGTGAAGGAATACATGAAGATAATTACAGAGACACAGGGCTTCTTTATAGCATTTTTTTTAAAATCAAACCACAATAGGAAATATATCCAAGCTTTCTAGAGTATGTTGACATACTGTGTGATACTTCGACAAGTCTCACACACTTTCTTCATGCAAATTTCAGCATAAATTCTGAAGGAGCAAATTCCTTGCCATTCATGTAAACTTAGTGACGCACATGGCAAAAAAACAATCATGTGATTTAATGAATAGCGAATAAAAAATTGCAATGATATTTGAAATACTGCCAAAATGATTAACTGTATGTTCTAATTTCAGAGTAGCAGCCGTGTTAGTCTGTATCCGCAAAAAGAACAAGAGTACTTGTGGCACCTTAGAGACTAACAAATTTATCTGAGCACAAGCTTTTTTTTAGCTCACGAAAGCTTATGCTCAAATAAATTTGTTAGTCTCTAAGGTGCCACAAGTACTCCTGTTCTTTTTGTATGTTCTAAGTATTTCATCTTAAATAGCAGATATTTCTGGCAGTTAATGCAAAACAAAAAAAGGCTGTTTGATAACTTTTGTGCACTCAAACTCACAAATTTTCAAGGAGTCAGCCGAACTAAACTTTATTAAATACACTTCTACCTCAGTATAACGCTGTCCTTGGGAGCCAAAAAAAATCTTACCACGTTATAGGTGAAACCGCGTTATATTGACCTTGCTTTGATCCACCGGAGTGCGCAGCCCCGCCCCCCCGGAGCACTGCTTTACCGCGTTATATCCAAATTCGTGTTATATCGGGTCACGTTATATCGAGGTAGAGGTGTATATATATTTTAAAAGGTCTTAGACCAAATTTGGAAAAAAATTGGTCTAAAAGTAGAGATTAGCCCAAACAAAGCCCATGTTCAGAACACAGGAATTGTTTGAAATCCAAACATAGATCCAGATCTAAAGACTGAACCCTAGATACTCAAGCAATACTCTTTAGAGACATGTGCTCTTTTTTTTTAATCCTATGAATCAGACAGATACGTATCTCTTTGGAATGCCCCAAATTCCAAGAACTAAAAATAAATACACAAAGTATCACACACACACTTTATTAACCCCCCCATTCTAAAATTACTTCCTATCTGGATAGCTGCTTAAAATATCTTGCCCAGGCTCTGGGGACCTGCCACTATGGCCTTAGTGATTAATACATCCAATCAAACCCAGAAATGGCAAGATGCCATGTGAAAGTGTACTATCCTACCTGACAATGCTAAGCAGGAATCACATAACATTTTAACCCTATTTTCACTCACGGTTCTCTTAAGTTTCACCTTTTGGGCTGGCATTTTCCATATTTCATCACTACCCGAAGATGAAAATTTCTTTGCTTGTTTTAAAGTTTGAATAAAGTCCTTTCCACGGATTTCAGTTTATGCAGAAAAAATTGTAGCTTGTGGATGTAGGTAAAACTCACAGTCTTGCAGATAAAAATAGAATATTGAAAATCTTTAATGTTAGATCCAAGTGAACTAAAGACTGAGGAGCCTATGCCAATCCCTTACGGGAGAGTGGCACACAAAGAGGCAACTGTTGTGCTCCTTCACTAACATAGCTTTGAATTATTAATCCTGCCCACCCAGTTGTGTGCATTTAGTGTAGAGGAAGATGCTGTTAGCTCACATAGCGTTTTATAAAAAACAAACAAACTAACAAGTAGAGAGGAAATGGTTTCCAAATACCAAACTACCATTACGGGAATGTAACAAGTAATTAAATTTAACACATGTAGGGCAAAGGTGGTCTAGTAGAAAGTATTCTTTTCCATCATTGCTTAGAAGCATTTTGGTATATCAGAGGTGCCTAGAAACCCTCTCCCCCTCTCATTCCATGGCACAGAATGGGTTCTCTAATTCATGCTGTATACAGGAGTAGGGTTTACAACATTTTATTTTCATAGTCAGTTCCCCACATGTTGGAGTCCAAATATATACAGTATTCTTTAACACTCATGGCTGGCAAGAGTGTAGTTGTATAGGATACTGAGGCTTAGTCAGTGTCCCCAGGGTGGGTCTGATCTGGCCACTTGCTGAGAGCAAAATGCTCATAATCAGCAGCTTGCAGGAGGAGGCCTTGTATTATGCTGAGAGATAAGATGAAATCACTGTCTCTCTGTTGAGAATATGCCTCTTTTCCTGCATAGCATCATTACAAATTATTCCCTTCTTTGAATTTTAATATAATGAAGCAAAAACTAAATGTCAGAGGAGAAAAAAAAAATATGTTCCACTATTTTTGTAGCATCCTCTTTTCACATCCAACCTATTCCTTTGTAAGAGCAGGGTGTTACACTTGCTGTCTTGGCCCAACGTCCAGCTTTGGCAATTACATTATGTGTATCCAAATTCAACCTGTCATTTCAGTTGGGTGCAATATTCTTCATTTTCCTTCCTAAATGGTTGTGCAGAGTTAAGGCTGTTAAACAACGACTGCCTTTAGGCTGTTTTTCAGTTACAGGTGAAGAGAGCTCAGTGTATAGTTTGTAAACAAATTGATGTACTTCCACTGTAATATAAAGTCATCTTGCTTCACTATAGGCTTAAAGAGAAGCATGAGAACTGTATTTTTACAAACCACAGATAAATTAAATATCTTTAAACATAACTTCCATTATTATTGTTAATCAAAATAGCTTTTAGTAGATTGAGTAGTACACTTTAATATTATGTTAAAGGATATAATAATTTTCCTTTCATATAAAGTAAAACCCATCATATAGGTCTGTGTCTTTGCCAGTGTTAATTACTAGGCATTTATGAAACCACCACCACAGAACAAAGGCCAATGAGCAACAGGGTGATTATTAATTCACACCTGCGTCATTACTAAGTCTAGCTTCTGCAGCATACCTTGTTTGAACCCTCATTCTCTCTGATTACTTGCAAGCACTCCCAAGGAATCATTTCATTTTTAGTCACTGAAATTAAAATTCACTCCAAGTTATTGCTGAGTGCTCAGAAGAAAAGAATCAGTTCCACAGCAACTGGGATTAATTCAGACTATAGCTGCTCAGTCTTTTGCCATATTGTACGTGTAAAAGAGCTTTTATAACCAAGGGCTTCACAAGATGTTTTTTTCCAGGCATGATTTTGAATTAGGTAACTCTTCAGCAGTCAGAGCAACAAAGCAAGCCACTGCCAATCAGAGTGAATGGGCCTGTAAATACACTCACAATTTATTGAAGAAGAATTCTGGAATGTAATGTCTAAAAAAATGGCCAGAAGGTAAAAGGATCAAGGACTGAGTAGGAACTGGAAAGATGAAAGTAGAAAGATGGAGAAAAGTACATGCAGTGTATAAAATACATGAACATCGACTAAATGCAGACAGCCTATGTATTATTTTATGGCACAAGTCCCTGAATGTATTGTGTTTACAGCTACTGTAAATCATCTGAGCCATCTCTAATGCTATACATCAGTAGATATCATCAATCCCATTGGATATAGTATACAGTAACTCCTCACTTAACATTAGAATCATAGAATATCAGGGTTGGAAGGGACCTCAGGAGGTCATCTAGTCCAATCCCCTGCTCAAAGCAGGACCAATTCCCAACTAAATCATCCCAGCCAGGGCTTTGTCAAGCCGGGCCTTAAAAACCTCTAAGGAAGGAGATTCCACCACCTCCCTAGGTAACCCATTCCAGTGCTTCACCACCCTCCTAGTGAAAAAGTGTTTCCTAATATCCAACCTAAACCTCCCTCACTGCAATTTGAGACCATTACTCCTTGTTCTGTCATCTGCTACCACTGAGAACAGTCTAGATCCATCCTTTTTGGAACCCCCTTTCAGGTAGTTGAAAGCAGCTATCAAATCCCCCCTCATTCTTCTCTTCTGCAGACTAAATAATCCCAGTTCCCTCAGCCTCGCCTCATAAGTCACGTGCTCCAGCCCCTAATCATTTTTGTTGCCCTCCACTGGGCTCTTTCCAATTTTTCCACATCCTTCTTGAAGTGTGGGGCCCAAAACTGGAAACACTACTCCAGATGAGGTCTCACCAATGACGAATAGAGGGGAATGATCACGTCCCTCGATCTGCTGGCAATGCCCCTACTTATACAGCCCAAAATGCCTATCCATCTTCTCATCCACTGTAACCCCTAGGTCCTTTTCTGCAGAACTGCTGCCTGGCCATTCGGTCCCTAGTCTGTAGCAGTGCATGGGATTCTTCTGTCCTAAGTGCAGGACTCTGCACTTGTCCTTGTTGAACCTCATCAGATTTCTTTTGGCCCAGTCCTCTAATTTGTCTAGGTCCCTCTGCATCCTCTCCCTACCCCCCAGCGTATCTACTTCTCCCTCCAGCTTAATGTCATCTGCAAACTTGCTGAGGGTGCAGTCCACACCATCCTCCAGATTATTAATGAAGATATTGAACAAAACCAGCCCCGGGACTGACCCTTGTAGTTATGTTCTTGAAAAATACGACTTTAAGCGAAATTATGTTCAGCAAATCCAATTTCCCCATAAGAATTAATGTAAATAGGGGGAGTTCCGTTCCAGGGAATTTTTTTTTTTTCCAGACAAAAGTCATTATATACATATACAGTATAAGTTTTAAACAATTTTGAAACAATTTAATACTGTGCTCAACAATGATGATTGTGAAGCTTGGTTGAGGTGGTGGAGTCAGAGGGTCAATCATCCGACTGCTCCTCTTGCTGTTCTTTCCAAAATGCTGGGGGGTACTCAACCTCCAGCTCTGCCCCAGGCACACCCCCACACCACCCCTTCCCCCAAAGCCCCACCTCTTCCTGCTCCTGCTCCGCCCCTTCCTGCCCCTGTTTCACCTCCTCCCCCCAAGCGCGCCATGTCCTCGCTCCTCCCCCTTTCCCCCCAGCCTCCTGAATGCCACAAAACTGCTCATTGCTGCGGGCAGGAGGTGCGGGGAGGCTGTGCACCGCCCGCAGCAATCAGCTGTTTTGTGGCACAGCCTTCCCCCTCGCTCCCCGCGCCTCCCACCCACAGAAATCAGCTGTTTCACGGCATTCAGGAGTCTCTGGGGGAGGAGGGGGGAGTCTGCACGCCGCATCCTCACTCCTCCCGCCCCCAGCCTCTTGAATGCTGCAAAACAGCTGGTTGCTGCTAGCGGGAGGTGCAGGGAGGATGGGGAGAGTTGCTGATCCATGGGGCTGCCGGCAGGGCCATCCTTAGGATTGATGGGGCCCTATGCAGTATTATTAAACTGGTGCCCCTATGCCTGACAGCAACCTGGGTTCAGAGCCCGGGGGGAGGGACGAGGCAGCAAGGATACTGAGCTGCCCAGCCCACCTCATGGTAGCAGAGAGTCACAGTTCCTCACAGAGAGCTCTGTACCCTCTCCCTCATGCAGAATGAGGCTCTGGGAATACTGCCCCTGCCTAAGGAGGCTGCAGCGCGCGCTGAGTGTGCGGGAGCCAACCCGCTCTTACTTGCTGTCATGGGCGGTGGGTGAAGCTGCCGCTTGGGGAGGCTAGCTCCCCAGCCCACCTCTTCTGCCTGTGGCCCTACCCAGGAGCGGCTCTATGTTTTTAGCTGCCCCAAGTATGGCAGTCAGGCAGCCTTTGGCGGCACGCCTGCGGGTGGTCCACTGGTTCCGCGGATTCGGCGGCGTTTCTGCAGGTGATCTGCCGGTCCTGCGCCTTCAGCTTACCTGCCGCCGAAATGCCCCCAAGCTGCGGGACCAGCGGACCTCCCTTACTGCCGCCCTCACGGCGACCGGCACGCCGCCCCCTCAGCTTGCTGCCCCAGGCACGCGTTTGCTGCGCTGGTGCCTGGAGCCGCCCCGGCCCCACCCACACTCCACTCCTGCTCTGCCCCAGACCCCACCCCATTCCACCCAGGCCCTCCCCTCTCCTCACTGTCTCCCTGGTCTCTTCCCTCCCCCTCCCTGCTCACCCCCTTCCAGCCAAATCCCTGAACCCAAACGAAGCAAATGACATTAGAAAGAAATTGCAGAAGAGTGTTTCTTTCCAAAAGAAAATGGAGCATGTTTTCCACTGCATGGCAGATGGTGAAGACTGGACATTCAGAAGGTACCTAATTAAAAGCACTAAATTTGGGAATAAAAAATGTCAGTCACAGGTATTTTGATGTACCCTGAAGTTTGTCAGTTGTTTTTTTTTTTTTTTTGGTAAATAAATAACACTTTGTAGTAAGGGCAAGTCAGCTGTCCTGCTGAATACAACATTAAATATTATGGAATACATGATGCAGCTCTTCTCTGTTTTACATTTTCTTAATCAGTATTTCTAAGTTGCTTTTATATTTTAAATGTACTCTTAAGCCTTCATAAAGTAATCATTCCAGATTACTACAAATTTAACTCCTGAAACAAAGACATTCTTTTAAATTAATCAGTCACAGAAGTTTAGTGTGTTCATGACATTCATTGCTCTTAGAAAAAGGGAACACTAATTTACTTTGTGTGATCTCCATAACAATAGACATGTTTACGAAATTTCACCAACTTTAAAAAATATGTTTCCAAAGATTTTAGGCATAACAAAGGATTTTCTATCTTACTAAGGTACTGATTTTGCTGGAGGGTTCTCTTAAAACTAGTTCATCAAATAGTCAGAAGCTAAGAAAGCTGGACAAATGAATTTCCCTATCTGGAAGGAAAGGGGTGTTGTCCCTTTAAGGGCTCTCTTCAACATGGGGGTGAAGGGATAAAGGGATGGACAGAAAGGACAGGAAGACTTTGGAAGCAAGTTTTTTGTACTATAGTAATTAAAATGAAAATGTGTATTTTAGATAAGGGTTTCAGAGTAGCATAAGGGTGATCTTTTGAAGGATTTATTTAAAAATTATACGTCTGAAGATCCAAGCATTTAAGGCTAAATACTCAGATTTGCATCTAAAAATCTATGCAAGGATTTTTTAGAGATGTGATTTTATAATCTTCAGCAATCTCCTAATGAAATATTTTTAAAGCAAATTTTAAACTAAGGTCCTATAGACTAATGTGATCTGAGTAAATATTGCAGTAATGCACAACTGTTTTTATCAGTAAATTCAGAAACTGACAGTATATACCTAGGGATTGGCAGATGCCTGTTAAATGGCTTCATTACCACTTGAATGGCTCTTTAACAGTTTCAGTGTTGTGCTAATAGGTCTGGCAGGCTGGAAGGCTTTTTCACTTTTAAGTTACTAGATCCCCTCCAGAGGAAGACTCATCAGGCTGCAGCAGCTAGTTGTGGGAGCTTGCAGGAAGAGTCAGATTAGAACAGGAATAGGAATAGGCAGAGGGTGGACACTAAGACCCAGGGTGCCCCAAATTTTCTGGTGCCCTATGCAGACGTGTATGCTGCATATGTCTAAGGACAGTCCTGGCTGCCCGTGGGTGGAAGATGCTGCGTGGTGGTGGAGGAGAGCTGATGGGGGGCTGCCACCCTGGTTCCAAGACCCCATGGCCAAACAACATTATAAGCAAACGTTGCACAACTTTAAATGAGTATGTTCTCTAATAGATCAGCAATGTATCAATGAAATAACGTTAACCGGGACAACATTAAGTGAGAAGTTACTGTAACTTATTGTCATGCAATACTGAAAGGAATCCAACTTCTTAAGGACTTAATCTGTAAAATGGCCAATGCCTCCCCAGAGGTGTCAAAGTCAATGGGAGCAGGAGGTGCTCTAGGCACCTCCCAAGAGGCCTACGGCAGCAAAGGCAGTGAATACTATTTGTTACACAGTGTTTCTAAGGGGGAGGGTTGGATTTTTGCCCCAGCCTATTAGTATGTGCTCCTTTTTCAGATGGAGTGAAGCACAGTAAGAAAGCAATCACCCAATCAAAGCTATCAAAAACATCAACTTCATGTCAGCGTTTTTAGAAAAGAGGCTAGGCTTAGTGAGATTGAGGGAGGAACAGTGGACATGCCTCTTTTTCCAATTAAACCCCACATGATTGTGGATTCTACTGCAAGCAAGCAATGTGTTATATGCTTGGCAGCCATACAAGTACAGATAATCTCTATCCTATCTGCTTAACAAGTGCTTAGAACATTACTAGTGATTTTGGAGGTTTCAACTTTTAGGTGCCCAACTTGCAAGAACTAATTTTCAGTAAGTACTGAGCACCCATGCTCTGGAAGTCAGGTCTCTTTAAGGCCCCTTGAGTTAGGCACCCAAAATGGCTAGTCACTTTGGAAAAATTTAAGCCAAAATAACCAAAACTTGCCTTATATCACCCTTATTGCCCTCCCCCTCCATCCCCCCCCCCCACACACACACACACCACAAAGCGGTAAGAAGTTTGTTTAAAAATAATATATTCCATGCAAATAATTTGTATTTTAGATAAAAGTTTTTTTTTAAATGAAAACCCAAGAGAGGTGTTCAATTATAGCACTATTTCAATTTCCTAGAAAATAGGACCTCTTCATTTTTTTATATTCATATGTGCAATGGTGCCGTGTCTTTTCACATCTCCATCGCCATTCAATTCTTTAATCTTAGTAGCAGCATCTTCTTTTCTCCCATTCTTTATCTTGTTATCTACCCTTGCTGTTATGCTACCCCCCCCTTCTGTACTTTCTATTCCCTTTGCCCCCCACATTCTCAGCTCCCTCCATCCATTGCTCTCACCTGTACTTTATTATATTGCCATGGCCTTTCCCCATCTCTCACTCACAAAACTTAGCACTCATGCAATATTTAATACCCATTAATGTAAACATCTCAAGACTCTCAGGAGGTAGGTAAGTTTACGTTATCTTCAGTGTATCAGTGAGGAAACGTAGCCAGAATGGTTATGTGACTTGTCTAAGTCCACAAATTCGGTGCCAGAGCCTAGATAAGAATGCTGAAAGCCCTGGCTCTCATTCACGTTTAGTCTAGTAGACCATGCTGCTTCTCTTGAGTTGTGCTTGTTTGCTGACTGGGCAATTGGCTACTGGCCACAGAGGAGTTGGATTAGCTTCAGGCAGCCAAACAGTGGCCAAGAGGTAGCTCATAGCATCTCATAAGAAACCAACCTTCCACACAAACTTCCTCATGGATAGACTTTACAAAAACTAGACAAGCCATTTACAAGACAAACTTTGCCTCTCTACAAAAGAAAAAGGACACTAAACTATCTAAACTGCTACATGCCACAAGGAGCCACAACAGTAGTTCCCTTAACCCACCCAGCAATATTGTTAACCTTTCCAGCTATACTCTTAGCCCAGCAGAAGAGTCTGTCCTATCTCGGGGCCTCTCCTTTTGTCCCTCCAGACCCACGAACATGATACAGTTCTGCGGTGACCTAGAATCCTACTTTCGACGTCTCCGACTCAAAGAATATTTCCAACATACCTCTGAACAGCATACTAACCCACAGAATCCCCCCTACCAGCACTACAAAAAAAAGGATTCTGCGTGGACTCCTCCGGATGGTCGTAACAACAGACTGGATTTCTACATAGATTGCTTCCGTCAACGTGCAAAGGCTGAAATTGTGGATAAGCAACATCACTTGCCCCATAACCTCAGCCATGCTGAACACAACGCCATCTACAGCCTCAGAAACAACCCTGACATCATTATCAAAAAGGCTGACAAAGGAGGTGCTGTCGTCATCATGAATAAATTGGAATATGACCAAGAGGCTGCTAGACAGCTCTCTAACACCACATTCTACCAGCCATTATCCTCTGATCCCACTGAGGATTACCTAAAGAAACTACACCATCTGCTAAAAAAACTCCCTGACAAAGCACAGGAACAAATCTGTACAGATACATGCCTAGAACCCCGACCAGGGACATTCTATTTGCTACCCAAGATCCATAAACCTGGGAATCCTGGACGCCCCATCATCTCAGGCATTGGCACCCTAACATCAGGCTTGTCTGGTTATGTGGACTCTCTCCTCAGACCCTACGCTACCAGCACTCCCAGCTATCTTCGAGATACTACTGACTTCCTGAGGAAACTACAATCCATCGGTGATCTTCCAGAAAACACCATCCTGGCCACTATGGACGTAGAAGCCCTCTACACCAATATTCCACACAAAGATGGACTACAAGCTATCAGGAACAGTATCCCCGATAATGTCACAGCTAACCTGGTGGCTGAACTCTGTGACTTTGTCCTCACCCACAACTATTTCACATTTGGGGACAATATATACCTTCAAGTCAGCGGCACTGCTATGGGTACCCGCATGGCCCCACAGTATGCCAACATTTTTATGGCGGACTTAGAACAACGCTTCCTTAGCTCTCGTCCCCTAACGCCCCTACTCTACTTGCGCTACATTGATGACATCTTCATCATCTGGACCCATGGAAAAGAAGCCCTTGAGGAATTCCACCATGATTTCAATAATTTCCATCCTACCATCAACCTCAGCCTAGATCAATCCACACAAGCGGTCCATTTCCTGGACACTACTGTGCTAATAAGCGATGGTCACATAAATACCACCCTGTACCGGAAACCTACTGACCGCTACACTTACCTACATGCCTCCAGCTTCCATCCAGGACACACCACACGATCCATTGTCTACAGCCAAGCTCTAAGATATAACCGCATTTGCTCCAATCCCTCAGATAGAGACAAGCACCTACAAGATCTCTATCAAGCATTCTTAAAACTACAATACCCACCTGCTGAAGTGAAAAAACAGATTGACAGAGCCAGACGAGTACCCAGAAGTCACCTCCTACAAGACAGGGCCAACAAAGAAAATAACAGAACACCACTAGCTGTCACCTTCAGCCCCCAACTAAAACCTCTCCAGCGCATCATTAGAGATCTACAACCTATCCTGAAAGATGATCCTTTACTCTCACAGATCTTGGGAGACAGACCTGTCCTTGCTTACAGACAACCCCCCAACCTAAAGCAAATACTCACCAGCAACCACACATCACTGAACAAAAACACTGACCCAGGAACCTATCCTTGTAACAAAGCCCGATGCCAACTCTGTCCACATATCTATTCAAGTGACACCATCATAGGGCCTAATCACATCAGCCATACCATCAGGGGCTCGTTCACCTGCACATCTACCAATGTGATATATGCCATCATGTGCCAGCAATGCCCCTCTGCCATGTACATTGGCCAAACCGGACAGTCTCTACGCAAAAGAATTAATGGACACAAATCTGACATCAGGAATCATAATACTCAAAAACCAGTGGGAGAACACTTTACCCTGTCTGGCCATTCTATGACAGACCTGCGGGTGGCTATCTTAAAACAGAAAAACTTCAAAAACAGACTCCAACGAGAGACTGCTGAGCTGGAATTGATATGCAAACTAGACACAATCAACTCCGGGCTAAATAGGGATTGGGAATGGCTGAGCCATTACAAACATTGAATCTATCTCCCCTTGTAAGTATTCTCACACTTGCTTCTTATCAAACTGTCTGTACTTGGTTACCTTGATTATCACTTCAAAAGTTTTTTTCTCTTACTTAATTGGCCTCTCAGAGTTGGTAAGACAACTCCCACCTGTTCATGCTCTCTGTATGTGTGTATATATATCTCTTCGATATGTTTCACTCAATATGCATCCGAAGAAGTGGGTTGTAGCCCACGAAAGCTTATGCTCTAATAAATTTGTTAGTCTCTAAGGTGCCACAAGTACTCCTGTTCTTTTTGCGGATACAGACTAACACGGCTGCTACTCTGAAACCTGTCATTAGTGGCAGCCTGATTCAAAGAGTCAGACTTGGAGAGGGGGCCCCCCTCTCCAAAACAAAAATTGAGAGGCTAATAGACCTGGGTCACAGTCACACAAAGCCAGGCTAAGTAGCTGCAAAAGGAATGGTAGGTAAAACGTAACTTTTAGGGAAAGACACCATATAACATTTTCATCCGTAGTGTTTGGTTTCTATAAAACCACAATTTTTCAAGGCTGTCACCAAAAAAAAAAAAAAAAGAAAGAAAGAAAGGTTAGACACTTTAATGAAAAAGGAGGTTAGCTTTGATCTTTGTATAGCCTCAAAAATCTCGGGTCCAACCACCATGGACTTCATTGGCATCAAAGGCTGTTTCTACCCTTTGAACCAGATCCAGCTGATGTAAAACTGCCTAGCTCCACTGAAGTCAGTTTACCCCAGCTGAGAGTCTGGTCCTTTAGCTTTACAGATGGAAGCAATATCTCCTGAGATCTGAACAAAAGCAAATTTGATTTAACAGTTGACTTAGTTAACCAGATAATATTTTAAATTGCAGTATACCCTGCATATAATATAATCTAAAAGTCTGCTCTACAGTGAAGACTGTCCTGCTATGTATAAAAAAAATAAACACACACTGCACCCTTTTTCTATCTGAAAATGCAGTATATGCAAATATGAATGTCAGCAAATTTGACATAAGATGTAGGACATTTCTGAAGAAAATATATTCACCCTTACATATGTGAATTCACAGGCTGTGTTTGAAAATGATAGTTTTGCCACCTTATGAAGTTGATTTCTCACTTTAAAAAATTCTGCTGTGATATATAAAGTATAAATAGGTCATAATAATGCCTAGAGACTAACTTTGACAGTCACTGCAACCTTGAGAGATAGAAGCTTACCACTATATCCTTCGTAAATTGGAGCTTATGTTTTTACTGACCCACCTGAGGGGAGCACTTGTCATGGGGTATCCTCATTTGGAAATTTGGCAAGGTAATCAAAATACAATTTGCTTTGATAGTAATTTAGCTGAAAAGACATACTTGCACTGTTTAGGACTTTCCCTGGTTGGTAGGGCACAGTCCTTTGAATTGCTGAGAACCCTCTGTGAGGAAAAGAGCATCCTCATTTCCCATTGGCTTTTGGTAGCTTGCTCAGGCCAGGTCCTTTGCAACTCAAAGAACATGAAAGATCGTAAGCTGTGGCAAAATGTAAGTTACCACAAAGTGAATTCAATTTTTTTAAATGCAGTATTTGATTATGTTTCCATTACAAACAGAGAAAAGAAATAGAAACTATACTGATGTATCAGAACATTACAATGGTTAACACACAATGAAGTACAACATATTGGAGACTCTTTAGAAAGTTAGATTTAAAAAAAATCTTATTAATAGATTTCAAAGTATTTTAACTATGAGGAGATTCTCACCTAATAAGCTACTGGCATCACATAAATAATGAAATACTGAACTTCCACAGGAACTAAGTTAGCATTTAAAAAAATGCCACAAGTTAGATGGATGAACTCAAGATTTCTATTTAAATAGCTGCTGACAGGCGTCTTCAGATGCTCAGAGCTATTAGGTGGAAATATTAGACTTGCTGACTTTCTACTCCTCTGGATTGACTGAAAAGGCAATCCAGGACATGTAGCTACCAAGGGCTAGACTGTAGAGTGGTCCACGCCCCTTCATAGGGGCATATGGGGAATAAGATTCCCCTTTACACTCCTGCACAAACCTACTTAGTGCTTGAGTCTTGGTGCACTGGGGTAAGGGGATGCTGCACAACAAATATTCTCACCACCCCATTGGCTAGCCAGAGAGTGGCTGGAGAGGGATGAGAAGTGAGCAAAACCTTGACTCTACCCATCCAGCAAACCAGCCAGCACTGCTGAGCTGGTGGGGGTGGAATAATCTGTAGTAATGGGCTGGCAACAAAACTACCCTTTTGGACCAAAGGGAGGGTGGTGCTCTGCGGGATCACAACAGAACTTTGGACAGATTAAAAACGTGTTAGATTGTTGTTATACAATATCCTGGCTCTCTAAAATGAATTGTTAATAGCTACCCTACAAAAGATTGAATGAGCTACTGACTGCTGAGGCCCTGCAGGAAACCGGAGATGACAGTCCATGCCTGTAGGTTAGAGAGGTCTAGCAAGAGATTTTTGGGAGATACAGGATACATTTAAAGAAAGAGAGAATGAGAAATTTAAAACTGACCCTATTTTCCTGACTAGAGAGATCAGACAAAACTGTGCTGCTATACTAGAAGACATACAAGATTTCAGACAAGAACCTGGCCTGCACTATGGCCCTTTTGCACCACCAGAGCAGCACAAAGGGGCCATGAAGCTACCCTGAAGTGGTGTAGGGGAATTCTCATAGATACTCTATGCCAGAGGTTTTCAAACATTTTTCCTGGGGACCCAGTTGAAGAAAATTGTTGATGCCCACAACCCAACGGAGCTGGGGATGAAGGGTTTGGGGCGTGGAAGGGGCTCAGGCCTGGGGCAGAGGGTTGGGGTGCAGGGCTGAGGGCTGCAGGGTGGGGCCGTAAATGAGGGGTTCAGGGTATGGGAGGGGGCTCTGGGCTGGGGCAGGGGGTTGGGGTGCAGGAGGGGGTCAGAGCTTGGGCTGGGGGTGCAGGCTCTGGACTGGGGATGAGGGGTTTGAGGTGCAGGAAAGGGTTCTGGATTTGAGGGGGCTCAGGGCTGGGGATTGGGGCACAGACTTATCTCTGGCAGCTCCCAGTCAGCGGCGCAGCTGGGGTGCAGAGGCAGGCTTCCCACCTGTCCTGGCACCACGGACCGTGCTGCACCCTGGAGCGGCCAGCAACAGGTCTGGCTCCTAGGCGGAAGCGCGCAAGCGGCTCCACACGGATCGCACCTGCAGGCACTGTCCCCTTTCCCCCGGTGCTGAGCGAGGCGACCCAGTGCCTTACTAGGTCGTGACCCGAACTTTGAAAAACACTGCTCTATGCAATGCCACACCACCATATAAAAAGAATGTGAAGGACAGAATAGAGGTAGGAAGGGTTTGACCTGACCACACTGCTGAATTGAAAGGAGAATATATGGCTGGGCCAATAATGTGAGAGCAATAGCTACACCTGCATTGCAGGGAGATGCAGAATAGCAGTAAGAAGCTGGATGTTGAGATGAGAATTTAGGTAGTTAGCCCAGTTGAACCAAAATTATGAGAACTTTGAGAAGGTGTCACTCCCCCCTTCCTTATATCCCAGGTAGCATTCAATGAACTGCACCTGCCACAATCAGTCAGCAGAACTTTGCTGGCTTTATGCAGGAGGCTAACACCGTATTACACTGTGGCCTGGCCATTGTGTGAACATCATCAAGTAGAGTCTAGTTCTAGAGGCCTCTAGGAGTATAATCATAACGCTAAACATGGTTCAGGACGAAGTAGTTTTGGCACAGGCTTGTCATGATTATCAGAGTTCGAATTCATAGATTCTAAGGCTAGAAAGGACTACAGTGATCATCTGGTTAGACCCCCAAAAACAGGCCTTAGTTTTAACACTTCCCTGAATTAATTAATTCCCATTAGAATTAGAGCATCTCTCTTTTAGAAAGATCCAGTCAGATTTAAAAATTTCCAGTAATGGAGAAGCCATCACAGCTCTTGGTGAGGTGTTCCAATAGTTAATTACACTCACTGTTAAAAGTTTGCATTTATTTCTAGTTTGAATTTGCCTCACTTCAAACTTCCAGCCATTGGATCATGTTCTTTTTTTGGCCACAGTTTCATTCTGAGAATTCAGATTTGGCTGATTTTTCACCATGGCCCTGAAATCTTTTTCAGAGTAACTGCTTTCCAGGACAGACCTACATTCTTAGATCCTAGAGATGTATAACTTTAAATTTGTCTGTATTGAAATGCATATTGTTTGCATGTACCCAGCTTCCCAAATGATCCAAAGTGCTCTATATCAGTGACCTCTCCTTTTTATTATCACCACTCCAATTTTTGGGTCATCTGCCAACTTGATCAGTAATAAATAATAAGTAAGATCAGGCACCCTTGTGGTAGGTACTATCCAAACACATAATCTCTTCAGGTCAGGCATTTAATCTAAATAAACAAAACAGACCAAAGGTGTGAGGTGAAATAGATGTACAGAAATGTGAAGTGACTTGCCTAAGGTCACACATCAGGTCAGTGGCAGACTTCCTGACTTCCAGGCCAATGCCCTAGCCATAAAACCACACTGCCTTTGCCAGTGGTTCAGACTTCATTGTGTAGTAGGATGCAAGTAGTAAGCACTATGCAACATGACTCCTTATACTTGTCACATGCAGTTGCAGCTAACAAGAGGAATAGTCAGTTTTCATAACTATTTTATGCAGCTTCCCCCCCCAATGAACTTGTTCCTTTCATAGCTTTCAAGGCTGGAAAAGATTGTTATCATCTGGCCTAACCTCCTGTACAACACAGGCCATAAAACTTTCAAAATAATTTCCAAAACAAATCTTTTAAGAAAAAGATTTAATCTTAATTTAAAAATGGTCAGTGATGGAGAATCCACCATGACTGTTGCTAAATTGTTCTGTTACCTAAATATCGAGACTGCCTAGCTGAGAGTCAATAACAGCCAGACAGGGATAAGGAAGAGATTGCTTTATTCTGCAGAAGAAAGGAGAGCTTTGCACCTTAGTACAAAAACTCTAACTCATACAAAAAACCAAAGATCTTTTATACACACTCAAACACAGGCCCTGGTTGTGTTAACATTTGATTGGTGGTTAACAAACCCTGCACTTCTGCTATCTGGTCAGTGAGAACCGGTTTGGGACCAGCTCCCACTGCCTCAAGGCAGAGAAGGGAAGACAGTTCAAAAGTTCAGGCTACTGTGTACGTGAGGTGTCTGTTTCCCCCTAATGGCCGCTGGCTGCCATAAAGGTTGCTAGCTGTTAGGGGAGGGGTTGCTGCTGACTGTCACAGTTCTAATGGCTACTTGCACCTTATTTTCAGTCTGAATTTGTCTCGCTTCAACTTCCAGCCATTGGATTGCATTACACCTTTCTCTGCTAGACTGAAGAGCCCATTATTAAATATTTGTTCCTCATGTAGGGACTTACAGACTAATCAAATTATCCCTTAACCTTCTCTTTAAGATAAACACATTGACCTTCTTGAGTCACTGTGACATCTTCGAATACGTTAATCATTCTCGTGGCTCTTCTCTGAACCCTCCGATTTATAAACATCCTTCTTGAATTGTGGGCACCAGAACTGGACCCAAGTTCCAGCAGCAGTAGCACCAGTGCCAAATGCAAAAATAAAATAACCTGTCTACTCCTACTTGAGGTTCCCCTGCTTATGCAGGAATTGCTTTAGCCCTTTCCTGGCAAATAAGGTGGAACTGAGTCCAATTACTCATTTCAAGCCAGACCATGGGTGAGGCCTAATTTTGTCAAAGACAGGATTAGGGGGGGATAAATGGATCAGCAGGCTGGAAACAGATTGTCTGTACTAGCTCAGATAAGGGGGGAAAACACCCTGGGAGTTATTTACAGCAGCCAAGGTAATAATGGATAAGGTAAGCATGGAAGAGGAGATGAGGTACAGTAAGTCATGCATTGACAGTACATGTGGTATAGCAATTGTTTCCCACAAAGTGACTGAGCTAATCCCAACATGTGTAATGTATTATATAATAAATGCATATTAAGGAAGAGGTTTGCTGTGTAACTTTGGATGTGTGGTACACCTTATACCTACCAGCTATGTTTGACTCTGATCAACTCAGTGTAGCTTTGCTGTATGCCAAATAAAGGAACCTGAGTGACAAGACTGGAATCAAACTCAACTCTTGGGGAATTGAGTGGAGGTCATCTCAGGAGAACCACAACAGTAAGTGAAATAACAGCCTGTCCAGTCCACTGTTATTGGTTGTTCACTATGGCTATGTGGGATTTTTAATTTAGTGTTTTATACATATTTCCAAATGGCAGCCCCAATTACATTGCTATTGATATCTAAGGCTCTGGACAACGATTTAACTAATTCCTTAGCTAGAGTACAATGAGGACAAGACCATTAGTGTTTTGATTTTAAGATTAGTTATAGCTGAGCGAATAATATACAGTGAATAATTTGATATACAACTTCTTCTTCTGCTTGCACAATATCTGCAAACAGATCTCAGTTTCTTTCATTTAGGGTCTGATCCAAAGTACACTGCAGTTAATAGAATTATTCCCATTGACTTCAATGAACTTTGGATTGATAGTTATTGGGGAAAAAACACTCTACATATTTATTACGTGCAAATTCTGAATATTCAAAAACTGCACTATGTTGCTTAGTTGAGATTAGTCAGATAAGTCACAGGGATCAAAGGACAATATTTGCAGAAATAGGTGCCTACCATTAAGCTCGTAAATAAGTGACCTAATTCTCAGAAGTGCTAAGCATCCAGCTGCTCCCACTGATGTGTTCAGATGATAACTTTCGCAGATGACAAAATTAGGTAGCTTAGTCTAAAATAGAAAAAACTTGGAGGAACTTCAGAAGGGTTTAAAGATGATGCATGGCCAACAAAATGGCAGATCTAATGTTGAGAAATAAGATAATGCATATTGCAAGGAAAAATTGGTTTAATATACATTACTGGGTCCTAATAGAACCATATCCTCTTGGGAAAAAGTCCCGGGCATCAGTGTGAACACTTCATTGAATAGGTCTGTTCAAGCTATAGCAGTAGTCAAAAAAGCAAGTAATGATAGAAAATAGCACTTGGTAAATAAATGGGGTGCCCTTCTCTGAAATAAGCTGTAGCAGAAAGATGGGGATCAAAGATGATCAGCAAATAGGATATGAAGCAGGGAAACACTTCCCTGTGAGAAGAGGAGATGAATGACAGGGAGTACCATAGAATATCAGGGTTGGAAGGGACCTCAGGAGGTCATCTAGTCCAACCCCCTGCTCAAAGCAGGACCAATCCCCAGACAGATTTTTGCCCCAGAACCCTAAGTGGCCCCCTCGAGGATTGAACTCACAACCCTGGGTTTAGCAGGCCAATGCTCAAACCACTCAGCTATCCCTCCCCTTAAAAATTTTATTTTGTCAGGCTATGTTAAGCCTGAACCAGAAGTAGATTGGTGCAGCTGGAGAAGCAGTTCAGCCTCCCCTGAGTAGGATAGAGGTATGTAAAATAATGAATGCTACAGAGAAGCTATACCAAAGAGAACAATTAAATGTGTTGCCTTTCACTCTACAGCAGATAGAGAAAGTACTATTTTATATAAACATTTTATTTAGGTAATGAGAATATCTACAGTTAGGTTAGAAAACGAGAGAATCGTTCATATTTCAGTGCATAGGCCATTCAATAACCAGTAGAGGCCACAAAGAAATTTCATAATTTTGTGCACTACAGGGTTTTCTGTATCCCCCAACACATCTGGTACAGGCTATTGTTAAATATGTGACAGATGGAACATTGATTTGATACAGTATATTTCCTCTGTTCATATGTTTATTTTATATGAGAGTAAGTAGCTAGTTTGAAAATAGGCTGTAATGTTTGTAGATGGAATAGTGATGAGTGAATTAGAGAGTGAGAGATTAGCTGGCAACCCCCTAAAGGAGGAGGAGGGGGAAAAAAAAAAAAAAAAGATAACCTCCCATAGTGGAAATTCTGGTTTAGAGTGTCTGGTCTGCATTTACAAAACAGTACGAAAGTTTGCTTGATCTAAACCTTTATTAGTAACAGTGGCTAGTTCAAATATTTGGGATGTAGAAATGTAAGTGCTCATTGCCTACATCAAAATACAGTCTTGGATTTTAGCCTACAGGATGTGGGCAGCACAATCATACCAGAGTAATCCACTACAGTGCTTCAGTGTCCCTGCTCTGAACAACCTGTGACTCACTTCTTGTTTTTATTTTCTCATTCCCAGTAGTCAGTCAATGTGGAGACAGGCAAACTTGGCCTAAATAAGTAACTCTTTCTGCTTGTATTATGGCAGTTAGCCTTGCACTGCTTCCCTAAATCACAAAATCTCACAGAAGACCATTCATCATTAAGGCTATGATTTAGTCACAGGTATTTTTAGTAAGAGTCATGGACAGGTCACAGGCAATAAACAAAAATTCATGGCCCATGACCTGTCCACGACTCTTACTAAAAATACCTGTAATTAAATCTTGGTGGCGGACGACACGGCAGCACTGGGAACATGGGGCGAGGGGGTTGCTGCTGGGGGCTGTCTAGAGGGGCGCTGTTGGGGAGTGGACACTCAGGGCCAGTGGCACCAGCTGCTGGGGGCTGCCAGAGCAGTGGTTGGCCCCAGAACCAGCTGCTTGGGCGGCCCTTGGGTCAGCCACACTGGCCCCTGCAGAAGTCACGGAAACTCACGGAATCTGTGACTTCTGCGACCTCCATGACAGACACCGAGCTCTACTCATCATTGCTTTTTCAGATCTCCCCCACTCTTGCACATGATCTACTACAGACTAAGAGAACTTGGTTAGCTAGAATCTTCTTCCGCAGAGCCCTGATACATACACCATGAGAGAATGACAGCAGTAGCTAGACAGAAATTAGAGTCCCTAAAAAGCCCTCCTTCACCACTTTCTAGCTGTCCATGATTCTCCACTCTTGCTCACCACCCTCTGTATGATTGCCCATGATCACCCAATGTCAGCCTAACCTATGATTGGCTAGTATTCCGTGCATAGTATTTAACTATTGCATGCATAGGCCAGTATTTTGACTCATGTAGATTTCACATGACTATAAAAAAATTGTATGAATTTTGTGTTCATACCCATATCTGTGATTAGTTCACAAAATTAAATGCATATTCCAGGAATTCATTAATATTTCCCTTAATGGCTCACTCCTATATAGACTACAATTTGATTCGTCTTTGACTCTGACATTACATTGTGCTATATAGTCAAACTTGCACCCAAAAAAATGTTTTGAAACCATTTTTTTTTTGGAGGAGGCTTGTTTAAAGGTTTAATATTTCCTTCCGCCTCCACCATTAGTGGAAAAATGGGGGCGGGGTGGGGGAGGAAGACGGACACATATATATCTCACAGGCTACCAGCACCACCTAGCACTCACGCACTAAACCCAACAACCAAAGTTGACCAGGTATTGCCACCCACAGGAAACTAGACTTATGTGCCACAGGGAGAGAACAGGAAGGACCAAGGTGCACCAATACCCCAGGCCCCTGCAATGGCTGGGAATGGATTAAATGAAATATACCCAGAGTCACGTCATGTGACCTGCACCCACATGCTGCAAAGGACAGTGAAAAACATCTAGGTCACTGCCAACCTAGGCTAGGAGAAAATTCCTCCCCAACCCCAATTGTGGCAATCAGTTAGACCCTGAGCACATGAGCAAGAACCAGCCAGCCAAGTACCTGAGGGAGAGAATGTTCAGTACCACTTCAGAGCACTGGCCCACGGTTCAGGCACAGGTGCCCCCTCCCCCCCAAGTTAAGAAGCTTCTACCATCCTGGGAAGGAGACCAGAAAAAACTTCCCAGAATACACTGGAAGGGAAATTAGAAATCCCTTCCTGACCCCTGCAGTTGGCTAGCTGAAGCTTTGAAGCATTCATTTGTAGAAACACAATACATATGCCAGAAGTGAGCCCCAGGGCTGTTGTGGGGGAAGAAAAACAAAAAACAACAACAAAATAGACATTTTCAAAAAAGTGTTCTAAATAAAGACATTTGAAAGTCCCAAATAAATGAGTTGTTCCTTTTCAAATCCTGGGGAAAGAAAAGAAAGTAGCACACACCAGCTGTACTACTAGTATTTGTACAATTTAATATTTCAGATTCTCTGGTACAGTATGGCTGGAGTATGGACATTGAATCAAAATGCTCAGTGAGAGGGTTTCCCTCCAAAGTAGGGCTATTTAGAAGCTTTCTGAGGGACCATTTTTCTATTGGAAAATGCTGATTCATTGAAAGGGAAACACCCCACACAAAAAAGTCACCTTTAAGGAAAACTCATTTGGAAACAAAAGGTGAGAAAATACATTTTGATGAGCTAGAAATGTTCTATTTTGACTATTTTTGGAATAGAATATTTCAATTCTGTATTTAAATTATTTTCCATTTTTCTAAGAAAAAAGTTCTACAGTATAAGATTGTAAGTACAAATCCTCACCTCTAGGGGAGCCCCTCATCCCTGGACATAGCATTGTAGGGGACTGTCTTTTGCCCCCCTTTGCAGACTGCTTTTTCAGCCACAGTGACCACTCGTAGCCAGACTTCCCTGGAGTTCCTCAGTGCATTTTCTATGGTGCCAAGTCACACAACAGTTCAGTCCCCTTCCATGACTCAGTTCTAAACAAAAGGTCCTCTGCCCTTCCTAGATTCAACTTCTGTTCCCTTACCCTTGTAGGCCTCAGCTCAAGACTCTCCCCACAAGTCCCTACTGTACTCCCTGTGGGTCTTTCAGTCTGCTATCTACAGAACTTTTTCTCCTTATTCCTTCCTTTAGTGAGTTCCCAGATCTATTTCAATAGTGTGCTCCCTACTTCACCACCACAGCTGGGGTCAGTCTTTCTAATTCATTGCACACAGCTGGGGTCACTAATGAGCCCTTATTTGTCAGCTCATCAGAAAGGCTGAGGGATAGCTGCTAAATCACATGCAAGGCTGAACCCATCTTGCCTCAAAGGGCCAGCCAGCCAGCCCATCAAAATCAGAATGAAGCATTTTAATTATCTTGAAATGATTTGGGGGGGATGTAGGTGGATATTTCAAAAAATTTGGTTTCATTGCAGAATGGAAGAAGCTTTGCAGTCACAAAATTCCCCCCAAATGCAAAATCCAACTCCCACACAGTTCTACTCCAAAGCTATTATTTGTTTTCTATGATTAGGTATTTTGTGGGGGTTTAAAGTAGAGCTGACTGGAGGACAACAATTATGTTTTGTGGCATCTTTTGAGGCTGTGATGTTTGTTTTCTTTCTTCATTAAAATGAAAACAAACCCTTTTGAACTGGGATGTGGGAAACCAGGTCCAACTCCCAGCTCTGTCTCATTTAGAGCAGAGTTTTTCCTTTCAAATCGCTCTGAATTAGGAAGAGCAGGTACTTAACTGTGGATCTTCTTCATCCCAGACTGGTACCCTAACCACACAGTTACACATACTCTTCTGATTAAAATTTTGTCAAAATGTTTGGGCGTTGACAAAATAGCATATTTTGCAGGAATGAGAATGTTCCAACCAGCTCTAATTTAAAGGCTAGTTTAATTGGCAAAATGATAACTTCCTAAGGACAATTTTCATTTTTCCTTTAATATCTTTTTATTCATTGGAAGGACATTTTTGTCCTGTTTTGCTCTCTCAGAACTTGGAAACCCACAAAAATTTATAAAAAAGGAATTTAGAATTTATGTAAATATCAAGGAGGGGAAAAAGGTAAATATTGGGCTTTTCTGATAACATTGCTTTTAAGTCCAGAGGACTCCATGAGGAATCTCAGTGAACTCAGTTCATTTATAGTCATTTGAGTGGCCTGTTGGTTGTTTAATTTTTTGGGGAAATAGTTAGAGGTAGACAGACAAGGAATCTCTCTTTTCTTCTGCCCCACTTTTTTTTTTTGTTAAACACTCTAGCTAGTTTTATTTTGTACTGTAGACTTTATAGAAAATTTGCTTTCCATGGGAGAGGGAGAGCATTCAGTTACAACTGCTGCGACATTAAGCTTGCAAAATGTTTATGGCAAAATACCTGGCTTCAGACTCTGCTTTCTCAATAGAGATGTTGGTTAAGCCTGATCTTCAGTAAATGCAGGGGGGAAATGCCGTGTTTGATGGCTTGACAGTTTCATATGGCCCACACCCAGTCATTAATGAGCCATTCCAAACTTTGCCTGTCCTATGCTAATAACAAGGTTTGCTAATAACATGTAGGTTCCCATAATCATGTGGCAATTCTAGGAAGAGCGGATCAAAACTTCAAACGATCCAAGTAATGGCTCCCAACCAAAAAGAAATTTGATGAAAATATATATTTAGCTTGTGGTGTACTATGTGTTTTACAATATGCTGAGAGAGAAGGCTGTGGTTTGTTATTTTGAACTTTTTTGTATGCAAAAACAGCAACTCCTCCCAAAAAACCCAGGCGTTCCAATAAAGAGAGCTAGAGTCTACACACAAATTCGGTGGAAGATAACGTGGATATATACACTACATTTATTTCTGATTTTATTTCTATATTATTTACGCTCCCACGTCAATCTTTTTGAGAAATCTTGTGTATGGAGATTGCTCTCAGGGCCACAAATGTTGCAAGTTAGTGGGAGGGAGGCAGGTCTATTCTGCCCCCAAACCATGCCTGCCCATGGACCTGGCAGGCCATGGAGAGGGCAATACAATGCACTATCCCAAAGAATGGTGAAATAAGTCTTTGTACACTTCCTGGAGCTTTGGGAGGGACTGCCTCATGACACCACCACTCTTTACCCTTCTCAGAGCCATAACTAAATGCCATGAGCTGGCCCTAAACCTGAACAATTAAAAAAAAAGTTAAAAGATGCACTCATGTCTTCAGTATAGATGGACCAAGCTGTGAAATTCAGCCCTGGATCTGAATCTGGGGGTCTGCTTAAGCTTACTACAGCAATTAGCCTGCCTTTAGAATCTGGACTTAGATATGAGCTCAAATCCCCCCTCCTCTCTGACACACACACTTCCAAAATTTAGGGGTGTTTGGTGCTGGACCAGAGTTTGGATTCAGATCTCTCTCTAATCCTGAATTACTACTTGTACATATATTTCATTTCTTTGGTGTTCTTTTGCCTGGCACATTTGTCACTACTTTTTTCCTTGACCTGTTTCAAAGCTGTTATCACAATTTGATTCTGGCTGACTGGAAAATGCTCAAAGAAAAGCTAGATATAATTTTCCATGGTGTGAATTATCACATTTTGAACTTTGGCTCACGTGGGTAAAACTAAGCAGACTTTCAAATAGCAACGTTATATAAATAGACTAAAGTTTACATATTTATGCTTCATGTCATCTACAGCTAGGCAAACCATTCAGACAGAAATCCAAAAGCCATCAAACAATCAGAGCAGCAGAGACTGCTGAACTGAACACTGATAGTTTTGCTCAGCTGATCTTTGTGTTGCAATGTCATGAAACAAACATGGCAGTGGAGGCCAGACAATCAGAAATCAGCCAACCCTCTACTGCTCCCCTCTTCCTCACTACCATGTACTGTAGATACCAGGAAGAGGGGGAGGAAAACACGTTTCCCATACTTTCTGCTCTCTTTCTGATTTCAGGAATCCATGGGATTGGGCCTTATAGCCCAAGTCAAAATTCTCTCATGTAGTAATATGGTTAAAGGTAACTTCTAATGGCCGGTATCTGACGTCAGTGGGGCTCTTCATGGGCATAGAAGTCCACCAACTTGGATGCCCTTGCAGGACGATGGCCTAAAACAGGATTTGTGCCTCACGCAGCCACACGTTACTTCAAATTAGGGAAGCAGTATAGTTTAGTGGATAGGGCACTGAAGTGGGAATTAAGAGAGTGGGATTCTAATACCTAGCTCAGCCACTGACCTCATAAGCAAACTAGGAAAATATGGTCTAGATGAAATTACTATCAAGTGGCTACACAACTGACTGAAAGTCTGTACTCAAAAAGTATTTATCAATGGTTCGTTGTCAAACTAGGCGGGTGTATCTAGTAGGGTCCTGCAGGGATCTGTCCTGGGTGTAATACTATTCAATACATTGAGAAACCTGCTCAGATACAAAATTTATATCCACAGATGCAGATATCCGTGGAGCTGCAAGACTCTACCAGGAACCGCAGCGGCGATAGCAGCAGCAGCATGTTGCGCTGCCACTCGCAGGAGCCAGCACCCCGCCCAGGTGGCTTCTCCAGCGTGGCTGTATCTCCCCCAGCCCTGCCCACTGGCGCGGACACAAGGCTCACCAGCAGCTGTCCCTGGTCACATTAGTGTGTGCAAGCAGCTCACATGCTCCTGGACAGGAGATGCACACTGCAGATGATACTAAGCTGGAGAGGTTACAAGCACTTTGGAGGACAGGGTTAGAATTCAAAATAACTGTGACGAATTGGAGAATTGGTCTGAAATCAACAGGATGAAATTCAATAAAGACAAGTTCAAAAAACTTCTCTTAGGAAGGAAAAATCAAATGCACATCTACAAAATGGGGAATAACTGGCTTTGTGGTAGCACTGCTGAAAAAGGATCTGGGGGTTATAGTGGATCGCAATTTGAATATGAATCAACCATGTGATACAGATGCAAAAAGAGTTAATATCAATCAAGGGTCTATTAACAGAAGTGTTGTATGTAAGGCATGGGAGGGAATTGTCCCACCTATATTCAGCACTGGTGAGGCCTCAGCTGGACTACTGTGTGTAATTCCGGGCATCGCTCTTTAGGAAAGATGTGGACAAATTGGACAAAGGCCAGAAAACAGCAACAAAAATGATAAAAGGTTTTGAAAATGTGACTTATGAGGAAAGGTTAAAAAACTGAACATGTTCAGCCTTTAGAAAAGAGGATGGGGGAGGGGGGGACCTGAAAGCGGACTTCAAATATGTTAAGGGCTGTTATAAAGAGCACACTATTCTCCAAGTCCACTGAAGATAGGACAAGAAGAAATGGGCTTAATCTGCAGCAAGGGGGATTTAGGTTAGATATTAGGAAAACTTTCGAACAATAAGGGTCGTTAAACTCTGAAATAGGCTTCCATGTGAGGAAGTGGAATCCCCAGCATTGGAAGTTTTTAAAATCAGGTTGGACAAACACTTGTCAGGGATGGTCTAGGTTTATTTGGCCCTGCCACAGCACAGGGGGCTGCACTTGATGACTTCTTGAGGGCTCTTGCAGCCCATATTTCTATGATTCTGTGATTCTATGAACTACCATTGATTTGAAGCTTATCTTTGTTTGCTGAAACGCATCATGAATCAGCTTTAAAAAACATTCCCCTCCTCCTGCAATTGCTACTTAAGGCACATATCATCAATATGCGTGTGTTTCACATACTGCCCACAATAGTTTGAGTTCTATCTCAAACTTTTTTTTCCAGACAGTACCATTTAGAAAACATTCATGAACCCTTCATCAAATTCTACTCCCATAACAGAAATTAAACTTTTCTCCCAATGGAGTCCAGGGCATCCATGTGTTTCCCTTTCAAAAACAAACTTGCATAAGTACTACTGAACGACAGTCATTAAAGATACCTTTATCGGTCTTTTTATGGTGTGCTTACTAAAATTCCAGGAAAAATCTATTGAGGCAGCCTACTAAAAAACAGAATAGTTTTGGCCTGACTAACCCATTTTATTAGGCACCGCATTACATTTTCTTTCAATTCAACCAGTATTGATTGTAGTGTCATTGATCCAGCTAGCAGTCATTTAAAATATGTCATGTGCTTCAAAAGGAATTCTGTTTCAATGAAGCGCTAAAATGTACCAGATTTCTAAAATCATATTCAGTATCTCAGATGTGTCTATTAACTTAGTTTATTAAGAGGTATTGGACTCACTCAGACTGCATTTGGATTAACAGGAACTATCCTTTGGTGGAAAATTGAAAGAAGCAGAAGAGACAGTTTTCCTGAATACACTAACCTAATCTTCAAGTTCTTCCTCCAAACTCACCTCTTCTATAATGCTTACAGTAAACTGCAAACTGATAGTGAGTGGATATGTGGGGAGTTCTGTTCACTGCTCCTGACTAAGAATTACATACATCCTAGTGTTTTTGTTACCCCATCTTCCCTATCTTCTCCCTGACCCCCAGTTTTCTCATCCACCCGTAATGGGTTGTCTTTTAGACTTCGGGTATATTTACACTTGGAGCTGGGGGTGGTTCCCAGCTTGAGCAGGCATACCTCCCCTAGCTCTCATTGAGCTAGTACACTAAAAATAGTCGTGTAACCGGGGTAGCATGGACTGTGGCAAGTGGCAGCACAGCCTGGCATCCTCAAGTACAAACCCACACGAACCCTGTGGAAATGTACTTGGCATGACTAGCCCATGTCACCATTTGCCACTGCCCACGCTACCTCAGCTACACTACTATTTCTAGCGTGCTAGCTTGATGAGAGCTAGTGTGAGTATGTCTGCTCAAGCTGGGAATCACACCCCCAGCTCCAAGTGCAATATATACCCCAAGTTCTTTGATGCAGGGCCTTCTTTTTCTTTATGTCTGTTCAGCCCTTACCACCCCCCCCCCCCCCCCCCCCCCCCCGCCCAGCTCTGAGGCATCTAGGCGATTCGGAACATAAATTGTTTAATAATAGTAATTTAGAACTTACACCTCTACCCCGATATAACGCTGTGCTCGGGAGCCAAAAAATCTTACTGCATTATACGTGAAACCGCGTTATATCAAACTTGCTTTGATCCGCCGGAGTGTGCAGCCTTGCCCCCCCCAGAGCACTGCTTTACTGCATTATATCCGAATTCCTGTTATATTGGGTCACGTTATATCGGAGTAGAGGTGTATTTCCAAACTGTTGCTATCTACACAGTTCAAAAACTCATCAAGTACTGCACTGCTTTACTTTCAAATGTTTCTATTTCCTTGGTTTTGATAACGCTGGCTGCCTGGTTTAAGTTTTAGTACCCAAGGCATACATAAATGCAGAATGCCAGCAAAAGAGGACCTGTATGCTAATTGTAAGCACAGACAGTATTAATGTGGTGACTTTGGCAATTTACTTTAATAACTGGGAAGGAACTCACCACCACCATGTTTCCTTAGTTATTGTACTCACTAATTTACAGTAGTAACCGTAGGAACTGTACAGTATCTATTTGAATGTAACAATTTTTCTTCCAAAAGCCTATAGAAATTATCAACCATTTTATTTATATTTTATTCCTTTTTAGAAACCATGAAAGTAAAAATGGGGAAGATTCTGGCAGACTAGGAAATTTTCCCCACTGGTAAATGTTTGTTTATGTATCTTTATTTCTCCTCTTTCTATAGTATTGAGTAGGCCAACATTTCTAGACTTAACTCTCTTCTGTTCCCTTGAAGGGCACTGATGCTTTTGGGTGCTGTTAGAGGTTCCACGGCTCCCCTAAAGGATCTCCCTGATACTTGGAGTTAAATGCCATCTGAGAGAGAGGGGACCCTGTGTGCATATCAAAATTAATATTCATGTCTTGGATGTGGGTGTTGGAGTCAGCAGAACTGAGCTGCTGCCAGATGTGAATATTAAGAATGTGGATCCAGTCCAGAAGAATGAGACTTTCAATGAATCTGGTGGGAAGCATATTTTGTAACTGCTAACATAATTTATTTTCACTGAAGCCTCTGACTCCTGGCTCAGTAAAGTGAACTTTGATTCAAGTGGAAAGAAAAATGAGCTTCCCAGAATGTTAAAATGGCAACATTAGAAGATGGTTATGAAAGTGAATGAAGCCAATAAGAAGAAACCCTAAACAAATATTTTACATCATCCACCTATGAGCTGCTGCAGTGAACTATGCTCCATTTATCCAGCTCCTGGCAGACCTAATGCTGTTGGTCATCACTAAGTTTAATAAAAGCATTTTACTCACTTCCTTTAATGACTTATTGATCTTTAAACTTAGATGGTTTTCAGGGTAGTCATGATAGTATCTGATTGATTGTGGAAAAAGTCAGTGGTGTGGCTGGTGCAGCCACCCCATAAAGATTTCTGTACAATGCCAGACCACAGCAGGACCAAATGATGATAGGAAATGTGGGGCACCACCTCAGCTCTGCCTGGTAGAATGCTGGCTTTTCCCTAATTGTCTTCTGTCTCTCTTTGCACCCCTCACAGTCTGTTGACCTGTAAAGCACTGGAGTCCCCACTTCAACAAATGTTTGTGCTGTTTATTATTATTTATTTGCATCATGGAAGTAGCTAGTGACAAACACAGAATAGAAGGATCTTCCCTGTGCTGCAGAGATCACAGTCCAAGAGTGGATGTTACAGTGACTATGACAGGAGTGGGATGGAGGAGAGGGAAGACAAGGAAATCAGCAGCAAGAATATAGGCCAGCTACATGCCCAACTAAATGGTCTTGAGTCTTGTTTTAATATGAGACATTAATGACAGATTACTTAGGTTATAAGATCTTTGGGTCAGCGCCCATCTCTTCGTTATATGTGCCTAGCATAGTTGAATCCTGATTCCTGACTGGGGTCTCTAGGTACTACAACACCACAAATTAATTGTAACAGATGAATTAGATAAATATCAGAAGCCTCTACCGGCCAAGACTCTAACCCTTTGCAACTAGCTATATATTGCAGAAAACCTGAGGCTTGATAAGGGATCTGAAGGAGGCTTTGTGAACTAGGGTCTGTTCTCTTTTCCCCAAATCACAAGTTAACACTCCAAGTTAACTATTGAATGAAATCATTAAGGCAAAGCATCCAGTCATCCCTCCAATACCACTTTATTACAAACTGACAGGAAACCATCTTTAACCTCACCATGAGTGGTTTGTCAGCTAATCCTGATATTATAATTGTTGGTGAAGTGGGAAGTTGCCCCCTCAGTGATCTAACTGAAGTCCCCACAAGGTTCTTGATAATGGGGGTGGGGAGAAAGGTTTAGTTTCCCCTTGCTGCCATGAACATTATTCTTCTTCTATCAGAAATCATAAGAGATTGAGAATGCTACTAGTATGTTTGAAAAATTCTGCAGAATAAGTGGCCAGGTTTCCTACTGAACAATCTGTCACTCAGTCCTGGACTGTGGCACTCCACGTCACATCTCAAAACATGGCTGAGGGATGTGTTACAACCTGGCTTAGTCCCCTTCTGGATGGTCACCAGTCTGCTGTAAATGGACCCAAATGCTAGGTCCCCTTTATGTAACCCTTCTGCCAAGTGACATCAACAAAGGCAAGGTTCAAACATCTAGGTGTTCCTTTAACAATTAATAAACACCATTGGCTCCCAGGAAGCTGGAAAACTAAATGCCTTCCCGGTGAGCCCTTAATAGACACTACTTCCCCATTCACAAGCACTGAGTCTGTGTCTGAAAAAAGGAAAACTTTATTGGGGGGGTGATAGTGGCAGGGAGAATACAGAATCAAGTTGCAAAAACCAGCCATAATAAACCATCAATATCTGTATATGACTAAGCGAGACTCCCTCTCACCCATCCCCAGAAAAGTCTTGGGCAATAGTCTTTAAACTCAGTTCTCCGCCTGCAGTATGAGTGTCCAATAAGGCAATGTTCAACAGCCACTCCCACTGCTCTCCCTCTGTATCCCCATGCACTGTTGTCCAGGGTTGGTAGAGTTCCAAGTTCAAGCAGGTCCGTCTCCAGCCCTTAAAGGAAGTGCTTCCTGGTACGCTCTGCGTGCTGCACCACCTAACCCAGTAATTTCAGCTTTAATAATGCTTGATATATGGATCTTCAGCAGATTTGCTCAGCTATGCTGCTGCCTTCTGTGCCACCTCAGGTCACAGAGGCTACCCTTCTGAAAGTCCTCAGAGATAAATTAATAGCATATACGAGCCCAAACAGAGTCCTTATCGCCTAGAATGCACCCTCACCAAAAGATAGAAAACACCCTCTCCCTTTGACTTTGTCCAGACTCCACTAGCCAAGTGTGCTAGACTGAGATTTTGGTTAGGGTGACCCCTCACTCTAAGCACAGCTGGTGTAGTTCTAGTGCCCTTTCATTACCTGACAAGAATAATGAAGCTTTATTACCTCAAAACTTAACAGAATTTGGACCAAAATGTTCCAAGCTGTCACATAATTGAAATGCATATGTGACCTGCTTCATTCAGTCATTTCCTCTTGCTCACCAACAGATTCCAGCATAGAGCTCCCTCCTCCATGAATCCTCTGTCCACCTGGAATTCTGAAGTAGCTCTGGACTGCTCTTTCCCCAGCTCACCAGCAGATGGTTTTAATGAGCTCCCTACTCTTTGGAGCTTCAGGCCACAGGCCTTACATGTGCTTCTAAGCCAACTGGGTCTAGGCTGGGTCTTGTTCCTACCTCCGGGTCTCTAAGGCATCCTCCCAGGCTCAGACTTCATCTGAAACCTTCCTTGGGATATGGAACTCCACAGTCTAGCTTTCTCAGACCTCCTGACCGCCCCCCCCCCAGTTGCTTACACATGCTCCCCAGGGCTCCACCTAGCTCTAGGCATGCTAGCATCTAGTTTAACCCCTTTGGGGATAATGTGACAAGAAAGCAGGAATACAGACTTAGCAAAGGAATTTCTTAACCACAGACACTTGACTCTTAAGAAGAGAGAGTTACAAATCTTTGCAAAGCAAGAAAAATCCTGAGACGCACCCTCCTCTAATCTGATCTCATCCCTTCTGTGAGTCAGAGGTCTTGTCAACATTTCAGTCTTGCCCTTTCTTCCTCTTCTTGCATGTAGTGGTGGATGGCCCCCCTCCACTGAGAAGCACTTCTTCTTAAATACAATCGTCATCCCTTTTGCAATGTACCCAGGCTAAGAGCTGAAAATCTACTCACTCAGTCAGAAGGTGCATAAAGAATAGCAGGAGCTCAGCAGCTACTCAAGTGAGTGGCATGGCCTGCATATTGGCTCCAATGGAGTCATGACTGATAGTTGCAAGAAATCAGCAGCCACAGCAATGGACAATAAATGCTATTTTGTGGCATCAACAGACATCATGTCCAGGAAGAATGGCAGGCCATCAGTGGGCACAGAGATACATGAGGCAGACACCTTTGGGAGAGGACACTGAAGTAACTATACATTTATCCTCATTCACTTGCTCATGTTCGATTGTAAAAAGCAAATCTGATACAGTGGCATGTCAGCTGAGGCCAGTGGAAAGGATAGCATCAATTTTTTGCAATAAATATCCATGCCTTCCATTATAGAGGCCATCGCTTACTTGAAATTTCACACCAACCAATCTACAGTCCACTGTCATGGGAAGACTGGCCACTTCAGATCTCATGCCAGCAACACCTGAGCTTAATCTGGAGTCCATTGTGGCAATTTTAGTGCTAAGGATTGAGTTGGTCTCCATGTGGCTGTGAAGAAGCTAGGATTCTCTAGCCATTTTCTGTACCTCTGAGGTCAATACAACGAGAGCTTAGGCCTTAGCTGACATTGGTGGTATCTGACCAATCACCTTCACCGAGGGATGCAACAGACAAAATTAGGCCCGGTTAACTGTGGCTTTCATGCTGGTACGTCATATCTGTATCTGATAAACATGGAAATAAAGACTGTTGAGGAGACATGACACTTGCTAGGAAATTCAGCAGTGTGGATGTTAGTGTATGTGTGGGGGGAGTATAATTCAACAAAAAGGATTAACTTCAATTAATCAAGTTGCTCCCAAGTTAGAAACATTCATTGTCCCACAGCAGGATCTATGGTAGAGAGAACACTATGAACTAGGCTGTGCCTTCGGTTAACTTGGAAGAACTCTCACTCCCATGACCAAACTGCCTGAACCTTAGCTCCATAGTGAGGGAGAATGGCAGGGCATCAGATCTTGGTAGGGATCTTAGCTCCAGGTCTGGTGTGGAGCACAGCACCTGCTCTCCAAATACCTGCCCTGGAAGAAAATGGGTGGGAAGGAAGTAGAGAAAAGCAGAGAATGGGTAGAATCTTGGCTTTCGCTTGCTGGTCAGAGCATCTTACCAGGTGCAAAGGCGGAAGTAAACTCAGACAAGGGCTACACTAACTTACTTTCCACTACAAGAAAGAGAAGTAACAGGGGAGCAGGTTAGGAATTGGGCCTCATATGGGTCCCTTTGAAGCACAATGTCTCCTGGATATTCTCCTGCATCTTAGGGCAGGTCTACACTATTGCCTAAGTCAATCTAACTTACGTCACTCAGGGGTGTGAAAAAGCCACCCCCCTGAGAGACGCAAGTTACAGCAACCTAAGTGCTGTCCACACCACGCTATGTTGGCAGGAGACGCTGTCCCGCTGACATAGTTTCTGCCTCTCATGGAGGTGGCGTAATAATTATATGGATGGGAGAGAGCTTACCCATTGGCATAGAGTATCTTCACCAGACACGCTACAGAAGCTCAGCTGCATCAGTGCAGCTGCATTGATATAGCACTTCTAGTGTAGACCTGCCCTTACGCAACACACCTTGCTGAGGGCAGGGCCTAAAAAGTACTCTCGCGCCCTGTGCAATAACAGCAAAGGAAGCAATAGCTAAGGCCTTCCTTCCCCTTTAACATTCCTTTGTGATGCCACGGCTGTGAGTGAATATAAAAGCCAAGGTTAGAAAGGGAAGTTTTAATACACATCTTCCCCAATCATAAATATATACCTTGGATCATGCAAATAATATGTAATTACATGCTCTATAACAAGGAAATACAGATAGACAGAAGAATACTGACTGTAATAGCCGAGAGGGAAAGTTTCTGAGCCTCACCACTGATCTTTCACTTTTTGTGTGCATAACAGAGAAGGACAGTCTTGAGTATAAGGCTAGGAACCAGCTGTCCTGGATTCCATTCCTAGCTCTGCATTTCAACAATAGGGTTTGCCCAGGAATTGATTAATTTTATAATGCAATCTAGTGTTTTCTTCTGGAATTAGAAGTCACAGAAAACACCAAGAACAAATTCTACCTCTCAGTTACACAGTTCTAGCATTTATACTGTTCTCAGCATTGTGGGATCTCAAGCAAAGGGAACAGATTATAGAACTGTGATTCACCTGAGACTGAGGTCAGTGGAAATACTCTGGTTTTACACCAATGTAAATTGCAAAGTTTAAGTAGACTGATCTTTAGTCTATCAGACAAAGGCATAACAAGATCTGATGGTGGCTAGAAGCTGAAGCTTGACAAATTGACACAAGCGACAAGGCACACATTTTTAACAGAGGGTAATTAACCATTGGAACAATTTACCTAGGGATCTGGGGGAATCATCCATCACTTGACCTCTGTAAATTTAGTTTGGATGTCTTTCTAAAATATATGTTCTAGCTCAGCTAGAAGTTAAGGACTTGGTGCAGGAATTACTGGGTGAAATTCTATGTGCTATATTATACAGAGAGATCGGACTAGGTGATCATAATGGTTCATTCTGGCCTTACCATTTACAAAATCTATGAATCTTCAGTAAGTAGCTTGGTGAATTTTTACCTTTGGCCACTGCAAACCATCAAATATTTTAGGGCTAATGGAGTGTAATTGAAGAGGAAGAAATCAGGGTGGTATGGCAAGGCAACGAGTCAATCTTGCCACTTATCTGGAAACCCTAGTGTTGTTGAAGTAGCATTCATATGAAAAAAGGCATGTTTTGAGATATGAATCACTCTCTTGTGAGTACAGAATGGTGATTCATCTGAGATGGCACTGGAATAGTACAGATGTGTATACGGGAAAATACTTGGTACCTTTATGACATCTGCCTACAAGAGGAACTCCTGTCATTCCTGCTGATTCAAAACACTGAAACAGAACTGCTGGAAGAACCACCCCAGGGTTGACAGATTAGGGGTAGCAGGTTATGATGCTTCTCAGGGCACCCAGGGCTCTGAGTCACTTTGTTACCACCTGCTTCCAGTGTGAGGGAGTCTTGCATGTACCAGAGAGATGCTAGCTCCCTAACGCAATCAGCCTGCCAGACACTCAAGCACTCTCCTCTGGGCTACACCAGTTCTATCTTTGCCTTACAGATTGCACACCAGCCCCTGAGTCCATTCAAAGTGTCCCCCTGTTGTATCTAGCCCCCAATCACTGGATATCCACAGAAATCCCAGTTAATCTGTTCTCAAAGGAACAGTGTACCACGGTTCACCAGTTTTACTTTAGATCAGGCTAAACTTAACTAATAAGTTACCTTTCTGTGTCAAGAAGCTTTTCTCACCCAAAGTTCTCTCCAGAGTTTTCAGCCAAGCCTGGGTGAGATCCCTTTTTCCATAAAGCAAACTCGCTGTTCATTTACTTCCTTGGTGAAGGATGCCAAGGTGTCTCTTTGCACCTCTCAATATACCAGAACAGACCTTTGATGTTCACCTCAAGAGAGGGTTCCCCCACTGCCCCACTGTTTACCTCTTCCTATTTGTTTCCTTCTCAAGTCTCCGCCAACTCTTTATTAGCATTTGACTCAGAATATTAACAGACTTCTATTGTATGACAATACATAAGGTTAAGATTTTGTCACAGTTACTTTTAGTAAAAGTCAGAGACAGGTAAAGGCAATAAACAAAAATTCAGGGAAGCCCATGACCTGTCCCTCACTTTTACTAAAAATATCTGACAGAATGGGGCTGATGGGGAGATGAGAGGCCAAACACTGGCCACTGCTGTGGATGACAGTTCTGCACGGCCCCCTGCCACCTGTGGCGACTCGGAGTTCTGGTGGCCCCCCACTACCCATGGCGACTCAGAGCTCTGGGGCTGCCAACTGGAAGCTGCAGGGTCCCTGTGCCAGCTGTGGCATCTGAGAGCTACGGGGTGCCCTGCTGCCCAAAAGCTGTGGGGGCCACTGCCACCCAAAGCAGCTCGGAGCTCTGGGTCCCCACACCGCTGCAGCAGCTGGGAACTCCAGGGCCCCCACTGGCTGACAACTCCAGCCCCGCCGCCCAGGGGCTGATGCGGAAAATGTCATGGAGGTCCCTGAAAGTCATGAAATCCGTGACTTCTGTGACGTCCGTGACATAATCTTGCCTTAACAATACATAATGGTCACCCCTGTAGATAAGTGTCTCCCACCTCCTGTCTAGAGGGGTTTGTCTGAAGACACGCTACCTTTGAGTGACCTGTTTTTAACTACAGACCTAGACAACATACATTGTAATGTAATAACTCCTCACATATTCTCTGTACATACATCTTGCAATAGTTACGATGTCCTATGAGACAAGTTTTCATTAGAGACTTTACATGACACTCTGTTTGTGATCCCCAGGGATCTCTGTATCCCTATGTACTCCAGTGCCCTCTGCCAGTTGGCATCCAGAGGTTCTTGGGTCACACATGGACTCTGTCAAGGCCATATTTCTGAGGAAGATAGCTCAGCACTAGTAAACAGCATTAACATCTTTGAGACTTGTCATGTTCTCTTTTCATGTCTGTTCAATGTTACCCAAACGTCCTGACCTCTCCCAGAGATTAGTCCCAGTTTTCTTTTCTGAATAAATGCAATTTTGAAGATTAGATCTATATTTTCCTAAGATCTTAGTATTTACTTTGTGGTATCCTTTCTTTCTTAAATGTCCAAGTACCTACTTTTACTGACCTTAATAGAAAGGGAAGCCCAAGACCCTAAAATCTTGGGAAAGGATTCCTACAACCTGAAAAATAAATACAAATTATTTTGGTTTCTGAGAAACAAGGTGTCTTTTAAGTCAAACATGAGTCTTCCAAACAGACTGAGACTTCCCTCTGTATAATAATTCTGTTGTTCTGTTGAAATGCAAAATCATGTAGATTTCTGTGTTCTCTGGAGCTTGTCTTTTTGCATTGCCATGTCATCCTGTGAGCTAGCTGGGTGAAAGGAAGGAGTGCATGAAGTTCAGTGGTTTTCTCATCCAAATTCTGAGTGAAATGATACTAATGCAGAAAGAAGGAGACTCCAGAGCAGGTAGAAATATACTATGAAAGATGAAAGCACACAGTAAGTAACTGTATATAAGAAGCAACTTTTGCTATAGCTCAACTGGGAACAAAAAAACCACATACACACTCCCCATATAGTTGTGATAATTAGAAGGATGAAAACATCGTTCTTACAAAACATTGTTACAAAGATATGCTTCGGTTATTGAATGTGATTACTCCTGAGTTCATCGAAGTATTATGATATTCAAAGGGGGAAGGGGGGAAGAGCATAAAACCCACAACTACAAAGCCAGTGTTAAAGATCCACATGCTATAGGAGCTATTAGTCACTCATAAATGTATTATCAGACAGCTCTCTAAATGTGTAATAATTTTCACTATGGAGAACTGGTACAGTCAAGTGTGTAGACCATATAACTACACAATTGTTAAAACATTATCTATCTTCTAGATTGCTGTGTACAGTGAATATATATTTAGTTATCAACAAAAGGTCTGTATTTTTTCAGCACTCCTTGTTTTCTTTATCTTCAGTACATGCAGCTAATATTTATGTTCTCTTTTGCCTTTCAACCAGCTTACTGATCTGTCAAAATTATAACTTACTATTTGAAGTTTGTTGATCTAACAATTGTGAATCTCTCAGGATCTCTTGATTTGGATATTAAAATCTTTTTTCCTCCAGCAACAGCGTTAGAAGTTACAGTATGCGCTATAAAAGCTTTTCATTAATTCATCTATTGACACTCAGAAATATACAGTTCCTTTGGGGGGCTTTTTACTGAAAGATCAAGATTTTTACTTTATGATCCTTCCATTGCCTTTTTCGGTGGATCGTTTTAGATGATGAGATTGGCAGGGCATAGCTTATTCCGTGGACCTATATTTTGCAAAGCACTTTGAAAGTCAAGCTGACTGTTGCTAACCAGGGGAGTTTGGATGCAAATACATAGCACAATTGACAAGATTAGTGCTGTAACACACAAAGCTCATTGGACTCAGTGCAGCTCTTACGGAACATTTTAATCCCTTATATGATCCCAACAATATATTCTTCTGCTCTAAGATTTTGTATAAGAGCTTTTCTTTCATCACGCCTTTGTTCCAATGTTCCCTTTATACAGAATTTGTCCTCTTCTTAATGCCTTTCCTCCCTTTTTACTCCACCTCCACAGACTGTAAAAATACGGTATATCCTTATTGAGGCATTAATAGACTCATGCATGCTTTACTTGACTTTAATGCTTTAGGCCTTATGAGAAAGGGTCATATTGTTGCTGCATGTATCAGTTAATTACGTCTCCTTTAACAGTATTGAAATTCCCTTTTCAGCTCTTTCTTATGCATATATAGTTCACCTGGAGTCTTCCTAATCAGTCAGATTTTTCAATAAAACATTATAAGTCTAACTTAATGGGAAACATTTCTGTGCAGGCAGAGTGCCAGTTTTCAAAAAAATTAAATTAACTTGACCTCCCCCATTCATTTTACCAAAAAGTTTATTTTATGGGCTGAGTCTTTGCCAACTTTTTAAAAAGTATATATTCGTATAAAGTCATCCCAAAATAAAATACGTTTCTTTATTTCTATGTTATATTCATATAATTTAAGAATGGCCAAACTGATTTTTTTTATTAAGTTAAATAATGCTAAGTTTGGACAGAGATCTGCTCTGTCATGTTTTGGCTTGGAACAATTTTTTACAGTTCAAAAGACAGTTTGTAATGGATGCTGAACAAACCTCACCTCTTCTAGCCAAGAGCTGTTTATAGTGAAGGCCAAAAAGGAAAATGATGGTGAAAGTGTAGATAGTAGCACTGTATTGCTTTTGAAGAAAGCATAAGCTATCAAAATCTGCTTTGATTTCTAGCTACTGAATCTTGTATTTGAGCATTTGGGCTCCAAATACAAACGATAGATGGGCCAAACATCTTCTTACTTAGGCCTTGGCTACACTTGCCAGTTACAGCGCTGTAAAGCCGCCCCCAGCGCTGTAACTCACTCCCCGTCCACACTGGCAAGGCATTTGCAGCGCTGTATCTCCGTGGTTGCAGCGCTGCATGTACTCCACCTCTCCGAGAGGAATAGCGAGTATTGCGCTGCCGCTGCAGCGCTGCGGCACCAGTGTGGCCGCCCAATGCGCTGTGAATGGCCTCCAGAATTATTCGGCAGTATCCCACAATGCCTGTTCTAGCCACTCTGGTCATCAGTTCAAACTCTACTGCCCTGGCCTTAGGTAACCAACCATGTGACCCACCCTTTACATTCCTCGGGAATTTTAAAAATCCCCTTCCTGTTTGCTCAGCCCGGCGGGAAAGTATCAAAGGACATGATGGAAAGGGGCCATGACCGGGACACCCTGCAGTGCAGGACTAAAGTGAAGGAGCTGCGGAGTGCCTACCGCAAAGCCCGCGACGCAAACGGCCGCTCGGGTGCTCCCCCCGCAACCTGCCGATTCTACAAAGAGCTGGATGCGATACTTGGGGTTAACCCCACCTCCACTCTGAGCACCACTATGGACACTTCAGAGCCGGTGGGGGGGGAGGAGGAAGAGGAGGAGGAAAACGGGAGTGATGGTGGTGGGCCGGATGGAGACACCCCGGAATCCCTGGAGCCATGCAGCCAGGAGCTCTTCTCAAGCCAGGAGGAAGGTAGCCAGTTGCAGCGGCCGGTACTTGGTGGAGGACAAACAGAAGAGCAGATTCCCGGTAAGCGTTTTTTTTTTCGGGAAGGAATTTTTTCGGTGCGGGCTCTTTGGGAGAGGAGGGTTAGGCATGCATGCCTAGCATTGATGTGGTTTATCACATCGCGGTAATCGGCCTTGGTAATCTCCTCGAATGTCTCATCCAGAACGTGTGCAATGCACTTGCACAGGTTTATCGGGAGAGCCACCATGGTCCTTGTCCCAGCCAGGCTAATGTGTCCGCGCCACTGTGCCGCGAGGGGCGGGGGGACCATTGCTGCACACAGGCAAGCTGCATATGGGCCAGGGTGGAAGCCGCATTGCAGTAGAAGACCCTCCCTTGCTTCCCAGGTCACCCTCAGCAGCAAGATATCGTCCAGGACGAACTCCTGTGGAAAATGTTGGGACAGTGTTCAGTGTAGGTGCCCCCTGCATCTGTTGGCTCTCCCCAAGGCACAGAAACCCAGAGGACAGTGCAGCCCTGAAACAATCAGTCCCCCTTACTCACCATTTTGAGGCTCCCGTGGGATATGTGTGCTCTGTTTCGGTTCGGAAAATTATGCTATTGTGTAGACCCTGTGTGTTTTCTACTCCTTAAGTGCGGGGGGAATCATTACTCTGTCTGGTATAAACAACGCTGCCTCTGTTGAATGTTGTATTTTGCCTATACAGCTGCATCAACCTTGAAACCTCAGTCGTCCCTCTTATTGCCTGCTCAGAGACTGCAAAGACTCTGGAAGAAACCGCGAAAAAGCAAAGAAGACATGCTGCAAGAAGTGATGCAGCAATCTATTAAAGAGAATGAGAAAGCACAGAACTGGAGGGAGAGAGAAAGCAGGATCCGCCAGGAAAACGGAGCGCACCAGCGGCAAAGCACGGAGCACCGGCAGCAAAGCACTGATAGGCTCATAAGCATCCTGGAGCGCCAAGCAGACGCTATCCAGGAGCTGGTAGCCATGCAGAAAGAGGAGCAGTACCGCAAACGCCACCCCCCCAACAGCCCTTGTCCCAAAACTCTTTCCGTTGTGCCCCACTGTCACCTCCAACCCACTTTCCCCAACTTCCGTGTTCTTCACGCCACCCGCTGCCTCCAACACCATTATCTTCACCACCCAGCCCTGAAAACCACGACCCTTACCCTCTGCACTCAACCCCCATCACCATGCAGTATAGCTGTCCTGAAGTGCAGCACTCACTGCACAGCATACCAGACAGGACATACGCGAATCTGTGATTGTACTGTTCCCCACTCCACCCCCTTGTTTCTTTTCAATAAATAATTTTTTTTTCTTTTCAATAAATGGATTTTTTGGCTTTGAAAACATTCTTTATTATTGCATAAAGTAAAAGACTCCTTAGCCCAGGAAATAAACAGGATCTTCAAGTCTGCTTGTCTGCTTAGCAAACACTGATTCCTAAAGATTGGAACTACTGCACTTCACTCCCGTGCAGGGCACCAGATATCACTGCTGGTTTTCAGCCTCAAATTGCTCCCTCAAGGCATCCCTAATCCTTGCAGCCCCACACTGGGCCCCTGTAATAGCTCTGCTCTCTGGCTGTGCAAATTCAGCCTCCAGGTGTTGAACCTCAGAGGTCCATGCCTGAGTGAAGCTTTCACCCTTCCCTTCACAAATATTATGGAGGGCACAGCACGCAGATATAACCGTTTTTGGCCAAGTCCAGCTTCCCATACAGAGATCGCCAGCGGGCCTTTAAACAGCCAAAGGCACACTCCACAGTCATTCGGCACCAGCTCAGCCTGTAGTTGAACTGTTCCTTGCTGCTGTTAAGGCTCCCTGTGTAGGGTTTCATGAGCCACGGCATTAATGGGTAAGCGGGATCTCCAAGGATCACATTTCAACTTCCCCTACCGTGATCTTCTGCTCTGGGAAAAAAGTCCCGGCCTGCATCTTCCTGAACAGCCACGTGTTCCGAAAGATGCGTGCGTCATGCACCTTTCCGGGCCAGCCTGTGTTAATGTCAATGAAACGCCCATGGTGATCCACAAGCGCCTGGAGAACCATAGAGAAATACCCCTTCCGATTAACGTACTCGGATCCTAGGTGGGGTGGTGCCAGAATAGGTATGTGCGTCCCATCTATCGCCCCTCCACAGTTAGGGAACCCTATTTGTGCAAAGGCATCCACTATTTCCTGCACATTACCCAGAGTCACGTTTCTTCTGAGTAGGATGCGATTAATGGCCTTGCAAACTTGCATCAACACGATTCCAACGGTCGACTTTCCCACTCCAAACTGGTTTGCGACCGACCGGTAGCTGTCTGGAGTTGCCAGCTTCCAGATTGCAATAGCCACCCGCTTCTCCACTGGCAGGGCAGCTCTCAATCTCATGTCCTTGCGCCGCAGGGTGGGGGCGAGCTCCTCACACAGTCCCATGAAAGTGGCTTTTCTCATCCGAAAGTTCTGCAGCCACTGCTCGTCATCCCAGACTTCCATGACGATGTGATCCCACCACTCGGTGCTTGTTTCCCGAGCCCAAAAGCAGCATTCCACGGTGCTGAGCATGTCCGTGAATACCACAAGCAATTTCGTGTTGTACGCGTTACGTGGCTCGATAGCATCGTCGGACTCCTCACTCTCACTGTCACTTTGGATCTTAAGGAATAGTTCGACAGCCAAACGTGACGTGCTGGCGAGACTCGTCAGCATACGCCTCAGCAGTTCAGGCTCCATTTCCCGCAGACAGATCGTGCTGCACAGAAACCGTTGAAAGATGGCGCCAAAGGTGGACGGAAACAAAGGGATTTCTGGGATGTGAAGCAATGCATCACGGGGCATTGGGACAGGACCCAGAATCCCCTGCACCCACGCCCCCGCACCCACAACCCACGGCGCCAGAATGGGAAAAGGTGCTCTGTGGGATAGCTGCCCATAATGCACCGCTCCCAATAGTGCTGCAATTGCCGCAAATGTGGCCACGGCAGTGCGCTGGGCAGCTATCAGTGTGGACAGACTGCAGCACTTTCCCTACTCAGCTGCACAAAGTCAGGTTTAACTCACAGCGCTGTACATCTGCAAGTGTAGCCAAGGCCTTAGAGTCTACCTTTTTAAAAAAGGAATATACCTATGGATCTCTTAATGGGCCATCTTGTTCCCTTCAAATAACTTTGAATAAGGTTGGATCAGCATACTAGATTCACAGCAACAATGCCAGTTTCTACAGTAGAGCTATAGCTGGTTGGGAAATGATGTTTTTTTCCTCACAAAAACTGACATAAAAATTTGTTTATCTTGGTTTTGTCAAAAATTTTCTTTGAAGATTTTGTTTTTTTGTTTGGTTGGGTTTTTGTTTTTGTTTTGTTTTTTGGTCAAAAGCCTGAAAAGCAAGATTTTGTCTGTGTTCATTTTTATTTGTTTTGATCTCTGAAAGCAAAAGTTTTTGGTTGCCCATAAGTAAATAAACAAAAACCTGAAAACTGATTTTTTTCCCCAACAAAAATGGACTTGTTTGCACACACAAAAAAAAATAAAAATAAAAATCATTTTTTCAAAAAGACCATTTTCTCTCAAAAAAGTTGAGATGGAAATGTTTTTGACCAGCTCGAGGCAGAACTTCTGGGTCATATGCTGGCCCCCCATTCCATCTGCTTTTGCACTTGTGACAGTGCAAAGTATCTGAAAAGCCAATGTACCTGTCTGTTTGTGGAGTCCCTGGTACTATTCCACTCTCTCTGCTGTAGGAGTTATCAGGGAATTGTTGGGGAAAGGTGGACATTGCACTCTGTGGATGCCTGGTGGGCAGAATAGCCCTTGGCAAACATTATCAGTCAACACAATGTAGAGCAGCCCTGAGGCTGCTTTAAGTTGAACAACAGGAACATAAAAAGTCACCTTTTACCCCCCTAGATGTTTTTCACACTGTATCATTGTTGTTCCCCAGTTCCCTTCACCTCCTCCTCTGCCCTGTTACTCTAAACTCATTCACATACTCTTGTCCCTACAGTTTCAATGTAAGTCTCCAGCATGTTGCTTATAACCAGGGGGATGAATGACTAACCCTTTCCAAAGATGACCTCTATGGACTCTCTGGAAACAGATGTTCATATAAATTACAGTAGCTCTCCTGGCCTTACATGTCCCCTGTGATTAGCATACTCCCTGGCAACTGCCAGCTATTGTTCAGGCAGAATTTGGAAAGATTCTTATAAATGTTTTGAAAAAACAAAGAACTTTTCCAAATATGTATTCTTTATCATTTTGAGGGAAAAGCCATTCCAGATATAGCTGCCCATCCACCAGCCAAAACTTAGTTTGTTTTCAAGGTGTGGTTTAAACATTCTATCCAAATCCAACAAACCTATCAATGTATCATTTTACTGTTCTTTTCCTTTCTCCCGCCACCTTTTGTTTCACAAAATATTGAATCCATAACAGCGTGCAGATAAGATATTTTATCTGGCTCGGTCATTTTCCTCATCATCTTTTTTTGTAGCCAATATTAAAACCTTATCAATCTCATAAACACAAAGACAAAAATGTACGTGTTTGTGCAGCTAGGATTTCTTGTACGAACTTCCTTTCAAACAGCTGCTACTTGTATGGCATTATCTAGCGTGAGCCAAAGGGGAAAGCACCAGTATATAAGGATGCCAACTACTGTAGAAAATAGATAGCAGCTTCCTCCCAGAATCTTGTTATGATTCGTGACAGAAAGCTTTAGAGCATACATACTGTACTTATAGATTGGCAAAAGCACTTTATCCAAAGTCAAGAGACCATTACATAAAAGGAATAAGCATGAGGAATAAGCATCAAAGGTGAATTGCAGAGCTCAAATGAAAATTAAGTTAAGGCCAGAAATATTTGCTGATTGTCCCTAAGAGGGGAGAGGGAGGGCATACAACAATGGAATATGTTTGCAGTAGCTTTTAAAAAAAAGAAAAACCCTGTGTGAAAATTTCTGGCAATTTCATGTTCTCTAAAGACATCCTAGATGACAACAGTCTGTGACATCATTATCCTGGGACATTCTGTGAAAGCAAGGGTTTCCATGGGACTCTTGCTATCCATAGTATCACAAAGTCAGTAGTGTAGCTGAGGATAAACACAGGTAAAGTGAGTTTACCTATTTTTCATTTGGAGAATATAGAGTTTAGTTTAGGTTCGTTTACCCACTTCTCTTTTTACCACTATACTACTGCCCAGCATGCTGCACTCTGTGATGCGTTTAGCAAAGCAGGAATTGCCACCAGCTTTCCAGGAAGCAAATGAGATATTTAAAAGGTTAGTTTGAACTTAATTTTGAGTTGATGACCTGCCACGACGAGGTAACCTTTAGCCCCTTCTTGGTGGGCAACACAACTGTCCATGTTTTCATTGCCTGCCCCGAACCTCAATCCTGTAACATGGAGTAGTGGGGTCATGGAAATCTTTTATGGGGGTTAATACTGGTTGCCAGAGCTGCTCCCCACTGTTCCTGGCCCCAGTTCATCCTTGGCTTCCCTCTTCTGCCCCCTCCTGTGCGCAGATCCATGGATCTTTGGCAGGTTCCTCCCTGGGATGCGGGATGAGGGTGAAGGTGCCATCGAAGTGACTGATCCCATGGGAGAGGGAGGAAACATTCATGCAGCAGGCACCTTCCATCCACAAAGGCTGAGGAAATGATGCCCTCTTATGTTTAGTCCTATGTGCAAGTTAAGCAAAAACACCTGTTCTTGAGCAGGTAGGTGGGGAGGGAAGGGAAACTGGGTGAGCTTGGCTCTATGTCCTCTCCTCTTATGCCAGTGCTGCAGAGCCAGTGTTCTCTGAATCATACTGTGTTGCTGGCCTAGGCCAGAAGGATAGGATTTAAAAATACCCTCCACTCCACTGCCCTAGGGGGAAGAACAGGGGGAGGTGTGGTTCAGAGGGGTGTCTGAGGCACACAGCCTCTTGAGGCTCCTTTTGAAGCAGTGCAGTTTATGCACCTCACCTTGCTCAGTAACAAAACAGTGTCATTTATCCAGCACATCCATACCAATGTGCCATTGAAAGTCCCTCAATTAGTGATTGCTGAAAACCCAGGATTATTGATAAATGATCAAACTAGAGGATGATGGAACAAGGTGATCCATTTAGTCAATATGAAATGAAGACTTAGCTATTTACATGCTCTCAAGCACCAACCCATACTAAACACAAGGCCAGACTTCTTTTAGGTCATCACACATGGGAGAACCCAAAACTATTTTACAAGAGCATGTTCCAATTTAATTTTAGATAGGCAGAAACATATGGCTTAATTTGTTCTCCTTTGCCTAACTAAATGACTAGGCTAAGTTTCCCACCTGTATAAAATATATGCCAACATTTTTAGCAAACATTTTATACCTATTGCAGATTTGGTCACAAACCAGGCTGGATTGTTGACTCTGCTGGAATGGATTCTGCAGTGACTTTTCTTGTTCAGTTGACCAAGGCTACGTCTATAAATCTGTAATGATCCGTCCAAGTGTGATTTAAATATAAAGCAATGGAGCTGCCAATCCTGTGAAACAGGGGGTCAAAAATCATGACTCAGGCCTCAAAAATTATGAGATCGACTTTAAAATCATGATGTCTTAAAATAAAATACATTTTGGGCTGTTTTATTTTCCTTCTGGTTTCAGAGCTTTTAGCCTACACTGGAGTCATGCTTTCAAGCTTGTCCCTGTGAGTAGGTCCAGTAAACCTAGCAGTAACTTAAAGTAGGTTAGAAAATGCCTGTATAGTCCGAAATATATCACAGCACTCTAAAGTTTAAACTCCTAACTCTTAAAAAACAAAAACAAAACAAAGCAAAAAACAGCTTTAAATGGGAGTTTGCCTGGTCAAGGACTGAGGGCCAGATTGTACAACCCTTCTTTGGGATGAGCAATTTCTTACTCTGAGTAGTCCCATTAACTTCAGTGAAATTAGTAATGGAGTCAGGTACTACTTATTGTGAATAACGGTGACAGAATTTGATACTGGGTAAGGACTTAAGGATTTTACCCAATAATAGGCCAGACCCTTGAGTAAGGAGTGGTGCACAAACTGTATCACACCCCTTGAGTAGCTCCAGGAGTCACAAAAACCCTGGAGATGCAATTCCTCCCTGCTTCCCCATTGCTCTTTGGTGGGATGACACAAGCGTAGTAATTGGCTGCTGGCCTATAACAGCAGCAAATTACAATACACCCCATGCAGCCGTGGCTGTACTGGCTAATGCATTTGAAGAGTGGAGATTGGCCAACGCTCTCCCATTTGCCAGCCCTCACTGCCGCTGGCTCCAGGAGGGAGGAATAAGTGAGCACACAGCACCCACTTGCCTCTGTACACCCAAACCCAACGTCAGGGTAGTCTTCATTGCCCCACTGCACTGGGCATGAAGACAAGTTACAATATAGCTCGGTGCTTCTCAAACTTTTTTTTTTCTTCACGGACCACTTGAAAATTGCTAAGGGTCTTGGTGTACCACTTAATGATCTTTCCAAATGTTGTTTGTACCGTTACTAACTATGGTAGTAGCTTTGGATAAAAATGCTATAGAAAAAAAACATAATAAAAGTTTTTTTGTTCTACAAATAAAAGCACACAACTCATACTTTAATATCAGTAGTCTCTCCCCCACTGCGGCAGCCCCTGAGTTGGGGCTGGGAAGGAGGGGGTTCTCTCCCCAGCAGCCACAGCCCTGGAGCTGGGGAAAATTGCCTCTTTCTCTGGCTGCCGCAGCCCTGCACATTCCAAATTCCCCCTACTCCCTCTTCTCAATCCACTTCCCCCTCCTACCTACCTCCTATTCCCCCCCAAGGCCACCACCTCACCTTACATGTGCATCTTCTCCAGAGTCTAGGCACCTATTTAGTGGAGCCATGCCTGCACACTAAAGGTGGGCCCTTTATTCTCTCATGTGCAGCCACCCAGGTGCACACCTTAGAGGGAACTATCCGCGGACCACCAGAATGGAGCTCACGGACCACTGGTGGTCCGTGGACCAAATTTGAGAACCTCTGATATAGCTCATAGTTGGCTGACCTTAAGAGGCCTTGCACTCAACTCAACAGCATCTCTCTGGTTGTCTGTAACGTGATAACTCTGGAACACCACATCTGGTCAATTCCAAGATTTCAGGGAATGCTCTAGGCAGCAATGGGCAGAATCCTGGTGATTTTGGTGAAATGCAGAAGAGGGTTGAATGGATGGTAACCAATAACACATTCAATGTTCATGTTTCTCTCACACAGGCCCCTTCTTACTTCAGCAGCTGGCTTGGGAGCTCAGAGTTCATTTAAACCATTTTCTCCCTCCTTTCACTCTTTTCATTTGCTTCTTCAGAGAGATCCCGTGAAGATGCCCCCCCTTTGGAAATCAGTGCTGCTTGAACTTTGTGAGTAATGAAATTTCAATCTATCACACAATGGCAGATGCAGCCTTTTCTGCTCTCCTACTGGAGGAAGAATAGCAACTCCCCAGCGTGAACAACAGAACTGCTTTCCAGTTCTCAACAATTGGCTGTCACTGAACAGCAGTGCATAAAAATAATCCATGGTGATCTCAAAGGTGGCATTTCTTATCGGCTCTGCCACACACACCAGAAGTTGATAAGACAGACAGCAAGGAGATAATCGCTGCTATCAAGCTGTCCAGGTAGTTTATTGTTATTTCATCATCATCATCATCATATATTTAAGGAAAAGCAGCTTTTTTATATAATAAAAATAACAGAATAAATTTTCCCCTTTTACCCTTCTGAACTGTGATAGCTGACAGAGTAGACCTCATGCTTAATATTAAAGTAATAGATGAATGGCCTTACATATGTCTTAAGCAATCCCAAATTTCTTCTGTTTGGTTCATAAAATGAAAAAAATCAAAAATGTTCTTTGAAAATATCATGTGCCCTAAAAAAATAATTCACAGCCATATCTTGTCCTCCTGACTCCAAGTGTTTGCAAAGGAATAATATACATAATTCTGTTAAAATTATTTTGAGGCTTAACACATAGTAATTGCTGTGCTGGAACAGATTGATGGTCTGTCCAGTCCATTATCCTCTCTCATACAGTGATTTATAGCAGATGTTTCAGAGGAAGGAATAAAATCTCCATGATGTACTTGGCAATTCTATAATATTATCCCTTGGGGGGAAATTTAATCCTTTCCCCAGCTGGCTATCGGCCCATACCCTAAAGTCTGAGGATAGGTAATTGTTATCCTAATCATATAACTGCAAATGATATTTTTATTCATGAGTGCTTCTTTTCGAGTGTTACTAATCTATTTCCCTTCATGAGATCAAGTGGCAGTGAGTTCCACAAACTAATTCTACTTTGCACCTCCTTTTACTTTATCTGGCCTACATGTGTGCTTCACTGAATTTCCCCTTGTATTTTTATTACAGGATGGGATTAAAAGGAGCTTCTTCCTGACTTTCTTGGTCTGTATTTTATATAGCTGTATTATATCTCCTCTTACTCCTCATCTTTCCAAAAGAAAAAATATCCTTGTTTTGAAAGACTCTCCCCATGTGGAAGTCACTCCCTATTTACACACACACACACACACACACACACACACACACACACACACATACACACCCCTACCTCATGTACAGCTAATCAATCTCATTGCTCTTCATGGCTAGGCCTGATCATAGCATGCCAGGTGAAGTTTGTATCAATTACAGGTTAGGGCCAGACTCTGCAATTTCTAAACATGTTGAACAGCACATATTCATGCTGAGTAATCCCCGTCCAGAGAACGGGATTACTTGGGTGAGTAAATGTTACCTGCTCTAAGGATGCAGAAGTGCGCTCTCATATTCAGTAGCATTATAATATAACCCATTGTACACAGAATTACAAAAGGTGCCCCTTTTCTGATCCACTCTAGTGCTATTGCCTAATAGACTGAAAGCTTTCTACATTCTAGTATGGTCACCAAATTATTTTCTCTGAGCTGGGAGGAAAAGTAGTAACAACTCCTTTTTCTTATTTACCCCAATTTGATTGAAAAACAAAGAGAAAAATAATTTCTCAATTAAAAAAAGAAAACTAACTCTTTATGTCTTCATGATATACAGGGCTACAGGGCAAGGAAATGTATATGGAGCCGTAAAGGCAGGAGATATAATGAAGCACACTAGAGGGAATAGAAGTCAGCATGGGGCACTGATGCTTCCTTTCAGAATGTAGCCAACAGGGTTAATGTCTGGCCTGCTGATAAAATTCTGGCAGCTGTTACAGAAAACACAATGGGCATTGTTGTCATTGAGAAAGTGGCTTTGTTTTTCCTGGCATGAGTTACTGTTTGGAAGCAGTCTTAAAATAGAGAAAAAAGAAAAAAAAAGCCAGTCAGATAACTTAAAAATAAAAGGGGTTGTGCCAGAGTTGTTACTCTCCTATATTCTTAGGAAGAATTATTGGTTCATTGTTCTGCAGAGGTACCTGAAATGAAACTACCTTCAAAACTCATTGCACACTTAATGCAGCTTCTGTCAGAAATATGATCCACCATACTTAAAATGTACCAACTCAGACATGGTGTCTAAATGTCCAGTATATTTACATATGAAATGCAGTTACATCCTGTTTTAGTCACTTCTCCTCACTCACTAAGGGGCTCCCACTTCTTTGTGTGTGTTTCCCCAACAAGTAAAAAGATGCTGAAAGTATACTTCTATTATATGGGGCAATGGCACATACCTCATATCCTCCTGCAATGTTGAAATGTTTTGCCATCCAGTGTCTGCCTTCCAGACATGATATCAGATCCTCAGCACACCTTGATTTACAGTAACTGAGTCTCCGGACCAGTGAGCATGAAAAATAGATATTTTGTTTGTTCCACTGATCTTTATTTCTATTCTCTGTGATAGCTTGCCATTAAATGGGCATTAGCAAAATTAACAAACAGGAGAAAGATGAGACTAATAATTATAAAACTTTGCATTTGAAGTTGCTGATTCCTCTGTTCTGTAAACTCACACATGACAAGCAAAGATACAGATACAGACTACAGGAGATACTGTACATACCCCCGTACTATGCGGCTTGCCTCAAGGCAATGGAAAGAGACTCAATGGATGCTGGTATCTGTTAACTCGAAATTAAGCCACTATTTTCTTTCTTTAAAATTATTTCAAACAAAGCCTCTACCCTGAACAAATCTCAGACTCAGATGTTAAAAAAAACAGTGCACAGAAATTGTGTACATCTGATCACCAATTAAACATAGGTTGAACCAACTGACTTATGTTTCTTTCATTCCCATGAAGTCAATGGACTAACATTGGGGTAAATGAGATCAGAATCAGATTTAGTGGACCAGATTCTCTGGCTTTCTCTGGATCCTTTTGCCACTCCAGTAGCACAAAAAGGCCAAAACTGGCTAAATTTCCTCAAGCTGAGATGTCTCCCAGTCTGAGGAATCATCCGATGACATAGGCAACTCCTGACCCCAATGGAGGGGACATGTTGAAGCCAAAAATCTACTGTGCTCAAGCTAAGCTGACAGTCTTTATGGGGTGTTTACCAGCTGGCACAAGTTAGAGCAGACAGGAGGTGGCCCTAAACTACTCCGGGGCCAAGGCAAGCATAGAGCTGTACAGAGAACCAGGGGTCCACAAATGACTTCTTTGTATACTTATGTCCCATGCCAATCCAGAGAATTGATGCAGCAAAGAATCTGAACCAGGGTCATTTTAAACTGATTTAGTATTGTAGCCATGCTTGGCATCAGCTGGTGCAGAGCAATCACACTACAAATCTGTTTTTGTTTTTTTTAATGATTATGCCATATATCCACAAAGCTATTGCTGTACCCATGAATTCTGAGAATCCTGAGTCACCTATCCTACAATTCCCAGCTCAGCCTCTGGGAGAAAGTGCATTTAAAGAGACAGGGGTGGGAGGAGCTAACCTGAAGCAAAATTGCAGAGCGTCTCTCATTTTCATATGATACAAGATTTTTGCAAGAGGCAAGAGCTTTTTCACAGGAGTAACAAGTGCAATGCTAATGTTTCCGTTTTGCTGTTTAGAGAAAAAAGGCAACAAAATATTTTGAGCAAATTCTGGTAAAGAAAGAAAAATCCAGTTTTTAGCAGACAAGATGTTTATTGTTTAACCATATATTACCAGAGATACATAGTAAATTATATTCTCTAGTTTGGTAGAACTATAGATCATATTCCAGGCAAAGAATTTCACTAAACTACAATTAAATGTAGCAATACAGATAAGTAATTTAAGGGTTAAATTCCTAGATCAAACTGGTCTAGTTATTCAAAAACAACCTTTCAAAAGGCAGGAAATTCGGAGTTAAGGTTAAATTTAAAGGAAATCCAATCCCTGCCTGATTCCTCAACCACCACTTTACAAGATACACAAGAACTGAGCCAATAGCTCAGTTGTATTACTGTGCTAAGCATACAGAGATACTGTTGAAATCAGACTGATGTAAAAGGTGGTAGCAGACTTTGATCTTATATTTGTAGCATAATGGTGCACTGATACGTAAAAACACATTGAATTGTTTGGATTAGTTTCCAGGTTTCCACCCTCAAACCCCAAAACACACTATTGGAAACCTGGAATTTACATTTTGCTAACCTACACACCCCATAATCTACTCAGCCAAAACTGTCACTTTCGCCTCTTTTCTCAGCAAAGATGTAATAGCAGAGAGCTGCTGTTAATCTCATATTGCGGGTTTCATTCTTTTCACAAACTACTGTGTATTTGTACAGAGCATTTACTGGTAAACCAGGAAGTATCATAGGCACAATAGGGATTAGTTAATATTATCAAAAATATTTTAAACTAACTAAATTACACTTTCAGATTATAGGGACAGCTCCAGCAGCTAAGGATCAGTGTGTGTGCTATGCACTCTGGCCCCTTCTCATGACACACTCACAACATGCCCTTAGTGTACCTCTCCCTGTCCCCACAATCCCACCCAACACACCTCTCATTCACAAGAGAGAAATGGGTGGTGTAAAGCTGACTCCAAATGTTTTTTCCATGGATGATGCCCTTATGCCAGGGGAATCCCCAGTTCACCCTTAAGGGCAGATTCTGATGCTTGAAATAGCACAACGTGGTCAGAACAGGGGCAGAGGATCAAGGTCTCAGACACTGGGAATGGGTCTCCCAGCAGAACCTCCCTGAATTAGCAAGCTTCTGCTGTACCTGAAGCCCCTAGTGCTTTTAAAGATGAAGGATGAAAGTTCCTTGATCAAAGTAGTTATTTGATCTTTTGCATAAATCACAACAAATTGTCTATGAAATCCTTCAGTTTGGTTCATGTAATAAGCAAATATCAGGTGCATTATACTAGTTCAATTTTTATCTGATGTGAAATATGGTCTTACAATGAGCTAGCTGATCTTATTCTAAGCAAAATAATGTCCAGTCTAACAGTTTATTATAGCATGCAGTAAAATAAATTAACTGAGCACCACAATGCAGAATGAAAATTAGAGAATTCATTCTAGTTGCATTCTAACCCACTTGCATAGCTTCGGACAGAAATTCCTCTTTCAACTATGCGGCTGCTCATACAGAACGCAGCTATATTTTCATGTCAAGGAAAATGAGAGCTGGAAGGAGGAAACAGAGACAGACTGCACTCTAAAACAAAATTTAACAAAAAGGACCATTTTGTTTACACACAGACTTTAAAATGGAAAGTCATAATTTTTGCCCACAGAAATATTATTACAATGATCCCTACCTGAAAGTTCACAAAATGCTGTGTACGTTTTCTGAAGTTCACTTTTTTTTTTCCAAAACACAATTTTGATTGTGGAAAAGAAAAAAGGGAGTAGGGGACATTGTAAGCATTTAAAAACATCAGTCATTGTGCAGTGGCACTTATGGTCCTGATCCTGCATCCTTTCACGACAATGGGAATTTGTGCCCGGTTACAGAACATGATGAAAATCCTGTTATCACGGCAAAATGGAACTGTGCTGCAAGATAGTATACCCCAGAACTGACTGTGGCAGGCAGTGATCCACCTATCCATTCTCACTCATACATGACACCTGCAGCTATTGATTCTTTAAAATGTTTTTGTAACTGTGAATGTGAGGGGCTGATGGAAAACTTTCATACTCATCTTACGGAGGTATTTGAGGCATAGGTGTGATGGGAATTCTCTCAAATACCTCCATGAGCTGAGTGTGAAAGTTCTCCCATCAGCCCCACACATTCCACCCTCTCCTCGTAATGTTAACCAGCAGAACTACCTGCTGCCCTTTGCCCAGGGCTTCTGGGAAAGCACAGTTTAGCCTTTACGTGGTACATAGGTTTCATGCTAACTCTGTGCACTGGGATGAATTTCACCCTTTGTGAACTAAGGAACTAGTAAACCAGTTCACTGTACTCACCTAAACAGAGCAGCAGCAACAAGCTACAAAATGCAAAAGCATACTTATGGCAACATGCTGTCCATTTCATATGTGTGTCCCATCTCTTTCAATGTCTGCAACAAAAGGATTCCAAATGCTGTAGCTTCCTTTTCCCCCTTCGCTTGCCTCTACATAGTGCAGTAGCTGTCTCAAAAAAGCAAGATGCATTATAGGAGAAAGATGCTGCCACATCCATCCCCACCTCTTCCTTTCTCCATTTTGTCATGGAAACAGTGGGGCTCTGTTCATATGTGCAGGTTCTCTATTTTCTCTGAACCATTATTATGTAGTGTAGCTGCTTTTCCTATCCTTATTTGTGTTAATTTCCATGTTTTAACCTGGTCTCCTTGCCCACATTTATATGGATACCTGTTTTGAGGAGAGGGACTGCAAGACTCTTAGTAAGTTCCAAAAGATCTAGGTTTTTTTATGTCAGTTCAAAATAAGAAGCTAGTTCTGTGCTCTGTGGTCCATCCACTCATTATTTTCTCATAGGCAGGCTGTGGCTACCCCTATGGTTTCCTTCCCACAGTCCCCAACCTCTTTCCCCACCAAAAACAAAAGGAGGAAAGGAGATAGTTACACCTTGCTCATCATACAGAGAGTCCCTCCGTGTGTGGATCTTGCTTTTTTGCAGAGAGGAAGAGGTTTTAAACCACTTCCATGACACTATCTCACCCTTGGACTGGATCCCCTCTCCCCAAAGATCCCTTGTGGGTCTCGGGCTGTGCATATAGGAAATAGCCACCAAGGGCTAGGCTGGGGACATATGTATCACCTCAGCCCACCAACTAGAGCTGGTTGGGAAAAAAATATCGATTTAATTACACAAAGTGAAATAGCTCCAACAGAATAGACTGACTTGACACCCTCCAAACCAGGCAGAGCAGGGCCTTGAATGTAGCTCTCCCACCTCCTACAAGAGCTCCCTTACCTCCAGGCTATGAGCTATTTTAGGGAGGGGGGGCGCTAGCTCTCTCCCTCTCTCATTTTTCCACCAAAACTTTCGAAAGATCTCATCTTCGGTCCACATTGAAACAAAAACAAATTCCAGACTTGACATTTTTCATTAACTAGAAATGTGTTTGGCTGGTCATGGAAAAAAATGCAAATTAAAAACACATAGCCAGAAGCTGTATTAACTTTCTTAAAGTCTTTCCTCTATGTTGGGAACCCCCTTGAAGATGGACTCTCTGACAGCGGGGCTTTAAACTCCACCTCCTAGGACAAAAATCTGAAAGGAACTGTGTGATCAGGCCCCTGATTTTTAGAGTTTCTCTGAAGATGGCTGGGGCACAATTTTACATCTTTCTTTTGATGTGATTTGATTTCCCGTTATCATCCCTTTTCCTTTGTTCATCAGGCTCCCCTTGTTGTGACAAGCAAAACTGCTGATCATATCGGTTAGCTTCAAATCAAGGGCTTAGGTTTTAAAATTTTGATCTTCTGCTCCTCAGACACATAATTTTCCATCTCTCCTAAGGGAAAATTTGTGAAACGACTCAACACAGAACCAATGAATTGGTCTGCGTATGAAAATGGAGAAAAAGGCAATACATTTTGGAGGGGAATATTTGAATTTGGTCTTATCTAACACATTTCATATTTGATACATTGCACTTTATCATGTGAAGAGTTAGACATGTATTCAGCAATATCATGTACAGAGCACTGCCTGGAGAAGCTGTGTTATTGGAAGAGGAAATGTTGGTCCAGACACTACAGCTGTGCTTTATTCTAACCACACAGAATGGTGATAAAACAATCCAACTCAGGCACACAATCTAATCATCCACCAAATGCAGGATGAAGATAATAGGATATTTTACTCACCCATCAAAAAATTATATGCATTGGGTGAGGGGACAGGTAGAATTTTAAAAGGCTGCCATATGCTTTTCAAAGAGGGACATGGGATCTATAGATTGTACTTGGTGACTGACGTTAGGGACCTCACTTTATACCTCCTCTAAACAATAGCACCTGTAACAGTGCATCATTCCTAGTGAGAGTGGTGGATATGAGCTCCTCATGTGTTTGTAAATTAAATTCACCATAACCTTACCAACGACAAGCAATAAAAAAGATGAAAAGCTTTGTAAGTGTTTTAAACATGGGTGCACTTTTTTTTGCCTTTAAAATGTTTCCCTTTTATTGAAATTTGCCAGTAAAATTTTGCAAAATGGATTGCATGCAATTTTAACAACTGAGTATAGTTTGACATAGCACGTTGACATATTGGGTCAAAGTCATCCCGGGTGTAAGATCACTGAAATAAATGGAATTATACCAGGGATCAACCTACAGAATAAAATGTGTATACTTTAAAGTATTACTAATGCTGTGCTTTAAACTCTTCAACAAAAGTACAAAACTTACAACTTAATGACATGGGGGTGGCAGAGATGAAGCTAGGATAAAGCAAACTTATCCATGGTATAGAGTTGAATGTACTTTTCCTATGTGTAACTATTATACAGTTTATCTTTACCTCATCTCTAGCCAATCAAAATGCAAAAAAAGGCTGATGTCTAACCATCATTACCCACAGAAATTGCATAGCTTGCTGAGCACTTTCATCCTGATTGGCTGATGAAAACAGAATTTGATAGCTGCAGGAGAGATCCAAGATGTTGTTGTTTGCTTTTAAAGTATATTCATATCTAAGCTTTGAGATAAACTGTTCATAAATCAAGAAAATGCCATTGCATATTGTCTAGCAGCTATTTGCGTGATACTTTATTTCTTAAATACTTCTCAGGGGGAAACAAATAATTACCTCATATCTATAACATTATAGCATCAAAGATAATGGGAGTGCAGAATTGCAGCTTACTTGCCCACGCACGAAAGAAAATTATATATCATTGCCACATCCTGATTGGCTGATGATTACAAGAGACTGGTAGCTAGATTAATTTTCTTCCTCCTTTTTATTCTTAGGAGATTTGAATGTTCTGTTTCTTTGGTTTCCTCACTTTGTCCAGCCAAAGCCTGTAAATCTGAATTCATACCAATTATGGCTGAGGAAAAAAGTGTATTGTCAAGAGAGGTTTCAAAGAACAATGGAGAATGTTACCAATTGTGGCCTTCTGATGCAGGGGAAAAATTATGGCACTGAGCAAAAAGGCAGCATTAAACATAATCTCTGGTATGTTCAAGTAAATAAAATGAAGATTGAATTTCTAGGGGGCTTTCAAGGTAGCAATGAGCTTTATTATTTTTTACATTTTGATCACACATAAGTAAGCAGCATATAAAGCAATGCAAATTAGAATGTTACTAATATATAGTTGTTGCTTCATATTCTGCTTTTTCAGGCCCCAAATCACCCCTCCCCCTCTTTTACGTTTTATAGCATATACGTTATAACAGTGGTTTGGTTTTGGTTTTTCCGTAAGGCATGAAGATAGACCATGCATGAATCAATACATGAATGAATCCGCTCCTGCTCTAGCTTATTGATGCACTTATCCTTTAGGTCTTTGAATAATCTGCAGAAACTGAAATTGTAGCTGGGCTACACTTCAGCTGAAATTGTCCAATGAGGTTTCATGTTCCAGATGAGGCCCTTCGTTAGGGATTGCGGAAGCAAAAATAAAAATATCCAAAGCTCTGTACTAAATTGTATGCTCCTTGTGCAAGCATTTAGGACTCAGAGCACACTCAAGGCCAAATTTTGGTGTGAGCAACACCACTGCCAGCTCTTAGCTTTGCCACATCTGATCCTACTTAAGTCAATGAGATTTTTGGTTTTGACTTCAGTGAAACAAGGATTTGGTCCTGTTACATTCTATACATTGGGGGAGTGTACTGTAACCCCTATATTCCTCATTTTCATATAATCGAGATCTTACATATAAAGCATGCCTTGTAAGGTATCAGGGGAAAGCTTATGATCTGCTGAAAGTCATTTCTCTATCCATATATGTGTATCATTAATGCATATGAAGTTATGAGAATTGTGTTGTATGGTGGTCACTAAAACATGCTGTAAATTGGGGAATCAGCCAGATATTAGTTCCTCAGAGGCAACAGCAAGGAAAGTAACCAACGCCCAGGCAGAGTGTCAAAAAACCCATCATCAGCCATTGTCCAGCAAGGGAGCTACAATGCAATGACTCACCTGCAGGAGGCCACACCAGGGGAATTGCTCAACCATGCTTGGAGAGACTCAGCAATGCCCCCCAGACATGCCAGGACTTGTGCTCTCCAAGCACATGGACTGAGGGTATAAAACAGACAGATTGGACACATAGATTCATAGATTCTAGGACTGGAAGGGACCTCGAGAGGTCATCGAGTCCAGTCCCCTGCCCGCATGGCAGTACCAAATACTGTCTAGACCATCCCTGATAGACATTTATCTAACCTACTCTTAAATATCTCCAGAGATGGTGTCAAGGCTGTATCCCCACTTTGAACTTTAGGGTACAAATGTAGGGGCCTGCATGAAAACCTCTAAGCTTAACTACCAGCTTAGCTTTGGTCCCGTTGCCACCATCTCAAGAATCCCCTCCCTGGGAAGCCTTGAGAACCCTTTCACCAATTCCCTGGTGAATACAGATCCAAACCCCCTTGGATCTTAAAACGAGGAGAAATTAACCATCCCCCCTCCTTCCTCCCACCGACTCCTGGTGAATACAGATCCAAACCCCCTTGGATCTTAACACAAGGAGAAATCAATCTGGTTCTTAAAAAAGAAGGCTTTTAATTAAAGAAAAAGGTAAAAATCATCTCTGTAAAATCAGTATGGAAAATACTTTACAGGGTAATCAAACTTAAAGAGCTCAGAGGACCCCCCTCTGTCTTACGTTCAAAGTACAGCAAAACAAAGATAAACACTCTGGTAAAAGGTACATTTACAAGTTGAGAAAACAAAGTAAATCTAAGACGCCTTGCCTGTCTTTTTACTTACAAGTTTGAAATAGGAGAGACTTGTTTAGAAAGATGGGGAGAACCTGGATTGATGTCTGGTCCCTCTCAGTCCCAAGAGCGAACAACCCCTTAAACAAAGGACACACACCAAAGCCTTTCCCCCCCCAAGATTTGAAAGTATCTTGTCCCCTTATTGGTCCTTGGGGTCAGGTGTCAGCCAGGTTACCCGAGCTTCTTAACCCTTTACAGGTAAAAGGATTTGGAGTCTCTGTACACAGAGAGCTGTTACCCTTCCCTTTATAGTTATGACAGATGGAGATTCCACAACCTCCCTAGGCAATTTATTCCAGTGTTTAACCACCCTGACAGTTAGGAACTTTTTCCTAATGTCCAACCTAGACCTCCCTTGATGCAGTTTAAGCCCATTGCTTCTTGTTCTATCCTCAGAGGCTAAGGTGAACAAGTTTTCTCCCTCCTCCTTATGACACCCTTTTAGATACCTGAAAACTGCTATCATGTCCCCTCTCAGTCTTCTCTTTTCCAAACTAAACAAACCCAATTCTTTCAGCCTTCCTTCATAGGTCATGTTCTCAAGACCTTTAATCATTCTTGTTGCTCTTCTCTGGACCCTTTCCAATTTCTCCACATCTTTCTTGAAATGCGGTGCCCAGAACTGGACACAATACTCCAGCTGAGGCCTAACCAGAGCAGAGTAGAGCGGAAGAATGCTTTCTCGTGTCTTGCTCACAACACACCTGTTAATACATCCCAGAATCATGTTTGCTTTTTTTGCAACAGCATCACACTGTTGACTCATATTTAGCTTGTGGTCCACTATAATCCCTAGATCCCTTTCTGCTGTACTCCTTCCTAGACAGTCTCTTCCCATTCTGTATGTGTGAAACTGATTTTTCCTTCCTAAGTGGAGCACTTTGCATTTGTCTTTGTTAAACTTCATCCTGTTTAACTCAGACCATTTCTCCAATTTGTCCAGATCATTTTGAATTATGACCCTGTCCTCCAAAGCAGTTGCTATCCCTCCCAGTTTGGTATCATCTGCAAACTTAATAAGCGTACTTTCTATGCCAATATCTAAGTCGTTAATGAAGATATTGAACAGAGCCGGTCCCAAAACAGACCCCTGCGGAACCCCACTCGTTATGCCTTTCCAGCAGGATTGGGAACCATTAATAACAACTCTCTGAGTACGGTTATCCAGCCAGTTATGCACCCACCTTATAGTAGCCCCATCTAAATTGTATTTGCCTAGTTTGTCGATAAGAATATCATGCGAGACCGTATCAAATGCCTTACTAAAGTCTCGGTATACCACATCCACAGCTTCTCCCTTATCCACAAGACTCGTTATCCTATCGAAGAAAGCTATCAGATTGGTTTGACATGATTTGTTCTTTACAAATCCATGCTGGCTGTTCCCTATCACCTTACCACCTTCCAAGTGTTTGCAGATGATTTCCTTAATTACTTGCTCCATTATCTTCCCTGGCACAGAAGTTAAACTAACTGGTCTGTAGTTTCCTGGGTTGTTTTTATTTCCCTTTTTATAGATGGGCACTATATTTGCCCTTTTCCAGTCTTCTGGAATCTCTCCCGTCTCCCATGATTTTCCAAAGATAATAGCTAGAGGCTCAGATACCTCCTCTATTAGCTCCTTGAGTATTCTAGGATGCATTTCATCAGGCCCTGGTGACTTGCAGGCATCTAACTTTTCTAAGTGATTTTTAACTTGTTCTTTTTTTATTTAATCTCCTAAACCTACCCCCTTCCCATTAGCATTCACTAGGTTAGGCATTCCTTCAGACTTCTCGGTGAAGACCAAAACAAAGAAGTCATTAAGCATCTCTGCCATTTCCAAGTTTCCTGTTACTGTTTCTCCCTCTTCACTAAGCAGTGGGCCTACCCTGTCTTTGGTCTTCCTCTTGCTTCTAATGTATTGATAAAAAGTCTTCTTGTTTCCCTTTATTCCCGTAGCTAGTCTGAGCTCATTTTGTGCCTTTGCCTTTCTAATCTTGCCCCTGCATTCCTGTGTTGTTTGCCTATATTCATCCTTTGTAATCTGTCCTAGTTTCCATTTTTTATATGACTCCTTTTTATTTTTTAGATCATGCAAGATCTCGTGGTTAAGCCAAGGTGGCCTTTTGCCACATTTTCTATCTTTCCTAACCAGCGGAATAGCTTGCTTTTGGGCCCTTAAGAGTGTCCCTTTGAAAAACTGCCAATTCTCCTCAGTTGTTTTTCCCCTCAGTCTTGATTCCCATGGGACCTTACCTATCAGCTCTCTGAGCTTACCAAAATCCGCCTTCCTGAAATCCATTGTCTCTATTTTGCTGTTCTCCCTTCTACCCTTCCTTAGAATTGCAAACTCTATGATTTCATGATCACTTTCACCCAAGCTGCCTTCTACTTTCAAATTCTCAACGAGTTCCTCCCTATTTGTTAAAATCAAGTCTAGAACAGCTTCCCCCCTAGTAGCTTTTTCAACCTTCTGAAATAAAAAGTTGTCTGCAATGCAGTCCAAGAATTTGTTGGATAGTCTGTGCCCCGCTGTGTTATTTTCCCAACATATATCCGGATAGTTGAAGTCCCCCATCACCACCAAATCTTGGGCTTTGGATGATTTTGTTAGTTGTTTAAAAAAAGCCTCATCCACCTCTTCCACCTGGTTAGGTGGCCTATAGTAGACTCCTAGCATGACATCACCCTTGTTTTTTACCCCTTTTAGCCTAACCCAGAGACTCTCAACACTTCCATCTCCTATGTCCATCTCTACCTCAGTCCAAGTGTGTACATTTTTAATATATAAGGCAACACCTCCTCCCTTTTTCCCCTGTCTATCCTTCCTGAGCAAGCTGTATCCATCCACACCAACATTCCAATCATGTGTATTATCCCACCAAGTTTCAGTGATGCCAACAATGTCATAGTTGTATTTATTTATTAGCACTTCCAGTTCTTCCTGCTTATTACCCATACTTCTCGCATTTGTATATAGGCATCTAAGATACTGGTTTGATCTTTCCTCCCAGTTTTGTCCTGACCCTCCTTTCTCTCTGCCAATATAGCCCACATGCCCTCTCGTTTCCGACCCATCTCCCAGGTCTCCATGTTCCCCACTTACCTGCGGGCTTTGATCACCTGTCCCTGTCGAACCTAGTTTAAAGCCCTCCTCACTAGGTTAGCCAGTCTGTGTCCAAATAGGGTCTTTCCCCTCCTCGAAAGGTGAACGCCATCTCATGCTGGGCCCTTCTCCTGCCCCCCAATGCTGCAAGCAACCAAGACACTGAGAAGAAGACAAGACTCCAACACAGGAGTTTGGCCCAGGTTTAAGGAACAAACCTGTATATTAAGGACTGCAATATCCAGTGGGGTGAGAAAAACTGCTTAATCTAGTTGCTGCTCAGTCTAATAGGGTTGAGAGTTTAGACTGCGTGCTTATATTGTATTTCTTTTAGTAACTAACTATGACTTTTTGCCCATCTATTAATATCACTTAAAATCTACCCTTTATAGTCAATAAATGTGTTTAATTGTTTATCTTTACCAGTGAGTTTGTATGAAGTGTGGGGCAAATCTGCTCAGGTTTGACAAAGGCTGGTGTATGTCCACTTTCCATTATTAAAGTGGTGAACCAATTAATAAATTTGCACTGCCCATCTTGAGCAGTGCAAGATGGTATATTCCTGGGGTACTGTGCTGGAAGCTTGGGGGATTTGGCTCTGGTGCCTTTCTCTGTGTGATTCGTGAGTGGCTCTGGGAGCATTCATGCAATCCAGCTGGGTATGGGGGCTCCACATGCAGTTGTGCTGAGTGATCACAGAGCCTGGAGGGGCTTGCTGCTAGTCACTAGCAAGGCATTGTGAGAGACAGCCCAGGCTGGAGACAGTTAAGGGGGCACAGCAGTCCCACAATCCCAGGCTGTACCCCGGGGGGATCCCGTCACAGGTCCATCAAGTCAATGGGCCTGGCCTCGTCACTTTGAAATCAACGGGTCTTCTGGTGCAAATTCAGTTGGAGCAGGACAGAGACTCCCTTGGCTCCAGCTGCTGCAGGGGCCGACCGTGGAGGGGGATTCTCATAGTGTTTGATGGGGAGAAGATGAGGGAGCACAAAAAAAGTAATCCAGATCTAGGTTGGTGGGCCTCAGAGAAGTGGGGGGAGGTATTTCCACAGAGGCAGCTGAGAGTTGGGGGTTTTTTGGGTGGGGGGGGGATTTCCATGTAGGGAGGGTCCCATTCAAATGCAGATTCTTAGGACTCAATCTGGTCAATTATTAATAATTACGTGTACTACCACAGTACCTAGGAGGCTTCACCTTGGACCAGGGACCCATTGTGCTAGGTGCTGTAAAAACACAGAACAAAAATAGTCCCTGGCCCAGTGACTTTACACTCTAAATAGATTATAACCAAGAGGCTCATATGTATATTAATTGTTTGTCCTCTTTTCTATCCAAATGGCAAAGGTTCTCCCTAACAATCCTCACCTCGCAACCCTTTTTCCAATATCTGCAGCTAGCTCTGAGTACTGAGGCAAATTCCAGACACACTGTGGTAAACAGCAGGCCCGCATTACAGCAGAGAAGCCAGCAAACACGGTAGTGAAGTGGAGGACTGGTTCTTCAGTTGTTCTTAAGTTTATAAAAACTATGCTTGTAATGTTTAGTCTCAGCCCAAAGACAACTTTAGGGTTTTTTTAAGCGGGCACAAAACTGGTTGAACTATTTGTGTCTCCTATACTGCCGATATATTTGTAAGTGTACTAATTATTCTATCCATTAATCTGGTTCCTGAGGACCCAATTCTACCATTCACACTCCTACAGAGTAGCACATTACTATGTAAGTAGACTGATTTATTTCAGTGGAATCACTCATGGACTAAAGGTGCCACTCAGCATGAGCAAGGGGGCAGAATCTAGCCTGGAATGAATGGAAGGTTTCAATGCATTTGGTGAGAAGCTGTTTGGACTAGTGACAGTAAAATGTAATCTTGTGGATAGTGACTAAGAAATATGTACAAATGCTTTCTCTCTCTTTCGGAGTTTGCACCATAAAGATGCATCATTGAACTGTAGTTTCCCCTCAGTTTTCTCTGTACGTGTTGCTGATGTGGTTTCCAACATGCCTCTCTTGCCCAAAAAATGATTTAGAGTGACATTCACCCCCCTGAAGAAGTCAGAAAAAGGTACACACACATCTTAAGCCCTCAGAATAGGTCTTCCATGGCTCATTGGCCTTGCACAGGGGCAAATGTCATTCTTATTTCACATTTAGGTCACTGGATGAAGGAGCATGGATTGAAAAGTCTTTGTGTGGCATTTGACAGGACAACATAACCCGTTTGAAACGGATGTGTGAGAACAGGATGATTACCCAGGGAACATTTTACATTGGGTGGGAAGTGGGAGGCCCATATATAAAAACCTGATTCACCCTTCACGTGGCACATTTCCATATTCAAAGAGAACAAACTAAACTGGAAAAAAATACCTTTATTACCAATGCAGAGTAATTACCATAAGCAGGAGTGGATACATTGTTTTGACACATTGACTGCAGACTGAAGCTATACACCACTACCACTGCCTCAGGATTGTTGCTCTCAGTACATCTTGCTAGCTCATGCTAGTGTCCCATTACTCAACTGTTTCCACAAGTAACAGCTTTCCTGGTGTCTTCGGAGAGTGCTAGATACCAGTTACCACACAGGCAAAGGTAGATAGGTTAGATGTCACAATGCTATGATTATATGCAGTGTTGTAGCCATGTCGGCTACAGGCTATTAGAGAGAATAGGTGGGTGAGGTAATATCTTTTATAGGACCAAATTCTGTTGGTGAGAGAGACAAGCTTTTGAACTTAAACGGGCCTGAAGAAGAGCTCTTGGTAGCTAGAAAGCTTGTCTTTCTCACCAACAGAAGTTGGTCCAATAAAAGACATTACCTCACCCACCTTATCTATACAATGCAATAACATCAGTCTCAGGTTTTGGCTCTTTTATTGGTTAGTATGTTTGTTTATTTAGTTTTAAGATTACCTGGTTCTGAAGCAGTAGGTATCTAACTAGAGTAGATATTTTGGTATTTTGTAGGTATCTAACTAGAGGAGACCATGTACCCAGCTAGCTTGTGGCTATTGCTAGATGCAACTTATTCCAACTTTATTTGAATCGAGGACACTGGGGGTATAATAAAAACTGATCCAAAATGTCATTTGTGAGGGGGAGTAGGAAGGGAGCTCACATCACACAAGAAAGGGTTTGTAAACAAAAAGAGGTGAGCCTACAAAGAAGCCCTCCTAGCTTAAAGCCAATTGCCTTCTAGATAGATTCTATTCCATGGGACATTGATAAGTGCATTTGACTTATTAATCACACAAACCTCTATGGTTGCTAACCAGACTGGGTTGATTAATGTACCTTCAGAGGTGGAATAAGAGTACTTCACATTTTATTCAGCTTTGGCATTTGTAATCTTTCCATTTTTTTCTGTAACCGCATACCGATTTCAGAAGCAGAATTAAACAATAAATAAACAAACCCATAAAGACGGGGTGAGGCAGACTCGGCATCTGGGATATTTCTAAAGTCAAAAACAGGGGAAAATACTTTGTGAGGCCTTCTTTATATATAATAAAGAAAAGACGCAAAAAAGGGCACAAACTCATCTTTCTCCTTCCATAGCAGGCACTTCTAAGACCCAATCCTGCTATTTCTATGCAGAGTTAAACTTCACTGACATCAAGGGGCATTTTGTCTCCATAAGGAAAGCAGGATCAGCCCCTACATGGGATTTATAGAAAATGTAGCTAATTGTGTTCATATGTAAAAATTTAGACTGAAACAGCAACAGCTTTGCCCAGTAACATGTGGAGTAGTTTGGTCTGTTTTTGTAAGAGGATATATTTAGCCATACCACAGGGGTGCCCTTCCTGTTTACATAGACATATTCATGTCATATAGACATGGGCCTTGCCAATAGTTTTGGCCACATGCTGCTTTGTGTGACCTGATTAATATTTTATTGACTTTTCATATAAGCAGCATATTTAAGTATATATGGTTTTAAATAAGAAGTATTCCTATGTTACATCATGGGGATATGTGCCAACATAGTTGTGACATCTGGCCTAGATAGAGTATATGATCATATTTTATTTATAGGCATTTATGTGACCTAGAAATAGGATTCTTGTAAGGTAATTTGTTATGACAGATAAACACTAAACCAGATGATTGATAAACAGAATATAAAAAGGAAATGTTTTATTTTGGAATACTGACAAGTGTCAAAAAATAAATAAAATAAATAAGACCTTCAGTATATTTAACTGAGAAATGTCCATGCCTTTCCTTTTTTTTAAGATTGTGTGAAATGTGGTTTATGATCCGTAATGATGTGGAGATATATATTTCTAAAAATAAATGTGTCATCATCTTAAAGCCTAATCCAGCAGAATAAATGGGAACACATTTAAATTCTGCCCTCAGACTTTGGTCCATGGGACTGGAGTCTACTTGTGCAGATTATGGTTTTAATCTTACCGTAGGACAGATTCAAAGGCCATTGAAGTCAATGGAAGTCTTACTATTGACTTCATTGGGCTTTGGATCATGCCCGGTTTCCCAGATCATCAATTTTCAACGTGATAGCATCTAAGAATGGGAGTCTAAATAAATGTACCTGAGGGTTTGTTTGTTTTTTGACCTTGCCCTCAGATTATTGCAGAATCAACTATTCTTTCTATGCTTTCTTTTGTACTATCTTATTTTGGCTGCTCTGTGTTGACAATTAAACTAGAAAATTGTTCTCAGAGAAAGAGGAGAGACACTATCCCCACCAGTCAGAGGTCAGGATGGGATTTTATGCTTGCAAGTTCCTGATAGTGAAAAAAACAAGGAAAGAAAAACATCTTACGGTGCAGCAACATCAGGCTTTGGATGTTGATTTCATGTATTTGTAGTACATTGTGCAGTTAGGAGTCCTAACCAGCTCTACAGAAGCATAGATCTTATGACTCTGATAATGACCTATGCTACGCTGCCTTTTTCTAGTACCCTGGACATATATGTTAATGCATAGTTGCTTTTTACTCTTCTTTTTCTATGTGAGCATCTTTTTGTGATGCAAACTGGTATGATTGCATACAACCCTATCAGAGCTCCCAAGGTAAACAGGTTGACCTAGGTGCTACTGGACAGTGTTTCCCAATCTGAGACTTTCCCTCTTGGAGGTGGGAAGAGCTAGACTGATTCAGGAAAGGTGTGGTGCAGAGGAAAGGATCACTGTTGGCAGGGAAAACTGCAGTTCCCACAAACACTGCAAATGCGTGGGCAGAGTCTGCAGGTGACTCCTTGAAAGCCATCTCTCTTCCCTTCCTTGCTCCCACTGTGAGCCCTCTTGTAGCCGGGGAAGGGAGTTGCTCACAGGCACAGGACTGCTGAACCAGGCAGCAGCCTATTAGCCCATGCCTTCCTTCTCTGCTCCTCTGGCACTCAGCTCCACTTTACCTGGCACCAAAGGACACCTTGTTCTCCCTGCTTCCCCAGCAGCAAGTAGTGGGGGAGTGGAAAGCAGCATCAGAGATACCATAGTGAAGAAGAGGGAGCTGAAGAGTCAGCAAACAAAATAAAAGAATAAGAATGGGGGAAAATGAGGGGAGCGGGGGAGAGAAAGGAGAAAAGTGAATGCATGAGAGAAAATTGACAGAAAAGAGCAACTGTCTGAGGACATGGTGTAAAGGAACATCGGGGTTGCCCATGTGGCAGTCTCTCCCAACGGGGCTCAAAAAAAAAAAAAAAAAAAATGTAGGGCCCTCTGCTGTGAGCAGGAGAGATGACAAGGCAGCAGGTGGCACCCTTCCCTTTGAGTCAGTGCTGAACCAGTGCCCCAGCACGGTATTATGGGGAACTGTGCTGCCAGAGGTGCGGCCTTGGATTGAGACATAAAGCCAAGAGCTTTACTACCTGTGATCATTAAAGAGCCTATGGCATGTTTTGGCCAAAGTAGGGTGTGAAGCCTGGTTTCCTGATCAAACTTCAACCTGGGTCCTTACATTTACCAGCTGAAGATCTGGCCCTGAAGTATTTTGGCATTAGCCAACATCAATGTAATGATTAATAAGGGAAAGAATTTTTAAAACACAAAGGAGTGTCCCACTCACTAATCCCCTTGTTACAAAGCTGAATAGTATTTTCTTTTTTAAAATGATTGTACAGATGTCTATCTAGGGAGGGTCCGAGGATGGGGACAGACAGGGACCATGCTGACAAAAGGGGTGAGCTATTTGTTTTAATATCTAGTCCAACATCCTAAAGCCATAGGATAACTTATCAAAAATAAAACATAATATTTAAACATTAACATGTAAATTCCTATTTCATCCCGAACAAAAAGCACCACACTCTGTTTACCTAACCAAAGAAAAATGGTTCAGATTTGCAGCAGTAATACATTTTAAAGCTCCTTACGTTTTCTACCCTGTAATTAAGCACATGTCTATGAATACTCAGGGTTACTGAATTAACAAAGTGTACCATGGAACTGGATACTTTCAGACTGAACATGCTGTAGTCATCTTCTGGCTAAAGTTTCTGTCAGCAGAACTCACACTATTGATGTATGATGAACTGTACAGTCACCTGCTAAGTCTGGTAGACTTCCTGCCTACTTTTGTGTACGTATTATTTCCAGACTATTTTCCATAGATGAAACAGCCAAGATCTATGGACCCAACCAATGGGATTTTCATATGGACAAGGATTACTTACATGAGTAATGGTTGCAGTACTGGACTCTATGGGCCTGATTGGCTATTCTGTCATATCAGTTATACATGGGTATAACTCCTCTGAAGTTGATGGTGTTGCACTGCTGTACATGGAGTGGTGAACCAGGCCCTATGACTTTAATTAGGAAGATGTTCAGAGGGAAAGAATCATAAGCACCCCAAAACAGCCGTTTTAGGGTCTGACCCTGTTTCAGTTGAAGTCAAAGGATGTTTTGCCCTTGATTTTAGTGAGAGCAGAATCAAGTCCCTACACTGCAAAACTATATTAAATGATGAACTAGATTCTGATTGTGGTGCTGGGAAAAGTGAGTGTAGGTGGATATGCCTTTGAAAAGATGTGTCATAAAATGTACAATATCATAAAAAACATGTACTGAAACCAGTTTTCCCATGGTTTGCTTTTGTGTAATGTTCTCACTTCTTTCATAATGGTGCTATTTGAATTTCTGTAGTTATTCCTGAGTCAATCTTTCTATTTCTAACCCTTGCATTAGTGTCTTTACCTTCCCTTCCTGGCTTCTTTTCGTTCCCATTGGCTCAGACAGGTTGCAAGATGAAAGCAGCACCATGACTATACTTCTGGGCTTTGCACCAGTTCTGTGATTCACTAATATTCTCATCATGCCCATACATACTGAGAACTACCACCTCTTCTATGAAAGGAGCACTTTCACGGTTAAAAGGCCTATAAATTAAAATCAGCCTAAAAAATAGATTGTGGTAAGTCTGCTTGTTCTTTATCCCACAAAGCAGAAATACAATCAGGCTTCTTAAAGGATGGCTGTATGCTCCTCAGCTGGGCATTCCTCCAGAAACAAACTGAGTTGCTGAGTTTCTTACAGAATCCATGTGCTGCAAGCATGGACAGTCACAATGTTCCTATCTGCTACCCTTTGCTCTTCAGCTTTGTCCTGCTAGGAAAATCCACACTTCACCACTGGTGAACTGCAGAGGCTATGTAATCCACAGGGCTCAGGTATTTATCACCAGGTGGCCTAGCCTCATTCAGAGCAGAGTCTGATGATGCAGCAATACAAATGCTCAAGCCTTGTCAACACTGGCTCCGCTACCACAGATGGAACTGTGTTGAATTACACACAAGTCCTAATTTTTCTAAAGTCACAAGTTCTCCTAATCTTGTTAGTTGGCAAGGGACGGCTATTGATTATATGCTTCCACAGTGCCCGGTACAATAGGCGCCAACTTGATTGTGGCCTTTCACACTCCCATAGTATAAATAAGTGTTGATTAATAATAATAGATGGGGCTGGCAGCACCACCTATATACTTAATACTGCCTAGCACTTCCCATTAAAAGATCCTGTTTTCAGTTGGTTATAATTTTGTCAAATGTTACCTGTTCTGGCTGAAGTTTTCTATGTCAGGTGTCTGCTTTAGCCTCTTATTTATTTTCTTACCTATTTTCAAGAATGAGATTAGGGAGAAATCCATTGTTAAGGGAAGATTAAATCTGTCCTTTTCTCACAATTAAATTTTATGTGGAAAAATGATTATTTTCATTGAAATTCTTTGAACAAAATTAATTAAAAAAACCTATTTTTTAAAATTGTGGGGGAAATCCCATTCTCTCTCACTTTATTTTTTTACTCTCTCTTCCCCCACTTTTTTCCACTACAAAAAGGGGTGAAAGTAAAAAATGTGAAGGGAAAACCTCTGACCAGTGAAAAGCATGATAGTCTACCCACTCCTGAAAAAGCCATGTTACTCCTACTGAAGACAACAGGAGCAGCCCATGGGAAAATCAGTCCACTCTTACGTAATTTTCAAACGGACAAATTTGAAAATGTTGAGTATTAGGCATAGCACATAGCACAGGCCATATGGAACTAGAGGACAACAGTGAACCTGTGATAGCAGTCTCCAGACCCATTACCTAGCGTGGGGCATCAATCCATTCCATATAGATGATTACCATGGGTATGCACTTGTGTGAGCTTACTACAGGGGAGACACAAACACACACACACACACACACACACACACACACACACACACACACACACACACACTATGGCTGGATGAGGGCAACAGGATCTTTACACAGTTGATGCCATATCCTGTCCTATTGTACCATGGTGAGTGATATGGAAGAGGTACCATCCATTCACAAGGTATGCTAGCATGTGCTGCACTGTCGTAGATCCTTACACATGTTCTTTATCCACTTGGCTTAATTTAAGGCTACTTTCCACACCAGGGATTGGCTGCCTATCCATCATGTGCCCGGGAAGTTACCATTGCCCTACTTCCTCCCATGTTTCCACAGCTGCATATCTTTCTGCTTTTGAAAGCGGGGATACACTTTTTATTTGTTTGTTTAAATTCTCTGTGTACCTGACAGCCTGTGCAACATTGTATCTGGTTTATATGTGCACAGGTGCTGAATTCAACGCAGGGTTCTTGTATATGCCTGTTGCGTAAATGCAGCTTGAGAACAGATTTGACATTTTCAAAACCCAGTAAATGTGCTTACAACAATGCAAGGCAATTGGTTAGCAGTGCTAAAAAGAATTTCTTAGAACCACAAAGAAGAGCGTTTCTCTACAACAACAAAAATAAACCAAACAAGGAAGAGCAAAGCACATTTGTTAAATATCAGCAAAATCAGCCACTGTGAAAATCTGACAAGCGGTTATTGACTGCAAAGGAGTACGTGTGCATTCACCACATCACTGCCACAGAGGTACAGGATGTTATTAGTACAATATGACCCTTTACTCAGCTGTCACTAAACCACACCGTGCTTGCTGTCAGTTTATTTACAGAATTCTAATAGACATTTCATGGAATCTATTTTAGAAGGCACGGGAACTGTTATCCACCTTACATGGTAATTAAATAACCTCTCCAGATATCATAGTATTAAAGAAACAAATCCAATGTTTCCCCCCCCGCCCCATTAAAATAAGGGTCTCTGAAGTTGTACACTGATGACTTGAGCACCAAACCGTCAAACACTCATGCTTCTGCTTAACTTTACTACTACAGGTACTTCCTAGCTTTTGTTAGTATGGGAGTGGTGGGGAGTGGTTGCACCTACTTGCATATAAGTCAGTGGCAAAACTCCCAGTGACTTCAGTGAGACTACCCATGGCAGTACAGTTAAGCACATGTGGGCTTGCAGGATCAGGCCCTTGATCCTGCACTCATTGAAGTCAGGGGGAAATTTGCCACTGACTTAATTGCATGCAGGACTGAACCCTCTGAACTAATAAAAACTGGCAAGTACCTCTCACCAATGAGCTAGATGCACCTGACCAGGACTGTGAAGTAGAAGCTGGCTGTAGGTATTCTGGTAATCATCTCATCTTTCAAAAGTGGAATCTACTCAGGGCCAGATCTTTAAAGATATTTAGGCCCCAACTGGGATTTCAAAAGCACCTAGGCACTTAAAATATATTAATTTCAATGATTGTTAGGTGCTTTTGAAAATCCCAATAGGTGCCTAAATACCTTTAAAGAACTGGCCCTTATGCTAGGTAATAATTTTGTGCACTTCTACAGAACTGTTCATCTGACTGACTCTCTCAGTGTTTTACAAACATGAATTAATAAAGCCTCATGACACCCCTAATTATCCCCAGGTTTAATTATTGGCAAACTGAGGGGTAGAGAGTTTATATGACTTTTCCAAGGTTTCACAGTGATCAGCACTAGAAATGGAACTCAGGTCCTGATTTCAATGCCTGACTATTAGAACACACTGCAAACAGAAGGTGAGAACAAGATTAACAGAAATAAACATTAAGACATTTGCAGAGGGGGGATTTCAGTGAATTTACAGAGATGGTAAACGCATTTTTAATACGCTAAAGTGCAACTGGGATGCTGTGTTCTGCTCTAAGCTACGTTATCTGACACTTACGTATCTGTTCATGTACAGGGTACAGAATGTGATAACGTTTATTTGTCTTGCTAAATAAAACAAAACACCTGTGATCTCAGGCTCCCATGATCAACCTTGCCTCCTTTTTCCTCAAGGACCACTACAGCTATCTTTTCTGCATAGTGAATTAATGGCACTTCTGCAGTTTAAACCTTTGCTTTGTGTACTCTGGGTTCATTTCTATGAGTTACGAGGCTGTTCTTTGTTCTCAAGTTCACAGTTTGGGGCTGCAAAAATATGATTTCCTTCTTCCCCCACACCACACGCACACACACACACAGCTTAGTGACAGAAGACAGACGCAAAAATTACTGTTCTCATTTCCTTTCTGAGCTGATTTGAAGAGATCTTCTCCACCCCTAAAGTAACAGGGTATTGTTTTGTTTATATTTCTGCTCTGACACCGAAGCAGGTACAGACATGGCAGAACAACACGTGTATCTGCGGCAGCAGAGTCTGGTGACTCATTTCACAAAACACAAATCTTTGTTCCAAAAGCTGAAGTTCTGCCAATGGGAAACTCACAAGTCTCTTCACAGAATCTGAGGGGGGAGATTAGCACTTGCAGTTACATGCAATTTTTAAATTTCCTGGGGCAACATTTCTCACGCTGTACAGGCAGGGTTGTCGTTTTAATCACTCAACAAACCTCTTATAAAAAGATTGCTTGATCGCTATCTAAGCTGCATTTGCTGGGTTAGTGATCATATCTGCCAATAATATCCACATCTGTCCTGACAAACAAGTATTCTGTGAACTGGGCTGAGGGTAGCAAAAAGGGAGAGTGTGTGACCGCAAATCATTAGATAGATCCCTAGCTTAGTACTTTTAGAACATAAAAATGAACAGCAGCTGCTCCCTCCATCTTGTCCTACTAAAAGTCTGATTTGGCCTCAATTTTCACGTGTGACTAGTGAATTTGGGTACCTACGTTTTTGGGAATCCAATATTACACATCATAACAGGGCTGACTTCCAGAGGGGAGTCCTGAGCACTTTCTGAAATTCAGGCTCCTTTAAGGAATCTCAAGTTGGGCACCCAAAAACTGAGTCCTCCTGCCCCCCATTCCCTCCCAAATCACTAGTCGCTTTTGAAAACGTGGGCTGCTAAGTATACTCAAATCATCACTCAAAAGAATTCTTTTACAAGGCCTGGTAGACATGTGGTAGTACCTAATATCATACTTTATGATGCAGGCAGTGTAGGCTAATGGTGACCACATTGGGCTGGGATTCAGAAGGCCTCAGTTCTAGTCTTGGCTCTGCCATTGGCCTGCTCTGTGACCTCCCTACCTCAGTATCCCCCCATCTGTAAAATAGGAATAATGATACTGAAGTCCTTTCTAAAGCATTTTTAGATCTACTGAGGAAAAGTGCTAAGAGCTATGCATTAATTATTATTCTATAGCCAGAAAAATCACCCTAAAAGAATCCCCTTGAATAAAAAAATTCCTTGATAAAGTTGAGGACCGCCCTCCTCCAAGAAAAGCAGTCTCTGGCCCTCTTTGCAGATTCATCATGTTGAAGAACTTGGGGTGGGCTGAAAACCCTTATGATGTTTTATAGGTAGGTAGGGTAACCTAGGCACTATGGGCCCAATCTTATTTCCAATTAAGCCACAGACTGAACCCCCATTAACTTCACTGTGCAGAATCCAGCCCCAAATCAACACAAGAGAAGCCCAGAATTCAGATGTGGGGGTGTGGTGGGAATAAGGGGCTTTTTTATTTGTTATATTTAAAAAGCTGGCTTCCTGTTTGCCCTGCTGCCAGCAATTCTGTCACTCATCTCCTGCCCTGCCCTGCCTTTCCAAACCTCCCATCTGGAGACAGCAGCACTTCCTTTCAACAACTGAGAAGAAGTGTTGTTTTGGGTGGTACCCGCTGAGACCCTGATCCCACTCGCATTGAAATGAATGTGACAGACAAGCTATGCAATAATGATCCAGCCCTTGTAGCTGGGGAAAAGAGCAGTGAGGAGAGAAGAGAGAGAAGCTATATGGGAACAGCTGAATGGGGACAGCACTGACTTTTTGAAAAATCAGAAGTGGCCCATCTAAACTGAGGCATCTGGTCACTTTAAAGAGAGGCTCCTGAAATAAACACATGGCTCTTTGCACCAGCCATGTCAGATATTTGTTACTGTTGCTCTTAATGTCCTCTAGTCCCTTACTGCCTTAGTTCTTCTACTGCATTACCACTTTTACATTCCAAGTAATGTAGCCGAAAATGTCTCATTGTCTATACAATTCATGCTTCTCCTAGTAAATTGCTGCTTATTGCTGACATGGTGAGTAAAAGCTCTTGGAAAGGTTTTTTTAAGATTCACATCTCTTTGATCTTGGCAAGGACAGAGGGAAGCTACCCAGCTTTTATGACTCAACCCTCAGGCTGCTAGGTGGTATAGATCAACTTAGGGAAGAAATTCTTCTTTATTTGTTACAGCTTCCAAAAAAATAGCTATTAGATTTGTACATCTTCTTATATAGCTGTAGACTTGGCTCTGACTGTCATCCAGAGACTGCTGGAAATTTTATATAGTCCCCACTTACCTTTTTTTTTTTTAAATAAAAGTACCTAGAAACGTTTATGACCCTTAGCACCATAATAGTGGAGTGCCTCACAATCATTAATGGATTTTATCCTCAGAGCAACCGCTCTGAGGTAGGGAAGTAGTGTCTTTATACAGGTGGAAAATGAGGAACAGGGTCAATCCATTGACTTGCCCAAGGTCACACAGGAAATTGCACCTAGTTCTCGCGAGTCTTACTCCACTGCATCTAAACACACACACACACACACACACACACACACACGATGACCTATTTCACTGAAATGACTGTATTTAGTTGTTAAGGACAAAAACTAAAGAGGAAATAAACACATAACATTTCTCATCAGTGATGAAACTCAAGCTCAAAAATGGAATGAAGCCTAAAAGTTGCAAGATCCTTCTACAATTTATTTATAATTAACCCACATTGCTCACTTAGGGGGAAATTAACCCTTGTGTAGGCGGCCAGCATAAGGCCTATACAACATTTAAGTCTCATTTAACTTCTCAAAATAGGGCTGTAACCCTAAGAAACCCTCAGTGCCAACTGGCAAAGAGTTCACTGTACTGTAACAGCAACTGCTATCAGGCCTGACAAACTCACAACACCTAACACACTGCTTTCTTAATATTTACCCAAAAAGGGTTGTGCAAGGTGTCTAACAGAAGCTTACATCATAATGATCCTCCTAATAATTGTGTGATATACGTACAGATGATATTTGAGAAATTGCACGTACGTATTGAAAATATGTTTAGAATCTGTGTCCCAGGCAGGTTTTTGCCAGGCAAAAGGATGTGGAATCACATGACTGCCGAGGTCTCCAATGTAAATTAAGCATTGTAAAGCCAACACAAAGCAAGACCCATTTCCATGTAAAGTCAACAGGAGAAACAGGTTGATGGGGAAAAGTAAACTCAACAGGGGAGAGCTCACCAGAATCTGAACTCCCTGGGGTCATCCTGCCTCTGGAGACAAAGACAATTAACTTTGGGGGTATAAAAAGGCAGCACCAGGATCCCTCTTTTATCCTCTACTTGAGGGGTAACTGGGCAGTGCAGTTATATCCATGAAAACAAGTTCTCATCTGACCTGGATTGAAATGTTGCAGAAAAGGCTTAGGTGAGATAAGACTGCTTTAGATAAGGATTGTAGCCTGTAAAGTTAATTTGTAGTCTCTAGAAAGACTACACTTTTGTTTTATTTGTAACCTGTTGTTCTTATTACCCTTGCTTACTATCTCTTAAACCTTAACCTTTGTTAATAAAAACTGTTTGTTTTCACTATAAACAGATTATAGAACTGTGGTATATTGGAGCTCATGCTCAGCTGAATCAAACAAGGGATATACCAGGGATGGGCAACTTTTGGCACACGGCCCGCCAGGGTAAGCACCCTGGCGGGCCGGGCGGTTTTGTTTACCTGCCGCAGGTTTGGCCAACCGCAGCTTCCACTGGTCGTGGTTCACCGCTCTAGGCCAATGGGGGGGATGGGAAGTGGCGACCAGCACATCCCTCAGCCCACGCCGCTTCCCGCAGCCCTCATTGGCCTAGAGCAGTGAACCGCGGCCAGTGGGAGCCACAATCGGCCAAACCTGTGGATGCGGCAGGTAAACAAATCAGCCCAGCCCACCAGGGTGCCAAAAGTTGCCAATCCCTTGTATATACTATTCCCTTGGGAGTAGTGAACCAGGTAACTACTGTGAATGTCCAGTCACAAGGACTGGATACCGTAGGGGAATGCTCTTCAAGGGGGCTCAGGGACTGGGTGCACCTATTGTTATTCTTCACAGCAAAGTAGGACTTGTAGAATCCTGAGGAGAGTGCTTGCGTGGTTGGAAGGCCGATGCTGTACAGTCTCTGACACTCAACTGCTACAAGACAGACTTCCTCATACTAGAGGCAGGGAGGTAACAAGATGACTCTGTCCTGGGCACCCCGAGAAAGTGTCACAAGGGCTTAAGCAAGACCTAAAATTTGTGCACAGGTCTTGCCTTGGCTCTTGGGACAGGGGTTGAATTTCACCTTCAATGATCATACAACCATATTCTCCCTTCAGATGGATCCACACTGTTTCCATTGCAGTTAACAAGAGAAAGTGGCACTGGCACATTCAAAAGGCAGAACTTGACCCAAAGTAGACAAGAACTCAGTTTGCGCACAAGCCAACACCACACTTACTCCTTGATGTTTGTTCCTTGCATTCAGATAAAGATAGCTGGAAGAGCATTTTGGATAGTGTTTTGTATATAATTCCAGCCAGTGTCCCACTTCCATTCAGAAATCCCATGACCAGGGCTACTACAACTTCAATCTTAGCCCTACATTTCTATAAGGGACCTTGAGAAATCATTAAGTCCAGCCCTCTGTGCTGTGGCAGGAACAAGTAAACCTAGATCATCACTGACAGGCGTTTGTCCAATCTGTTTTTTAAAATCTCCAGTGATGGGATTCCACAACCTCCCTTGGAAGCCTATTCCAGAGTTTAATTACCCATGGTTAGAAAGTTTTTCTTAATATGTAACCTAAATCTCCATTGCTGCAGATTGAGCCCATTACTTATTGTCCTACCTTCAGTGGACATGCAGAACAATTGATCATCATCTTCTTTATAACAGCCCTTAACATATTGGAAGTCTGTTATCAGGTGTCTCCCCCCACCCAATCTTCTCTTCTCAAGACGAAACATGCCCAGTTTTTTCAACCTTTCCTCAAAGATCAGGTTTTCTAAACTTTTTCTCATTTTTATTTCTCTCCTCTTGACTCTCTCCAATTTGTCACCGTCTTTCCTAAAGTGTGGCACCCAGAACCGGACACAATACTCCAGCTGAGGCCTCACCAGTACCAAGTACAGTGGGACAATTACCTCCTATGTCTTACATACAACTCTCTTGTTAACATACCCCAGAATGATGTTAGCCTTTTTTGCAGTTGCATCACATCGTTGATTCATATTCAATTTGTCATCCACTATTAACCCCCAGATCTTTTCAGCAGTATCACCACCTAGCCAGTTATTCCCCAGTTCGTAGTTGTGCATTTGATTTTTCCTTTCTAAGTGAAGTACTTTGTGCTTGTCTTTACTGAATTTCTTCTTGTAGGTTTCAAACTAGTCTCTAATTTGTCAAGGGCATTTTGAATTCTAATTCTATTATCTAAGTCATTAATGAAACTATTGAATAATACCAGACCCAAGACTGACTCCTGTGGAACCACACTAGATACACCCTCTCAGTTTGATAGCAAACCATTGATAACTATTCTTTGAGTAGGTCTCTCAACCGGTTGTGCACCCACCTTATAGTAATTTCATTCTGTAGTCTGCTTTTGAGAATGTCACGTGGGACTGTTTCAAAAGCCTTACTAAAACCAAGATATATCACATCTACTGCTTCCCCCCTAACCACTAGGCCAGTAAACCTGTCAAAGAAGGAAATTAGGTTGGTTTGGCATGATTTGTTTTTGACAAATCCATGCTAGCTTTTCCTTATAAGCCTATTATCCTCCAGGTGCTTACAAATTGTTTAATAATTTGTTCCAATATCTTTCCAGGTATCAAAGTTAGACTGATTAGTCTATAGTTTCCCAGGTCCTCTTTGTTCCCCTTTTTAAAGACAGGTATTACATTTGCTCTTCTCCAATCTTCTGGAACCTCACCTGTCCTCCATGAGTTGTCAAAGATAATTGCTAATGGTTCAAAAACTGCTTCAGCTAGTTTCTTAAGTACCTTTGGATGAATTTCATCAGGCACTGCTGACTTGAATACATCTAACTTACTTAAATATTCTTTAACCCATTCATTCTCTATTTTGGCTTGCATTCCTTCCCCCTTATTGGACATGTGATTTTACAAAGCAGAGCAGGATTATTTCTTTAATGACAAAAGATTTTCCAGCCAGCTCTGCATTCATGATTGGTTCATGATACAAGATCACCAAGCATATTTCATCAGCAAATAGTGAAGGTGAATGCAGGTTAAGTTGAACAAATGGAACTTTATTAAACTCTGTGCATTTCTCTGTCCAGGGGGCGGCTCTATGTATTTTGCAGCCCCAAGCACAGCAGTGAGGCAGCTTTCGGCAGCACGCCTGCGGGAAGTCCACTGGTAACGCGGATTCGGCGGCATGCCTGCGGGAGGTCTGCCGGTCCTGCGCCTTCGGCGTACCCGCCGCCGAATTACTGCCGAAACCGCGGGACCGGCGGACCTCCCGCAGGCATGCCACCGAAGGCAGCCTGACTGCCGCCCTCACGGCAACCGGCATGCCACCCCCCGCAGCTTGCCGCCCCAGGCACACACTTGCTGCGCTCGTGCCTGGAGCCACCCCTGTCTCTGTCCATGTGGCCGAGTTGCTTCCAGCTTAATTCCATCTATTTCCTATTCCTCTGGCATACCCTAAATAACAGTCCCTCCAGGGAACATGAGCCCTCTGACTCCAGTTCCACTGAATATGATACAAAGTAGATGTGCAACACATGACAAAACTTTGGCAGCTTCTGTCAGTCATGGACATACGTTAGAGTCCAATTCCTATTCTCTGTCAGTTACGGCGAAAAATGACATTGGAAATACACTGCACCAGATATGATCCTGGGTTCTATATAGTCCTGGTAGAAGCAGAGGGTGCATTCTAATGGAACTGTACTCTCTTACACCAGAGCTGAAGCTGGCTCATTGTAACCAACACAGCTAGTATTGAGGATTCCCCAAAGTCAGATAAATTAGAGCGGAAGCAGAACATTGAAATTGATTATTTAGCATCTATCAAACAATTTGGTGAGAAGGTTTGTAGCTGTGGGCCTCTATAGAGAGAGATCTAGGAGCAGAACTCAGCACAGTGCTGATAATAGGAGGCCATGTAGTCTACAGCGAAAGCCAGAGAGCCCGGAGGGAACATCATTATCTCACTTTGTTGCCTATGACAATTATCTTGAGCATCAGTCAACCCACCTGTAAAATTAGGTACAGGCAGAACCACATTACACCTCACCCTAGCTGAACTCTACTGGCCAAAAAAAATCATGTGAGGCAACCATAAAACCTGCCTAATCAACTACATTACAGCTGTCAGGAGATGTCTGGCTACTACTTGAAAAATTTATTACAAATCACCAATATTCTTCATGCCCAGCCTCACATAGCTTTGTTCATTATACATTATTTAGAGGAGAGCTGGGAGAGACTTCTAGGATGATTGACCTTTATTTAGCAAACGGTGCTGTGTGAGCAACAGGAAAAACGGAAAGCCCATGCACACCTCCACTACTTAAGTTTATAAGCAAACAATTCACGCTCCGGCTGCTGAAAGGTTGTTTATAAGATTTATGCAAAAAGATAGTATGAATTTATTTGTGCAGAAACAATTGAGTTATTGTCTCTTAAATTCCATCATCTGAAGTGCAAGGGAAGATGTCTGGAAAGGTGATTGTAAGAAATATGTGAGAAACAAAAGAAAAGATTATTGTAAGCCAGGCCAGCTCACCATCTATGTTACTCAGAATTTTATAGTGAGGTTTGGGTGATAATAGGGTGGAATTCTCTTATCAGTTTTAAAATTAGTGACACTGGTTTAACTTGTGCCTAGACTAAAACTGATAAGTCAACTAAATCAATACAAGCCAGGTTTAAACTGATGAGAGAGCCCACACATACAAGTTTAACTCCACTGGTATGAAACCACATCTCTAGTTATACTGGTACAATTTAGACTAGGCCTAAGATCAGAAAGAGAGAAAATGAAATGGAGCAATAGAAAAAACAACATATAGATCCTCCCCTTGCAAACACAAAGATGTATCAAAATAACTCATGGTTCCATAATATCCATCTCCATAGCTGTTGATTATTTAGCATCAATGAGGGTCCTGCTCTGGATCTCCTACACCAGTGCCCAGATTTTCCTGTCTGCTAAGATAATGGAGTACTGTGTTGCAAGTACTTGGTATGTTTATGGACTAGCAAAAACATATAATATATCACCTGTCAATGAAAACTATTTAAAAACAAATCCTACTGTGATGAAGGGGAAAAGTGTAAAATATCGGTAAAACCATTTGAGCATTTCCTGGACCAGCAATGCTTTCCTTGCCAGTTGGTAAGCCTTGTTCTCTAACCCATTTCATACTGAGAGAAGGGTTGTGCAGTGAGAGGTGAAATTCACCCCTGTGCAGACAGCCGTGGCCAGGCATATGCACCACTTATTAAACCTATTTTGAGGGATTACATGGGATTCAGATGGAGCACAGGCCTTTTCCTGGCCCTTTGCACAAGGGTGAATTTCACCCTTCTATAGCTTTTATGATATGAAATCTAAGTAATTGCTTTAAAACAATAACATTTTTCCAAGAGCACTTTGGAAATCTCTGACACATTTCTGTAGGTCCCAGTTCAGTAAGGTACTCTAGCCCATACCTCACTTTTAGCATGTGAGTAGTCCCGTTGAAATTAATAGGACAACTTTGAAATTAATTGAATCAGGGCCAAAAGATCTAGAAGTTCACATTAATTTTTGTAATGATCACTTTAATTATAATTGATCACATGATGTATTCCACTGGCGATAACGGGACAGGAAATGTAATCAGTTTGTTTCCATCAGGCTAAGTAGCAGACTTTATAGCTGAGGTTTTAGCAGATAAACTATAGGGAAAACACCTGAGATAAGCAGGTCAGTGAACAAAGTGTACCTATGTGCAGAGGGTGCACACAGATCTATGTTCCACTGGTCCCACCACTAAGCCTCTGCGCTGGACAGAATTTCACCTATTGTGAATAGCAGCTGGTATTGTCATCCTCATCATTGTTTTTCTGCTAGAAACCTATACAATGGGAAGCACCTACCTCAAATTGTTGATTATGATCCAAGAAATCTTGTCTAAATCTGGTTTGTTTTCCATCAGGATTCTTGGAAGTGGACTATACAGTAGATTGCTGATTGCTACAAAACAGGAGTTAGCAGGCAGAAGAACTAAGTTTATGCCTTTGTGCCAAAAGCAATTGACCTGGCTGCACTGATTGCAACTGATACTCTGATATTCGCCCAAAGTATCAGAACGAGAAGTACATTAATGTCTTGACTTTAAAATCAGGTTCATTGACTCTTTTGCCACTGGGAAGGAAAAATAAATACACAGAATAACCACTGTAAATAACACCGGATACTTGTTTTACATTGTGCAAACTTTATGTTATGTCTCAGTGCTTGGCCTGTTAATATGAATTCAGTCTAGTGATATTATGGAATGGATAATGAAACATCACCAGCTGTAAACTGTTCAAGATACTGGAGAATGCGTTGCCCAGTTTAAAAGTAACATTGTCAAGACTTATAGGCCCCAAAGGTAACATACAGCATTTGTATTTCAATTTTTTCCTAATCTTGAAAAAAAAAACAAAAAAAACCCTCTACTCCTTCTAAAGGCAGGTAGCAGCAACAAATGAAATTCCAGTTTCTCAGCTGAGAAACCTAAAAGCCACAAAGTCGGAGCACTGGGTCTCTTTGGAAGTATAATGCACACAAACCCGGCTTACAAGAGTCCTGCTGTCACAAAAATGGAGTCATTTCAATAGTGAAAGAATAGAGCAGGAAGGCAAAGGGGAGGAAGAAAATTACATTCATAAGCATGCCCACAAAAAAGCTGGTAGGTCTAATTTTAGAACTGGCATCCTTTAGTCTCCATTAGTACCCAACATACCATGTCTAGGAAGTAAATCAGATATGGCAAATATATGTATTTGATACCCTAGGATCACATTGCTTTGCCACATTAAGAATAATTTACAATCCCCTCTGTGACTATTTCCAAAGCAGAACAAGCAGTGAAATGATAATAGGAAAACTGGAATAAACATCATCGTTCTGGGCAAAATCCTCCTCTCAAATCAGCCTCGTAGGACTCAGTATCAGCATACTGTTCCAGGGGTGCTGGAACACTTTGTATAGTGTGGGTGCTGAGAGCCATTGAACAAAGCTGTAAACTCTGTATCTGATGGAAAGCACGTCAAGCCAGGGGTGTGGCAGCACCCCTAGTTCCAGCACCTATGGCCTGTTCTCCTGATTGGAATCCTGGAGTGCCCTGATCTGCTAGCAATATGTTGACAAGGGAGTCGCATAATATTTTCCACCACAGCACCGGATAAACTCTGTGCCCCTGAGTTGTGTACGCAGCAGAGAGGAAGGGTGAGAGAGTGGGTAATCTATTCATTTGTATTCCCATTTAAACAAACGGGCTTTTTCATGCCTATAACCAAACAAGAAGCCAATGTCACTGGGGAACCAAAAAACTGAAGACGCTTTGCTGCATGTTAGTATGATTTTCAGGAATGATATAAAAAGTATGGACCAAATTGTGTCTCATTGAAGACCCCCACGTCGCAGGGAGCAGCACGTGAGTAGGAGCAGCTCCTGTACAGTTACTGCTACCCCTGTTCCCATGCCATTGGTCAGGGATTGAGCAAACCGGCATAGCTGTGCCATTGTGCTGAGGACAGTAATCTGCACCATGGATAGACCTGGCTTGGACTGTTTCCTCCCAGAGCAGGTGGTGGGGAACCAGGAAACAGACTGTGACCTTGAGTTCTTGTTTGGTTCCCAGACTGCTCCTGGGGCAGCAGAACACGGTTCTGCCCCTTATTTGGGGCTTGGGTCAAAGCCCCTGTGACGATGCGGCCTCTGGCGGGACACTACTGAGCGTATCAATTCAGGACAAATTGCTTAGAGCAGGGCAGTCACTGCCCAAGGTGGGGTTCCTCCACTATTAAGGCACACCAAACCAGCCAAACAGAGAGGACTTTGGTTTCACCCCACTGGCTAACCAGAAGTCATACAAGCAATTCCCTCAGACACGCCAGTTTCCCAGTATCATCACCAGCGCCACTTCTTATGGGGATGAATGATTATGAAAACCAATACCCCAGTAAAAGAAAAAAGGTTCTTCCGATCCCAAAGGACCAAGCCCCAGACCCAGGTCAATATACCAGTTAGATCTTACCCACAAATCACACTGTTGCCGATCCTTTAGAATCCAAAATCTAAAGGTTTATTCATAAAAAGAAAGAAATATAGATGAGAGCTAAAACTGATTAAATGCCATACAGTAATGGCAAAGTTCTTGGTTCAGGCTTGTAGCAGTGATGAAATAAACTACAGGTTCAAATCAAGTCTCTGGAGTACATCCACAGCTGGGATGGGTCATGCAGTCCTTTGTTCAGAGCTTCAGTTTGTAGCAAAGTTCCTCCAGAGGTAAGAAGCAGGATTGAAGACAAAATGGAGGCGTTTTCAGGGCCTTTTACATCCTTTGCCATGTGGAAGGACACGCCTTTGTTCTTACTGTGGAAAATCACAGCAGCGGAAAGTGGAGTTTGGAGTCACATGGGCAAGTCACATGTCCATGCATGACTCAGTTTTTTACTGGGAGAGCAGGCATTGCTCACATGCTACCTTGAATGTTCCCAGGAAGATTCCTCACGTGGATTGGAGTCTCCCAAGGTCCACTGTCAGTTAAGTGTTTCTTGATAGGGCACTTAATCTGAAAAGTCCCTTCTCAATGAGCTGGCCAAATGCTTCACTGGTGCTATGTAGAATCAAACACATTGAGATACAAGTACATAGCCAATATTTATAACTTCAAATACAAAATGATATGTGAATACAGATAGCATAATCATAACCTTTTCATAGACACCTCCCACGACAACCTTTGTACAATATTTGCTGCAAATATATAACAGTGGTTGCAACAATGATCTATATGGTCACAGTTCATGTCAATAACGTCACACCCCAGTATAGCCCGATATGGATAGTACACCAGAGAGTTCAACTTGTGTCATTTAATGATTGGGGGTGGGGAGTGAAGACTTTGCGGGAGGGACATATCCTCTTCTGTGAATCTCTTTGGAAAATGCCTGTCTTCTAGTGCAATTTGGACCATTCCAAAGGCAAAAGAATGCTGCTCTTCTGAAGTATTGTTATGGGCCCCAGAGATAAGTCACCTCTGCAGGGCTGTCCCGACCAATTATGGTGAACTACGCAGCCTGAGCACCTGCTCCCCCTCCTCCCGCGGAGGGTCTGGGCTGCGCTCAAGGCCTGCGGGGCCAGGGATGCAGGAGCTGTAGGGGGCCGCTTTGGGGGGCCCCACAGGCCCAGAATGGCCTGGGGGATTAGCGGGGGGCCTGGTGCCGGCAGCAGGAAGTGGAACGACCCGGCCCCAGCCCGATCCGCTCCCCCTACCCCAGCCGTGTCACCAGGGGAAAGGGTCCACCCCTCCCCCCGCACTCACCAGCGGCGGGAAGTGGAGCGATCCAGCCCCAGCCCGCTCCTCTTCCCTCGCCCCAGCCCCAGACGTGTTGCTTGGGGAAGGGGGAAGGACCACCCTCCGGACTCACCGGCAGCAGGAAGCGGAGTGACGCGGCTGGGAGCTGGCGGAGTGGAGCGGGCTGGGGCCGGGTTGCTCTGCTTCCCGCCACTGCTGGTGAGTGCGGAGTCGCTGGGGGAAGAGGCTTGGGGGAGAAGAGGTGGAATGGGGGGGCAGGCTGGGGGCAGAGCAGGGGGGAAGGCTAAGAGGCAGGGCGGAATGAATTGTCCAGGGCCCCACACACTCCTAGGGATGGCCCTGCCCCTTGCAGTGGGCGCAGCCCGTGCAGGGGCCGGCCAGGAGATAGGGCTGGCTGCCAGAGCTGGCGCTGCCATATATGCAGCATACAGCTGCCTAGGGCACCATGAAATTTGGGGCAATTTGGTGCCCCAAATTTCATGGTGCCCTATGCAGCTGCATATCCTGTGTATGCCTAGGGACGGCCCTGCACCTCTGACAGGAATGGTTTAGCAGTAACCAGAGAGGGGGGAGAACTCTATCAGCAGCAGGAGGATCATCTTGACTCGCCCTTTACCTTGGGGAGAGGATTTTAACAAGGGGCTCCCAATAATGCCTTCCAGTCTGAGAACAAGGTTATGAATTTGAGAGAAGAATTTAGCTCTTTTGAGTCAGGAGCAGTATATGCCAGGCATCAAGGAGGCCATTTTCCATCATTGGAAAGTTTTAAAGGCAGACAGATTCTTGTTTGATGTTTTCAGACATACCAGTTTAAAGCTAATCAGGCAAAGTAATTTTCTAGTCCTCTGAGTTTTGTACTTGTGTGTTGTGCTGGCTAAAGGACCTGATATTAGCCATACTATAAAGAGCTATGAAATCTGAGATTACTGCTGAGCCCTTATGGTTCATGCAGGAACCTGTAGCGCTTTTAAGCTCAACCATCTTTATGGGAAATTGACTTGATCCAGGTAAAGGGAAGTTTTGTCAAAGTGCTCTCACTATTAAAGTTGAATAGTTTGGTAAATTTACATGGTTGCATTTCCAAAACACTGTGCTTAAAACAATTAGAGCCAAACGAGAGCCAGAGTCATTGCAAGATTTCACTGGCAGTTCCCATTTGTGTCAATGGTGGGAAAGATGTATCAAATCAAAAATGGTTTACAACTGCTTTATATAAGTGACAGCTGTATTAACTATTCGTACCAGACTAAAGTGTTTTACTGCTGTTTTTTAAATGTAGGCTCTTTAAAAAAAACTGTATCATGTTAAGATATTTTTGTTATGAATAAATAGGAACATATGAACTTTATCAAATTAAACTGGGGACATATTGGTTTAATTCCTGCTCACCGTGCCCATATAACCCCACTGACTTCAGCAAGAAAATGTTCATGAGCAAGGCAAGAAAGATTTGGTTTATGGTAAATAAATTTCAAATAAACCCACTATTTATTTTACAAAAGGGAAAATATTTTCAAACTACAATCCAATTAAAATTACAGGGCTCCAGTCTCATTTTCACACTGGTGCAGCTCCTTACACTCCAGCAGAGTTACTCTCAACATAAACCAGTGTATGTGAGAGCAGAATCAAACCTAGAGGTGTCAGTCCTATTTTGTTACCTGTCATTTGGTTCTGGAGCGGGGCGGTCAGGAGGGAGGTGTGGAGAGATCGTAGCGATATGAGCCAGGAAAAATTATGCTTCTCGTCTATCCTTGACTTAGATGAACAATTCTCTTTGTCTCTTCTGTGCTTGGTGTTATCTTTGACTGGAATAAAGTGAAAATCTGAGCAGATTTCAAAGAAATAGATGGAAAAAAAACAAAAACCTTAAATGTAATCTATATTTTAAAACCCACCAAAACATACAGAATCTGACCTTGTTTAGGATAGCATCTCCAACTACTTTACACTAATTGCAGAGGATACACGGATGTTGCTTGTAAAATACAAAGCAGAGTAGTGTAATATACTGACACTGCTGTTGTGCTCTTTTTCCAAACACAACAGCAAAATCACAATAATAATGACAGTATGTGGGAATAATATGTAAACAGTGAAGCAATGGGACTAAACACTGGAAGAAAGGCAAGTATTAAAATAATAGAATGGATATTAGATTAGTTCAAGGCTTTCTATTACTTTTTTAACATATTTTCAGAGTAGAAAGTTTGGGGAGGCCTGGGCAAAACTTTGAAAGTATTCTGGGACATTTCTCTGTAGGTAAACCTATTAGCCATGTGGTCCGCTTCTATATCTCTTGAAAGGAAAAAGGCTTTCTTTTTGGTAAAGTGCAACCATTTTAAAAACGGTGTCAGCAACAGTTTTTATGGAATATGGCCCAACATGTCTCCTTTTGATTAACACTAAACCTTTCCACTGACTGACCACGATTAATGGACAAATCCTATTCCCTGTTTCGACACTGACGCCCTGATTTCCAAGATATACCCCTGAGTGCAGTACTAGTTGTGTTTGACATGTCCTAAAAGTGATCACATCTCCTTGGCACTTATCTAAACAGTTGCTCTAGAAAGAGAGAAACACCAGTGGTAGCACCAAGCATTCATTCTCTATTTAGACAGAGATTTTCAGTACGAGTAGAGACTTCCCCTTTTCTCGCAGGATAACCTGGAGGAAGAATAGACTTCTTGTGTGAACATGTGCTGTAGCTGAGCTCTTGTAGAATTAAACAGTAAATTTACTTTTAGAGGCTGAACCCCTCGCCTCCCCCGCCCCCCCACCACATGACTTTAAAACAAACACCAGTCACTAGAGAATTACCAGCTGTTCTGGTTAGAAAAGTGTATTCATCCTCCACAGACCATAATTCCCCCCCACCAAGAATGTAGCCTAAAGGCTATAAAAATATAAATACATTTTCCATCAGGGAGATATATATATAGCTCTTTGATAGCAAAATTATATAATACAGACTAGTAAAACGGCACAAAGTGTGACTGAATCAGACCATAGACTTTACAGACATCAAATTTTTCTAAATACACAATCAATCAATAAATAAATATGAAAAATAATTAAATTCAGCTGGGGAGGTGTCACTCATATGTTAAGCAATCCGCTTACAGTCCTTGACTCAAAATGATAAAAAAGTCTTGGCAACAGAGCTTGTTCTGCAGAGATCACAACTTCTTGGCCTTTTTATTATTATTATTTTGGATGGAGTTGAGATGGACAGTTAATCTCCCTGTTGATGTGAGCAAGAAAAGAAGTGGCTTGCATGTAGCTTTTCACCAAATATAAAACAAAAGGCAGTGCTTTTTCCTCTGTTAGTCTTTTTCAAAGAAGCCAACATGAAACTAGTTCTAGTGCAGAGTCCTTTAACACAGAAAGAAAATTATGGACTATTGACCTGGAATGTAGTGAAGGAATCACAACTCTACATCGGTTTAGCCTTATAACAAAGATCCTTTAAAGGGGAATGAGGTGTGCATGATCTATGTCACTTCAACCCAGGTAAATTATCCAAACTACCAGGGCTAGACTAGAACCTGATAGTCTGCCCTAAGTAAGTGAGGATGTACAACTGCACCACATCTGCAGAGAGACGCAATTCCTCCCCTGCTCCCCACTTGTTCTGTGGGGAGAAGCTAACTACTTCTCCCTTTTTTCCCCGCACAGAGCACCTTCCCTATGCCCAGCCAGCTGCTCTGACTGACAAGTGGGATGGAACCAGGTCTCTTCCCACTCCCTTCCTGCCCACTAGCTCACAGTGGGGAGTACCATGAGAGCAGCCCCTCAACCAAGCCTCATGGTTGAAGTCACAATCTGAGCAGAGAAATAAAGAAGGGGCCCTGCATTGCCAGGTGTGGGCTGTGACAATCTAGGTCTTAATTCTTTGACTACAGCTGTGAGAAATTCAACAGTTACAATTTGCCCAGGTTGTGGGAAAGGGGAAGGTTCAGTGGATCAAGAGCAAAACACACACACCTTCCTTCAGAATGCCCTTCATGCCACAGCAAGGGAATGACAAAAGAAAGTATGTCACCATGAGAGAGAACACAGTCTGTGTCACTATGAACCAAAATGGCAGCTACCTTCCCTCTGCAGCAGGGAAAGTAATGCCTCCCCCTTTATAGGTGCAGCGGAGAGATAAGTGAATAGAATCAAGCTATTTACCCCACTCCAGGTGTTCAATTTTCTTTTTAACGTTCACGTGGGTTCACATACCATGAGTTTCCGTTTGAGTTTCACACTCAGACAAGCCCCCAAAACTCAAAATGAAATTCAGATTAAGTCACCAAGTTTTGCATTTTTCCCCACATGTGGTTCCATGAATTGCTCCTAGGCACCAGTTTTGCGCAAAAGTTTTGTGAGCTTTTCAATAAATCTGGCCTGAGTTTTGGATTCATAATGAACATGCCTGGTTTCAGATTTCGTTATGAATGCTGAGCATAGCTCTAGTTTAACCTTGTTCCTGGTCATGCCCGCTTTCTCTGTGGCACTGTCATTCTAGGAAACATCCATCAGAATCATAGAACACCCCAGCCCTTACCGGTTGATAAACAGTAGATAGCAAAAGTGCACCTCAGTCTATTTGGTAAAAGACTGAATTCTAGCATGAAAATATCAGGAGGATGTTTTGGTCAACAAAATATCCTGATCTAAGGTATCGAACTGCCCATGTGGGGTTGAAAGCAAGTAGCACTTTACAAGCTTAGAAAGATTTCACTAGCATATTCTTTGTATCAGTGTTAATTGCACACACACAAAAATCTACTTTAAAAGAATAGTATTAAGGTTGCAAAGTCAAGTACTCCAAAAACGAACAAGGCCAATTTTTTCTCCTGCAACCAAGTTCTGCTCAGCATGGGGCTATGTGAGGGAGCCAGTTAAAATTTCCTGATTCAAAGGGCCAGCCCCAGCTGAGAGGCTGTTCTAAGTAATGCCACCAGTGCAGGATCCATAATGGACTGTTTGTCAGTGTAGATTAGCCACGGCAGAGTTCTACTGCACAATAATCTTCCCCATCCCAACACACTGAGAAGGGGGAGGTAAGTGACACCAGAGCTGGTTACAGCAGCTTTCCATCAGCACAAAGTTTCCCTATAACAGGGGAATTCCCAGCTGGCCATTTGCAGCCAGAATTCAGCATGTGGAGCTTCCTGAGCAGTACAAAGGTGTTGGATCTTATTTGAAAATATGGCCCACAGACCCTGCCTGAAAGATCTCATCACCTAAGTTTTAGGCATGACAATACAAATGGATGTGACAAATGTGGGAAGGGGAGAGGATGGGGAAGGATGAGGGTTACACAGCCCAGTGATCATGTGGTTATTCAGTTTAAGTATGTGCCAATCGTGGTGGTTTAGTTGAGCTATAACTAATTAACTAATATAAACAAAGGAAGATTAAAAGATAAGATTGAGAGGATTATGGAGGCACAGAGCACAAGCATTGTGGAAGAGGGGAATTTTCCAGGAGAAGCTATAGTCGGAGTGAAGTAGATTGGCAGACCAGACCAAGTAGAGCACTGTGCATCCACACATAGGGACAGCAGCAAGCAAAAAAGGTGCAGAGACACTAGTTTCTGAGTTAAGAAGTGGACTCAGTGGCAAATTTCGCAGGGCCCTGAAATTAGGAATTAGTATGATGTCATTAGAAATCTTTGCGAGAGCAATTAGGGGTATGTCTACACTAGAAAAAAATCGTAAGCATTTTTCTGCACTGGCATAGTTCTACTGGTGCTTTCAATGGTAGAAAACTGTAATACACAGACAGGTCATGGACATGTTTACCACTGTGGCCAGAGCAAAGTTAAATGATCCAGTGATACAAACACATGCACTGTATCTAACCTACCCATCCCAATGCTGGATCAGCAGTCGGGTTGTGCCAGTGCAGAAGAATAGTGAGTGGATATAGATGGCATGAGTTCAAAGGTAAAGTGGTGTACACTGGGAAGGCAGGGAGGGCACAAGGCCTATTTTTTGTTAGGAGGTGGGAAACTAGAGTGTGTGTACTTAAAGGGAAAGGAACCAGAAGAGAGCAAGAGGCTGAGGGGAGTGAGGTTAACAGTTGGGAAGATAGGAGGTTCGGGGGTTAAAGGTGCAAAGCAGGTGAATAACCTCAGAGTCTAGGAAAAGGTGCTGGGAAGAGAACGGAGGGAAGGAAGTCTCAATGGAACTAGTCTATCTTTGCAAAGGGTCTTGCTGACCCTTTGCAGAGAGGAAGGGAGCTGCAGGAAGGGAGAGGATCTTAGGAGGGACCCAAAGGAGGCCAACAAGTGATGGCAGTTGCAAGCCAGAGATGTAACATGTGGAAGAAGTAGTGGTGCTAGGCAATGAAGATGGCAGGGCTGAATGAGGAGAGTATACATATTTATAGTGAAGAAAAGCCATTTGGACTCAGCATTTCCTCCAGAGCAGCTCACAAGGTGTTTTTTGGGAGTGGTCAATACCTTTTGATTGGACTCATAGATCATACAGTGCGTTTGTTTCCTGAGCAGAAGACTGGTACAACTGAGGGCTAGTCAACAGTGGGTGTTTTTCACTCATGTAGTTGCATCAGTGCAAATTCCTACTGCACCTGTGCAGCTCACCCACATCCAAGCTGTTCTTCACGTAAGAGTTACAGTAAGCTGTACCATGCAATTCATATCTTAGACCAATGCAGCACATCTACAGTAGAGATTTATATCGGGGTACACTATGTAGCTATACTGATGCAAAAACACAACAAAGTAGACAGTCTCTTGCCCAGCTCTGTTTTGCCATGAGAAATGTTGAGATTTTGAAAAAAAATTATTGTCCAAAATAGGGATGAAAAGTCAGAATCTCAAATTTTGGCAAACTGAAAATCCAAAAAATATTAGATCAGGTCAAAATATTTCATTTCAATAATTTCAATTAGGGTGGGTTTTTTGTTTTTATTTCAACTCCCTCCTCCCCACACACACACTTACTTTTTAAAAACCTTAAATTAACTTTTCATTTTGAAAAATAAGTTTTTGAGTCAAAAAGATGGAACTTTTTTGTTTTGAAAGTGTCAAAATAGAGATTTTTTTTTCCAATTTTTTCCAAAATGGGAAATTTGTCATAATCAACCCTTTCCTGTGAACAGTTTTGGTTTAGCTGTATCGGCATTTTCTGACAAAAATCCTGACCAAATGTAGTAAACAGGCCCTTAAAGCAGCACATATGAGGTTCTAAATTATGGCAGGGACCATTTCAGACCAAGCCTGTCACTTTTGTCTACACTGCAATTAAAAACCCACATCTGGCCTGTGCCAGCTGACTCCAGCTACCTTCCTACCTCACAGGGTCTGAGAGCCCGGGCTCCAACCTGGGCACTGACATCTGGACCGCAATTAAACAGCCCTGCAGCCCGAGCACCTTGATTCAGCTGGCACGGGACAGACATGGGTTTTTAATTGCAGTGTCGACATACCCTTAGCACTATCATCTCCCAATTCTTACCTTTGCTAAGACTAAACTCAATGAAGCTGAGGGTCTGGACCATGATTGGTGACTTTTTTTTTTGGCTTGTGTATTGCAGGTTGACATGATTATGGAGCAGCTAGTGGATATTCTCCAAACTTAATGGAATTTGTGAAGCAGGTGAGTGTTGCGATCCATAAGTACTTCACTACCTGCACACTTTTCACTGGACACTCCAAGGGCTGATCTTTCTCATGCTAAGGTAAGTGGGAGTTTTGCCATTGATTTCAGTGGGGCCCACTGAACTGAGACTATTCAGTGTTTCATGTTGTGGATTTGTGACAACAACATCATTACATATACACGTGACACAATCACAAACCCATGTTCTCCTGCAAGGGTGTAGGCCTGAGTCTTAAAGGTCCTTAAATACCCAGTGCTTAATCTGTTCCTGACAGCTGTCATAAAGACATATAAATATTACTTATGTTATTAGATGGTGAAATTCACCCATCAAACAGCAACACAAATGAGTTTCTAGCTTTTTAAACGTAGTTATTGCTTCATCCTTGTTTATACTTTTCTCTTCTGTCAGTTTGGATGGGATTTTAAAAGCAGAACTGAATATTTTTTATATAAACATTTGTGGTAAGCATTGAGCCATAACTGTGTCGCAACCAAAATACAGTTGCTCAACTGCACCTGTTAGTGCAATTACTTTGACATAAAAATGTGTTCTTCAGTGTTCTCTACAGGGAAAACCAGCAGCAGCCTGTTATCCGCAGTTCCAGCTGGCAACAAATTTTGTTACCTTTTCTTGATCTTGCATAATGTTTTACTTGCAACAACAGAATTCCAGTGATAAAACTTGTTTTTCATTTGTTATCAAGTGCAAATCAAGACCAGCAACTAGATAACCTTGAGGAATGAGGCTAAACTGAACTATGTATTTACAGCCAAATACTTCCATGGGATGTGCATTTATCAATTTCAGTAGGAGCGAGGCGTAACTGAGAGCAACATTTTCCCTTTATTTTTATCCACAGCTAAGTTTGTGCTAAAGAGAATCACAGAAATGTAGGGCTGGAAGGGACCTCAAGAAGTCATCAAGTCCAGCCCCCTGAGCTGTGGCAGGAGCAAGTAAACCTAGACCATCTCTGACAGCTGTTTGTCCAGCCTGTTCTTAAAAGCTTCCAATGATGGGGACTCCATGAACTCCCTTGGAAGCCTATTCCATAGCCTAACTACCCTTATAGTTAGAAAGTTTTTCCTAATATCTAACCTAAATCTCTCTTGCTGTAGATTAAGCCCATTCCTTCTTGTCCTACCTTCAGTGGACATGGAGAATAACTGATCACCATCTTCTTTATAACAGCCCTTAACACACTGCAAGACTGATCAGGTCCCCCCTCAATCTTCTTTTCTCAAGAATAAACATGCCCAGGTTTTTGTAACCTTTCCTCATAGGTCAAATTTTCTAAACCTCTTTGTTGCTCTCCTCTGGTCTCTTCCTAATTTGTCCACATCCTTCCTAAATTGTGGTGCCCAGAATTGGGTACAGAACTCCAGCTGGGGCCTCACCAGTGCCGAGAAAGGCAGGCCAATTACCTCCTTTGTCTTTCATACAACATGCCAGTTAATACACCCCAGAATCACATTAGCCTTTTTTGCAGCTGCCTCACATTGACGACTCACATTCATTTTGTGGTCCACTATAACCCCTAGATCCTCTTCAGTAGTGCTACCACCTAGACAGTTATCCCCCATTTTGTAGTTGTGCATTTGATTTTTTCCTAAGTGAAGTACTTTGCACTTGTCTTTACTGAGGAGAGAAGGTAGCAGCCTAGTGAAAGTTTTATTATCTTGTATATTCCTAGATGTTCTTCCACAATACTAAGTGGAGGGAGACTTTTAATTAGGGAAGATGACACTTGTAAGACCCAGATCATGAGCAGCCCTTATACATGTGCTAAGAAGCCTTCCTCCACTAGGGGAGCTCTGCAAAGGCTTCTCAAAATAGCAGTCCCTGTGCATTGGGCAATGCAGATGTTACCCCCAGTTGCTGCAGCTCAGGTTACCTGTGGGGACTGAACCCAGAATGTCTGTATCCAAAAGCCTGAACCCAGCTCCTTTTGCTCAGAGGAAATAGCAGACTCATTCATCTTCTACACATGGTGTAGCCACTAGAGGGGAGGCATGTTAGCATGGGTTACATAGAGGAGCAAGACTATGCCTGCCTGAAACAACGTCTCTCCAGATCTTCTCCTAGGGTAGTGCACCTCTGTACTATGCGCTCTACAGAGCAATAGCACAAATGCCACAATCTGGCTCTTAATATTTATTGTTTCTACGCTACCACAGAACATGTACAGTGCCTAACACAGACTGTAGTCTAGAGTAAATGGCATAGGAATTAGAAAGGAGGAAAAGTGGGGAACAAGCAGATAGGAGGATATATAAATTTTCTCAGTAAAATGCGAGAAAAGGATGTTGAAGGTGAACTGAAAAGCCTGCCAAGATTTTATTTCAGGCTTAAAGCCCTGACACTGCAAGGGGCTGAGTGCTCCCTGTAACAAATGGGAGTTAAAGGGTACTCAGCACCTCACAGGAGGTGGTCAGAGCCTCATAAGATAAGACCCCTACAGCAAATTGTGGAGAGGGCAGGAAAATTCTCTGCATCTAAAGAAACTCAGAGTCAGCTGGTGAAATCTTGGCTGCACCCAGGCCTTTCATGCCATGGGACAAGATGGACTTTTTAAGGGAATTTGAGGAGTGGAATTTGGGTGACCTGAAAGCAGAGAGACAAAACTGAAATCTAAGAGATTTGTTCAGAGCCCATTGACAGCAGTGAGTAATTAGAAGAGGAGCCCAGAGAGCTTCTGTTATTTAAAAAAAATAATTTTACCTTCATAAATCAGAAAATAAATGTTTGGAAAACAGCAAAAGACTCAGAAGAGGATACTTGAGGAAACAGGGTTCTTCTTTAAAACTTGCAAAGCCAACATTGGATAATAACAGAAGGAATAAATGTCAGGGGGGAAAAAAAACATTGTGTACAGTGCTAGCAAAAGGGCATTACTCATAGCTTGATATAAGCAGCCAGCAACTCCCACCTGGCAACAAAAGTCTTTGTAAAGAAAAATATTCTGAAACTACTGCAGTTGATAACTGAGGCCTGTTTTGGGAAATGCCTTCAGGATCTAACTGTGATTGCAGCAGAGGGAGAGGAAATGACATGTTTGTATCCAAAATAGCTAAAAGTCTAACAATACTTGAGACGTTTCAAAATAGTAGATGCATTCAGAACTGAAAAGCAAACATAATTGGATCTGTAACGTGATATGCACAATCCAAATATATTTTTCTACCCATTTGCCTGGGTCTCAGCTGGGGAGAGTGAAGGAGGCTCACTTGTACCTTTCTAATCAAACTACTTCACCCTAAGTCAACTGGGCACATACAAGCATCAAATGTATTGGAACAAATGGAAAAAGTGCCAACTGAAAATGAGGCATTATAGTTAAGTCTAGAAAAGGTGAGGTTCTTACCCACGAAAGCTTATGCTCCCAATACTTCTGTTAGTCTTAAAGGTGCCACAGGACCCTCTGTTGCTTTTTACAGAGTCAGACTAACACGGCTACCCCTCTGATTCTAGAAAAGGTGTTCATTCATATAGGGCCCATGCCAAAGCCCACTGAAGTCAATGGGACTCGTTCCACTGAGTTCAATGGGCTTTGGCTCAGTCTCATATGGCTAAATCCTTGCCCTGGCATGTTTACAGTATGATTTAGAACTGCACAGCCAGACTCAAAGACATGGTTCATAACCTTAAAAAAAAAAAAAGCAAGCTACTGGACAGCAAATTATGGCCCCAGTTCTGCAATTGTCTCTGCATAGGTGTTAGCCACACCATCAGTACTAGGCCAGACAACCTTATAGAAGGCCAAGAATCAGCGCAAGGGCATTTAAAGGGGCACAAGGTGTTACCTATGGACACTGACATTTTTGGGCAAAATTAACATTTTTGCAATAAGGTCAAGAGCTTTAGAAAATATTCCAAGCATAATTTTTAGTTTTGCTACAGCAGGACTTGCCAACCTCTTAAAAGGAAATATATTAAAATGGAATCAGTACAGCAGAGAGCAACAGGAATAGCAAGGTACTTGAAAGGATCTTCATGTTGAAAGAGATAAAGGAATTTAAGTCTATATTTTGGGGGAAAGATGGACAGGGAAAGTGTGAAGAGGAGTCCTTGTTAAGGCGATGGAATACGGGTGCAAAGCGAGAGCCTATTTACGACAAGTCTATCTGGAATAATGCAAACTGGAAGATTTAAAGATACACAAATTGAAATTAGAGGGCCCATCCCTTGCGGACAGCATTTCTTTACACACTGTGCTTGCCACCTTTTGATAAGCCCATCCCCTACACTCAAAATAACCATTTAAACTGGGAGGGGAAGGGGAGAAGCACTGAATCAATCACGGATAAATATGTACTGATCCCTTCTTCCATTGTAAGCAAGAGCAGGCTGAATTACGCACAAACTTCTCTAGCATACAATTCACTGGGACCACAAGCAGGAGATTTTACACTGCATTGTGCAACCGCCACACAGGTATTTTATTGGCTATTTGCTGTGACATGGACAATGACATAGAACAGATTTATATTTTAATAACTATCCAAGACTAAAGGAAATTTCTTTGCCAGTAATAAAGGTATTTCCTAGGAGGACAATAGAGCCTGATTCTCTGATGCCTTGCCCCTTGTGAACTCATTTACCCCACTGCCAATCGGGTGTAACACGCTACCGTTCTGATGAGGCAGCATTCTATCCTCAGCATTCTAGACTCCCAATGACTTCAATGGGGCCAGGATTCACAAGCCTCCCCAGGGAAGTTTTATTTCCTTTAGGCTTGAGCTTAGCACCGTTTCCCCTCTGACACACACACCCACCCACCCCACCCCTCGCACTAGGCACAGACACAGGAAAGAAGTCGCCATTTTGAAGCAAAAAGTTGTGTATAGTGAGTTCCGGGGGGGGGGAGGGGGCGGAAATAGTGGAATTGATTCCTCTTCATATGTTCTGAATCTTTGTGAGCACAGGGTTAGTGAGCAACATGGATACTGTAAGAGGAGATGTGTCTATCTAATGGGGGATATCGCTGTTTTCTTCATTATCCTTCTTTATCTCCCCAAGCAGGTTTCCACCACACTCCCAGAAACACTTCCACGCTGACCCACAAAAACTCCAACAATGCTCAGGGGAGACTTTCAAAGGCACAGATGGCAGGGAGGTGCCCAGCTCTCATTGACAGTCAATGGCAGTTGGGTACCTAACTGGTCTTTGTGCCTGTGAAAATCTCCTCCTTCATCCTTTACATCTTTGTATTTAAGAAAAAGTCAAGGTTATTGTGGCTTCTTGCAACCCCAGCATTGCAGCCATGGGCAAGAGATTGCCATTAGTGGCATAAATCCACCACCCTATTGCAAGGAGGCAGAGAAAATTTGCCTCCTGGGCTCTACAGGAGTAGATTAGAAGCACCCTACTGCTGAGATAAGAGCTGTACCCTTGTGCAATCCAGATGGAACGTCCTGCTTGGACGGAGACTGGGCTGCTGTGGAACAAGGACTTCTGGTAGGTCTGTATGGGTCTCATCCACTCCTTCCACTGTTCAACCTCCAGACAGACTTGTTCCACTTCTTGCCCCCTGCTATGAAGCCTCCTACCCCATCTGGTTACCCTCCAATGATGCATTAGTCCTTCCACTTGACACCACTCCCCCTCCTGCAATGGGGTTGGGGGTAGAGATATGGCACAGAATGTGCCATATCTCTACCCTCAACCCCATTGCACCTTAACTCACTACTTCACAGAGACTCATTTCCCCTCTTGTCCCTTTTCATTGCTCCCTAAGAGGCTCAATATCAGCCTTCCTCCCAAAAATATAAATTCAGCTGTGTTGCTAACTATACCACTCTGAAGGATCTTTTGCACCTGAGGCAGGGAAAAGGAGCTATTGTTTCATGAAACAGCTCTGAGGTACTAAGCCTACTGCTTCAGGCTGGGGTAGTGGGTTGGGTGATCAAATCAGGTGGGGATAATTGTGCTGCTGGGAATGAGGCAGGAGGATGCTATTGGGGGAAGGTACAGTGCATGGGAAGGAAGGGCACTTAGTTATGATTAAGGCCCTTCGTTTTCCGTTTAAACCATTTTTTACCAGAAAATTTCCAGGTTTTACAAAAAGTATTATTCAGTTTTACAAGAATACATTAGTCTGTGTGTATATGCAAAGCTGCCTGTTGAAGTAAGGCTACATATTAGTCTAGAAGATACACACAATAAACAAACAGGCATTCACACAAGCTCTGAAGTGCGTGCACATCTGAATATACTGATGAATCTCACACCCACCACATACACATATCAAGTTGTTAGCAGATAACAGTTTACAGATTTGACACACTAAAAATGAGATTAGAGATACATTGTTTTCTTAAACTCAGAAGTGGCATTGTGTTTTGAGTTCTGTTTTAATTCTGCAGCAAACCCTATTGATTAACAGAATTCAAAGCATTAATCTACTGAATACTTTCCCCCGTCTTTCTGTCCACCAAAATAAACCCCCATATTTACCCAGAAAAATTATTAATAGTTTTTTGCACTGATTTTCACCTGTTTTTGTTGTGGTGGCAATAAACACTGAAATTCCCAGGAAAAATTAAATGAAATAAAAGCTTAAAATGAAGGGCCCTCGTTATGACACAAGGGCCACTTGGAAATTGCATTTGGGAGATTGCCCATTAATCATTGTGCCCCAGGGCTGCCGCTACCTGCGACCTATTTGCACCAGACCTAGATGAGAGCATAATTTTACCATTTGGCCTCCACAAAAAGGGGGTTTGGTTTGGTTTCAGTAAAGCCCTGCTCCAAAGATAGTTTATTTTCACAAAGTGAAAATGAAAACATCATTTTACCAGCTGGATCTAAGAACTGGGCCTTATCCTTCCCCTGCCCCCGCTATGGGGGGAAAAAGCAGTCTAACAGAAATATTTACTCTAGTTAACTGTAACCTATGTTTAGCAGTTTGGAGGCCAAATTCTACAACTGAATCAACATACTCTGATCTCTTATTATGACTTTTATATCATTTTCTCTAGCAATAAATAGTTAGGGTTTCATTCCAAATCTCTGCAGTTCCATTATAAACACTGCTCATTAGCAGTTCGCTGTAAGGCACTGAGCTTATTTCTTAGTTTCCAACAACCTGACAGAAGGAGCATTGAATTTACTCAGGAAGCAGGACAATGGCAGATTGTGCAGGTCTGCTTTCTCAAGCAACCTCACACACATAAGAAATATATATCTAAAAAGTTCAAACCTGAGGTGGTAATATAAATGCACTGTATATAGTACACAATCACGTATCCTGACAGCAAAACTTTCGAAGAGTTTGTCAGGCAATGAAAGAACCAAAAGAAAGGAGTATGAAAACCTCTCTTTCCTCCCACTTCTTTTTAAATGCTCTGTGTTCTTTGTCAAATTACATCACTAGTTTGGAAACTAGTCAGCTACTCATCCTGCTTGTACCAATAAATGAAGTAGCAAGAGTTGGGGGAAAGAGGGAAGCATACCACAGTATCTCAGTAGACATGAAGTTTGTCACCAAATGTGGACATAATTATGACCAGCCTTTTGCTCTATTGGGTCATATTCCTACCATGTTCTGGTCAATATATACACATACAAAAACCTAGGTTCAAAGGACATTCGTGCAAAATCAATCACTCAAAAACTAGGAAATGTGCCTGTGCAACCTTAATTCAGTCCCTTGTGAGTATGCATTATTATACAGTCTTTAACTACATGATTACAGGCTATTTTTTCCACAGGACCCTTGCCTCATTCAGTGCATAGGATGCATGGTGCTCTAGCAAGTATTCAATATTTCATTTTAGCCTCATCGTTCAAAGCCTCGTGCCTTATTTACTTTGCAGATCAGCCACTAGAGAGCAATGTGACACACACACTTTGCCAGGGGGTTTCACAGATATATTTGCTGAATGCAGAGGAATGGTGAGATGCAAGAATCTTAGCTTCCATTCCAGCCTGTGTTCTATTGTAGTGACAGACCCTCCTGCACCTGTTTCCCCCAAGCGTGACCATTTCTGCCCCCTCCCATCCAGCCTGCCCCTTTCCTAGTCCTGTCTGTTCCTTGTCCCCATTGGTTCCTCATCCCAGTCTCCTTAAACAGCCAGGCCCAGTCTCCCACTGTAGGCTCCCCGTCTAGGTCCTAGTCTTCCCTTCACTCTCTATACCAGTCCTAGGTCTCCCCCATGCTCTTCACCCAAGCTCAACATGCCACATTCCCATCCCCAGATTTGTACCAATCTCTTTGCACTCCCCCAACTCCTCATCCAATCAGTCTTCCCACTACAACCCTTGTCTCTCTGTTCCCACATCAGCTCCTTGTCCCAACTTATTCCCACCGGCACCTGCAGGTCTAGCTCTTGTCCACTATGCTGATTCCTGGATACGAAGTGAAGGAAAGAAGCTGGGTGAAAAATCCCTGAGTGCATGTCTATGCTGCAGATGGGAGTATCTCCCCCAGCCCAGATACGTGATACGTCTGCTCAAACTAGTGTGCTAAAAATGGCACCATGGCCTATGGCTCAGACTAGCCACGCAAGTACATACCCAGCAGTAGGGGAGGCTTATACTTGGGTGGCTAGCTCATGCCACTGCGCATGCTGTAACCTCCACACTGCTGTTTTTAGCGCAGTGGCTCAAGCAGAGCTAGCATGTGTCTATCTACCCATGCTGGGAGGCTTCAGTGGTGACGTAGCCTAAGAGTTCTATCATGGCTTCACAGGCCCAGGCCAGGCTGTAGAAGGAGGTTAGAGAAAGCAAATGCACCATGAGCAGTTCCTGGAGACATTCTGCCTTTGGCGTATCCAGCCAGAGAGAATGTCTTTGGCAGGCAGCAGAGAAGGGAGTATGCTCAGGTGTAGTTCCTAAACCTCCCTTATTGGAGGCGTCGTGTGTGCTCCCCTCCCTTACAAGTGTCATTCCTTTGGAGAGACTTGTATTGCTGGCAGCCCTTGAGCTTCCCATGCCCAGTGTACAAGGGGAAGGAGAGCATTTTACATCCTCACCATCTCTTTGTGCAATCACACAGGACAGCCACAATCTCACCCAAATAGTGTGAAGTCCTAAATTAGGTTTCCTAGAATAAGGAAATAATAGCTGGGGGGGGGGGAGGGGAATCCAAGGGCAAGCATTAGTAGTAACTGGGCTCACCAAACTGATCAGATATTCAGAAGAGAGCAGGATCAGTTAAGAAAATAGCTAATTCATCTTGTTGAAATCATGACAGCAATATCAGCAGAAGAAACAGAGAGAACATGAACAGAATGAGACAAGATATGACAACAGGTCAGACTGGGAAGAAGCAGCATGCTGAATGGCATCCACACTGCAAGAAGAAAACTTCCTAAATCCTACTGATCTTCTTGTAAAAGAACATAGTCAACTGGAGGGTCAAAACTTTTTTTTAAACCCTGAGGAAAAATGGCCTTTCAACTAAAATGAAAATGTTCATGGAAAAATGTTAAAAATTTCAAAAAAAACAAACAAACCCCAAACACACTGGAAACTCAAAAAAATGTGGGGGGGGTTTGTAAAAAATTTTTAAACTAAACATTTTTTAAAATAAAAACCAAAACTTGTTCAATTACATATTTAATTTTATTATATATGAAATTATGAAGACAAAAATCCTATGAAAAATTATCCTAGTTTTTCAGCTAGTTCTACTAGTCATTCATTTCTACATTTTCCCTGGGTGTGAACCAGAGGGCCAGGAAGAAGGCACTTAACATAGATAATCTAACATTTCAGGGCCTCCAAGGAATAAAAATGTAATTTAATTGAACATGAAATTGTTGGACAGAGTAAGCTAAAACTTTCCATACAGGTTATATTGGAAGAAACACTTAGTTTCTTCACTCAGCCCTTTAGTAGATTTCCACTGCCACCCCTCATAATAGGAAAGCAGCTATCATAGGTTATATAGCTCAGATGAACCATAGCTGAGAGAAAGACTTCTTTCTTTCTAGAAACCAGAGGCCTCATCCACTGAGGTAAATGCATTCAAGGCATGGGAGATCAATTTTATTCAGTCAATCTTATTTAAAAAAATTAAAAAGTAATGTAGAGTTAGTAACAAAGGAATGTGAGGCAAACAAGTCAGTATTTTCATCTATCAAATTATTAATATAAATAGCTCCAAAGTTGCAGCATTGGAACCGGGAGTTCAACAAAATGGAATTTTGAATGAGATCAAGTTATCATCCAGAAATGAGAAACTGTTTTCTGATAGAACTCCAGAGAACACTGTCACATAATCCCGAGTGGAGACTGTGACAAACTGAGTGTGTTGCCTCAGCAACCCAGGATGTTAAAAGAATCAATTATGCATTAATAAAGTTAAGGATTGAAGGTTGAGAGGACTGATAAAAATGCAAATTGAAATGGCCAAAAATCCACAAAGGACAAGCAATGGAGATGAACCCAGAAAGCAGTTCAGCCAGGAAGTTAGCTAGTGAATCAGGAGAATGATGAATGACAAGGAGTCTTTGAAAAATGTGATGAAAATACTGATACCGAACTGCACACAAATGACATTAAAGAACCAGGCCAGGAACAAGGAAAAAAGCTAAATCCATCACTGCTACCCAACAGCTTAAGAGAATATGAAGCTGGTGGTTATTTTTTTTTTTTCAAACACACTGGGAATGAAATGGCCAAGAGATGACCACACCTCTATCAACACAGACATAAGAGTGGCTGACGCAACAGAATAAGTCTTAATAAAAAATTATTTAGGTAACTAGGACAATGCACAAAAACCCTCATCACTAAGGAGAATGTAGCCAACTATGATATGTTCATCCATCTCCGCAAAGTCACTGTGAAAAGAACATACCCCAGGACTACAGGAAACCTGTACTTTCTGCTGGTTCACAGACATGTAGGCACTTAAAGGAGTACAGGCCAACAGGTAACCCTGTTACTGCAACCATGGTGATGTCCAAGGCTACAATCCAGAACCATTCAGATATTTTGAGAAATCCTTATGCTGGAATTTGGTATGTCAGAAGGTGACATTCAGACCCTTCTTTTTCATGGTGGTTATTCACGTGGAATGTGGGAAAAGGTGGTTTTTGAGGGTTCACAGTCAGAGTTGCCATAACAATAGTACTCCTCCAGTATTTTCAGCTCTTCTGTTAGGATACGTCCACTTGGGTGAAAGTGCTTGCTCGGATGGCAAGTGCAAGATCATCCACATATCCGAATTTCCATGACTGGGTCAACGGCATATCACTGATATAAATATTAAAGCATGATGGTGCCAGGATAGATCCCTGTGGGAGCCTATTGTTCAGTAGATGAAGTCTGCTGGTCTGTTCCATTAGACATACGCAAAACTTGCGGTTCATGAGCATAATTGTCAGTAGGCGCAATGCTGTTCTGCAGCATGCTGTTTTCAACACTTTTGGTAACAGGCCATGCCACCAATACATGTTGGATATGGACAGGTCCACAAAGGCTGATGCTGTTTTGAGTACATTTTGATAGCCAGCTTTGATGTGGGTAATCAGTGCGATTACCTGATTGCAGGTGCTTCATCCCAGTCTGAACCCGGATTGCTCTTTAGGGATGTAGTCCTCAATGATGCGTGTAAGTCTCTGGAATAGCATCCTTTCCAAGAGCTTGCATGTTACATACAGTAGTGATATTGCCCAGTTGTTTTATGGATCTTCAGCTGCTTTCCCAATTTAAGGATGGTGGTGAACTTTGCTTGTTGCCATAGTTTGGATATTTGGCCAAAGACATGCTCGTTGATAAAGAACTGCATTAGCCAGTTGCGACCGAAAGACAGTGGCAGAGGGTGTGAGAAAACAGCAGGGTCAAGAATCAACGTCTGATCATGGATAAGGCTAAGATTTTGTCATGGATATTTTTAGTAAAAGTCACGGACAGGTCACGGGCAATAAAGAAAAATTCACAGAAGCCGTGATCTGTCCCTGACTTTTACTAAAAATGTTGTTTTTTATGTTGCCATCAGAAGGAGCCATCAGTGGTGGAGCCAATAGAAGGACAGAGGGGGCAGTCACACACCCCGGCCTTTTAGGTGTATCTTTTCAAGCATATTTTTCTGTAGAAAAATGGGCACCAATGACTCATTGCTGACCCTCCCTTCCTCTTAGATACAAAGCCTTGCTCTGGTATTGAGAAGATGATGATCCCAGAAGTGCTTAGATGCACAAAAAATAAGAAGGGGACAGAGAGTCCTAAGAATTCATCTGAACCTTGGAAAAATATTCTATTTCAATGCATTTTGAGTTTGGGGAGAGAATTGAGCAAGGGGTCTTTATTGTTTTGCCTTAACCTGTTGTAAAGATCTTACAGAGGCTAAAAGCCAAGCAGCTGCCACTTCTACTAGAAATCATATCAAAGCAGAAGAAACAAATGAAAGGCAGGTGGGATTGCAACTCTGTTCTCTGCAGAACAAGAGAGAGGAGGACACACACACAAAAAACAGAAATGCAAATCACAATAACCACCCCAACACTAGGGTTACCATATCTCATAAATAAAAAAAGAGGACCTTCCACAGGCCCTGGCCCCGCACATTTCCCCACCCCCAGCCCCGCCCCAACTCCGCCCCTTCTCCACCCTAACTCCGCCCCCTCCTCCCTTCCACTCCCAGCCAGGGGG